>NC_140180.1:49159726-50359726 GCF_963971535.1 Notolepis coatsorum | reverse complement strand
TTGTGCAAGTGGGCAATTCATATAGACATTTATGACATACACAACATACATGACATTTATGGCATAGGGACATATAGGTCACTGATTCTTGAGAGTCGGGACAAAACATGTCCTACATAGAAAAGTCTAATTTATATAAAAAATAAAGAAATGAATAATGATTGACATACTCACAAAGTTCAATCTAAAGGTATTGTGTATACTGATGTTATGTTTTAGCACATATATTTGTTTTTTTGGGGGATATTTGTTTAAATGTATAATCTGTGGTTAGAAGCTCCCATGTTAATTTCCTTGTCCTCAGCAAGGGTCACATTATTGACCAGCCCAAAAAAGCTTGAAAAACCTCTCCACTTGTGAAAACATACATATCAAATCAAGGATAAGGGTTATAAATGTATAAAACAATGCATGCCATGAAACTCAAATAATATTTTCCATAGAAATCTGCCTATCAAAGTTGTGTCCTCAGTTTATGTCAACTCCGTCAGACTTTTTCATAAACCTAATTAAATCAGGCAATAGCATGGCCAGCTCTATCCCTGAGGACCCCTTTTCCTTTCCCTGCCTGTGGTGAATGCAACACTACCACACATGGTCTGGTAAATTTGATACGTTTTGATATTTTAGACAAACAATGTCAATATTCCTATGGTCACAGCTGGAACACCATCTCTCCGTTATTATACTTTTAAAAAACAATAGTGGATTGAATTCAAGTGTTTCAGTGAGATTATTAAGACAGCTAGCAACTGCCAAAAAAACTAGCTAGCTGCAGTGCACAATACAGGCTTGGAGGGAAAATGTGTGCCTTTTTGTCAACTCCGTAAGACATCAACTCCGTCAGATTTTGTGTCTGACGGAGTTGACGTGTAAGCTGACGGAGTTGACAAATCCATCAATAACCTCATAATATGCTATTATTATACTATTTTTGAACATGGTAAAGGATTTAAATGTTATTTCAGAGTTTTTTTTTTTTTTTTTTAAGTCTTTATTTCGAACATGCAATGAATACAACAAACAATAACAAAAAAGAAAAAAAAACTCAATCTGCATGTTCGAAAAGGAGTAGGAAGAAGTATACACTTATTTAATCCTACCCCTTTTCCACTACTCAAATGAGTGTACTATTTTAAACATAAAAAAGAAAAGAAAAGAAAAGAAAAAAAAATATATATATATATATATATATATGCAAAACAAAAAACAAAAACTATATATGTATAAAATAAAATAAAATAGAAACAAAATAAAAATGTAAACACCTGTGAATATCAAGTCCCTTCTTCATCCCTGTACCTTGTGAACATAATTTCCTTATACATCAGTTTGAATTGTCTCATGTTTGGACATTGCTTTAACACCACATTAAGACTGTTCCACAGTTTCACTCCACATATTGAGATGCAGTGTTTTCTCATGGTAGTGCGTACGTTTAGCACCTTTAAATTGTGTTCTCCCCTCAGATTATAACCCCCCTCCCTATCAAAGAACAATTCTTGAATGTTTCTTGGAAGTGCATGACTTTTTGCTTTATACATTAATTGTGCCGTTTTAAATTCCACAAGATCATTTAACTTCAATGTCTTTGACTCCAGAAACAATATGTTAGTGTGATCACGATAACCTGCAATGTGAACTATCCTTATGGCCCTTTTTTGGAGTATAAAAAGTGGTTGTAGTGTAGACTTATAATTGTTTCCCCAGACTTCAGCACAGTAATTTAAATATGGTAAAACTAGTGAACAGTAGAGAATGTAGAGTGATTTTCTATCCAGGATGTGCTTTACTTTACTCATGACTGAAATGCTTCGTGAGAGTTTAGATTGGACATGTTTTATGTGAGGTTTCCAACAGATTTTATGGTCTATTATTACACCTAGGAATTTATTTTCATAAACTCTTTCAATAATCACATCATTTATTTTAACTTGTACCTGAGTATCCAATCTACAGTTTCCAAACAACATAATTTTAGTTTTGCTCAAGTTCAATGATAATTTGTTTCTATCAAACCATTCCTTCAATTTCTTCATTTCAGATGTGATGACCTCTAAAAGCTGCTGGACATTCTCACCAGAAAAAAAAAGATTAGTGTCATCCGCAAATAAAATACATTTAAATATATTGGATACTTTACATATCTCGTTAATGTACAAGATGAACAGTTTTGGACCCAACACTGACCCCTGGGGGACACCACAAGCAATGTCCAAACATTCAGATTTATAATCTCTCATTGTCACAAATTGTTGTCTTTTATTTAGATAGCTTCTTACCCAGTCCAATACTACCCCCCTGATCCCATATCTCTCCAATTTCCTGATTAATATATCATGATTAATAGTATCAAATGCTTTTTTTAGGTCAATGAATACTCCAGCTACATGTTTTTTTTTATCTATGGAATTTGTGATTTTTTCAATGAGTTCTATTAACGCTAGTGATGTTGACCGGTGTGTTCTGAATCCATACTGGCTATCGGTGAGTAAATTATGTTTATCAATGAATTTATCTAATCTGTTGTTGAAGAGTTTTTCTAATATTTTTGAAAACTGAGGAAGTAGAGAAACAGGCCTATAATTTGTGAAGTGGTGTTTATCTCCAGTCTTGAACAGAGGTATGACTTTTGCTATTTTCATTTTATTCGGAAATCGACCAGTTTTGAATGATAAATTGCAGATGTGCGTGAGTGGTTTTGAAATCCCAATAATGAAATGTTTTACTATTTTCATATCTATTTCATTACTGTCTGTAGATGTCTTGTTTTTACATTTATTAGTAGTTTCTATAATTTCATTTTCATCTACCGCTTCCAGAAACATTGAACTAGGATTTCTTTCAATGTAATTGTCTTTTATGTCTTCAGGAGTCACTGGATCTGGGATTTTTCCCGCTAATTCTGGTCCAATATTTACAAAAAATTTATTAAAGTTGTTAACCACATCATCCATATTGCTAATAGTTTGATCCTCTTCCATAAAATACTGAGGATAGTTTATTTGTCTTGATCCATTCCTGATAATACCATTTAATATCTTCCAAACACCTTTAATATTATATTTGTTGTTATCTAATATTCTACTATAATGATCCTTCTTACATCTTCTCATAATATTAGTCAACTTGTTTTTATATTTCTTATATTTATTTTCTGCCTCTTTAGTTCTATGTTTTATAAATTCTCTATATAGTGTATTTTTCTTTTTACATGCATTCTGTAATCCCCTTGTGATCCATGGGCTGTATCTGCACAGAAGTGTGCATATAATCCATGGGTTGTATCTGCACAGAAGTGTGCATATAATAGCATGCATTACAATACACTTCTGACTTTTAGAGCATGGGCAGGCTGTGGTCTGCTTATTGAATAATTGTCTTACTTTCCCAGCACATGTGTTAATACATAAATATAAATATATCACTTGTCTACGTGGTTGATTGATTGATGTAAAATTTCATAACCCAGTAGGGATACAAGACAGAAGAAAACAGTTATTCTTGTTCTTATACAGTTTACTTAGATCATCAGAGCAAAGGTGAATGGTGGTAAACTGTGGATATTTCATCTTAATATCTTTATAATAATTCTTAATATAGGACTGGTCCATGTGTGTCTTCTGTAGATTGCTACATCATCCTTTATCTGACTCTTTCCATCCATAGTGTAATACATTATGGTATGGAGTGATCAACAGGATAATATTTTGCTAGTCAGTTGTCTCAATCTTATCAGTTGTCACAAGTGTAGAGTTCAAGAAAAATCAGGATCAGATAAAAATCAGATCAGGATATTCTAGATAACAATGCCAGACAGTGCAGGGAGTCTCTCAGACAGGAAAAGCAACGAAGTAAAATGCGAAAAAGGCATTCAAGAGAAATAAAAACTATGAAAGAGAATATTACAAATGTAACAAAGCAACGAAACAACCTGATAAAAACAATAATGCGCAGAAAAAAGGCTACAAATACATCACCACTGGACTCTCCAGGCACAGAAACAAAGAAGATGCTATCAGGAAGCAAAGTAAGGAATCCGAAAATCCAAAAGATCCTTCTATTCCACAACATCCCCAGAAGAGAGCTGAAGACAAACAAACTCCTGGCCCACGGCGCCAAAAACCAGCACTGAGTGTGTCATCAGGCACGATTCTTAAAAAGTATCGTCTTCTTCAACAAATGAAAGAGTTTGGGTTAACCTACAAGTTAATGAGAGAAAAGGAGCAGCCTCAGAAAAAGCCAACATTAATACAGGGTATAACACAGACTGTTCAGGATTTCTTCCTGAACTCTACACGTGTGACAACGGATAAGACTGACACAATCACCAGGAACAAGATCAAGCGGCACATAATGATCCTGCTAGACTCCATGCTCAACCTCCACACTGAATTCCAGATTAAGAACCCCACTGTAAAGCTGAGCTATTCTTCATTCTGTGCTCTGAGGCCCTTCTATGTCACAGCACCAAAAGCATCTGATCGGAAGACATGTCTGTGTCAAATACATGATAATGCATGCTTAATGCTCGAGGTCCTTAAAATGTCTGGTGTTGTGAAGTCAAACAAACTGGATGACAGTTTTCAATTCGTTTGTTGCTCTCCAGCAAGTGAGGCCTGCCTTCTTCGCGCCTGCTCACAATGTCTAAACAAAGGTACAGTTACAACCCAAGAGCAAGACAAAATCGATGTTCAATGGAGGCAGTGGGAGAGAGTTCAAGAAGACACATGCAATGGAATCGACATGAACACTAAGCTCGTCGAACACCGAGGCAGCCTTTCATTGCTCATCAAACTTTATGAGCAAAAACTCAGAAAGGAAACCACAACACATGTGTGTTCATTGCAAAACCAGTCAAAAGAATACAGCAACACAATTGAGTCCTGTGATACCTCAATGACCGCTCCTACCAAGTGTCATGGAGAGGGACCCTGTCGGCCACCCGCCCCCTGCGGACGGGTGTCCACCAGGGCTCGGTTTTAGGACCCCTTCTCTTCTCCCTCTACACTAAATCACTGGGTAACATTATCACGTCTCATGGCTTCTCCTACCATTGTTATGCCGACGATACTCAACTCTTCCTCTCCTTCCCTCCCTCAGATATCCACGTCTCTGAGCGGATCTCGGCCTGTCTGTCCGACATCTCAGCCTGGATGACGTCCAACCACCTCAAACTGAACCTAAGCAAAACAGAATTGCTCCACCTGCCGGCCAAATCCTCCCCCCTAACCGACCTTTCAATCACAGTCGAGAATACAGCTGTGACTGCGTCCCCGACCGCCAAGAACCTTGGTGTTGTCCTCGACGACCAGTTGAACTTCTCTGCTCACATCGCAGCGACGACCAGAACCTGCCGATTCCTCCTGAGCAACGTCAGAAGGATACGCCCCTTCCTGACAAAAGAAGCCACCCAACTCCTCGTCCAATCAACAGTCATCTCCCGCCTCGACTACTGCAATGCACTGCTCGCTGGCCTCCCGGCCACTGCCACTAAGCCTCTTCAACTCATTCAGAACGCAGCGGCCCGCCTGATCTCAAACCTACCGAAGTCGGCCCATGTCACCCCACTTCTTAGGGACCTGCACTGGCTCCCCATTGCTGCACGAATCCGCTTCAAGGCCCTCGACCTAGCATACCGTGCGGCAAAGGGAACCGCTCCCGCCTACCTCCGGTCAATGGTCTCTAACTACACACCCTCAAGACCCCTACGCTCTGCATCTTCTGGCCGCCTCAGACCTACTCCTATCCAAGCTCCGGGAGGGTCATCAAAGAGAAGTCGCCTATTCTCAGTCCTTGCCCCACAATGGTGGAATGAACTACCCACCCCAGTTAGGACAGCCGAATCACGTCCAATCTTTCGCCGTCGACTAAAGACGCACTTCTTCAACCATTATCTGAATTAAAAAAAAAAAAAAAAAAAACAATAAAAAAATCTAACCCTAACTAACCGTACTGTCATGCACTTGTCCTAATAAACTAACCTACACTGTAGCACTCAACACTTTGATGAACATTGTTGCTCAGCTGATAGAGTTGTGCCCTTCCTGATGGCTTGTCGTACAGAACTTGTAAGTCGCTTTGGATAAAAGCGTCAGCTAAATGACTAAATGTAAAATGTAAATGATGAGAGTACAGCAATCATCCATGTTGACTTTTCAGAATCCTGGAAATTCAAATATAAAGCTGAAGTTCAGGCCTGCCATTTCGGACAAAATCTGCCACAGATAACACTCCATACCAGAATGTATTACACTAAGGGTGGAAAGGCAGGGTTTTGCACACTGTCAGAGTCAAAGAGACAGGATGCTGCAGCAATCTGGACACAAATGGATCCAGTCCTAAAAGATATCAAGACAAAATATCCACAGGTTACCACCGTGCACTTTTGGTCTGATGGTCCAAGCAAACAAGAACAAGAAGAACTTTTTTCTGGTATCCCACCTACACTGGGGTTTGAAAGGACAACGTGGAACTTCTTCCCCACTTCTCATGGTAAGGGCGCACCAGACGGCATTGGCGGAACAGTAAAAAGAACAGCTGACAACCTGGTCCTGAGAGGAAATTATGTGACGGATGGACACATATTCTTCAAAAAGGTCTCAAACAGTCTGAATGGTGTTCAGCTGTATCATATTGTGGAAGAAGACATGCAAAGATACGACACACTTCTCATGAATCCTCTCAAACCGGTTCCCTCAACAAGACAAATACACCAGATCATCACACATAAGGACAGGATCCACAACAGACAACTATCCTGCTTTTGCAGCGAGATGTTGGATTGCCAGTGCTTCTGCCCAGCTACCTCCTATTACCATGGCAACCCAGGAGAACAGCAGAGTGATACACGGAGGGCAAGGAAGAAGAGACCTCTGGCCATGTTGTGGGAGGAGATGGAAAATGAGATGGAAGAGGGTATGGAGATGGAAGATGTAATGGAGGAGTTGGACGAAGAACCTTTGAAAGGTCCTGAGGGTACAGTGACAGTAACGACTGTTAGCAGCCTTAGTAATGGAGACTGGTTAGCAGTAGTATATGATGACCACTGGTGGCTAGCCAAGACCATCGATGTGGATAATGAGCAACAAGATGTGAAAGTGGAATTTCTGCATCCCCATGGTCCAACAGAAATGTGGTTCAGCCCAAATGTGGCAAGAAGGATGTCTGTTTCTGCCCAGTTCAAGACATCATAGTGAAACTAATCAGAAATGCAGAAGGAAAGGAAGAGGAGAAGTGGGTGAGAAAGTGGAGATCAGGAAGTGGTGTAGAGGAGGTAGATGAAAACAGGGACGAGAAGAAGGGGTCCTGTTCTCCATTACTGTTTTTGTTGTTGGAAACGGTGCATTTTGTAATAGTTGGAAACAGTGTATGTAAAGTTGGTTGTTTATTACAATTGAGTTAACAAAATGTTCAGTATAAGACATGGAGTTATTAGTTCTTATTATTGTCACTTCCATCTGTTTAAAAAATTTAGCAGAGATGCAAATCCAATTTTGTCAACTCCGTCAGTTTCTCGTCAACACCGTCAGATCATTGTCAACACCGTCAGATATTTATTTTTGTTAATCTTGGGGAAAATACAAATTCCTTCTTCAGTTTATGTTGTTTAAGTAATAAAGGAGCATTAGATCTTCATCCTCTTGTGTCTTATTTACTTAATGATCTTTTTTTTATCATATCAAAATTAAAAACAAAGTTTGAAAATGCTAATATTTCTAACTCTGGGTTTTCAGAATAGTGTGAAATTACACCTGAGGTTTATATATTATATTTTATTGCATACCAGAGTAACTAAACACTATTACAACATACTTCATAACTTTAGATTCTTGTTGGACTGGAATAATTAGAATTATATACTTTTTTGTGTGTCTGACGGAGTTAACACAAATCAAGTTTCAAAGGGAAACATGTGAATTTGTTGAAAATGTTTTTCTATGTAGAGCCTGCACCTTTACATGGTTAAATAGCTCAGACCTTTCTCTACATGAATATATAACTCTAATTAATATAGTGTGCATTCTCAAAATATAATATTTAAAAAGTGTTTTGTCCCGACTCTCAAGAATCAGTGAGGTATTTAATACTGATACATTTGTGACATAAACGGTATTCAAATATACAGTACTGTTACCCCTAGCTTTGGGTAGGGCGTTCCACATTGTTGTGGCATAATTGCGAAACGTGTTTAGTCTCTTGTCCCATCTTTTTTTTTTTTTTTTTTTTTAATAACGAAATAGTTACTTTTCACAGTAACTCATTACTTTTGGGTGTAAGTAACTAGTACAGTAACGAAGTTACTTTGAAATGAAGTAACTAGTAAAGTAACTGAGTTACTATTTTTCAGTAACTAGCACAACACTGGCTATAAGTATAACGTATAATAAATCGCAAATTACTTTGGGTATGCAATCGACAGGCATTTTATGCTAAATGTGCCGGACTGTTAACTCTTTCTGCACCACACCCGAGAAAAGTCGGGTTTCGCCGCCATGCGTTGAGCGCCATACCCGAGAATTCTCTGGTTTTGATCCTTTGATCTTTTTCCTTTGATCCATGTTCTATACACTCAGCCGGAGCTCCCTAGGTCTCCCTGACTCATCTGCCTACGTTGGAATTGCAATGACAATCGAATCTCACCAGGTGGCAGTACCTTTTGAACTCTGATAGTTTAGTTTAGACAGTGTCTGTCCTGATCCCTCTCTGTCCTGACTCGCTCTGAGGGGGAGGAGTTCTTGCAGAGCAATCGCTCTGAGATTTTCTCACCTAAAAACCTATAGTTTCCCGTATACACATAAACGAGTAATCGCGATCGCCGATGGGATCACTGGGATTATTCTTTTTGGAGTACCTTCTGGCTAAGGTAAGGTACATTATATGTATATTTTACCAAACCTGAAACATGTTTCTGTACCAATCACAGTGTCTCATTTTACCGGACCTAAACCGTGCTTTTTGTAACGATCGCATTTTCGGGTAACAAGACGGTCTTTGATTTTTTATTTGAAATCTTTATTTCGAACATGCAATGAATACAAACAAACAATAACAAAAGCAAAACACAACTCAATCTACATGTTCGAAAAGGAGTAGGAAGAAGTATACACTTATTTAATCCTACCCCTTTTCCACTATTCAAATGAGTGCCGTCCTCTCCTATCTCTCCTCTCCTCTCTGCCTCCATATGGGGCTGCGTGCTGTTTACACACCCTCGAGCCGCTCATGCACACGCGTGCACGCTTGCCGTTCTCTCCTACTCTCCTCTGCATGCTTTTTACCCACACACACACACACCCCCCACCACCTCCTAATAGACAGTCTCCTCCCCACCGCATGTATATATTCTCTCCCCACCGTATGTATATTTCTCTCCCACCCACCCACCCCCTCCAAATGTACAGTCTCCACCCCACCGTATGTATATTTCTCTCCCACCCACCCACCCCCTCCTAATGTACAGTCCCCTCCCCATCATATGTATATACTCTGTCAGGATCTATGGGTAACAGTACTGTATATTTGAATACCGTTTATGTCACAAATGTATCAGTACTAAATACCTGTATGTCCCTATGGCCTATGCCATAAATGTCATGTATGTTGTGTATGTCATAAATGTCGATATGAATTGAAAATGGGGGACCCTGATGTAAACAAGACAAACGTCTTTCTCTGGTCTGCATCCCCTTAACAATTGTGTGTATTGAGCCGTACTGTATTGTACCGATTCTGCAATCTGTTAAATAAAGTTTTCATTCATTCACACACACACACACACTCGAGCCGCTCATGCACACACGCGCACACTCTGTGCTCTTGCCGTTCTACTCTCCTCTCTCCTCTCTGCCCCCATACGGGCTGCATGCTTTTTACACACACACACACACACACTCGCGACTGGAGCCGCTCATGCACACACACGCTCTCTGCTCGCGACGAGTACCTGCCCGCGCATGCTCAGTGTTGGGAACTAGGCTAAAGGAGTAACCTACTTCCAGTGAATGACGCTAAGCTAGGCTAATGGTGCAGGCGTTCCCGACGCCTAATGCATGCACAGAGACGAAAAAGGTATGTATCTTCTTGTCTAACTCCAGGGTAGATGGCAAATAAGCAAATTTCCCAAAATGTGTTCCTTTAACTCCTACACAACACAACAAAACAACATCTAAAGTGCTAAATTACATGTACAAATTGAGCAAGGTTATTGCACATGGAACTAAGGAGTTTTTACTCCTCTTACACTTAAACCGTGGTACTCTAAATCTATGACCTGAGGGTAGTCTTAAACTCAGACTGAGGGTCGAGTCTCAAGCCAACAATGGTGACGCACAAGCAGCTTACAAATAACAGAATATACAGCTGCTCATGAATAAATAATCTAACACACCACATGCATATTTACACTTCTCTCCCTCTCTCTTTGTGCATTTTGAATAATGACTTGTAAACCAAGAGATTTCGATTTTGAAGCCAAACTACACAACAGCTTTATTAACAGAGAAACACATACAAACCAAATTACAGCTTGAGTTGATTTTATTGATTGAATTTTTCTGCCAGACCTGCCAGCCTACAATAGTGAATGTTCCTAACTGACTGACTCACTCCCCATTATTGAAACACGCATGCCTTTAACTAGGCTTGCCATAAACCCAGAGTTAGTTAAATGAAGAATAGAGATGAAACCAAGGCACCTGAGATGTTAGAAGTTCCACATTCTTGCTGGACCAAATGGCAAACAAGAGGAGGCAAGACACAGAGTACATCAGGACACTCAAGTATTCTGTTCTCGAGTCGGCGCATGGAAACCCAACATCCCATGTACAAAAGCCGGGATACAATTAGACAGCTGGGATATGTTGATTATTTGCTGAGAAGTAGAGGCATGTTAATAACACCTTATCCTGTTGTTGGGCTTTGAGGTCTGTGCGAGTTCTGTTTCCGTGCAACACTTAGCAATATTTAGTTTAATTGTGTTTTTCACAATGAGGGTTTTGAACATGCATATAAACACCTCATCCCGTCTAAAACCTTAACTGGGATATTAGCGAGTATCCAGAATATCCATGTCACATGTGCATGTGAAGACACCAGTGTTGGACATGTTACTCAGGAAGTGTAGTTACTTATTAATGATTGCTCCTTTAAAAAGTTATCAAAATTACTTTACTGATTACTTTACCAAAGTAATTAGTTACATTACTACTAGTTACATAACTGGTTACTTTCCGGAAAAAGTAATCTATAACCTGTTTAGCTATTGTTGTTAGTTACTTGAATTAGTAACTAATATAATAACTATTTTGGAAATTGTCAAGCCTTCCTTTACTTGTTACTGGGAAAGTAACTAAGTAACGTGTTACTGACGAACACTGGAAGACACTCACCATAGCCTGCATGACTATCTGTATCTCAACCTTTAATCATGAAAATGAAAACGTACAAGCATCAGTCTCACACTGAGAAGGAGGAGATGATAGACTGTGGTTTCGAGGGTAATAGTTGACTCCTGCCTGCTGAGGTTGTATCTTGTATCTTATTATAAAGCCATGCTTGATCTGGCCCCAGATCAGATCTAGATTGTGTCCATAGTTACAAACACTCAATCCCGAAGTTGTTGAAATGGTCCAACTTCTCAAAATGTCAACAGCCTTTCTGAATGAATCGAATGCAACTTGGAGGAAAACAACACATTTTACATTATAATCATGATGTCAGTCTCCAGAAAACAGATTGAATTTGAAAGTCAAATTAAAAAAATAATTACATGACATACCGTTGCAGGGAGATCTAAAGTTAATTTCACTCTATGTTTATGTAAAAAATAGGGAAACGGGGCGCCCCAGTGGCGAACCACATAGCGTGCTCAGCCGCGACACGGCCGACCCGGGTTCGACTCCCGAACCCGTCGTTATTTGCAGAATGTCTTCCCCCCACTCTGTCTCCCATTCCTCCTCTGTCTCTCTCTACTGGACTGCCCAGTAGCAATAAAGCGATAAAACGCCAAAAAATAATTAAAAAATAAATAAAAAATAGGGAAACAAGTCCAGGCACACATTTTCACATTTATTGGCAGCCTGAAATCATATGACGTTTCGGTGTGAATTAATGAATTAATGAATGAATGAATGAATTAATGAATGAATGAATGAAAACTTTATTTAACAGATTGCAGAATGGGTACAATACAGTACGGCTCAATACACACAATTGTTAAGGGGATGCAGACCAGAGAAAGACGTTTGTCTTGTTTACATCAGGGTCCCCCATTTTCAATTCATAGTGACATTTATGACATACACAACATACATGACATCATGAAATGTATGGCATAGGGACATACATGACATACAGGTATATAGTACTGTTACATTTGTGACATATATGATATGCAAATATACAGTACTGTTACCCATAGATCCTGACAGAGTATATACATATGATGGGGAGGAGACTGTACATTAGGAGGGGGTGGGTGGGTGGGAGAGAAATATACATACGGTGGGGAGAGAATATATACATACGGTGGGGAGGAGACTGTCTATTAGGAGGGGGTGGGGGGGTTTGGACATTTACGGTGGCCAGTTTCGAATTGCAGCCTCCCGTAGGTGCTCTTTTAGAGCGGTTTTGAATGTGGGTAGGGATTCACATTCCTTTACAGCTTTGGGTAGGGCATTCCACATTGATGTGGCATAATTGCTAAACGTGTTTAGTCCCTTGTTTGAGCCGAATCTGGGTTTAACATGAATACTGAGCTTCCTCTGGTGTTGTGGTTGTGGTATTCACTGACCTTTGGGAAGTATTTTGACATGTACATGGGTACCTTAGTCGTATAGTGTATCTTGTAGACCAGGCCCATTGCAAGTTGCTGTACTCTGTCGTCTAGTCTAAGCCATCCTAGGTAGTCAAAGTGGGCAGGGGTGAGGTGTGTTCTAAGAGTAAGGTCAAGTAGTAGTCTGACCAGTTTGTTTTGTGATGTTTGTAATCTTGTTTTTAGCACCTTTGAGGTGCTTTGGTACCATGAGGTGCAAGCATAGTCGTAGTACCCTTGAATGAGTGCTCCTGCCAGAGTCTTCAGGGTATTCTTGTTTACCAGAGAGGATATCCGGTACAAGAATCTAGTTCGTTGGTTGACTTTTTTTATTACCTTGGATGCCATTTTGTCACAGGAAAGATTTGCCTCTAGGATGGACCCTAGGTATGTAATTTCATCTTTCCTTGTGACAATATTGTCACCCACTGTAACTGAGAAGCCGTCGGTCTTGCTGAGTTTGTTATTTGATCCGAAGAGAATGGACTCTGTTTTACCCAGGTGTAATGATAGTTTGTTATCAGCGAGCCAGGTGCAGATTGTGCCGAGTTCTGAGCTGAGGGTTTTTTCAACCTGTAACTTGTTCTTGTCAGAGACCAGCAGGGCTGAGTCGTCCGCGAACAAGAACAAGTTGCAGTCACAAGCTGACGACATGTCATTTGCATAAATTAGGAACAGTAGCGGTCCTAGTATGCTTCCTTGTGGAACACCACAGCTCACTGTGAGGGGTGGGGGGGGATAGAGTACCGTTTACCTCCACCACAGTGGTCTCCACCACAGAGGCTGCTGCCCAAATTTTTAGGTGAAGCACAAATTATTATATTATATTATATATTAAATTATATTTTTAAAACATCCCCCACTGTGCGTCAGTGGTCAGTGGACACAGATGAAAACATATTAACATTAGGTGACAGCGGACCTGACCAGATGAAAACATATTAGGTGACAGCGCACCTGACCAGATGAAATCATATTAGGTGACAGCGCACCTGACCAGATGAAATCATATTAGGTGACAGCACACCTGACCAGATCAAAACATATTAGGTGACAGCGCACCTGATCAGATCAAAACATATTAGGTGACAGCGCACCTTACCAGATCAAAACATATTAAGTGAAGGTGACAAGGAAGCCACAGACTCATACCCCCCGACACTCAACTAACCGCCTCGGACAGTCCTTCATACCAGTGGCCATCAGGCTCCACAACAGTGGGCAGGGACTGCTGCCAGACATCGACCTAGAACTAATAGGAACCCAAGTAGGACAATAACACTACCTTATGCATACTGCACCTTATGTGGATACTGTGATACTGTGAATAATGAATAATGTATATTTCAGTTAGTTAGATAGTAAATTATAACACTACCTTATGTTATGGTTTGTAACCGACCCCAATCGCACAACACAAGACAGGTATGAGAGTAAGCCAAGAACTGGGCATTTATTGAAAACAACAGAAAACGGCACTGTCCCTTTAAGGGAGAACACAATTACAGGAAAACAAGAATTGGGAAAATCGGCACAGTGCCTTTAAGAGGCGAGCTGGCTAAGGGGAAGGCTAAGGGAAGGCTAACGGACAGGGCCAGGGCAAGGGAACAGGGCAGGAACAGGGAGGACTAGGAGGACTGGACAGGGATGACTAGGAGGACTAGGAGGACTGGACAGGGAGGACTAGGAGGACTAGAGAGGACTGGACAGGGAGGACTAGAAGGACTGGACAGGGAGGACTAGGAGGACTAGAAGGACTGGACCGGGAGGACTAGGAGGACTAGAAGGACTGGACAGGGAGGACTAGAGAGGGGAAACAGGGACAGAGACCCGCGGAGGCGGGCTGGGGACAGGGACATAGAAAACAGGGTTAAGGCCTTGGACAGGGCGAGGGCTGGAGCTGCTTACAGGGAGGAGAAGGAGGGCGCAGGCTAGACGTCTGGAGGAGAGCGCGCCGGCTCGGAGAGCGCAACTGGCGCGGAGGTCTGAGTGGTGCGCGTCTGCTTGGAGTACGCGCCGGTACGGAGAGCGCATCTGGCGCGGAGGTCTGAGTGGTGCGCGTCTGCTTGGAGTATGCGCCGGTACGGAGAGCGCATCTGGCGCGGAGGTCTGAGTGGTGCGCGTCTGCTTGGAGTACGCGCCGGTACGGAGAGCGCATCTGGCGCGGAGGTCTGAGTGGTGCGCGTCTGCTTGGAGTACGCGCCGGTACGGAGAGCGCATCTGGCGCGGAGTCTGGATGCGCGTCTGGATGCGCGTCTGGAGTGAAGAGCGCGTCTGGCGCGGAGTCTGGATGCGCGTCTGGAGTGCGTCTGGATGCGCGTCTGGATGCGCGTCTGGAGTGAAGAGCGCGTCTGGCTCGGAGGTCTGGAGTGGAACACTGGAATACCTCCCGTAGAGGATTAGAGAGCGCAGTACAGTGTCTCCCTCCAGGCAAACGGCGACAGGTGGCGAAGGCTTGAGCGCATCTCACGCCGGAGATGAAACAGCATAACAGACAGAAACAGAAACTCCCGTAGGAGCCTACAGATTGAGAACCTCCCGTAGGAGTTTGCTGATAGAGATATGATACGGAACGACCCGACCAGGACTGAGGGGAAGAGCGAGGTACTTAAAGCCCACAGGGGCGCTAATTAGAATACACATCAGGTGCGTGAAGGTAATTGATACTTGAACTAGAAGAGTGTGTTCGGCACGAACCAATCAAACAGATACTGACAGATAGTCCAAGGGTGTGGGCTGCTGAAGAGCAGACGAGGGTAAAAGAACGCGAGGGTGGGGGCTGGAGAGGTGAGGAGAAGGGAAATAAAGGTCCAGGGAAGAGGCGAACCTCACACCTTATGCATACAGCACCTTATGTGACACTGTGAAAATATATTTCAGTTAGTTAGATAGTTGTCAAGTTAGACCGCGCTCTCAAGTTCTGACACTGGGTGCTGTAATCCCATAAAGTTGAATATAACAAAAGCAGGATAGCCGGACCAGCACTCTCAGGTTCAATAGTTTTAATGGCAGCCTGAATTGGAAACAGACATGTTTCGGAACTATGTCCTTCTTCAGTGATATGGCTAGCCTAGTTAGTTAGATAGTAAATTATATTGACCTATTTGTTTACACTGCTTGTGTTGTTTTCACTACCTGTACCCCCCCCCCCTTCCCCCATGCTGCTATGATGCCTGAATTTCCCCAAGGGGATCAATAAAGGAATATCTTATCTTATCTTAAAAGGAAAGATGAAATTACCTACCTGGGTTCCATTCTATAGAGCAGTGGTTCCCAAACTGTGGTGCGCGCACCCCTTGTGGTGCGCGAGCTACCTCTAGGTGGTGCGTGACATGAAAAGGCTAATGGCGTTATTTTACTAATAAATATATAACTAATATACATTATTTCAAATGGGGATTTTCACTGTGTAAATCATGAAATTCAAGAAACGTTTTAATAAAAAACGTACGTTTTAATAATAATAATAATAATAAACAATGTCTCTGGCGAGGTGCGCTTCGTCTGTGCTGATGCGCTCCGCTCTGCATGGAGTCTGTCTCCTCAGGTCTCCTATATGCGGGCTTAACAGCGGGCCGATGACAGTAGCGAGCGCGAGCCAGTGCGCGAGCCAGTGCATTAATAACTTCCTGCCAAAAGCGCGGGACCAGCGCGGGATTGTGGCACTTACAACATGGTACCATGTTTTAGCTGGCTAAAAACAGGGAAACTGTCAGGTGAATCTAAAGTCAATAAAATTAATGAAAGAGGACAGGAGGAATGAGAGAAGCGGAGAGCAGCGTTAAGTGGAGACAGAGAGTGATGATGACAGCTGGAGCACAGACACAACACGCCGGCCGGCCCTCCACCAAGAAAACAGGGTAATAATGACAACGATGTGTGTTCTATAATTATGATATGTGTGTAGTGTTCTGATAACGACTATTGGTGAAGCGATGTCGAGATTCATTTGGTTTGGCAGCGAGAGCTAGATTTGCGAGAAGCATGCAGCCGCAGAGCAGACAGTTGTGCGCGCACAGTGCAATACTCCAATTCAGCCATTGGCAATTCAGCTGTTGGGATGAGAGCGCCGCTGGCTCTGCGGCTCTGCAGTTGCATACTACTGGTATGTGCTTCGTTGGGAGGCGGAGATATAATAGTCATCATACAACGTTTATATTTCACGATAATGTTGCCGTCTCTCTCTGCCAAATTTCTCAGTTATTCGCTTGATATAATTAATACAAATGTCCAATATAACGGAATTCGTTAGCTCATAAAAATGTGATTATAACACACTGCTGTTTATTAATGTCGGCCGACTGCCCACAGACACCTATTTGATTTAAAGTCGGCAGCAGCACGGAGTCTCGGGACTTATTTATTTATTATTTTTTATGTTTGCATTGGGGGGTGCGCGGCCAAAAAAGTTTGGGAACCGCTGCTAACAGGAGCACTCATTCAAGGGTACTACGACTATGCTTGCACCTCATGGTACCAAAGCACCTCAAAGGCACTAAAAACAAGATTACAAACATCACAAAACAAACTGGTCAGACTACTGCTTGACCTTACTCCTAAAACCCACCTCACCCCTGCCCACTTTGACAACCTAGGATGGCTTAGAGTAGACGACAGAGTACAGCAACTTGCAATGGGCCTGGTCTACAAGATACACTACACCACTAAGATACCCATGTGCATGTCGAAATACTTCCCAAAGGTCAGTGAATACCACGACCACAACACCAGAGGGAGTTCCACAAATCATGTTCAACCCAGATAAAATAATTTAAAAAGTAAAAAAAAAATATATATATATATATAACTTTTTTTTAATAAAAGAAAAATCGTCATAACTTAGAAATGAGATTCTATAGGTCTATGAATCGATATTGCGATTCTGTTTCGATTAATTGCCCAGCCCTACAGTGTGTACAGTAAGTTAGCTTGGTGATCATCATTGTGATGTAGGCTAAGCTGGCTAGCTACTGTTAGCATACAAGCTTTTACAAACACTGTAGCCAGTGGTGCAGTGGCAAATTGACAGTAGGTCAAACGCTCCACGCGCGTGCGCGTGCGCGCGCATGCACAGTTTTTTTTGGCTGCTCTCGTCCTGCAGCTGGATACTATTGCCTCACAGCGCGGCCGTCAGCGCGCGGCCCAGAGAGCGCCGCTGGCTCTGCGGCTCTGCAGCTGCATGCTTCTCCGGGAGTCCGGTTGGATAATGCCATGTAAAAAGCGATTGCGCGTACTTCAGCCTCAGTGAGCGAGGTATAACGCCGTTATACCGAGTTATACCAGCACTGCAACACTGACTGTAGCCTACTTACTTTTTCATCCACAACTTTTTTTCTGATCCAGATACATAAGTCCACTTCTTCATGTTGCTCAGTTGCTGGTTTATACTTCGGTCCTAATGTTGGCGCAAAGTTTAATTTAGCCTACTGTGTTGTTATAGCTGTACAGCTGAGCTTACTAAACTACTAGCTTGCTCTTTCACACAGTGAAACCAGTCCAGCTGCAGGTCCGTAGGTTAGGTTTAGCTCGGACCAATCTCAAGTTTCTTTATTAGTTGTCATACAGAAGTACAGAATACTTTTATACAAAATGCTTCTTTCTGTTACATTTTGTATAAAAGTATTCTGTACTTCTGTATGACAACTAATAAAGAAACTTGAGAAACTGGCCCCAGCTAAACCTAACCTACGGACCTGCAGCTGGACCCATTTTGACTGTGCAATGCAGCAACCTCTGATTGGATTTTCAAGGCTGCCAATCATATTCAACCTCCGTGTATTGGATGTCAAGGGCTGTCAATCATTCAATCCCCCATTCAATGGCAAGAGTTTAACTGCACAGACCGTGCTTAGATGACGTTAATAGCCTATTTTGATTGGCTATTATTTATTATTTATTTAATCCTGGGTCAACCTGTGCAGCCATCTGCACGAATATACTGCAGTCAGTGCAGGCCTGCTCAGAGCTGTACATTTTGGCCATTTTTGAAAAAAAAAAATCACTGGCATTTTTTTACAGAGGAAAACATTTCTAATAAAAAAAAATAATAATAATAATTAAAAAAAAATATATATATATATATAGATTATGTAAATTAATAATAATTATGAATTATGAGTGAATTTGTGTTTCACGTGTTGTCATAGAGAAACCTCCACTGCTCCACCATCTGTTCTCTCCCCTCAAGGTAGGATTGCATCCAGCTCACTGATAAACTATCAAAACCAATAGCTTTTAGCTTGTCAATCAGAATGGAGTGACAGTGTCGAAGGCCTTTTGTAGGTCCAGCATGACCATGCCGCAGTATTTGCCTGCGTCCACCTCTTGTTTGATGTGGTCGTTCAAATAGAGAAGGCATGTGTCAGTGGAGTGGGATGTTCTGAAGCCAGATTGGAATTCGTAGATTAGATTTTTTTCCGCTAGGTACTTTTCGACTTGTTCGTAGAACATTTTTTCCATGACTTTCGAGATGGAGGTAAGAATAGAAACAGGGCGGTAGTTGCCTGGGTCTAATTTGCTGCCCTTTTTGTGCAGAGGGTCACTCACAATTTTGAAGTCCTTGGGGACATGTCCCTGTTTTATTGAGAGGTTTATTATGTGTGTGATGACTGGGGTGATGGTGGCTGCTGAGTCTCTGAGGAATTTGGAGGGGATGTTGTCATGGCCAGTGGCCTTGTTAGGTTGAAGGGCGCTCAGTTTTTTGAGTACCTCATTTGTTGTTACCATTTCCAGTTTGAAGTCATCTTTGCGGACCCCTAGGTTTTTGTGTTCTACCCCATAATGCCCTGAGTGGGAGGGTAGTTTGTTTATGAGTGTTGTGGCTATGTTTGTGAAGAAAATGTTTAAGTAATTGGCTACATCCAGCTTGTCTGTGATGAGCGTGTTGTCCGTCTTTATGTTTATGTTTGAGAATCTGGTTTTTAAGTTTTTTACTGCAGCCTAGTTGATTATTGAGTAATTTCCAAAGTTCACATGGTTTGTTTTTGTTTTCCTCAGTTTTGTCATTGATGAATTTTTTTTGTGCGGTTTTGATCATGGTGTTTACGTCATTTCTTAGTCTGTTTTTTTGAATTTTTAGAACACACCTTCTTCAGAATGACTCTATGTTTAGGTGCCAGGCTGTGATATGAAGCGAGCAAAGCATAGCGCTAACATACACAGCCAGGGAACCAGCAAGTGCCAAAAGAGAGAACACAACGGAGAACAGCAGGAGACTATTCTCTTCCTCCCATGAAGCCTTTGTTCATTTCATTCAGGGTGTGCCAGCCAGTATGTATTCCAACATGCTGTGGTGTGTGTATGTGTAAAGTATGTGTGCATATCTGTGTGTGTGGGTGTTTGAGGTGCCACCGTGTGTGTGTGTGTGTGTGTGTCTGTGTGTGTGTGTCTGTGTGTGCCTGCTAGCTATGTCTAATCAGAGCCCTAGAGCAGCACATCAATGCCATCATTCCATCAAGCAGATAAATGTATCTCCATTAGTTGAGTCTATTATGGACATATCTCTAAAAAGAAGATTAAAACAGCCTTGGATCCAAAATGTAAGGGGAGCTACAGACTTATTTTAGAAAATGTATATTCTCCATTTGTGAAAATGTTTAGCATGTTGTGTTACCTACTAAAACTGTTCTTGCTTAACAAATCAACAATGATATAATAATTGACATTGCTAAACCTTTGCATAGCATTTCATTCAAAACAAAGCTTTCAAATCTACAACCATAAAACCATGACATAATAATGGTATCAGTTAAATGAGAGAAATACAGGACTTTTGAACAATACTAGGTTCCCTATTATAGCTGGACCCACTGTTCTCTTGGTGTGAGTACTCACAACTGACATCAGTCAGTGACTCGTGATGTCGTAGAACGTTAGGTTATGACTATAACCAAGTTCTGTTAATTAGGGGTGACGCTTGGCATCACACTGCACTATCTCGCGTACGTGCACGCGCACTGAATCAATTCCACAAATGTACCTTTAATACCAGTATTAGTCTGACCACACCCCTCATCAGCTTACCTTCATAAGCAGGTGTGTGGTCACCTGCTCTCCTCCTTCCCAAGCTTTCACCACAAGGTGAGGTCAAGGGCTGCAGCGGCCGTCGGATGCCAAGCGTCACCCCTAATTAACAGAACTTGGTTATAGTCATAACCTAACGTTCTGTTCCATTAGGAAGAGGAAAAACCCCCACCCCAATTGCTTCATAAAAACGCTGTTTCAACCCCAAGCAATCAAGGCGCGCCAGTCAGCCAATGCCCCAAAAGAACATCCTGAGCTAGCACTATGTGTGCGTTTTGACATACCCACATCAACAATAGGCCGTTTAGACCACCTTATTGAATCCCCAAGACGCCCAGGGGAACGACAAGAGGGGCGAGATGCAATCAACTCCATGAATGAATGAATGAAAAACTTTACCCAACAGAATGCAGAAAGGGTACAACCCAGTACGGCAATACACACAATTGGTTAAGGGGAGGCAGACCTGAGAAAGACGTTAGTCTTGTTTCCATCAGGGACCCTCATTTCCAATCCATATAGACACATCCAACTCTTTATAATAATAAAGAAAAAGCATCACCCGTATGACCCAACTGCACAGCTGGGAGTAAAAAACCTGTTTTCACATGATTTTAATCCAGTCACTCTTTTTAATCAGAGTGTAAGACCAGACCCTCCCAGAAACACCTTCCCACATGAGTTCATAGCCATGAAAAAGATATGCCAACTGTGAGTCACGTGACCAACCGACTCAAGTTGACACATAAATCGGGCGCAGCAGAACTGTGAGCCCTACGCCCTAAACTCGACACCTTTAAGACACCAACTCATGGAAGGCGTCGCCATAGCAACACCGCTACCCCCCCCCCCCCCCCCCCCCCCGCCAAGATGTCCCACCGGCTTGGCCCTGACTGGCTCAGCAGAAGAGATCAAAAATCCCCTAAACCAATCAAGTGGGAAGAGGAGGGGTTTATTCGACACCCCCTCCCGAAAAAACACCCTTCATCCCTACACACAGAAAAACAACCGTAGCCATCTTGAAAAACCTCCGGTAGAAAACAATGCATAGCATAAGCTAATACAATGCCCGCTACCCACAAAAATGTGAACAGGTTTTACAACAAAACACAAGTCGCCTGTGCGTGAATCCTACACCCGTTGACTATGTCGTACATAGGAAAAAAACGCTGATCGAGAGTAAACGGCTAGGCCGTGAAATGTGTGTGTACGAGTATTACTGCAACTAAACAACACAGCATTGTGAGACACATATACTAAGTTCAAGCAATGGAATAACACCAGGTTCTACCTGCATGTGGAGCATCAAGCTAATAGAACCTATTACCGAGTGTACGTTGCAGACCTTGCTTAACCTCGTAACACAACACGACTCATCCCACAACGTAAAAGGGCAGATTCATATATACACAACCCCACCATATGAATTGTTTGAAGAAACACACAGTTTGTTCGGCCAAAACACAGTCCCCCTCACATCGGGGAACTTTTTTATTAACTAAATAAAGTGTTCTAAGGCACAAAATCATAGAGGGGCCGGGGAGGGTGTAGAGGAGAGGGGACACAGAGGAGAAAAGTCACTCAACGGCGTCTGCCACCTCGCGCCGCTCGAGTCTTGCCACCCCGAGGAGCCCCGGAGGGACGGTAGGTTACAGTCTGCTGGACACGACGTTCCCTACCGTCTCCTCCGGTCGTGGATGGGCCGGCGGTGGCAGAAGCGCCGTTTCGTCCCCTGGCCCTCTTGGCAGGGCCAGCAGCGGCGGCGGAGGCAGTGGTAGCGGCGACGGAGACAGCTCGACGTCGCGGAAGCCTTCTGACTCCACCGGCAAGGACGGGAGGCGGAAAATGGGGTTGGAGAATGGACCTCTCCTCTGCCATCTCTCTGCATGTTGAGGTCATCAACCGCAGGGCCTTCCCGAATAGGCCAGCGTCGGAGAGGGCGGCCGTCAGAAGAGGAGCTCTCTTCTTCTCTGGCACACGGGCCTGCTCCAGCCAAAGGTGACGCTGGCCCAGGGTGGCCAGGGCGCGCACTTTCCCCATGGCTATGGCCAGCACCTGGGAAAGGTGCAGGACAGCTCCCGCAGCCTGGGTGATCTGATCGCATTTCACCTCGTTCAGATCCGTGCCGCCCGTCATTATCCCCGATACAAATCTAGCCAGGTGGGCGATGTTAGACGCCGCAGCCAGCGATTGTGTACCAGCGATGAATGACTGGTCACCCCAATAAGCCAATCGCCTAGCCGATTTCCCCTGGAGGACCGGCTTGCATAGGGGTTCCCACACCATATCCGGACAGAGGAGCGCGGCCATCGGACTGTCAAGCCGAGGCACGCCCTCCCCCATACTTTTGACTAACCCCGACACCCGCGTAACTGGTACGTAGGCGGGAGTTAGTCCCATGATGTTGGACACCGCCTGACCCCGACGAACATAGGCCCCCATCGATGGAAAAAATGGGTAGACAACGTCCACCCCTCTCACTGGGGGACGCTGCCAGGGATGGCCTATGAGGTCATCAGGGACAGGTGCAGGCAATGGCAGCGGCAGCGGCACGCCGTTTGCGGCGGCGGCTACCGCCATGAGCTCGGGAAACAAGGCCCGCAGTTCCCCCTGCGAACCTTCCTCCACCGACCCCGCATCCCTCACATGCAGCAGGCTGCGACTGGTCAAGGAGCCACAGTCTGATGTGGCCGACAGTAGGGTATCCTGCTGATGAGGCCAAGGTGGTTCCTCGACATCCTCGAACAGGGCGCCCCATGGAGCCATTTCCCCCCCCTCCGGGGTCTCCTGAGGAGGAATACTCTCCTCCACGGGGCCATCATACAAAAACCCGTCCGCCTCGTCCATGAAGTCCTCAGTCTCCATTGGAAATCCAGAGCCGGACGCATCTTCGCTGGTCTCCAGCAGTTCCCCAAACCCAGGCCGTTCGCGCCTGCACGCTACCATCTTGCGACGTGAACGGGCAGACGCGAAAAGTTTGCGTCGCAAATCCTCTGGCTCCAAGACAACCCCCCGTTCACCAACGGGCGATTCCCCGGAACCAGAGGAACCAGAGTCGAGATCAGGCCATCGCCGGAGCGACGGCACCGACTCCTCGGCTCTTCGGTGAGGCAAACTATCCACCGGCAGTCTCCCGGGCTGGGTCGGCAACCATGAAAGTGGCAACAGCCCAGCACCAAGGCGCACGACGGAGGCGGGAATGGAGAACCGCTGGTGAAGAGTAGGTCTAGTGGGTCTACTCTCCGCGGAATACATTATGACCCAACTTTTTCTTGTACAACAGATGTGAGAGAAGAAAAAATTAAGCACAATGTAAACCCGTCACAACTCTTTTCAACTAACAACACGTCAAGTGGGGTACTACCAGGCACTTCCTTGTGGTGAAAGCGAGAAGGAGGAGAGCAGGTGACCACACACCTGCTTATGAAGGTAAGCTGATGAGGGGTGTGGTCAGACTAATACTGGTATTAAAGGTACATTTGTGGAATTTATTCAGTGCGCGTGCACGTACGCGAGATAGTGCAGTGTGATGCCAAGCAGAGCCCCTAATGGAACAGAACAAGGTTTAACCCCCTGCAGTGTGGTAGTGAAAGGGTTAACCATCTGTAATGCAGTGTTGTAGTGAAATGGTTAGCCTCCTGTAGAGTTGTGTTGACAGATAAACTGGTGTGGTGGTAAAAGGTTTACACAGACAGACACAGTCATTGTTTACTTGCTGTGATTTAAAGTCTACACATGGTCATCATTCACAGCACTTATAGTGACATACGTCAGTCAAGCTCCTGTAGGCTGGCCCTGGTGGGTTCAGCAAAAATACACAAAATAGGCAAGCAAATTCTATAAAAACAATGCATAAAAGCAAGGTGGTAAACATCTGTTTATATAAGTGAGTTTTCTTTAGGCTATGTTCCTCTAGACCTCTGTACTTCACCTGAAATCACCTTTGTGAATACCACACAGTTTCTTCCCCTGAAAGTTAATTAGGTTAGTGAAATGGCAGAAGGATGCAATGTCACTAGGATATAGCTCACATGTTCTATAAAAGATCAATAGATGAGAGTGCAGAGTGCAATGAGCAGTCTGTTCTTAGGCAAGCACAGAGAATATTGTCTGATCAATCTCATATTCTCCATGATCTTTTACCCGCTGGCAGAATAGAATAGAATAGAATAGAATAGAATAGAATAGAATAGAATAGAATAGAAATACTTTATTCATCCCAAGGGAAATTTGACACTACAAATCGCTCACAGTAAAGAGTAAACATTTGGGTAGACAAAAACAAAAGTCACAAATAAGAATAAAAATAAGCCTAAGAATAAAATATGGTCCGGGATATACATTTCCTATGTTACATTCTAATACACAGTCACTTTTACTTTGTACTTTTGAACTTGTCTTGTATCAACCTGTTCGACCCCTAAATGACATTATGATCATAGATCCATATTTTTCAGAGTGATGCAAAAAATTTGCGATTTTAAAATCAAACGTTTTCAAGTATTAACATCACTAACATGTCACAAAAGCATGTAGAATGTATATTATCATCAATACGTTAGTTTAGCAATAGGTTAAATGTGTTAAAAGATAGTTTTAAGTTTTCGTTTTTCGATCGCCATTCCAAGCTTGAAAAAAAAAATTATGAACCATGGGAATTGTAGTCTTTTTGCAGCCATTTCGTAGAGGACATGCACGGCTGCCGACCAGCGTTGGAATTTTTCTGAACTACATTTCCCTTCAAGTTCTATGGGGGTTCAAAGTTCAGAGTTGAATTATGAATATGTCAATAACTGTTATTATTCGCGATAATAAACCACAAAAGGTAACGTTTTTGACAAATATTGAAATGCAGTTAGTTTCTCCTCCCTATTGTTAGCATGTAGGAACAATTAGATCTGAAATTAGTTTCAAAACGGTTGCACTGTGGGGAAAATAAAAAAGTACACTAGATTACAGTAGATATCATTATCTGTTCTTATGCACGCCTGGTGATACTAAATCCAAATTGAACTCGGGCATTTGAAAGATAATATATGTATATATATATATAAATGTGCGAATTAGCTATAATAAGGTAATGTATAAGCATCTATTCTATATTCTATAATAATATTTCAAATTGCATTGGTCCGGATGGGAGAATTCAGTACTGTATCTACAGAACCTTCGGTTTTATCATCTTTCCTTTATTAATTTCCTTAGATTCTTTGTACACATGATCTCAAGAGGGTACTGAACGAGGTCAGTGGCAGTTTTTTAAGTTTGGTCATTATTATCATGGTGTTATTCACTGTTAAATATGCAAAGAAAAATCATAATTCATATTCTCCTTTGTTTCATCACAATTTAAGCAAGCCTAGTAATAGACACAATATTTCTGACACTGTGAATACATTCCCTGAGGTCTGTAGATGTACCTAGATACCAAGAATATGCAAATAGCTCTTGTAGAAGTGGAGCAATATTCCATTTACCTAGGTATATATTTTATGCGGATTTTCACATTGTGTGGAACAGGTTAAGTGTCAAGAGTAGATCATTGTTTGGCACTGTGCTGTGCATGTTATGTTGCATTTCCATGTGTATGTATTTTGCACTCTTTATGCTGTGTGTCCTGTGTATGTTGTCTGGCATTTTACGTGTATATATATTTTGAACTCTTGCACTGTTTGTATTTCATGTGTTTTGGATAGACTACAGATGGAAATTAGCTTCTGCTAAATCTGGTTTGATTGATTGATTGAAAAGTTTATTAACAGATTGCAGAATGGGTACAGTACAGTACAGCTCAATACATACAATTGTTAAGGGGATTGTAGAGTTCCGTGTTCCTTCGCTCTCCATGTTCAATGTAGAGGGTTCTGTTTCTTCGTCATCAGTGTCGTTCAATGTAGAGGGTTCTGTTTCTTTGTCACCATGGCTCATATCTTATCATAATGTATTTATCCACACAAAGAACGCCTGATCCGTTTTGTTTCTTTTATGTGAATAGTTTATTTACATTAAGTGAACCAAACTTCTCCTCCATTACAAACACCCCAAACATTCCCAGCTGTGACACACCCCTTTCACCCCTGTGCGCACTGACAGCTGACCGATGACAGCTGACAGCTAGATATACGTGCTCGGCTTCCCGCCACTGCGTCATGCCGTCATGTCTTTACGTACTGCAACAAGAACAAAACACAATACTTAGAATAGAGTTGCACCACATTTCCAATACAACACATGCCTATGAACGTCTAGGCTAGTCACTACAAAACATTATTAACAACCATAACATATGATCCCATTTTCAACATATGAGAACATATATCTCAACACCCCCACTTGTTCTCATCATCTCAAGCCGAAAATGACGATACTCATGTTAGTTTCCAAAAAAGAAACTCTTGAATTTATTAAACTTGAACTTCACTACCGGTTTTGTAAGTATGTCTGCAGCCATATCTTCTGTTGGGCAGTAAACAATATCGATTTTCCCTTCGGTGACTGCCTCACGAATAAAGTGATACTTTACATCAATGTGTTTGGACCTCTGTCTGTTCACTGGGTTCTTACTGAGTGCAATGGCCCCCTGGTTGTCTTCATGAATCTTTGTACAATGGTAGACTCTCTTATCCATGCCATTTAATAGTTGAGTTAGATACATGCTTTCCTGAGTAGTAGTAGCTAGACTGATGTATTCAGCCTCACATGTTGAGAGTGCTACTGTTGGTTGTTTCTTTGACTTCCAGGATATTGCAGGGCCTTGTTTAGTCAGGCTAAAACAGTATCCTGTCGTACTTCGTCTATCTTCCACAGAAGATGCCCAGTCAGAATCACTGTAAGCTATAAGACTTAAGTCTTCATCTGATTTCTTGAAGCACAACTCGTAGTCACTGGTTCCCTTTAGGTATCTCAAAACATGTTTAGCAGCTACTAAGTTCTCTGTTTTTGGATTTGCCAGTGTTTGTGATAATTTACTAACAATCCAGCTAATATCTGGTCGGGTACAAGTCATTGCATAGATCAAACTGCCTATGATCTCACGGTATTCTTTGGGATTAACATTGTTGTTGTCACTCTCCTCAATTCTATCAACTTCCACTTTTAATTCACATGGTGTATATCTAGGTTTACAGTTTGACATTCCAAATCTATCAAGCATTTTTAGAATGTATGTTTTCTGATTCATTTTTATTTCTTCTCCCTTTTGTTCAAACTGAATGCCCAGGAAGTATGATATTTTCCCCAGATCCTTCATGTTAAACTGGGCTTTCATGTTTTCCTTGAAACTGTTCAGAAGTTCGTTACTGCTAGCGGCGATGATTAAATCATCGACCCAGATTAGTACGATAATAGTTTCATCACCCATCTCTTTTCTGTATACACAGTGATCAGATAGATTTCTTGTAAAGTTGTCTTTCTCTAGATGATCATTTAGGAGTTTGTACCAGTTCCTTCCGGACTGTTTCAGACCATAAAGGGATTTCTTTAATTTACATACCAACTTCTTCCCAGTCTCTGATACCTCTTCATAACCCTCAGGTTGTTCTAGGAATATGTCTTCCTCTATAGGAGCATGTAAGTATGCCGTTTTGACGTCCATTTGATGGACAATGAGGTCATCTTGTACTGCGACCTGCATCAATGCCCTTACTGACGTAAGGTTTGCTGTTGGAGCAAACGTCTCATGGTAGTCTATGCCTTCTGTTTGATTGTAACCCTTAGCAACGTATCTAGCTTTATATATTTGGCCTCTTTCAGCATTTTCTTTAATGGCATAGACCCATCTACCCCCCACTGTGTTCCTGCCCTCAGGCAAAAAGGTCAGTTCAAAAGTGTCATTTTCTTTCAGTGAGTTGATCTCATCGTTCATCGCTTGTTCCCATTTGGGTGACTCTGGTGACCTCAGAGCTTGTCTATAGGTTTGAGGGACTCCACAAACCGCCCTGTAACAGTAATCAACACATGTATCGGTTACATCATCATCTGTAAAATCTGATACATAGTCGTGTAAGTATTGTGGTTTCCTCCTCTCTCTTTTTGGATAGCGGCATTTTTCACTAGGACTAGGTTGTGGATCTGCATCGTTTTCATCCTGTTGATCTGTATCTGTATTTACAGTCTCGTCGCTCCCCTCTAGAACCTGACTCTCTGTGTTCTCCTCAACCTGTGGCTGTGGTACATGAGTGCTGTTCTTACTACCAGACTCTCTGCCTTGTGTCAGGAATTCTGTATCATCCTCATCAGTTTGAGTCTGTTGTTCCACACTGTTCTTTCTAATGAATTTTACTAGCCTGTGTTTTGATACCTTTCCTGTATGCGGTTTGTATACTAGGTATGCCGGGCTGTTTTTACTGTATCCCACAAATATCCCCTTTTCACATCTGGGGTCGAGTTTCTTATGATCGTGTTTATATGCATAACACTCTGAGCCGAACACCCACATTTTTGAGAGGTCTGGTTTCTTTCCTGTTAACATGAAGTAAGGGGTATTTTTGGTCCTTTCATTGTAGCATCTATTTCGGATGTGAGCTGCATTTTGTACAGCATAAGGCCACAGTGTCTTTGGTAATCTCTTTTCTAATAATTGGCACCTTCCCATTTCAAATAAAGTCCTAAACTGTCTCTCAGCTGTGCCGTTTTGATGGGGGGAATAGGGGCATGATGTCTCATGTCTTATCCCTCTATCTCTCAACAGTGACTGAAAGGAGTTGCTTGTGTATTCCGTACCGTTATCTGACCGTATGGTCTTGACTTGACCATATGGTGCACTATCTGCCAGGAATTTTTCAGTTGCCAATGTTGTTTCACCCTTGTTTTTGAGGAAATAAACAGACACTGCTCCTGAGAAATCATCTGTGAATGCGATTGCATATCTATGTCCATCTTGAGTAGTTGGGTCAATAGGCCCTGCTAAGTCAGTGTGAATTAACTCTAGGGGGGCACTAGCTTTTGCATCAGGTTTCCTATTTCTGTTGTTGGTCAATTTTCCTTCAGTACAGACACTACAGTCTATCTTAGTGTTACCTGTTATCTTCATACCCTCTACCACCTTTGGTAATTTCAACACATCATCTACGTTACAATGTCCCATGATTTCATGCCAAGTTTTTACATCACAAGTTAAGCTCACTTTGTCTCTGGACATCATATCATTAATTGAATGATCAACACATGTTTCATTATTTACCGTTTCCAAGTAGTACAGTCTCTCATGCTGCTCTATGCGGAAAACAGCGCCATCTCTGTTGGTGACCAGGTTCTGTCCTTCTTGGAATGTCACCTTGTCTCCGTCTGCTGTGGCTGCTTGCACGGAGAGTATGCTCTGTGGATACGATGGGATGAACAGCGCATTCCTCAGTGTGATTCCGACGCATCTTCCATCTGAGTCCTGTAGGAACACCTCTGCGTCGCCTCGTTTCATTGCCACATTGTTCATCCTGGTCCCGTCAGCTAGTTCCATGTAGTGTGACTTTGGGTCAAATGTCTCGTCAAATCTTATGAACTTGTTTTCCTCTGTTATGATGTGGGATGTAGCTCCGCAGTCTACCATTAATCCGTTTCTTCTGATAGTGTCTGGGAGGAATCCTTGACTGACTGTGAATACAAATGTATGTTCTTCACGTTCTGGTCTGTCCGCCGTCTGTTTTGCGTCATCTCTCTGCTGGGGTTTTCTCCTGCATGTCTCATCGCTGTGTGTAGAACTTTTATGGTAGTTACACCACTTCGCTACACTGGTTCCTTTTTGCCGACACTCTCTTGCTATATGACCACGGCCTCCGCATCCGTAACATGTCACAGATGATAAGTTTACTTTCATCACATTGTCGGATTTTTCTTTAGTGTCAAACTTTTCTGTCTCCTCGTAACTCCGTAGTTTCCTCTTGAACTGTATAAACGTCAGTTCATCACTGCTCTGTGTCGTATGGATGGCAAAAGGCTTATACGTATCTGGAAGTCCTTTTAGAATCATGGCTATAATTAGCCCGTCACTAATAACTTCCTTTGCATTTCTTAGGGAAGTTACTGCCTTTTCAGCTCGAATGATATAATCTGTCACCGTTTCACCAGACTCTTTCTTCAGTGACGTTAGTTCTGTGTACAGGGCAATAATTCTTGGCTTACCCTGACTTGCGTAATGACTTCGTAGTATTTCGAGTGCTTTGTTACCGTCATCTGTCGCCTCTCTCATAACCAACGATAGACTTTTGTCATCCAGGAATTGTATTAGCTCTGCGTAGCATTCTTCGTTCTTGTCGTCATCTGGACCGTCCTCACTGGTGCAGAGTATCGTGTCTTTTAGTCCCATCATTCTCATGTGGCCGAGAAACTTCACTTCCCAAAGCTCGTAATTGTTTTCATCTCCGTCGAAAACTAATCTCTGCCATCGTCCTCCTGCGGTACCACCACGCCTGGGCCCATAACCTGTAGAGTTCCGTGTTCCTTCGCTCTCCATGTTCAATGTAGAGGGTTCTGTTTCTTCGTCATCAGTGTCGTTCAATGTAGAGGGTTCTGTTTCTTTGTCACCATGGCTCATATCTTATCATAATGTATTTATCCACACAAAGAACGCCTGATCCGTTTTGTTTCTTTTATGTGAATAGTTTATTTACATTAAGTGAACCAAACTTCTCCTCCATTACAAACACCCCAAACATTCCCAGCTGTGACACACCCCTTTCACCCCTGTGCGCACTGACAGCTGACCGATGACAGCTGACAGCTAGATATACGTGCTCGGCTTCCCGCCACTGCGTCATGCCGTCATGTCTTTACGTACTGCAACAAGAACAAAACACAATACTTAGAATAGAGTTGCACCACATTTCCAATACAACACATGCCTATGAACGTCTAGGCTACTCACTACAAAACATTATTAACAACCATAACATATGATCCCATTTTCAACATATGAGAACATATATCTCAACAGGGATGCTGGTGCAAACATATTTTCATGTAACAATGATTAATGTAAATGCACAGTCTATAAATAAATTTAACAAAATATATATATAAAATATACAGTAAAAATATACAGAAATATACAGTAAGTGTAAAATTGTAAAAGTAAAAGTCCAGGAAGGTAGTACTGTCACCCTGTGCTCAGTGATGCAGTGAGGCACAGTGATGCATTATAAAGTCTGATGGCTGTCAGAATGAAGGACTTCCTGTGCCGTTCAGACGATATAGAGTACCCCAATGTAATAGATGCATGATAAGATGCAAGGGGTTGTGCAATATATTCATGATATGATGTGTGTCGTTGTGCAATAGACTCATGATATGATGTGTGGCATTGTGCGATACTCATGATATGATGTGTGGAATTGTGCGATAGATTCAATGTGTGGCATTGTGCAATAGATTCATGATGTGTGGCGTTGTGCAATAGATTCAATGTGTGGCGTTGTGCAATATGTTACTGTTCTTACTTCTTATCACTGGTTGTGTAATATGTGTAATGTGTGGTTGTGATGTGCTACAGTATGTGTTGCTTTTTGTTACTACTATGTAGACAGCTATATATGCAGCCTTTGAGTCCAAGATACATTTCCCTACAGAGTAAAGTACATCATATCACATCATAATGTGTGTCTAGTGTCTTAAATAACAAATGGTTTCCTGTCAGAGAAAGATAAGCAATTCCCCTGTGTGACTGTCATCACTACGTGGTATTTTGATTCCAGACAACAACCTCCATTCAATAACACTCCAATAATAACCATATACTCCAATAGCACTAATCCAAAATATTGAACCCCCATTCAATAGACTTTTCCCTTTTTGACCGAAGATATTCAGCCTCCATTCAATGTGATGATAAATAAATGATATTACATATAAATCAATATAATTATCCTATTCATCCTTATGGTCAGTACAACTCCAGCCAATCTCCTTCATTCATTAATACTAATGAATTTATCGGCTACTGTATACTGGTATTAGCTCTATTCAGGTGTGTCGTTGACTATTTTATTGGGCACTAATGGGCAGTTTACACAAGGAGATTCTCTCTTTCTCTATTATCCCTTTCACACACAATTGGCTATTTAAACTTAGATATAAAGTATTCCAGCAATATGGATGCAGGTGAAGTATTGTATAATTATATTATACATTGTATAAACAATATATAATTTAGTGAGCAGCATAGGCATAAAGCAGACTCTGTGCAGAGGTGGAAAGTAACTAATTAAAATTACTCAAATTACTGTAATTGATTTGTTGAATAACGTTACTAGGGGTTATTTTGAAAGGTTGTACTTTTACTTCTATTTGAGTAATTCTTTTTATCGATTTTATTAAAAGGGGCACATAATCAAAAAACAATGTAGATTTATTTTGCACATTGTTACGAACTACAGCATCCTAGTGGTATGTAGTTTGACAATCCAAGCTCTAGCTCTAGATGAGGAAAACTGAATAAATGGTCTGGTTTTCAAAGAAGACAGAGAAATAACAGTAGGGTTAGCTTACCAACTCATGTACAGTACACTAGATCACAGACATGGCTAAAAAAAATTAAATAAAAGAACACCAGCAACTAGGACAGAGAGACTTCGGCTCAGCTTCTTCCCCCAGGCCATCAGAGTCTTGAACACTGAACTCTCCACACACAAGCACACACAAGCACACATGAGCACACACACTGTATACGCTCACACACTAGCAGTAACTTTAGCATGAACACACACACACACATGCTGCACACGCTCACACTCATGGTCACTTTACACAATGAAAGGTCACTTTAAAAACAAGAACGGGAGTGGTTCTTGTATAGTAAACAGATGGATAGCAAGCTAGCGTAAGGACACATAGTATAACTGTAGATTGTATAGTATAGCATTGTATAGTAGTGTACATAAGACCCAGTGCCTCATCCGTAGCTAACAGTGTATTGCACATCGCAGGACCTTAGCATGTCTTACCATGCTTTTTGTATACTTCATGTACATATACCTGTTATGTCTTATTCTTATTACTGTATTATTGCACAAATGTCTTATTCTCATCCTATTGGATTCTTATTATTGTATTATTGCATTATTGTATTATTGCAAGACCCCCCACATTTCACTGTATGCATGTATGCCGTGACAAATAAAACTCTTGACTTGACTTGGCCAACTCTGTCTGGGTCCTCCTGGGCGGTGTGACTGGGCGATGTATTTTTTCAATATTCTTTTTATAGTTGGTTGGTCCGGTGACAAAACAAACACTGGTTTTTTAAACAAACAAAGTTCTTGGGTTCTTATGAAGAGTAGATTTCTGTCTCAAGGTAAAAATGGCATCCTCCATGTGCTTTCCACTGTAAGTCACTGAGTTCACAGTGTGAACTTCACACTCCTCTGGGCTTTACTGGTGGTAATTAGTGCACTCATTCCAAGCTTAACCCATTTCTCAACGAATTAAGTCCAGTTTTTGTGTGCGATAGGATGCGCAAAATAAATCAGCATTGTTTTTGGTGAAGTGCCCCTTTAAGCATTTATTCCTACTTGAGTTTTATTTTTAGACGGGAAGCGCCTCTAGGACTGGCAATGTCATTCATTCACTCACTCAACACTGCCCCCTAGTGGTGTAACACAAGCATTAGATTGACATAAACATCAATTACACATCCACACAACATCAACACAGGTTACCCAGACCATGGTATGAACGCTCCTGTTAGGAAAAAAACATTAGGTTGAACACCATTACCTTTTATTGACATTCTGTATTTATAGGGTATAGCTTGTTTTTCCATTTAGTCCAAAACCAGGGTTGATGGTGCTGAGGTTGACGAAATATTTATGTTACTGACTGTAGCTACATTAGATAAGCATTTAAGTTACTGACATGAGTGTGAGATGATAGTGATAGTCTGGAAGACTTATTGGGAAAAATGGATGAAAAAAAAACATGTATAATTTGTGGTGACTTTAACATTGACCTGCTAAGCTCACCCAGAAACAAAACAACAAGGGACTTTTTAGATGTGGTATATAGCAGAGGGCTTTACCCATTGATTACCAAACCAACTAGAATAACAACTAATTCTGCTACGTTAATCGATCACATTTTTATAAACTAAATATAAAGTATACAAGAATAAGTTAGTATTAATTATGAGACTGGCTAAGAAAGAATATTATAATAAATTGTTAGACGAAAATAAAAATAACATCAAAGGCACCTGGAACATTTTAAATAAAGTAATTGGTAATAAACCTGCATCCACTAACCTGCCTAAGCATTTCATTAATAATACAAAAGTTATAAAAGATATGAACGAGGTGGTAAACTAATTCAACAATTTTTTTTATAAATATTGGACCAAATCTGTCTCTGAGTTAATTGAAAAACATGATGAGCCAGTACAGGGTGGATGGAGAGGAGAAAGCAAAGTGCTGCAGTCTATGTTCTTGGGAAATGTCAGTGAAAATGAAATCTTATCCATTGTAACAAAGTAAAAAAATAAGACATCTACTGATTGTGATGGGTTAGACATGGTTATAGTAAAAAAAGACCATTGATTGTATAATCAAACCCCTCTGTCATATTTTTAATCTCTCTTTTGTTTTCATACAGGTATTTTTCCAGATGAAGGTTGCAAAAGTTATCCCACTTTTTAAAACAGGAGATAGACATAGCTTCAATAACTACAGACCAGTGTCATTGCTCTCACAATTCTCCAAAGTGCTTGAAAAGCTCTTTGCACAAAAGTTTGATGGTTTTATTGAAAAGCATCAATTGCTGAGTGAAAACCAATATGGCTTCCGGCAAAATAGGTCCACAGCAACAGCTTTAATAAACATCATTGAAGAAATAACAACATCAACAGACAAAAATAAATATACAATAGGGGTATTTATCGACTTAAAGAAGGCTTTTGATACTTTGGACCACTCTATTTTGATTTCTAATATGGTGTGAGAGGAATTGTGCTCGACTGGATGCGAAGCTATCTAGATAAAAGAAAACAATATGTGCAGTGTGCAGGTAACACATCTGAGTGTATGACTATCGAATGTGGGGTCCCCCAAGGTTCCATTTTAGGACCAAAACTTTTTAATTTGTACATCAATGACATTTGTGACATGTCAAAAATACTACAATTTGTTTTGTTCGCAGATGACACAAATGTTCACTGTTCTGGATGATTTAAACGAGTTAGCTGAACGTATTGAACATGAAATGACTAAACAAAAAAATTGTTTGATGTAAACAAGTTATCGTTAAATCTGAAAAAAACTAAGTTTATGATTTTCGGTAATCGACAAATGGACGGCAAGGTGGTAGTATCAATAGATGGCGTGGCTATTGAAAGAGTGTCAGAGTTTAGATTTTTGGGTGTAATAATGGATGACAAACTAACATGGGAATCCCACATAGCACATGTAAAAAAAAAAAAAAGATGTCTAAGAGTATTTTTGTTTTAAATAAAGTGAGACATGTGTTAAAATATGATGCAATGTGAATACTATATTGCTCACTTATCTCACCATACCTTAGTTATTGTGCTGAAGTATGGGTAAATACATATATGACTACCATAAAATCATTATACATATTACAGAAGAGAGCGGTACGTATCATAATGTTGAGTATAGAGAACACACAGTCTATTTATCAGATCGAGGGTATTGAAACTTGAAGAGATAGTGAAACTACAGACATTATTACTTATGTTTAGGGCAAAAAGCAATTCGCTGCCAGTTAATTTACAAAAGAGGTTTGTACAGTATGTAGTTCAGAAAGTGGGGATAGCAGGAGGAAATTTGATTTTAAACATCAGTTTGCATGGACCACTCAGAAGCAGATGTGTCCTTCAGTGATAGGAATACAAATTTGGAATTCTCTCCACAATGACCTAAAGGGATGTAAAAATATTCATCAATTTAAAAAGAATTATAAGATGAAAATAATTAGACAATATGAAGACTACGAAAAGGATTAGACTCTGGATCTTTTGCTTATTTTTTGCTTTTCTACATGTTGGATTGTTCATTTGTTGCTCGTTTTGTTCTAGTTGTTTTGTTTTGGATTTGTTTAAATTTGCATTTTAGTGCAAGGAATGGTTGTATGCGCTGTTCATTTGTTGCTCGTTTTTGTTCTAGTTGTTTTGTTTTGAATTAGTTTAAATTTGCACTTTAGTGCAAGTAATGGTTGTATGCGCCGACCATCAAATTTACTTTATTTAATTGGATAGGGGGCAGGTATTAATAAGAATTTATTCTTCTTCCTGCTCCTTTTCGCTTATGGGTGTATTTGATTAAAATAACTAAGTGAATTATAGGAATTTGTAATGTACTGTAATACACCATGTGCGAAAAGAAATTTAATGAAATGAAATGAAAATGAAAGTGTTTTACTATTGGCTTTGGTCATTTGGAGGAGAGACAGACATGGTACTTTGTGTAAGACCAGTTCAATATGTACAAGAATGCTTCGCATATTTGTTGGAAATACAAGTAGTGAGTAGGCTACAATAGTATCATTAATTTATGATAAAATACAGTAATTCTTTACCCTCTTGTAACTAATACTAACTTTGCTGGTATGATTAAAATATTATAGTGACCAATCAAAATATTTAGAAAGACCACAAAATTAGAGCACTTCCGTAATTGTTAAGTACTATTCTTCTAACTTACGTAAAATGTTCCTGAGGTAAGAGTGCTTCTACCTGTGTAATGTATTCCAGCGCTCATCCCACCTCCGTCTCTCTGAGGCCATAGCATTTCAGAGCCACTCTGTGTGTGTATGTATGTCTGTCTGGGAGTAAAAAAGAGCTGTATCCACTCAGAATTAAATAATATAAGATCTGTCTTGTTGGAAGTGGGGTGTGGAAGTCTGAAATTGAAATACACACACAGAATACACACACTCTCACCTGTACAAATACAATAAATTGAAAATGGCAAATTGAAAAAGGACCTGGACTTGAACTCTGAGCGAGCATCACTCTCCAACGTCTGCTCAGTCTACGCCATGAATTATGAATGGAGCCCAGTAGAGGTCGGGTTCAATAGCAAAGTGTCCTGGTTCAGATAGGATTTACATTCTCATATACTGTATCATCATAAATGGTTAAATGGTCTTCATAAATTGGTGTGAGTGCTCGGTGCTCTGAGCAGGGCACTAACACTGCCATGGTTAGGGGTTTGATTCCCACAGGGGCCACCCGTATTGAAAAATGCATGCAGTCATTCCAGCGCTTTGAATAGTACTTGTAAGTTACTAGAAATAAAGCCATTCAAACAGATACAGGGAGACAGGAGCAGCTGTCTAACCGAGCTATCTATTGCTTCCAATAAAATCTTCTCTGTCTGGATGAAGTTGGACATTACTGTTCCACTTAGACTAACTATTGGACAGACTTCCTTCCTCTTAAGCCCGGAGCCTATTTTCTGAAAATCCACCTAAACTACATACCTAAGTAAATGTGACACTTCAACAAGGTCCATTTGCATATTATTGGTATCTAGGGACATCTATGGACCTCAGTGAATGTATTCCCAGTGTCAGAAATATTGTGTCTATTAGGCTTGCTTAAATTGTGATGAAACAAACGAGAATATGAATTATGATTTTTCTTTGCATCTTTGACAGTGAATAACACCATGCTAATAATGACCAGACATGAAGAACTGCCACTGATCTCATTCAGTACCAGTATCTAAGGAAATTAATAAATGGAAGATGATTAAACAGAAGGTTCTGTAGATACAGTACTGAATTATCCCATCCGGACCAATGCAATTTGAAATATTATTGAGTAGCAGGCTTAGAAATTACCGTATTATAGCCAATTCGCACATTTATATATATACATATATTATCTTTCAAATGGCCGAGTTCAATTTGGATTTAGTATCACCAGGCGTGCATAAGAACAGATAATGAAATCTACTGTACTTTTTTATTTTGATCAGTGTTCAAACGTTTTGAAACAAATTTCAAATCTATTTGTTGCTGCATGCTAACAATAGGGAAGATAAACTAACTGCGCTTCAATATTTGTCAATAACGTTACGTTTTGTGGCTTATTATCCAGAATAATAAGAGTTATTAAAAAAATGCATACAGAACGATTAAGCTTGAAACTCCATAGAGGCTTTCAGGAAGTGTAGTTTTGAAAAATTCCAACGCAGATCCAGAGCTAGCGCTTTTCTAAAAAAAACTACAATTCCCATGGTTCCAAAATGGTCGCCTTTGATTGATTGATTGAAAATTTTATTAACAGATTGCAGAATGGGTACAATACATTACAGCTCAATACACACAATTGTTAAGGGGATGCAGACCAGAGAAAGACTTTCGTCTTGTTTACATCAGGGTCCCCCATTTTCAATTCATCAGGACATATATTATGACATACATGACATACGGATAGACAGTACTGCTACATCTATACATTTATGACATACCAGATTTGCAAATACAGTACTGTTTGTGATACAAAAAGAGTCAAGAAAAGGGAGTATATACATTTGATGTAGAAACTGTACATTGGAGGAGGTTGGGTGTGGTTGTGTGGGGGGGGGTTGGGTACATTGGGATATTGACAACCATACTGGGTAATTTACATTAGAGGTGGTTGGGGGGGGGGGGGGGGGGGGGACACTGTATAAACAAGCAAAACTGTACATTGGGGGGCCTCTCGCGAAATAAACAGACCAAATCCATAAGTAAAATCTATCTAATAACACTAAACTAACGTATTGATGATAATATACATTATAAATGCTGTTGTGACATGGTTATGATGTTTATACTTGAATACGTTTGAAAATAAAAACGGTCTGGAGATATTGATTTATGACCAGATGTCATTTCGGGACCGGTACAAGAGGTTTTAACTTGGAAATGAGAGAATTATCTATGACAGTATTAGCAAATGGCTGGATTTGCTACAGCAGATGGAACAGTGTCTGTTCTCTTGTGGCTGACTGAGACATTAACAAAGTCTGTCTAAAGAGAAGGTGGTTCATTCTGCCACCATTTTGATACGGCAACTAACAAGACTTAACACCTGAGGCCTTCTACACATGCGCCATCCAGTAGTTTCTGCCTTAGTTGCCATAGCAACCACTCATTCCCAGCCTTTTGGCAGAGATAGTTGTTAATTTTAACATCTTTAAAACTAGATTATAGATTATAATAACACAGAGGCCCTCTACAGGAAGGGACAGAGCAGGCTGTTCTTCCTGAGGAGACTCAGGTCCTTCAATGTGTGCAACAGACTGCTGCAGTCTTTTTACCAGTCTGTTGTGGCCAGCATCCTCTTCTATGCTGTGGCATGCTGGGGAGGCCACATCAACTCAAGGGACACCAACAAGCTCAACAAGCTGGTGAGGAAGGCTAGCTCCGTGGTGGGAGTCGAGCTACCTAGACTTGAGGTGATGGCAGAAAGGGGGATGATAAGGAAGCTGGCTGCCATCATGGAGAACCCCTACCACCCCCTCTACGACGAGCTAGTCAAGATGAGAAGCTCGTTCAGCCACAGACTCATTCCCCCACGACACTCAACTAACCGCCTCGGACAGTCCTTTATACCAGCGGCCATCAGGCTCCACAACAGTGGGCAGCGACTAGCAGCCTCCAGGCTCCACAACAGGGGGCAGCGACAGCGACTGCTACCAGACATTGACCTGGGACTTATAGGAACCCAAGGAGGACAACCTACACTACCTTAGGCTTACTGCACCTTATGTGGATACTGTGATACTGTGAATAATGTATATTTCAGTGGATACCGTGATACTGTGAATAATGTATACTCAGTAGATAGTAAATTATAACACTACCTTATGCATACTGCACCTTATGTGACACTGTGAATAATGTGAATATTTCTTCAGCTAGTCAGATAGTAAATTATATTGACCATATTGACCAAATTGTTTACACTGCCTGTGTTGTTTTTACTACCTGTACACTGTGTTGTTGTTTTACTACCTGTACCCCCCCCCCATCCCCCCATGCTGCTATGATGCCTGAATTTCCCCAAGGGGATCAATAAAGGAATATCTTATCTTATCTTATAATTATAATTCTACTCAACATAAAATAACATTAAAACAATCACATTTAATTATTTTCTCTGAATGTTTGTTTTGTAGCAAGGAGCATTCCAATGTTCAGTGTCCTCATTATATAGTGTCTCATTAATGAAGATGTTGGCTAATCCAGACTGTTCAGGGGGGGGGGGGGAGAGAGAGAGAGCGAGAGAGAGAGAGAGAGAGAGAGATCAGGAGGACACAGATGTCCTATTCACTTCCCTCCTGTCCATCTCTCTTCGCTCCCTCCATCCCTCTCTACACCCCCACAGACCCACCTACCAGCTAACAGATTTAATGAAGATATATGACCCCAACGGAGACATGCTGCATTCTTTCAGTTTTCCTCTCCATGTCGTAGCCTCTGTGTGCTCACAATGACAGATGGACTGCACACAGCTGTGCATGCACACACTAAGGGTTGACAATAATTTAAAGTAGTCAAGAAAACTAGTTGTGGGAAGCATTATGTACATTATGAATATTTCTCACACCAGAGCACCATGGGTCAAATATGATACACCGTGAAGAAAGGCTTGCAACTCTCTTTTTGTTCCTTTCAACAACAGTTGGAAGCCCGTCTTCATGATTCAGTAAGCACTTCCACTGTTTATCTCTCTGCACCATACTCTGAATAAAAGAAAAGATTGTTTCATATGTGATGCCCACTAAAGTTGTATCACGTTAGTGTAATTGGCTTATGTTATGTGTCACAACGTTTGGAAAGTGCTTGTATCGTATCACCCCTGTTAGAAACCAGGTAGAACAATTATATTGGATTTAACTGGAAACATAAATATAACTTTGGTCAATGGTGGCAGTATAGAACTGGTGTTAAGTTACTTCGCCTCTTAGGATACCGTACTTCGCTGCCCAGGGCACACGCGACGAGCCCACTCTCACACTTGAGAGATGACTCAGAGAAATGAACATCACGTATACGTCTCCTTTTGTACTTAAACAACTGTAACCAGTGTTCCAGGTGGGTAATACACTACAAAACACAGAAATGTTGATAATGGTATATGAAATGTTGAGAGCCCAATGAGGTCTGAGTCGAGTTTAAGAGTTTAAAGCGATGGAGTAAATAATTGTTTGAAGAAGTTGGCCGTCATGTAATGATGCAGGGTCTCGTGGCACGTTAATCAGTAAGTGTCGGAGTAAATATCTCCCTAATCGTTAAGTGTCGGAGCTAAGTATCTCCATTTGGTGATGAGGTTGTGTTTTGAAATACATACTGTTTGGGTTAAATGGCTGTTTAGTAAATGGATATATATTTTGTACAAGTGTTAAAGACGGGTTGAGGGAAATGGCATTAGTTCATGCTAGCTAGACGTTAGCTAGACACTTGATGGCTGTAGCCTGGTGCCTCGTGCGCTCTCTCTCTCCCTCTTGCTCTCTCTCTTTCTCTCTCTCTCTCTCGCTCCCGCTCTCTCTTGCTCGCTCTCTCTCCCGCTCTCTCTCTTTCTCTCGTGCTCCCTCGCATCCTCCCTTTCTATTCCTCCCTCTCCTTAACACTTTGAGTGCCGTTCACGTAGATCTACGGTATCTATATCCATTCATAATTCAGCGGGACACCTTGTGCATACTGTTCTGAGTGTGTCTAAGCTAGCAGACGGTATTATACCGGCCTCTAACGCCTTCGGCCAGTAATGCACCCGGTTAGAAATGGGTTCGTTTATTTTCTATACCGAGCTGCGGCGTGGGGGCGGGTCCTAAACACTCCGGCAAAACACACGCTTATAGGGATGGCTTGGACAACTGACCCCGCCCGCCCGTTGAAGAGCAATGCCCAATAACGTCGGAGGGACGATCGCTGTGGATAACTGGAATGGCAATGAGATTATTGGATTATTTTTTCTTCAGAGACCAGGTAAGGACACTATATATGAAAGCTTGCGTTGATCTGATATTTATTTCTACTGCGATTGAAGCTATATGTGTTTGTGTCTGGCTGTTCTGCCGTTGGGATGCAGGAGGGGGGGGGGTGCGCCGGTCTAAACCACATTGCATGCTTGCACCACAAAGGATAATAGTGATGATCTAGCATTGATTTCAGGAAGATCCGATAATCAGGCGAAAAATGACAACGTGTTTATTGAATTACACAAAAACGCAGTTTTCGTGTCTTTTCCCTGGAATTGCTCAGAAGCGGCCGGACTATGTTCATATTAAAAACGGTATCAAACGGAAATGTACGGATGAAAAAAGAATCTGGTTTTTGCACGTTGACCAGAAGTAGCTCAATGAGACTCGACGGCGTTATTAGACCCATAGCGATACTATAAAATATAGGTTTAGTTCTACAAACTATAACTACGTTTACATGGGTTTAATGGGCGGCACGGAAGTGGTCACTTCCCGGAAGGGGCGTGGCACTCAATGTGTTAATGTAAATATAAATCTATTCTTTTGGGTTTTATCATGGTCACTGATTAGCAAGTCCTAGTGAGGCTGAGAACAGCCATACGTATATAAATGCACTTTCGATGCACGTTAATTAAAGGCTCAAACGAACTTGAGAGTTGAATACTGTGAGGATTCTGTGAGGATTGGTTCATTCCCCGCCACACGCTTCTTCAAGGTACTGTGTTGATTGGTGCATTCCCCGCCACACGCTTCAGGAGCGATTACCAATTCCTTCACGCACCTGTCGTAGGTTGTAATTAGCGCTCCAGAGGCTTCATATACTCGGACCTTCTTTCAATCGTGGTCGGGTCGTTTTGATTACTACTGCTACTGCCTGTCTTCCCCCCGTTGTTGTGCCTCGTCTACTTTCCCTCCAGGACATCTTTGGATCGCCGCTGGTGAATATCTTGATCATCCGTTTGGAGCTGCGCCTCGTTGCCCGCTTTACGCGTTTGCGCTTTGGTGAGTTTTGGAAGCAAACCTTTTTGGATTATCTGTTTTTGTGTGTTTGGATAACACTGAAGAAGTACCGTTTTTGTTTTGTACTGGACTCAGCTAAATTGTGTGTTTGGATAACACTGAAGAAGTACCGTTTTGTTTTGTACTGGACTCAGCTAAATTGTGTGTTTGGATAACACTGAAGAAGTACCGTTTTGTTTTGTACTGGACTCAGCTAACTTGTGTGTAGTTTACACCGAAGATCAAGTCACTTGTATTTCATACTGGACTCAGCTAAGGGAGGACTGAACTGCACTGCCTCTGTGTACTGTTGGACTGTTGTTGATCTCTCTCTCTCTCTCTCTCCGTTTCCACTCCGAGTTGGATCTGGGAGTATCTGCAGAGCCGCAGCGGTGCCTACGCCGATTTCCCACCTCTAACACCGGGAGGATCTGCAGAGCCGCAGACAACTCTGCCGAAGGCATTCTCCTTCTTTGTTGATTCAGATTTGTTATTTGGCTCTTTTTTGATTCTGTAATAAATACGCCCTAGTGTTTGGCTAACTCTGAACTACCTGTCTGTGCCGTGCTGTTGAGGTCGGTTTCAAACCCTAACATTACGACCCGACCCATGACGACCTCAGCCGACACAGACAGGGTCAGGGCAGCGTTGGCGGTCCAGATCGAGTTGGTCAACGACCACACCCAACAGTTGGGTACGGCTGCGGCTGCTTTACAGGACCTCCGGGCCGAGGTCCAGCTTATTCTGGATGCTCTTGACACTCTGGCCACCCAGCAGACTACCCAGGGTAATCAGCAGGCTGTTATTCTGCACCAGCTACAGGCTCTCGGTACAGCATTAAACACTCTGCTTTTAAACCCACCTGTCCCAGGAGTCTCAGCCAGATCACCACCGCAGCCGCGGCAGACCTCGCACCTCGGGAGCCCCGTCTCTCCGAACCACGTCTGTTCGAGGGTAACTTTGAGGATTGTGCCACATTCATCATGCAGTGTGAGTTGGTTTTCCTTCATCAACCCAGCCGATTTTCGTCAGAGGGAGCCCGAGTAGCCTACATGACTAACCTGCTCACGGGCCGAGCAGCACAGTGGGTCACTGCTTCCTGGTCTATGAGGGCCGATTTTTGTTTCTCCTACCCAGACTTCGTGGCAGAGCTCCGAAGGGTTTTCCACCACCCAGCTCGTGGCCAGGACCCAGGAGCTCGGTTGGGCACCTTCCGGCAGGGCAGTGGCAGTGTCAGAGACTACGCGCTGGAGTTCAGACTGGCCACAACGGAGAGCGGTTGGAACGATCAAGCGCTTCGTCTCACCTTCCTGAGGGGGCTCAACGACGCAGTAAGGGACCAGCTCGCGACCCAAGAGGAGCCCGATTCTCTCGAGGGCCTAATCAGCCTCGCTATCCGCATTGACGGACGCCTCCGGGAGAGAAGGCGTGAGCGAGCACGACTGGGACCCCCAGACGTTCCCCAGACCCCCCGTCCTCGTGACCGTTCTGCTGACCGTCCTGCCCCCTCCGTGACTGGTGGGTTTTTTCCCTCCCGAGCTGTGACCGAGGAGGAACCCATGCAGCTGGGACGCACCCGCCTTAGCCCGGCCGAACGGGAGTCCAGGCTCAGGTCCGGCCTTTGCCTCTACTGCGGCCGGGATGGACACCGTGTCTCCAATTGCCCTACCCGGCCAAGAAGACCAGGCTCGCCTAGCGTACTATCCGTGTACACGTAAGACTGGAAAGTGGACCAAAAAGTTTGTGCTGTATCTGATCCAAATATGTTTGTACAACTCGTTTGTCTTGTACAGAACCAGGCACCCCAGCGGGTATTATAATAGCCTCCTCCGGTACACCATGGCTGTGGGACGGACCTACACAGGGGCTAAGGAGTTAAAAATTCCTGGGGTGGCAGAGGAGGAGGGAGGTGGGGTGAGGAGGAGGCAGGGGCTGAGCAGGTGGGGCGTGGCAGGCAGCACCCTAGGGCCCCGCAGAGCAGATTAGTGGGTGGCTTTGGGAAACATGGTATGGTGGCCTACAAAGCCACCCCGAATCAAAAGCGTGGCCTCAGGAGTGAGACAAGATATTTTTGCACATCGTGCAAAGTCCCCCTGCATCGTGACAAATGCTTCACTCTGTACCACACAAAGAAGGATTTTTCTAGTTTCTTTATTAGTTGTCATACAGAAGTACAGACTACTTCTAAATAATCCGTCATACAGAAGTACAGAATACTTCTAAATAATCCATCATTGTGTGATACAGACAGAACCATGTGGATGCATACTTCACCATACCATGTGTACCACTCCGGTAGATAGTATAGCTAGCTGAGTGCGTATAGTATAGTATAGTATAGTATAGTATAGCATAGCATAGTATAGCATAGTGGGTAGTTGCACTGTTTTCTGTACAAGACAAATGCGTTGTACAGATGTATTTGGGCCACTGTTGTAAATATTGCATAGGCATGTTTGGACCACTTGCAGATGAGACGTTATGTTAGTGATCTAGCTTTGTCAACTCCATTCATCATTTGCCCTGTGGATGCTGGTGATCATGCATTGTGTGTGTGTGCATATAGTTTATTGCAGTTATTTGGCCTCTTTATTTTTTTATTAACTTCCCCCCCCCTAATTTTTACCGTTTGCACAGAACCAATGGTTGCTGACAGTCACCCAGTGTATACTTTTATAAAGTATATAATGTTGGTAAAGTACCACATACTTTGGCCTCTTATTTATAACCGGTGTACTTTGGAAGCCTGTCTTGGATATTTTTTGGTCCACAGATCATCTGGCGCTTCATCCATTTGACAATGCAGCCATCGATGTGAGAGACTGTAAGATATGCCCTGTAGTTGATCATGTGACGTGCCTGTACTGTGAATGTTACCAGCATACTTCTAAATGCACAGAAACAATGGTTAGTTCTGATGACAGTCACCCAGTGTATACTTTTATAAAGTATTGTGTTATAATTAATATAATATATAATAAATTACCATAATTTTATACTGTGAATGTTACCAGCATATGTATCTAATGCACAGAAACAATGGTTGGTTCTGATGACAGTCACCCAGTTTATTGTACATATTCTGAAGTAAAAATGTTTTTCACTTCATCAAAGTTTCAAGTTTTCTGCATTATAAAGTATTCTGTATTTTATAATAATGTTTTCTGGACCTACACCAGTAGTTATAACTTACTTGTTCGTTAGCACCAGGCCCCATGGTGGTTGATAATCTATCAATTAGTTTCACCTGGAAATACTACTACCTGATCAATACAAGATATTATTACTTTATGAATGTGCATAATTTTATACTGTGAATGTTACCAGCATATGTATCTAATGCACAGAAACAATGGTTGGTTCTGATGACAGTCACCCAGTTTATTGTACATATTCTGAAGTAAAAATGTTTTTCACTTCAAAGTTTCAAGTTTTCTGCATTATAAGTATTCTGTATTTTATAATAATGTTTTCTGGACCTACACCAGTAGTTATAACTTACTTGTTCGTTAGCACCAGGCCCCATGGTGGTTGATAATATATCAATTAGTTTCACCTGGAAATACTACTACCTGATCAATACAAGATATTATTACTTTATGAATGTGTTCATATCATGTATGGACGAATCCATTGGAAAACAGGTAGGTACAGAGCAACACAGTGTCTACAACGCAGAAACAGTCTAAATGGGTTTTAACATTTTAGTTTATTTCATGCACATATGATCTGTAATACCTGATCGGTACAATATCTACTAACCTGATCAATACAAGATATTCCCACCTGATCGATATAATAGTATTACTGCATTTCAAGTTTGTTTATTTCTAATAGTAACATACAGTCAATCAATCGATCAATCAATCAATCAATCAATCGATCAATCAATCGATCAATCAATCACAGACTCACAATGCAATGTTTTCCCTGTGATTCAAAAAATTACCAGTCTAAATTGCTTTATAACACGTTCGGTAACTTAGGGCACCCCCCCCCCCCCCCCCCCCCCCCATTGTTGGTTTTGATAAAGGCATTCTTGTCTTGTCTTGTCAGAGAAGAGGAATTGCGCAGCGCGCAGAAAAAGGCTCATAACTTTTTTTCTAGAAAATCCGGCTGGATTTTCCCCTTTGTTTACCTTTTTTAAATTAGAATTGTGAACGAACGAAGGCATGCAGAAACAAACGTTTTTTTTTCATAGTGTACATCAACTCGTCTTTGTCAAATGAGCCAAACCATTGCCCCATAGTTATACTATAAAATATAGAAATAGCTCCGCTAAGATCATGAGATATCGCCAAAATCGACCAAAAACCCTGGCAGGATGTGCCGATTTCTGGATTTCCGGCTGGCGGAGAATGGGTTAAAGGGGACATGCATTGCTATTCCTTTCACTATTTGGTCAACTTTACACAATCCCTGTGAGTCTATGGAACACATCTGTAAAGTTTTTTTTCAAAAAAATGCATTGTTTTATGTTTTTAATCAAGTACTCAAAAGCAAAAAAAAAGTACTTCAAGATTCAAAGTTGTTTGGGCTGGGCTCCGCCCATAAACGCTTTGAGTGACAGTCGCCCACAGTCTGCGACTGGCAGACAGAGAGCGTGTAAATGCGTGTGTGTTTGTGTTTCCCCGCGTGCCAGTCAGGTTGTGTGTGTGTAAATGCGTGTGTTTGTGTTTCCCCGCACGCCGGTCAGGTTGTGTGTAAAATGCGTGTTTGTTTCCCTGACAGAAGCTCCTGTCCCTCTCTATCTCTCCCTCTCTATCTGTCTCTCGCTCGCTCGTTCTCTGCCTCTCTCTGTCAAAACCCGCTTGAGGAAGTGTCAGGTATTTCCACTCACTTATCTGTTGTTGAGCGAATGGTTGCGGTACAACCATAGAGGGGGCGTTAGTTATGCAGATCAGTGCCTAATTCACGTCAGCAAAACAGTCAAATCAGAATGGCTTAGTTGAGTGAGGGAAGATCTCGTGAACTCGAGACTAGACTGATGAGTCAAAATGATAATTAGAGACACAGACCACATTGATATAATCCCCCATTGCTAGGAAACAATGCTAAACACTGGAAAAGGCCATTTATAAGACACAGGACCTTTAAATAATAAAATTAGCTTTTTTCCAGCAAGGTATAGATTGAGATATTGGACATCTTGTAACAACGTGTATTTAGTCAATTCAAACCCATAGAGGTCGAACCAAATTTATGCTGCAGGGGTCGCATTGGTCAGTTTAATCTTGCTAACCCCATAGCTGAATAGGGTTGTACACTGCAACTCACCGTAGACAGATGCACAGACGCTCTGCAGGGCTGATCGCCTCCCTGAACCTTGTCTGTGATCTAGCGATGCTACCGCCAACCTTGAATGAATACTTTATTGACAGATTGCAGAATGGGTACAATACAGTACCGCTCAATACAAAACAACTGCTAAGAGTAGGGCTGGGCGATATGACCAAAAACGTTATCGCGATAAAATTATAAAATTATTTTCATATAATTCGATATCGATAATTATCGTCGATATAATGTCCGTCAAGTTTAATTAACTTCTTATGCTGCTGCGAATGTCTCAAGTCGAGTTGATGTCGTCATCAGTCTGCGCACGTTAGCCGACAAGCGGAGTATCTCATGACAATAAATATGACACTAAAATACTCTCTTCCGCCACAATATATTGAAACGACGTCCACTGTATATCCCACACTACCATAAACGTGGCCTCAGAATTCAAAACACACACATACTCGGCACGTAAATATATAAAACAGTGCCGTGCAAGCTAGTTATCCTAGCCAGCCTGTTGGTTCTAAGCGATGTATTCCATGACAATGTGCTAAATATGACACTAAAATACTCTCTTCCGCCACAATATATTGAAACGACGTCCACTGTATATCCCACACTACCATAAACGTGGCCTCAGAATTCAAAACACACACATACTCGGCACGTAAATATATAAAACAATGCCGTGCAAGCTAATTAGCCTAGCAAGCCTTGTTGTTGAGTGAGTCCTACCTCCTTCCGGGTCTCGGCCATCTCCTTCACTGATTGGTTGTTAGCTGTTGTGCGTAAGTACGTCATCACATAACGCTGGTTGTTGTTGTGCTGAGCCGAGGCTGAACGGAGCCAAGCTTGGAAAATCGATATATCGAAACTTTGCGACCACGTTTCATGTTTATTTCGAGGAAATAATTTATCGCGATAGTTATCGTTATCGTTTTATCGCCCAGCCCTAGCTAAGAGGATACAGACCAGAAAAATACTTTCGTCTTGTTTAACGTTACATCGGGGTCCCCCATTTTCAATTCATCAGGACATTTATGACATACATGACATACAGTGGTATGTGGTGTTCCACAAGGAAGCATACTAGGACCGCTACTGTTCCTAATTTATGCAAATGACATGTCGTCAGCTTGTGACTGCAACTTGTTCCTGTTTGCGGACGACTCAGCCCTGCTGGTCTCTGACAAGAACAAGTTACAGGTTGAAAAAACCCTCAGCTCGGAACTAGGCAAAATCTGCATATGGCTCGCCGACAACAAACTATCATTACACATGGGCAAAACAGAGTCCATTCTCTTCGGTTCAAATAACAAACTCAGCAAGACCGACGGCTTCTCAGTTACAGTGGGTGACAATATTGTCACAAGGAAAGATGAAATTACCTACCTGGGTTCCATCCTAGAGGCTAATCTTTCCTGTGACAAAATGGCATCCAATGTAATAAAAAAAAGTCAACCAACGAACTCGATTCTTGTACCGGATCTCCTCTCTGGTAAACAAGAATACCCTGAAGACTCTGGCAGGAGCACTCATTCAAGGGTACTATGACTATGCTTGCACCTCATGGTACCAAAGCACCTCAAAGGCACTAAAAACCAAATTACAAACATCTCAAAACAAACTAGTCAGACTACTGCTTGACCTGACTCCTAGAACCCACCTCACCCCTGCCCACTTTGACAACCTAGGATGGCTTAGAGTAGACGACAGAGTACAGCAACTTGCAATGGGCCTGGTCTACAAGATACACTACACGACCAAGGTACCCATGTACATGTCAAAATACTTCCCAAAGGTCAGTGAATACCACGATCACAACACCAGAGGGAGCTCCACAAATCATGTTAAACCCAGATTCGGCTCAAACAAGGGACTAAACACGTTTCGCAATTATGCCACATCAATGTGGAACGCCCTACCCAAAGCTGTAAAGGAATGTGAATCACTACCCACTTTCAAAAAAAATCTCAAAGAACACCTACGGGAGACTGCAATTCAAAACTGGCCCCTACAAATGTTCTAACCCAGTTGTACAGTAAATGACCAAGTATGGCTTTGTCAGTATTCCAATGTACAGTGTACAGTGTCCCCCACCCAACCCCCCCCCCCCCCCACCTCCAATGTAGTCCCCCCCCCCCCCACTCAACCCCACCTACCCAACCTCCTCCAATGTACGGTTTCTACGTCAAATGTATATACACTCTTTTTTTGGAAACTTTTTGTATCACAAACAGTACTGTATTTGCAAATCTGGTATGTCATAAATGTATAGATGTAGCAGTACTGTCTATATGTATGTCGTGTGTGTCATACATGTTATGATGAATTGAAAATGGGGGACCCTGATGTAAACAAGATGAAAGTATTTATCTGGTCTGCATCCCCTTAACACTATGGCGTCCGTCCACGTATATATACGGGTTTTGAAAAAGCGCGATGTGGACCAGAGCCACGAGTATATACGTGACGAGTTGTTATTGTTTTATTCCTTATTTATAGCGCTTCTTAGGTACCCGATCCACTGCCAGCATCTTTTCAGATATTTGATTTTCGAAACATGCAGTACCGGCCAAACCCGCTTAGGGGCGCCATCGCTCCACTGCAGTATCATTGTGAATTTAGAATTTTTTTTCTAAGTACAGTCCTGTGGGCGGATCATAGTTCCCTGATCCCAGCCGAACATCCTCCATCTTGGATTAGTTTGACAAGTGTTTTTTTCAGCGTGGCATAATGGGATTTATGATTAGCCAATGTGCATATCGATCTACCAGAATCCGATGAGTGGTGATCACATGGCGATCACATGGCCTGACGGTAGGATAATATTACCCCAAATTACAGCTGGATTGGACATTGTTTTATAACGTAACGTGATTGGTCAATGAAAATGCTATATTGAACGCACATTGTATTGCAGATCAATAATAGTAATCGGCGTTCCCCGCCGCCCCCATTTCATCCATAGATGCTCTGTAATAGTCCGGATGCTACGCAGTTTGTTTTATTTCATTCGTATATATACAGCAGAAATGGCGTTTGATATAACGGCGCCAACGTTTAGCCTATTATCTAAGCTCCCGGGAAAAAAGCCTAGACGAAAAGTGTGTTATACCTTATATTCACAACGCTATAAAATGACAACCAACCGATGGATTTTTATTTTCTTTAAGCCATTATGAAGGCACGGTTTATGCACTCAAGTGACAATGAGAATGGACAGATAGCAATACTATAAATGATATATAAAGCTCTTTGAAAGTACATCGGTTTGTAAACAAACCTCTGTCCTCTGGCACCATTTGGACATTTACTTTCTTGAGGAGCAGCTCAGATTGGCCTTTGGTTAGCCTAAACTAGGGCTGGAACCGGGCTCCATCGAACCGGAGCTCTTGGACAAGGCAATGGTATTCCCCGTACTGCCGTCTCCGGCGAATGGTGTCACATGCTCCTCCTTGCTCTACAACCGTCAGATGGCACGTTGACAGCAGGCTATTCATCGACTACAGCTCAACATTCAATACCATAGTCCCCTCCAAACTCATAGCCAAGCTCAGGGACCTGGGCTTGAACTATGACCTCTGCCAGTGGGTCTTAGACTTCCTGACGGGCAGACCCCAGGTGGTGAGAGCAGGCAACTGCACCTCCTCATCCATCACCCTCAACATAGGGGCCCCCCAGGGCTATGTTCTGAGTCCCCTCCTCTACTCCCTGTACACACATGACTGTGTGGCTCAGCGGAACAACAACACAATCATCAAATTTGCTGACGACACAGTAGTGGTGGGCCTGATATCTGCAAAGGACGAGAGAGCCTACCTGGAAGAGGTCAAGGTCCTGGCGGGATGGTGCCAGGAGAACTGCCTCTCCCTGAACGTCAGCAAAACAAAGGAGATGATTGTGGACTTTAGGAGGTCGGGGGTCAGGGACTACAGCCCCCTTAGCATCGACGGGGCACCGGTTGAGAGAGTGAACAGTTTTAAGTACCTCGGAGCCCACATATCCGAGGACTTGACATGTACCACACACATTGACAGTGTTGTGAAGAAGGCAAGACAACGCCTCTACTTCCTCATGCGCCTAAGGAAGTTCCAAGTCAGTCAGAAGATCCTTAAGAACTTCTACTCATGTACAATAGAGAGCATCCTGACTGGCAATATCACTTCCTGGTTTGGGAATAGCACCGCACAAGACCGAAGCAGACTACAGAGAGTGGCACGTTCAGCCGAACCCACAATTGGAGGGGGGCTTCCCACTCTCCAGAACATTTACAACAAGCGGTGCAGGGGTAAGGCTAAGATAATTATTAAGGACTCCAGCAACCCAAACAACTGCTTCTTTGAACTGATGCGGTCAGGCAAGCGATACCGGAGTATCATGGCAAGCACAGAAAGACTCAGAAGAAGCTTCTATCCCCAGGCCATCAGGTTGCTCAACGAACAATAACACTATGCAACAACCATCAAATGCACTCACAACTAGGGCTGGGCGATATGGCCTAAATATGATATCACAATATTTTCTGACCTTTCGGCGATACACGATACACATCACGATGTTTTTCTTTTTTACCCCAAACAATTCATTATGAGGCTTACCAAGACAGTATTTGAGTTTGCAAGCTAACATTAAAGACAAAATAAAATACCCATGCATTTAGCATTTTTATATTAGATTTAGATTATTAGATTATATATTGCATATGAGATATTATATGATTTAGATATGAAATATGATGAATTGAAAATGGGGGACCCTGATGTAAACAAGACTAAAGTCTTTCTCTGGTCTGCATCCCCTTAACAATTGTATGTATTGAGCTGTACTGTACCCATTCTGCAATATGTTAAAGTTTTAAATCAATCAATCAATAAATAGCATTTTAGCATTTTTATGAAACTACTGTATATATGTATGTCTCTAAATGTTTTGATGAATTGAAAATGGAGGATAAAAAAGCCGAAAGTCTTTTTCTGGTCTTCATCCTCCTGTACTGTATTGTACCCATTCTGCAACCTTTTAATACAGTTTTCATTCATTCATTCTGACGGAAACATAATCATTTTGATTGACAGTCGAGTCTGCCAATGACGTCACACCGCTTGCACCCGCCCTGCTGTTCTTAGCACCAATCGGCAAGCGTTATTAGTTTTTGACTTCCTGAATGTCCCGTGTGCTGAACATCAACAAAGCTACTAACGTTAGCTCCCCGCGGCCGTCGAGTAGGAGACCAGTGCTTCACAGGATGACTAAATGAGGCATAATGATTTTACTACAACGAATGTTATAATAAAAGCCTTTCCATACATCTGTCTGATTGAAAACTTTATTAACAGACCGCGGAATGGGCATATCTCAGCACAGGCTGAGATATGAACGAGTAACGTGTGGACAGATTGACGCGACACAATCCTCTTGGGCAAAACATCACGATATCCACGATACGTTGAAAAAGTGTATCGTTAATGAACTGTACCCGATATTTATATAATATCGTCATATCGCCCAGCCCTACTCACAACACACACATCCACACGCACACACTCACTTTAAACAAACAACACACTGCAGCACCCACTCTCCACACTTTAGAACACCTAAACACACTCTATATTTATTGGTAAAGGATTTGCACTACAACCCATACCTCAGTACACCTTACTGTAAATTGTACCTAAATTGTACCTCATCCCATTTCTGCTTTGCACTATATAGTATTGTATATTAGTATATTGCATAGTATATTGTATATTGTATGGTAACTCAGTTACTCTATTCTGCATCGAACATTGTACATATGTATATACTGAACACTGTGTCTACGTACGTGACTTCTATTTTTACTTCTATTTTTACATGCTATACTATTTTATTTTATTTCATACTTATCTTGTCTAGCACAGTCTCTGGAGCGTAACAGAAAGAAGCATTTTGTATAAAAGTATTCTGTACTTCTGTATGACAACTATTAAAGAAACTTGAACTTGAAATACCCTAGCCTAACCTAGTTGTACAGTAAATGACCAAGTAAGGCTTTGTCAGTATTCCAATGTACAGTGGAAAATGTGTGTGTGTCCCCTACCCAACACCCCCCCCCCCCCCCCCCCCCCCACCTCCAATGTACAGCCCTCACCCAACCCACCCAACCCCACCCCACCCATCCAACCTCCTCCAATGTACAGTTTCTACGCCAAATGTATATACACTCCTTTTCTGGACACTTTTGTATCACAAACAGTACTGTATTTGCAAATCTGATATGTCATAAATGTATAGATGTAGCAGTACTGTCTATCTGTATGTCATGTATGTCATATATGTTATGATGAATTGAAAATGGGGGACCCTGATGTAAACAAGACGAAAGTCTTTCTCTGGTCTGCATCCCCTTAACAATTGTATGTATTGAGCTGCACTGTACTGTACCCATTCTGCAATCTGTTAATAAACTTTTCAATCAATCAATCAATCAATCAATCACCCAAATACACTAATAAATACCCAAATACACTAATAAAACGCAAAGGGCGAACTGTGGTGTCAGTCAATAATATATATATAATTAATATACAATAGTCTAATAACAAAATGTATAGGGGCAAATCGTGGCAGTAAAAGACGATACAAAGTTTTAACGTTGATTAAAAATGGCTGTCGTGTACTGTAGGTCAGGGCTATTCAACTGGCGGGCCGCGGGCCGGATGATTCTGACCGGCCCGCAAAAGATTACATGATAATAAAAAAACGTTCACACGCACAATTGAGCCAAAAGTTACTCAATTAATGACAGATTTCATTAATAAATTGAGGGAAAACTTTGCAAGTCGATTTGATGAATTTGACATGCCCAGAGAATTGATGCATTTTGTGAGCGACCCATTTGCCAATGTAGCTGCTATTTCCACAAAAGGACAAGAGTTCCTTGCATCACTTCACATTGATGAAGGTCTCCTGCAACTTGAAATAATTGACATGCAAGCATCATCTGCTCTGAAGCAGGCACTTGAGAATGAATCCACCACAACATTTTGGATAAAGTGTATTCATGTCAACACATTCCCCAAAATAAAAACGCTGGCAATATCTGTGCTAACAATGTTTGGCTCAACATACACCTGTGAATCCAGTTTCTCTCACATGAATGCCATTAAAACAAGCAACCGTGCCTCCTTGACAAATGAGCATTTGCATCACTGTTTGCGGGTAGCCCTCACTTCCTATGAACCCTCTTTCTCTGCCATTGCCCAGTCAAAGAAGTGCAATCTCTCTCATTAGATGTGTGTATGTAGGCTAGGCCTGTCTGCCCCCCACCCCCCCCTGATGTTTGAGAGTTAAGAGTGGACAATAAGTGCTAATAAGATGCTGTGATTTGCTGTTGTTGCACAGACATGAAGCACTTTTTCATAAGCTCAGCTGCACTATAAATGTGTTTTTGTGTTCAAGTGTTGATGTTAGAATGTTCAGATGCACATCATGCACTTGTTTGTTTTTTATTTTATTTGTATATTGAAATGTTGAAGAGGAGATGTTGCAGTTGTTGCACAGTCATAAATTAAGCACTTTTTGCAGGAGATGTTGCAGATGTGGCACATAAATGAAGCACTTTTTTTGAAAAGTATACTACTTTTGCAATGTAGTTAAATAAAAGTTGTGAAAATGTGATTGTGTGTTGTGTCAAGTGTACATATATTCATAGCACGGGGAGGCGCCGTGGCAGTCCGGCCCCTGGCCCCTTGGGTTTCTGACAATGTGGCCCCCTGAACAATTTAGTTGAATAGCCCTGCTGTAGGTTGTTGATAGATTTTTTTTCTCTCTGTCATGTAGGTTGGTGACAGCTCGTTGCCATAGATACAAAAGGCACGCGCTGCGTTTTTGTTCTCTCGCCGCAAGCACTTCATCCCAGCACTACCCAGCTAGCGCTTTTCTGCTACAAAAAGGCGGTAGGTGGAAGCGGGCCCTTAGTTTGAAATGGTGCAGATCAGAAGTTAAATTATTACTTTTATTGTAGCTCCATGATCTATATTCACAAAGCCTAACAAAGTGAGAGTACTCATCTTGGTCACGGACCCCAGATCTGCACTCCTACTCCTACTAAGTTTCGTGAATATGGGCCCAGATTTGTTCACTGGTTAATATGACACCTGATTAACTAATGTAATAATTAGATCATTATCGTTCTAATTAGTATCTTACTCTGCTGGTAGACCGGCAACTTATCTGCTCATACGAGCAAAAACGGTTTGCAGTCAGTAAAGTTTATATTTCAATGTGTGTGTGTGTGTGTGCGTGTATATGTCTGCATGTTTGTGTGTGTGGTGGAAATTGCCAACAGAGAGATGTCAACTACTTTGGTGCTGATAAAGGGATCCTTGCCCATGAGGATGAATTGTGCTGACTCATTGAATCCCTGTTTCCCAGGGATATGATGATTGGTCGATCCAGCCCCACGCTCCCTAATTGACCTTAAATGCTCCCTTGGGGGGGCTGATGGAATATGAAACCATTTGAACACTTTCAGTGCCGGCCGTGTTTTCCTTTTTACCCTGTTGAATGCCACCATCCACGGCCAATGTTAACGTTAATATTGCCTAATCTATGTTTTAAATTATGGCTATGTGTCTAATCTGCCCGTCGCTTATCAAAGACTCATTTTCCAGTCAACATTGGCAAGTCAGATTGTATTTTTTATCGCTTCATTTCCGTTTGATAGCATTTGGAAAATCACCCATTCCTATGATAATCGCCTTTTACTGGAATATTCCAGAACGTTGTCATTTGTCTGCCTATTTATGAATCGTTTTCAAATAAACGCTAGATGATCGATAGTATATGTGTGCGCACGCACGCTCGTGCCGTGCGCTGATAATCGCTGCTCTTATTTCCTCATGGCTTTTACAGTCAAAACAGCCATATCACATATCACATAAACGCTTATATATCCGTGAAAACGAGTCTGATTATCCTAACACTGATAACATAGATTCCTTACCTGAGGTCAGATGGTATCCAAATGGTTTATTCCAATTTCCGATGGCCATTGGAAAAAATCGATAAATGTATTGATCCATCGTGTGTACAGTATAACACATGATCCGCGCGGCTCAGAGGCTCCAGAATGAACTCTGGTAGACCCCGGCTGCGTCAGTGAGAAGTAATATGTGGAGTCAGAAATCCGTTCTCCCATTCACTTTCATTGAGTCCATTCCAAAAGGGAGATTTACCATCTGGGAGACGATAGGGGGCGCTTTTTTCACATCTGAGCACCGGCGACCCCTGGATCTCCAACAGTAGGCTCGCGTGATGCAATATGATTTCAGATCGCTAATAAAAAAAATAAAAAATAAAATACCAGAGAATACTCGTGGCCGTGGCATTCAACGGTCGGGGCATAAACCCGAGAAAAGCCGTGAGTGGCACTCAAAGTGTTAAAGCCCATTGGCCATAAGCCTGGCACATGTGCTTACGGTGGAGGTGGGTGTAGGGACACTGCTGGGGCGGGGGATAGGGCATTGATGGAAGACTTCCATTGAGCTACAATCTCAAGGGACAGTTTTTCAACAGTGCAGGTGGAACCAAACATAGATGTACACTATTGGGAACCTACAGTACTACCCCGAGGTAATTATTGCATCCGGGTAAATCTAGGTTGACCTGTGACATAAACTAAACTAAACTTTTGTGACAACTTGCTCAGGGTTCAGAATGGGCTATGTCTTGTAACTCAAGTTTCTTTAATAGTTGTCATACAGAAGTACAGAATACTTTTATACAAAATGCTTCTTACTGTTACGCTCCAGAGACTAGACAAGATAAGTATGAAATAAAATAACATAGTATAGCATGTAAATTAGAAGTAAAAAAATGACGTCACAGTGTTCAGTATAGACATATGTACAATGTTCGATGCAGAATAAACGTAACTGAGTTACCATATAATATACAATATACTATGCAGTGTACTAATATACAATACTATATAGTGCAAGGCAGAAATGGGATGAGGTGCAATTTAGGTACAATTTACAGTAGGTGTACGAGTTGTAGTGCAAATCCTTTATCAATAAATATAAAGTGTGTTTGTGTGATCTAAAGTGTGGAGAGTGGGTGCTGCTGTGTGTTGTTTGTTTAAGTGAGTGTGTGCGTGTGTGTGTGTGTGTGCTGTGTGCATTTGATGGTTGTTGCATAGTATTTATTGTTCGTTTAGCAGCCTGATGGCCTGGGGATAGAAGCTTCTTCTGAGTCTTTCTGTGCTCGCCTTAAGACTCCGGTATCGCTTGCCTGACCGCAGCAGTTCAAAGAGGCAGTTGTTCGGGTGGCTGGAGTCCTTGATGATTCTCTTAGCCTTCCCCCTGCACCGCTTGTTGTAAATGTTCTGGAGGGTGGGAAGCCCCCCTCCAATTGTGCGTTCGGCTGAACGTGTCACTCTTTGTAGTCTGCTACGGTCTTGTGCAGTGCTATTCCCAAACCAGGAGGTGATGTTGCCAGTCAGGATGCTCTCTATTGTACATGAGTAGAAGTTCCTAAGGATCTTCTGACTGACTTGGAACTTCCTTAGGCGCCTGAGGAAGTAGAGGCGTTGTCGTGCCTTCTTCACAACACTGTCAATGTGTGTGGTCCATGTCAAGACTTAGGGCTGGGCGATATGGAAAAAAATCATATCGCGATAACGATATTATTATTTTATTTAATTTCTCGATATCGATAATTATCGAATTGTTATAAGTACATTTTTTTTTTTTTTTTTTTTAACAACATATGTATGTTTATTTTGCAGCAATTCTTTGTCATTGCCGCCATCTTTAGTGTTACATCCCCTCACACTCCAGTTCTCAGGCTGCAGCTGGTTTAAAAGCTAAAGTAAACCGGCTTCTCTGCTGGCTGTGGCTCCAGAGGAGTTGAACAGTTCTGGCTCTGCTAGTTTATTTTCGATCTTTTGGCGCTTTTTTGGTGGACAAACCACCGCACATGTGCACTGTGACTCGTGACTGGAGTCTAGTTCTGCTAGCACACATAGCCTACTGTGTACAGACGGTTTCAAAATGTATTTTAAATTAGAAAGCAAACAAAATAAATGGACAAGAGAAAAAGAAATCTGAATTTGGTCAGTATTGTCATTTGGACAAGCAAAGCCATTACTTTAAGTTGCAGGCAAGAAAGACAAGTCTGTCCACTGTCTCTGGTTTTAAAACTGCCCTGTTGCAGGTAAAAAAAAAAAAAAAAAAGATTTTTATTTATTAAAATATATCGCGATATTTATCGTTATCGTTATATCGCCCAGCCCTATGTCAAGTCCTCGGATATGTGGGCTCCGAGGTACTTGAAACTGTTCACTCTCTCAACCGGTGCCCCGTCGATGCTGAGGGGGCTGTAGTCCTTGACCCCCGACCTCCTGAAGTCCACAATCATCTCTTTTGTTTTGCTGACGTTCAGGGAGAGGCAGTTCTCCTGACACCACTGTGACAGATTCTCTACCTCTTCCAGGTAGGCCCTCTCGTCGTTGGCAGAGATCAGGCCCACCACTACTGTGTCATCAGCAAATTTGATGATTGTGTTGTTGTTCCGCTGTGCCACGCAGTCATGTGTGTACAGGGAGTAGAGGAGGGGGCTCAGAACACAGCCCTGGGGGGCCCCTATGTTGAGCGTGATGGATGAGGAGGTGCAGTTGCCTGCTCTTACCACCTGGGGTCTGCCCGTCAGGAAGTCCAAGACCCACTGGCAGAGGTCATAGTTCAAGCCCAGGTCCCTGAGCTTGGCTATGAGTTTGGAGGGGACTATGGTATTGAATGCTGAGCTGTAGTCGATGAACAGCATTCTCACATAGTTCCCCTGCCTCTTGTCCAGGTGTGATGCTGCTGTGTGCAGCACATGGGCTATGGCGTCCTCCGTGGACCTGTTGGGGCGATATGCAAATTGCAGGGGGTCCAGGTTGATGGGGAGGGAGGAACGGATGTAGCCCTTCACTAGCTTCTCAAAGCACTTCATGGCTATGGAGGTGAGGGCTACAGGGCGGTAGTCGTTGAGGCAAGCGGGCGTAGATTTTTTGGGTACAGGGATGATGGTGGACTTCTTCAGACAGGTGGGGATGACAGCCTGTTCCAAGGACAAGTTAAAGATGTCAGTGAATACCGGGGCCAGTTGGTCGGCACAGACTTTTAGGACGCGGCCGGGGATGCCGTCTGGTCCTGCTGCCTTCCTGATATTCACTTTTTTAAAGGTCCGCCTCACCTCATGCTCTGTTACCCTGAACACTGAGTCTCCATCAGCAGACCCCCCCCCCCCCCCCCCCCCCACCATTGCTGTGGTTTGTAGGCTGGTGTTGTTATTCACAGCCTCAAACCTCGCATAGAAGGAATTGAGATAATTTGCTAAGGAGATGTCACTGTTCAGTTTGAGGGAGGTGCCTTTGTAGTCTGTCATTGTTCTGAGGCCCTGCCACATACCTCTAGTCAGCCTGTTTATCCCTGTAACGCCGTTTTGCCTCTATTACTGCTCTCCTGACGTTGTATCTTGCCGTCTTGTGTTCTTCCATGTTGCCTGTCACCAGCCCGGTGTTGTAGGCTGATGTGCGCACTTTCAGAGCCTCACGGATGGATTTATCTACCCAGGGCTTTTGATTTGGGTATATTCTAATTGTGGTAGAGGGAATTGTTTCTTCTACCAGAGTACAGACAAAGTCAAGCACCGTTTCAGTGTATTCGTTAATATTGGCTGTGTTATCACGGAATACACTCCAGTCTGTGCATTCAAGCGCAGCTTGGAGTGTCTCCTCTGACGTCACGGTCCAACGCTTAACCTCTCGCGATACTACCGGCGTTCGCTTGAGACTTTGTCTATACTTTGGCAAAAGAAAGATGGCGGCGTGATCGGACTTACCGAATGGACTAAGAGCCTGTGACTTGTACCCATTCTTAAATTGCGAGTATACATGGTCTAATATGTTCTCGCCTCTGGTGGGACAGGTCACATGCTGATAGAAATTCGGCAACACCTTTTGAAGACGCGCGCTGTTGAAATCGCCCAGAACCAAGATGGCAGCGTCAACGCTAGCTAGCTGTAGTTTGTTTACCTCGTCATGTAACTTTGAAAGTGCGGCCCCAGTGTTCGCGTGTGGTGGGATGTATACTCCGATGAGGATGATGGACGTTAACCCCCTCGGGAGAAAGAAGGGTCGACATTTGATCGTGATAAACTCCAGGTCTGGGGAGCAGTGGTTAGACAATTCCTTTGCGTTGCCTAAATCGCACCACTCCTTGTTTATCATGAAGGCAATGCCGCCTCCTTTCGTCTTTTGTGACTCTTCTGCCGTCCGGTCCTTGCGGAGAACGAAGAAGTGGTCTGCCGGTTCTATTGCATGATTTGGGTCTTCTGGAGACAGCCAAGTTTCTGTGAAACAGAGGACGTTGCAGTCCTGAATGTCCCTCTGGAATTGGATCCGTGCTCTGATGTCGTCCAGTTTATTTCCTATCGATTGCACATTGGCCAACAATATGCTGGGCAATGTGGTTCTGTGTCGTTTGGACCTCAATCTGTTTCGGACCCCGGCTCTTCTTCCACGTCGTCGCGCCTTCTCCTTGCCTCGGCCACAACAAAGGATTTCGGCGGGCCACTGCTGCTGTTCAGCAATCCGATCCAGAGAGCAATCCAATCGGTACGTTTTCCTTAATCCAATGTCAATGATTGACTGACGGTCATACACATATAATGCACCAACAGTTGGTGCAAATAAAACTCTTAAAGCTATAGAAATTAACAAAAGTAAGCACAGTCTCGACGGAGCGATCAGAAAGGCAGCCGGTCGGGGCAGCGCCATCATCATTTGAAGGCCTGAATGACGTTACTCAGGCTCTGGGTAGCAGACAGTGATGTGATTGGCTCTGTGGTTGTAGCTAATGCCCGCCCACAATCTACATAGACTGACTGTACACAGCGAGTGGAAACCACTTCCTCATACTCTGCGTGCACTCTGGAGGGAGAGAGAGAGAGAGAGAGAGATAGAGAGCATTCAGGAGCACTTGGGGGGGGGGGGGGGGGGACCTGCCGCGCCACACACACCTCCGAACGGGAGTGATAGAAAGAAAAAAAGGAAGAGAGGGGGAGGAAGGGAGGCCCCCCCTTCCCCACAAGCTGAGAGGCAGAGAAAAAAAGAACGGCCTGTCTTTTCTCTCTCTCTCTCTCTCTCTCTCCCACCCCCTCCCTCTCTCTCTCTCTCTCTATCTCTCTCTGTCTACCAGTCGCAGACTGTGTGGACTGACTCACTCAAAGTGCTTATGGGCGGAGCCAGGCCATAACAGCCTGAAATCTTGAAGCTGAAAAATGATGGGTTTGAGTACTTGATTAGAAATATAAAACAATGCATTTTTTTGAAAAAAAACATACAGATGTCTTCAATACACTCACAGGAATTGTGTAAAGTTGCCCAAATAGTGCTAGGAATAGCAACTAGGGCTGCAACTAATGACTAATTTGGTAGTCGACTAATCTGCCGATTATTTTTTCGATTAGTCGACTAATCGAAAACCAATGTAAACAACAAAAAAAAAAAAAAAAAAAAAAGGATTTTTTTTTTTTTTTTTTTATTACCTATCTTTGTGAAAGTGGCTTCTCAGCTCTGGTCCAGCTGAAGACAGAGCAGAGGAACAGATTGGACATTGAGCATGACCTCAGAGTTGCTTGTCTACTATCACCCCAGACTTTGAGACTCTTGTCAGGACCAAACAACAACATCATAACATGATGATCCCATAGCAAATTAAAATAATGACTCATGAAACATTTGAATTTGGATCTTTAAGCCACTTTAAATGGAAATGTATTTGAAGAACAATACAGCAATCACTCATAACAAGATAAATAAATTAAATAATACAAATTAAAGTGGAAGTGTACTTTAAATAACTTTTGTTTGCTGTGTGTGAGAGGAGTCCGTGTGTGTGTGTATGTGTGTGTGTCTTACTCTGATCGCTGTGTGAGTGAGAGGAGTGTGTGTACTGTGTAATTTGTGTGTGTCTTACTCTGATCGCTGTGTGAGTGAGAGGTGTGTACTGTGTAATTTGTGTATGTGTGTGTGTCTTACTCTGATCGCTGTGTGTGAGTGAGAGGAGTGTGAATGTGTGTGTGTCTTACTCTGATCGCTGTGTGTGAGAGAGAGGAGTGTGAATGTGTGTGTGTCTTACTCTGATCGCTGTGTGTGAGTGAGAGGAGTGTGTATGTGTGTGTGTCTTACTCTGATCGCTGTGTGTGAGTGAGAGGAGTGTGTATGTGTGTGTCTTACTCTGATCGCTGTGTGTGAGTGAGAGGAGTGCGTGTGTAATGTATTGTGTGTCTAGTCTGATCATCATCTCCTGCAGGGGAACAATGTTTTCAATGTCCAAAATTTGCTATGGGATCATCATGTTATGATGTTGTCTGGAACCCTGAGAAGCCACTCTCACAAAGATAGGTAGTGCACAAAAAAAAAAAAAAAAAAGAAAAAAAAATTAAATAAAGTTTTTTTTTTTTTTTTTTTTTTACTAATCGACGCAACAATTTCTCGTCGACGATTTTTTATAATCGACGTCGTCGATTATGTCGACTAATCGTTGCAGCCCTAATAGCAACGTCTGTCCCCTTTAAAGCAAACCGTTGACAATTTGGACTTGAGTAATTTTTGGGTCATCACTTCAGCTCAAGGAAGAGCTGTATTGCTGCTGTTTCAAGGGCAGCTTTTTACGTCAGTTTCAAGTTTCAAGTTTCTTTAATAGTTGTCATACAGAAGTACAGAATACTTTTGTACAAAATGCTTCTTACTGTTGCGCTCCAGAGACTGTGCATGACAAGATAAGTATGAAATAAAAACATAGTAAAAATTAGAAGTAAAAAAAGAGGTCACAGTGTTCAGTTTAGACATATGTACAATGTTCGTAGACGTAGTTACCATACAATATACAATACTGTGCAGTGTACTAATATACAATACTATATAGTGCAAGGCATAAATGGACGAGGTGCAGTTTAGGTACAATTCACAGTAGGTGTACGAGTTGTAGTGCAAATCCTTTATCAATAAATATAAAGTGTAAGTGTGTTTGTGTGATCTAAAGTGTGGAGAGTGGGTGCTGCAGTGTGTTGTTTGTTTGAGTGAGTGTGTGCGTGTGGGTGTGTGTGCTGTGTGCATTTGATGGTTGTTGCATAGTGATTATTGTTCGTTTAGCGATTATTGTTCGTTTAGCAGCCTGATGGCCTGGGGATAGAAGCTCCTTCTGAGTCTTTCTGTGCTCGCCATAAGACTCCGGTATCGCTTGCCTGACGGCAGCAGTTCAAAGAGGCAGTTGTTCGGGTGGCTCGAGTCCTTAATAATTCTCTTAGCCTTCCCCTTGCACCGCTTGTTGTAAATGTTCTGGAGGGTGGGAAGCCCCCCTCTAATTGTGCGTTCGGCTGAACGTGTCACTCTTTGTAGTCTGCTACGGTCTTGTGCAGTGCTATTCCCAAACCAGGAGGTGATGTTGCCGGTCAGGATGCTCTCTATTGTACATGAGTAGAAGTTCCTAAGGATCTTCTGACTGACTTGGAACTTCCTTAGGCGCCTGAGGAAGTAGAGGCGTTGTCGTGCCTTCTTCACAACACTGTCAATGTGTGTGGTCCATGTCAAGTCCTCGGATATGTGGGCTCCGAGGTACTTGAAACTGTTCACTCTCTCAACCGGTGCCCCGTCGATGCTGAGGGGGCTGTAGTCCTTGACCCCCGACCTCCTGAAGTCCACAATCATCTCTTTTGTTTTGCTGACGTTCAGGGAGAGGCAGTTCTCCTGACACCACTGTGACAGGTTCTCTACCTCTTCCAGGTAGGCCCTTTCGTCGTTGGCAGAGATCAGGCCCACCACTACTGTGTCATCAGCAAATTTGATGATGGTGTTGTTGTTCCGCTGTGCTACGCAGTCATGTGTGTACAGGGAGTAGAGGAGGGGGCTCAGAACACAGCCCTGGGGGGCCCCTATGTTGAGCGTGATGGATGAGGAGGTGCAGTTGCCGGCTCTTACCACCTGGGGTCTGCCCGTCAGGAAGTCCAGGACCCACTGGCACAGGTCATAGTTCAAGCCCAGGTCCCTGAGCTTGGCTATGAGTTTGGAGGGGACTATGGTATTGAATGCTGAGCTGTAGTCGATGAACAGCATTCTCACATAGTTCCCCTGCCTCTTGTCCAGATGTGATGCTGCTGTGTGCAGCACATGGGCTATGGCGTCCTCCGTGGACCTGTTGGGGCGATATGCAAATTGCAGAGGGTCCAGGTTGATGGGGAGGGAGGAACAGATGTAGCCCTTCACTAGCTTCTCAAAGCACTTCATGGCTATGGAGGTGAGGGCTACAGGGCGGTAGTCGTTGAGGCAAGCGGGCGTAGATTTTTTGGGTACAGGGATGATGGTGGACTTCTTCAGACAGGTGGGGATGACGGCCTGTTCCAAGGACAGGTTGAAGATGTCAGTGAATACCGGGGCCAGTTGGTCGGCACAGACTTTTAGGACGCGGCCGGGGATGCCGTCCGGTCCTGCTGCCTTCCTGATATCCACTTTTTTAAAGATCCGTCTCACCTCATGCTCTGTTACCCTGAACACTGAGTCTCCATCAGCAGACCCCCCCCCCCCCCCATTGCCGTGGTTTGTAGGCTGGTGTTGTTATTCACAGCCTCAAACCTCGCATAGAAGGAGTTGAGATCATTTGCTAAGGAGATGTCACACAGTGTACTCATTTGAGTACGCGGTCCAGCTTGACGACCACCCTAGCTGTTCCCATCGCAGCCCCGGCGGTGTTAGAGGCAGAACTAGCGTAACGCGCTGTTTGGGCGTAGCGAGTACGTCAGTGGCCAATCAGATCGCAGAACCCGAACGCGGAACTGCAAGTTTGTTGGTAAAAGACTACATGCGTCCCAATGCCATCTCAGCACTAACAATTGGCTGTTGGTAAGCTGACTCCAGATATCCAGATTTTATATCCAGATTTTATTACTCATTGTATTAAAATCTATTTTCAAATAAAGATTTACCTCTGTTACACCTTACATGTGTTGTATTGCTATTTCGGGAATATGCGAAAACCAAGTCCAGGTCGATATTCCCGACTTGTGACATTGTGTTTTAGGAAATGAAGAGTAAAAAACCTATTGAAAACATTGTGACTGTCATGAGCCATAGCCCATGTGCTGCACACAGCAGCATCACACCTGGACAAGAGGCAGGGGAACTATGTGAGAATGCTGTTCATCGACTACAGCTCAGCATTCAATACCATAGTCCCCTCCAAACTCATAGCCAAGCTCAGGGACCTGGGCTTGAACTATGACCAGTGGTGCAGTCCTAATATGGGAACTGGTAACACGCCACGCCACGTGCACGCGCACGCGCGGGTACGTACATGCGCACATAACTGATTTATACACACACACACGCACGCACACACACACGCACACACACACACAAGCGCATATACGCAAGTGCAATCTTTCTATCATACAAGCTCTTCTTGCTCTCTATTTGTGTGAATGTGCGTGTGGAAAGCTGGCGCGCAGCACAGACGCTTGATTCAATATCATAAGCAGGTAGACCCCCATCACGAATTCCGAGCCACATTAGTATTCACCTCCACTGCCTGTGTCACACAGAATGAAGGGGGAGATGCATTCAACACCCAGACACTTAGTCTACCTGCGCTTTTTGTTATGTAAAATGGTGGCTGGGTACTAGTCACAACGAATGGATACAGCGCATTTTTGTGTGCGCGTACACGCGAGTACACATCCGTGCGCGATCGCGCGTACTTCTGCCTCAGTGATCTGGTAACACGCCGTGTAACCGGGTGTGACCGCGACTGCACCACTGACTATGACCTCTGCCAGTGGGTCTTGGACTTCCTGACGGGCAGACCCCAGGTGGTAAGAGCAGGCAACTGCACCTCCTCATCCATCACGCTCAACATAGGGGCCCCCCAGGGCTGTGTTCTGAGCCCCCTCCTCTACTCCCTGTACACACATGACTGCGTGGCACAGCGGAACAAATTTTCTGATGACACAGTAGTGGTGGGCCTGATCTCTGCCAACGACGAGAGGGCCTACCTGGAAGAGGTAGAGAATCTGTCACAGTGGTGTCAGGAGAACTGCCTCTCCCTGAACGTCAGCAAAACAAAAGAGATGATTGTGGACTTCAGGAGGTCGGGGGTCAAGGACTACAGCCCCCTCAGCATCGACGGGGCACCGGTTGAGAGAGTGAACAGTTTCAAGTACCTCGGAGCCCACATATCCGAGGACTTGACATGGACCACACACATTGACAGTGTTGTGAAGAAGGCACGACAACGCCTCTACTTCCTCAGGCGCCTAAGGAAGTTCCAAGTCAGTCAGAAGATCCTTAGGAACTTCTACTCATGTACAATAGAGAGCATCCTGACTGGCAACATCACCTCCTGGTTTGGGAATAGCACTGCACAAGACCGTAGCAGACTACAAAGAGTGACACGTTCAGCCGAACGCACAATTGGAGGGGGGCTTCCCACCCTCCAGAACATTTACAACAAGCGGTGCAGGGGGAAGGCTAAGAGAATCATCAAGGACTCCAGCCACCCGAACAACTGCCTCTTTGAACTGCTGCGGTCAGGCAAGCGATACCGGAGTCTTAAGGCGAGCACAGAAAGACTCAGAAGAAGCTTCTATCCCCAGGCCATCAGGCTGCTAAACGAACAATAAACACTATGCAACAACCATCAAATGCACACAGCACACACACCCACACGCACACACTCACTTAAACAAACAACACACTGCAGCACCCACTCTCCACACTTTAGATCACACAAACACACTTTATATTTATTGATAAAGGATTTGCACTACAACTCGTACACCTACTGTAAATTGTATCTAAATTGCACCTCATCCCATTTCTGCCTTGCACTATATAGTATTGTATATTAGTACACTGCATAGTATATTGTATATTATATGGTAACTCAGTTACGTTTATTCTGCATCGAACATTGTACATATGTCTATACTGAACACTGTGACCTCATTTTTTTTTTACTTCTAATTTACATGCTATACTATGTTATTTTATTTCATACTTATCTTGTCTAGTCTCTGGAGCGTAACAGTAAGAAGCATTTTGTATAAAAGTATTCTGTACTTCTGTATGACAACTATTAAAGAAACTTGAAACTTGAACTTGAAATCAGGATGGCCTAATTTACTGGAGAAGGAAATGATCTGAGCTGAATCAGAGCAATAAGCCAATATGGTATTTAGACACTAAAACACATTGATACTAACTCCTATTACTATAATACAATGCTAGAGACTGAAAAATGACATTTATAACGCATGTCACCTAGAGCTGCCGCGATAACTGCATTACCGCAGAGTTGGGCTGAATACCGCAACAGCGCCCAGACGTTGGACTTGCGGCTCTGCAGATATACCCTACTCGGTTCCAAGCGACCCTATTGGGTAGAAGTGGTACCAGAAAAGTCATGTGAAACATTGCAGACCACTGATTGGTCAGAAGAGAGACGCGTCACACGTTGGAGTCTCTGAACAAAAACAGAAAGCCGCCATCTTTACTGCCTCGCTAAGGATGTATTTCATTCAGGATTTGTTTGCGACAGCACCAAGTGTAATAAACAGAAAAGGATGGATTCACTGTGTATTCTGCCTCATTTATTGATGAAACAAAACCGACATCAACCCAATTTACCACCGAGCGGAGTTTAGTGTCACAACAAGATCGCTGATGTGTTAAGTTTGTTGTTGTTATTAGCCTAATACTAACGTCAGCAGATATACACGAGAGGTAACGTTAAACCCGGGTTGCTTGGTAGAATAGACACAATGAGGTAACGTTAGCTTTAGCACAATAGACACAACGAGAGTCTGGTTAATGTTGTTATTGATTGATTGATTGAAACTGTGTTAAACTCTGGCTTTCTGCAAGCCCTCGGACATGGCTATGCCCACGGAGCTTTCAGTGTACACAAGCGGCCCCGCCTGCATCCCCACACGGAGACAAACGGAGTAGTACCTGGCTGCAGTGGAAAAGGAACGAAGTACCAGGTACCTAAAGCGGGTCGAGTCGAGTAGGTACTATGCAGTGGAAAGCGCCATTAGACTAGAGGCAAGCTATATGCTATAAAGAGTAGACTACTAAAAAAATCACGTTTACAAATTTGTGCGGTAAGGAAAATATCAATACCGCGGCAGCTCTAATGTCACCTTTAAATTGTATAAGCATTCCGTGATGGTTGCATAGTCCAAGATATGGACGTTGAGAAGCTTGTTTTTAACTGTTAAACGGTCGCCGCTTCCCTGCCGATGCAGTGACAATATGAAAACATGCCTATCTGTGTCCTCCCCTGGGACAGGTAACATATCGACAACGCGTTTTTCCAAGGATTCGCTGCACGCTGTGCACGGGCCGTGAATCAGATCTAAAATCAAAACGTCAGACATGATTGTCTTTTCATGTGCAGTGCAGCCTAACTACTCAAAATGCAAGGAGACTTTCCACTGCAAACTTTCTGTGCATATATATACTGACTCAGCAGTGGCACCGGCGATCTTTATTTATAACAGAGAAACATGCTTCTGTGTGATCATTTAATTCCAGAAACTACAGTGGAGTGTTGTCGATATGTTACCTGTCCCAGGGGAGGACACAGATAGGCATGGTAGAGCAGTTGTCTGGTTATCCGGAGGTTCCTGGTTCGATTCCAGCTCCTCCCGGGCAGCGTGTCGAAGTGTCCTTGAGCAAGACACTTAACCCCTAATTGCTCCCGATGAGCTGGTTGGCACCTTGCATGGTTGCCTCCGCCGTCGGTGTGTGAGTGAGTGGGTAAAATGTGAGGAACAAATTGTAAAGTGCTTTGGATAAAGGCGCTATATAAATGCATCCATTTACCATTTACACTATTCATGCAATACATACAAAAGGCTCAAGGAATATGTAGACATAATAACAGTCTAACTCATTACTAGGCAACACCCCTTTTTGTAGAGAACAGCTTCATAATGAGAACATGCTTGGACATGTCAGTGGTATCCAGTGATGCCGGTAACGCGTTACTAAGTAACGCGTTATTGTAATCTGATTACTTTCCCCCGAAAATAGTAATCTAACGCGTTAATCTTTAAAAGCCAGTAATCTGATTGCAGTTACTTGTCCAAGTGGCTGTGCATTACTATTTCGTTACTATCTCATCATAAATTCATAATGCAGGCGGAATGCAGTATTTTATTTCGTTTTCGACAGTCAAAAATACATTTTGAGCTGTTTTTCTTTTGGGAGTGACGTAGTGTGGCAGTGAAAGGGTTACACAAGAATGTGTCCCCGCGGCGTGACTGGACACTGTCTGTGAGTGACATCTGCTTTGGTACAATCACATTCCCCATCCACAGTCTGCGAATCAGAGGCAGAGTAGGGCGGGTCTTCACAGCACGTCATGTGACATATGCGCCAATCGTGTGACAGCAGGGCTCCGTCGTCGGAGAATTCCACCCCAAAACGCTTGGCAAAATTAAAAGTGAGTTTCTGTTCAGACTTCCATCCCAAAACGCTCGTATAGCCTCAGTCACTACTTCACGTTCATATGCGGAGGAAACAAAATACTGTCTACCGCTAAAAACAGCACATCCAATTGCATTGAAAGCATCTGGAATCACAACACTGGGGGACCCTGATGTAAACAAGACAAAAGTATTTCTCTGGTCTGCATCCCCTTAACAATTGTATGTATTGAGCTGTACTGTACTGTACCCATTCTGCAATCTGTTAATAAAGTTTTCATTCATTCATTCATTCATTCATTCACTAGCCGACGCTTCGACTAGGTACAGGAGGACTCGGAGGCCAGCCAAACAGCAAAAGAGAGAGATTGTTTCTTTCCCTTTTGATTAATGTATATTTGATGGTGGCAGAGCAAAAGCTCTTATTTGCCAGATTTACAGTTAATTTACATGTTAAAGAGAGACTGATTGTATGTTTATAGAGAGACATTTATAAAAACTATTTAATAGTTACAGTTGATATAATTGAATAGTTCAGCCTGCATTTGTTAGATGTGAATGGATATACACTGGTTTTGTAAAACCACTGGCTGGCTGCTCTAATGCTGTGAGCATCATAGACTGTTGCTTTACCATACTTGATGGTACAGAAGCTGAAGCACTAGTTTAACAATTTACGTTATGTGCAGAGAAACAAGTAAAAAACAATTTATGCACTTTCAATAAAGCGTTTAAAAAAAACGGTTGGGGGAACGACGACGACTTCGTAACCTAGTTACTTTCAAAGTAACTAAGTTACTCTGATAATCAAGTAATCAGTAAAGTAACTTGGATTACTTTTTAAAGGAGTAATCAATAATCAGTAATCGGATTACTTTTACAAGTAATCTGTGGCATCACTGGTGGTATCAGTCAGTTTCTAATACATTGGGTTTCAGTTGATTTCCTCAGTTTGTGTGCTAAATATGTGTATTATGAAGATGTTTAGTTATTGTTGGTGATTTATATAGTAATGTTATAATTCTACAAGCTGTTTATGAAGCAATTTATCAGTATGTTTTATAGAGTGATAACCTAGCCTATTGAGTATAATTTCTGTTGTAGATTATAGTATTTAGTACCTGTTTACCACTGTTTATCCCTGTAATATAGTAAATTGTTAGTCCCACTAGTGAGGTTTAAATTAATTATAGAAATAGTATAGAATTATAGAATACTAATTTAGAACCACACTCCCACAGTATTAATGGTAAATAGCATAACAGTAGTGCCTGTGCATCTGTGTATCTACAGTTAGTTCATAATAAAACTCCTCAAAGGACATTCCTGCCTCCCATGTCCTGACTAGACACCCCATAATGTTGACTGAATTCCCTAACCACCAAGAGCTTCAGTACAGAGTCTTTACACAAAAATATGCCTGGGCTTACCCAATGGCACATGACAAGTAGAGCTCTGCTTGGTGACTGAAACAGGGTACATGGTAATGCTGCTACGGTCATGGAGGTGTCCCTCCGCCCTGGCAAACCACCGTGGGGGCCGTGCAAGCGGACAACAAGGCACGGGGAAACACACTGGGGGCTAAAATGACTACCTGTCCATTAACTGCTTCTGCGCCAAAAACTAGTATACTCGTTATTGCCCGCCAATCTAATAACGCCAACAACGAGTTTACTCGTTTTTATGATCGTTATTTCGTTTATTCACTATTGGCATTCATAATTCATCCAGGAAGGCTCCGTGAGACAGCTGGACCCTGTCTGATATTTCAACGCCCCAATACCGCCGCCTGGTCGGGTGAGTTGCACTCCACTCTAAACCGGATGTGGCGCTCTGTGCATCGGGGAAAATCCTCCGGCAGAGATATCTTGTTATGTTCATCAAGACAAACACTCGAGTGCATTTGATCGCTTTCGAGACGCAATAATCAATATGCTTTCGGCGTTTATTGTGTCATACAAACGGAAAATGGATCTAGCAGATCGACGTCAAATAATTGGAATATTTTTTCTTCCGACACATGTAAGAGGAATCTAATGTTAATTCCAGCTCGATTGTCCATTTATTTCATTGCAATCCGTCTGCTCATGTATGATGTCTTACTAAGGAAAGCCGTTACTGACAATCAAGGAATCATAAACGACCCTGATGTAAACAAGACGAAAGTCTTTCTCTGGTCTGCATCCCCTTAACACATTGGCGACCACGGTTTGCAGTGTAATATGGTTCTGGACGACCAGGGTTTGTCAACAAACCGATGTACTTTCTAACAGCTATATATATACTTTATAGTATTGCTATCTGTCCATTCTCATTGTCACTTGAGTGCATAAACCGTGCCTTCATAATGGCTTAAAGAAAATAAAAATCCATCGGTTGGTTGTCATTTTATAGCGTCGTGAATATAAGCTTTATCGCAGTTTTCGTCTCGTCTTTTTTCTGGGAAGCTAGATATGAGGCTAAAGGCTAGTCACGTTATATCAAACGCCATTTCTGTTGTATATATACGAATGAAATAAAACAAACTGCTTAGCATCCGGACTATTACAGAGCATCTATGGATGAAATGGGGGCGGTGGGGGACGCCGATCAGTATTATTGATTAGCAATACAGTGTGCGTTCAAGTAGCCATATTGATGAAATATGACACGTATCATGTAATTTTATAAGCAGAGACATTCTCCCATCACTACACTATATAAAGCTTGTTTACGTCTCTCTCTCAGACAGAGGGCCACTCACAGATCAGTGACCTGCAAGCTGACCCCTGGTGCATGGTTCCGTCCCTCTCACACAAGCATATACCAGATACACACACTTACACATAGGACAAGCTCACACACACACACACACACACACACACAAACCTACACACACACACACACACACCCTTGCTCTCAACGCGCACACAGCACCCACCAGATTAGCCGGATCACATAATTCAACAAAATGCCACAAGCCAAATAATATACGACCAGGTCATCCAGTGGTCACATATTCCAGTCTCCATTAATCACAGATCGTTATCATAGAGACACACATGCACAAACGTGCACGTAAATGTGCGTTCCACGCACTCATGCATGGCGGACATACTGGCTGACCAATACACACAGACACACAACGTGCACGCAGGACGAAGACCACAGCCACACTGGTCGATTGGGGGACCAATAAAACACCCTGACAGAGAAGGGACTGGACTTCACTTCTTTAACTTCTTCTGCTTTGACTTCTACTGGACGGACTGACTGGACTGGACGGACGAGACTGCTGGACTGACTCACAATGACTTGACTTTTATCCTTCCTTTTATATACTCAACTGGCCGGTTGTAACAATCTAGATTTCAAATTGTACCTTGCTATATTCACCTTGTATAAATACTTTGCTTATTCACTTTTATATTACATTGCTTGTTAAACTTTTTATAATAAATACCTTCAAAAGTGTTTCATCTCTTATATCTTTAAGTATCTTTTACAACTTTCACGTTTGAGTCTAAAACGTGACAATTTGGCGTCCCTGGTGGGCATTCATTCAGACTTACCAACCTGTTTGCGGACAATAGTGACTGAACATCCACTCAGAGGATCCACTTTCCACATAGTTAAAACAGCCGTTATGAGTGGATGCATTCTCATTATTGTCTTGTGAATAGGTTGCTAAAAATATAAGTAAACCCATTGAATTGTGTTGTTGAAATGAATATTTGCAAGGTGCAATCTATACTAGAACTTTTTTATTTAATTCTTTTCCCACTCACACCTTTCTCTTTCTCTCTCTGTCTTTTTGCTACACTGAGTTAGAGTGACCCATTATTTAAGTTAGGGTTGTTTGTTTAAGTTGGAGCCACAGGTAGAAATACCACTATTTAAATCATAGGGTATAACCCTAGACCTCGGGGAGGCCTGGCTGTAATGTACATGGGACTTAGACCCTAGCCAGAGTTTAAAGTATACAGACAAACCATGGATTGCAGGTCTGGAGTGCGTGGGAATTACGAACAGATTACGGTTAAGGTTGATCAGCCTTAATTTGTCCTGATTTAGTCTCTTAATTGCGTCAGCCAACTGCAATCCTAGTCTGCGAAATAAGCTTAGTCGATTGAAAAGGTTATGAGTTACGATATACCCATTGGATATGGTTAGGTTATGAGTTATGTTATAATACCCATATTGGATATGGTTAGGTTATGAGTTACGATATGCCCATGTTGGATGTGGTTAGGTTTTGAGTCACGTTATACCGATATTTTATTCCCGTATTTTAGTGTTGAGTATTGTATTATACAGGCTTCTTAAATTCTAAGTGTTGTTATATGTCTGAATGTGTGGAATATTTGTTATGTCTTAGAGGCTATATCCATAGGTCGTTGGCTGTTTCCTTGCCATGGTGAATGATGCAGGCTCCAGGCCTCACCGTCGGAGAACGGTGTGTGTAGAGAGTGCTATAGTAATGAATGGTATATTATATTACAAGGAGTATACTGGTGGTAGGGGGGCCAACCTATTGTTGTTAAAGTATCGATCGTATTGCATGGTTAACTTCAACTTGTGCTGCTCTGCGAGGAGGGGTCTTGGTTTCACGGACTTTTGAATCCCTCGTTGCGGCCGCACGAGGGGGGGGAGGTCTGTGGAACCAGAATCTATTGAACCCTCTTGGCATTGCAGTTCCTTCACTATGCGTTGACGATTAGATGGATCATTAAAGATAGGCGGGTATATACTCAGAATCTGAGAAGGAGCGGGTATTATATTATATTATTATATTATGCTATATAAGCAGTTGTGGGAGCGGGTATTATATTATTACATTATGCTATATAGGCAGTTGTGGTTAGTTTATGTGAACACCGCAGCCACCACGGACGCGCGACTCGTGGGCTGGTAGCAATCGTTTTCGTTTTGGTTGGATACGGAGGCGTGTACCACGCGCATATTCACAGAAATATTATACACTCAATATCTGCGTTTTTACCACACTTATAGATGCTGTTAAACCAGCAATCTTTATCTGACAAACATAACCTTCCATGGAATGAAATATACCAAAGGAATTGCTTTAATTCCGGACTTAGGGTCCAGTTCGTTGCATGCCGATTAAAGACCCCCTAAAGAGGTCCTGCGTTATATTATTACATAATTATAGTTACACGCACAGTGTGCGGACTGGATGACATACGAAGGGCCAAGGGGGGAGAGGGACTTTCGTCTTGTTTGCATCAGGGTCCCCCGTTTTCAATTCGTCATAATCAACCAGTTGTTGTTGTTATTATTTTTTTTTTGGTCCGAGGCGCGGGGACTGTTAGTGCCGCTTGCGGTACATATGTGTAACGTTGCGGGAGACGCACATAATTCACACAGGACTGCATTGATGAAGAGTAGACGCACGTATTGGTATATAGAGCAGGCATGTTCCTGCCGGCGCCGGGGGCAACAGGGAGCCGCCGCGGGCTGTTAATTTGTTGTTTTCTTTTGGACGATGTGGGCCCCTTGCGCTCGGTTCAGCCGACGTCCATGACAAGCGGTCACTGCACTAATCATAGAACGTTATGTTAATGGTTGGAATAAGGATGCTGCAATTACTATGAATAGGAGAAGCGGAGGTGTTTTGTTTTTTCTTTTGATAAATAGGAGTCGTTTTTGTTTGCGCAGGCAGCGCCGCCACGCTCCGGTGCGAGACGAGCATGCATTTCTATAACGACGGAGTAGTGAGATACATTTAGTCATTTTACCCATTATTTGATTTTATTTTGTTTTATTACGGATCCCCGTTGGCTGGTGCCATTGCAACCATGCAGCTAGTCTTCCCGGGGTCCACCAGGAACAGTAATTATTATTGCGATTCTTTGTTTTTTAGAGACAGTACCAGACACATATTGCATGATGGTAATAACGGGTTGAATGAAATTACGTGCGTGCACAGTGGCGGAAGAACAAAAGTGGACAGGTGAAGGAATGAGTGGATGGAAACTTTATTTGACGGATTGCAGAATGGGTACAATACAGTACGGCTCAATACATACAATTGTTGGGGGGATGCAGCCCTGAGAAAGGCGTTTGTCTTGTTTCCATCAGGGTCTCCCACATATTTTGTATGCTTTTTAATGACAGTATAGCCTGTGTTCTTTGTGTGGTTCTGCTAAAAGAGACACAATGTAAACCTTTCTTTGTTCACTTACAGTAAAACCATAAAGCAGCCCCCAGAAGACCGATACGATTTGATAAGGGACTTAAATATGTCCATAAGTAACCATATATAGTGATGTGCATCAGGCCTATAAAAGACAGCATTGAAGCACGACCTTGTGGTTTGTAAACGTCGACGATGCGGACTGTAAAGTTATCTTTATGAAGTCGCCTAGAGATACTGTAAGAGATACTAGGGAGAACGACTGGGAACTAAAGAGGAAGAGCCTTGTGAAGTATAGACTCCGAATGATCAGTTCATTCTGTCATGTCAGCTTATGTTATTGGTATTGACTGAAGTGAAGCTGGCCAGAGGCCCGAGCTGTGGGTGGAGGAGAGGAGATCAGATTATCTGAGTCATCATTCCATAGCTCGGGAGGATATATGTTAAGCCTCCAAACAGAACTATAGCTTAAATATGAACTCATATTGTGTGTGCGTGAAGAGAGAAGGAGGGAGAGACTTATAGAGAGAGAAATATCAGAGGCGTATTTGTGTGTAAATACAACAGCAATTGAGAACGGTTTTTACAAGGCTCGCTATAATAGGACCAACTAATTTCTCAGACGACAAAAACAAACAGCGCCTGTAATATTCGTTTTACATCATAACCATAAGATCTGTTTTGTGTCATCACCCGGCTGTCTCTAAAAGTGAGAAGACGGGGTCTGGGCTAGAACGCTAATACATTCCACGTTTGCGTCCTATAGAAGTAAATAGAAGACATGACTGGATATCTGAGCGATTGATATGGATGTTTACAATCGTAGTGAATATCGTCCTTACATTGCTCCCAAATCATGGACATAGTATAATCATGGACATAGTATATAGGCCTATATAGCCTCTGCGGTCACATTGATTGGTTAGCGCGTTTTATTGTTGGAAGTACATCTAACGCAATGAACCCATATTTCCCACGGAAACAGTACAGGTGTTATTATTCTTGACGAAAATTGTAATTTAGATTTGGCTATTATCCCTGTGATGAGAACTCAACATGTATATACACTCATAAAATCGAATGGTTGTTAGTCAACATCCAGCAAACGTTGCTGTTTTGGTAGAACTTGTTTTTAGTGGTTCTTAGTGTCTCAGTATATATATCCTTAGACTTAGAGTGTTGGTTTTAGGAACTGGCCATTCAAGCTGCTGCACTGCATGTGTACTGCTCATGCACAGTATTACTACAAACAATCGGTTCATGTATGGGAACAGGAGTTTTACTGCTCATGACCAATTTAAACAGCACAGGTGTATTACAAGACAATCTATCTTCGACGTTAGGCCAAGAGAGGCGGGCATGCATATACGGCTCACATTAGACCTTGGTCAGCAGCCCATAGTACCAACCGTGCTGCCCTGTTCTGTGCAACCTGGAGCTTACAGAGGTCACCGCTGGCGGCGCCACAAGATGACATGTAATTAAACGTTGCACTATCTGACATGAGTACGTCTCCTGGGAATACCGATTGCTCTTCCCATTTTAAAAACAATATAATTAATATGCTGGGATCAAGACAGAGTGCTATCCAGCTTCACTCCAAGAAGATTAGTACTTTCGACTTGTTGAACTGCCGAATTACACAAGTTTAAATTAATCTTTGGGTTTGTAGATTACCTGCCTTGCACAGTGCATTTGGTTTTGGGGATTTTGAGGGCAGGTCTGCTGCGCTCACAGCTACAGTGTGCATTATTGTGTGATGGTACAGAGTGGACGCGTCCCCCTTTCTCTCTCTCTTGCATCCAACGAGTCATGTGTCTGTATTTTCTAATCAAACTGACAGATGGCTGGACGTGCACGCCGAGGGACAGGGGGCGCAGAGCAACAGCGGAACCTCACATACTGCTTTACCTGCGGAAGGCCCGGCCATTGGGCCCGGAACTGTTGGGACAGGGGAACCCGCGAGGGAGGTCTAGAGTTTGGCCCCTTTTCACAACGAGGTTATCACCAGCGGGTCCAGCCCCGACACACACGGGCATCTACAAGCTCTGACGCGCACGCTGATGATCTCGCTAGCACACGCCCGTACACTGGCGCGCACGATCACGACACGCACACACACATACACACACACACACACACGTTGTCTGCACACACACACAACCTATTACGGACACAGGCACACATACACACACACACTCTGACACACACACACACGTACACTGACACATGAACACACAGACTCTGATACACACACGGGCTGACTGCGCGCACATCACACGACACTCCGCTTCGCTCTCTCTCCCTATTACATTTGCGCTCACCCTGACTATTCTCTCTCTCCCATGCTCTCTCTTTCTCTTCCTCTCTCTCTCCCTTCTCAAACTCAGCACAGAGGACACAGCTGTCCCGGGTGGGAAGAGGAAGCTGAGGCATTTTTAGCTAGTTGCTCCTGTTTTCTGGGAGAAGTTAAAAGTGGCTATGGAGATTCCCCTGGGCATTCCGATGGCTCCTGGTAGCAGTGCCGAAGGGACTAATCGACGCCTGCACCCGATGGCCGTACACCCCACGGCCCCACTGGGGGCTATAGGCCTTACGTCTAGGTCAGGCATTATAGCTCAGCTACAATCAATGGGCGCAGAGAGATTTGTGTCGATGTCAATCCGTGACGTGGCTTTCTTTAAAGAAGGTATGTTGCGAAATAGGGCAGGAGAAGGAAGGGTGGTTACGTTTCCCCCCCTCAATCCCCATTAATCTATCTTGTGTTCCCTCTCTCTTAGGCCTAAGGGGGAGTGGGTGTAGACTGGAATTAGCTGAGATTGAGGGTAGAAAGGGAGGAAGCCGCCACTGTTTGTTTGCCTAATACGATACTAAGTGCATGTCTTAAGATTCCAACTAAAACATGTGTTGATACCGGTGTGAAAGGCAGTATTGACTAACGTTGTTTTGTTGTGTTTGAGTGGTAGATTTGGTTTGTCATGGTTTATTGGTAAATGCATGGAGTACATGTGTCTCCTGAAGTGTAAGCGGTGAAGGTTATGTTTGGTTTTAATTTGGTTCCTATTTCCTTAAATTTTTTGACTGAGTGGTGATAGAGGATTCAATTACTGCATGTTTCTATGGACAGGGTGTTGTTTTTTTTGTTTTTGTTTTTCTTTCTCCTCTCCTCTGGGGGCCGTCGGACGCTGGAATGCTACTGTATACTCATTAGGCTACTATTAGGCTACTGTATACTCATTAGATGTATACTCATTGGACTGCTGTATAATCGTTGGACTACTGTATGCTCGGTAGACTACTGTGTGCTCAATAGATTGGATCGGCATGGTGCGGCATATAGGGATGTGTTTTGTTTGGGGTTTTCCTTACGGAATGAGCTCACTTACTATATATGTTTTGTTCTAATTTTGTCCCCTGTTGTTATTTAAATTTTTTCATTTGTGGCGCTGATGATGAGCACGGAGGATGACGCTGATGAGCCGGAACTGGAAATCTGAAAGTTGAGTGGTTCTTTACGCATTTTGTATGAGTTTCAATCAATGGGTTTTCTCATAGAAATTGTCTAGATGAATTGTAATCTGCTTGTGGTTGTTGAGTAAGCTGTGGTGTTCTGTGTGCTTCGTTTCTTCCACAGGCTGTCGGGTTGGGGAGTGGCTGAGCGACCATGGACACGATGGGGGAACGGTCAGCTGTCGTCCGCTTCCTTGGGGACGCTGTGGTCATGCTGAGAACCGTACCGAGGCCCTTCTCCTCTCCATACCTCTGCCGGTGGTGACGGAACTGATCTTGGGGTGGAAATGCCTTAAGGTGGGTTCGGGAAACCCCGGACGATATCACGAGCTGTCGCTCGATGGTCGCCTGAAAATGTAGGGCTGGTGCCGAATTGAGGGGGAGGGGCCGGCAACAGGACTTCGGCCTGAATTCGGTATGATGCAGTGTCCTCTGGGGGTGATGGCTGACTGACGAGGATGGAGTGTCGTTCGGCGCTCTCTGCCTGATGGCCTGCGGGGTGACTGCTGGAGATTGGTGTTGAGACTGTGGGATTCACAGTCTCAAGGGTGGGTGTGTGGACTCCACAACTGAATTGGACTCAACAACTGAATAAATTGCTGAATTGAAATAATTAATTGAAATAAGAATATTAGAATAATAGATGAGAAAGTATAAATTGATTGAAATTATGCAAAATGTGACTGAACTAAAACTGGACTGTCTTGAAATATGATTGATATTGTGCAAACTGGACTGTCTTGAAATATGATTGATATTGTGCAAAATAAGACTGAACTGTCTGAGCTGTCTTAAATAGTATTTCAAACATGTACATTGTGCGAGAGTGTCATGCATCGTTTCCATATTTTTCAGATCCTGGTTAATGTTAAATCGACGTCAGTTTATTGTTAGGTTATTTTTTTGTTTTTATTCCTCTATAAAGTTACGGTAATGAATTTTGATGACTGTTCGAATTGGTAGTGTACCCTCAAATATGTTTCCTGGCTTGTGTTGTATAGTTGTTATTAGCGTTTTACGGGGTTTTAGTCTGATGTGTTAGCCTGGAGGGGCAGAGCCCAGTAAATGCATTGTGGCAGACACAAGAATTAAAAGATGGACGATTGAAGTGGAAAGAAGAAGACGGTTCACTCCACTCTCTTCCCCTCTGGTCCGTTCCATCATCTGCCCACCTACGATCCCTCCTGTCTAAAGACACTAGACTCTACTGGCGGGATGGAGGCAGTCGTCTCGAAGGACATCCTTCTTCTACTCCTCCTCCCCCGTTTATCCCCCACTGACTGTGCAGGATGTGGAGCTGTCCGTGACTGTGCAGGAAGTGGAGCTGTCCATTGCCACGTATTACCAGGTCGTGATATCCAGATGGGAGGAAGCTATGCCTAGTCTCTCCTCACCGGATGATATGGACTCTCCTGTGCCTGTACCGGGAGAAGAAGCCTCATATTATAGGACTCTGTCTCCTACTCTCTCATCTCTCTGTCCCTCTCATTGACCGCACCAAATTCTCTCTCTCTCCTCTGGGCCCCCAAATTTATGTGGTCACACTCCACAAGCCCAACTAGATTAGTGTTGGTCATCCCATACGTTGAACATTGTGATTAGAAATGTGTCCAGGGATGTGCTGAGATCAAGGACGTTTTTTTTTCCTGGACTTCAGTGTTTGGTATTTTTTGGCCTTTTAACAGGTTCATGCTTAGTGAGGTTGGGGTCTGTGGTATGTGTTTATGATTCATCCGCAGCCTTGTTCTTGCTAGGTGTTGGTAGGAACATTAGAGTGGTCTCCATTCCTGTGTCCTTTAGCAGTAGATATTGTGTAGATCATTTGTTTCCTGTTTTGCCGTGTCTTTTTGTTTTCATGCAGTTGTTTTGACAGGGGCGGACCAAGTTCACATTTACTCTGGTGAGGGGGTTGTGGTTGTGGCCACGACCCCCCCGCCGGGCTGTGTGGGGCTGGTTCTCCTCTTCCACTAGATTGTGGTCCGGGCTGATATACGGAGCCACGGATTGCTGTTGTTTGATTTAGGTTGTTTTTATTGTACACTGTTATGTTCTGTTTAACGACTCACAGTGAGTCTGATGATACTGTGAGCTGCGCCGAGGGCCGTCACCATATGTCGGGACATGGGACGATGTGAGCCTTTTATCCTCCAATTATATCATAGTTTTAAGCAAGTTATTATTCAAGTGTGTTCTTTGATAGGCCGTACTTTCTAGGCCGTGGATTGTCTCGGGAGGTTTTTTTGGCCACATTTCAAGTTTCTTTAATAGTTGTCATACAGAAGTACAGAATACTTAAAGAAGTAGTGCAGTGTTTGATGTGACCAGTGGAGAAGTTGATGATTGTGCCATTTCTCTATTGACTCTTGTGGGTCGGCCGGTTGGGTGTGTTTTTTATTATGTGGTTGTTTGTTGATAATTTTGCTTAGGGTCCTTTTGCTTAAGGTCCCCCTTCTATTTCATTTTTCCCTACCTGTAGGTAGGGAAGGGGGGACTGATGAAATATGACACGTATCATGTAATTTTATAAGCATTGACATTCTCCCATCACTACACTATATAAAGCTTGTTTACGTCTCTCTCAGACAGAGGGCCACTCACAGATCAGTGACCTGCAAGCTGACCCCTGGTGCATGGTTCCGTCCCTCTCACACAAGCATATACCAGATACACACACTTACACATAGGACAAGCTCACACACACACACACACATCCACACCCTCAAAGCACACACACAAACCTACACACACACACACACACACCCTTGCTCTCAACGCGCACACAGCACCCACCAGATTAGCCGGATCACATAATTCAACAAAATGCCACAAGCCAAATAATATACGACCAGGTCATCCAGTGGTCACATATTCCAGTCTCCATTAATCACAGATCGTTATCATAGAGACACACACGCACAAACTTGCACGTAAATGTGCGTTCCACGCACTCATGCACGGCGGACATACTGGCTGACCAATACACACAGACACACAACGTGCACGCAGGACGAAGACCATAGCCACACTGGTCGATTGGGGGACCAATAAAACACCCTGACAGAGAAGGGACTGGACTTCACTTCTTTAACTTCTTCTGCTTTGACTTCTACTGGACGGACTGACTGGACTGGACGGACGAGACTGCTGGACTGACTCACAATGACTTGACTTTTATCCTTCCTTTTATATACTCAACCGGCCGGTTGTAACAATCTAGATTTCAAATTGTACCTTGCTATATTCACCTTGTATAAATACTTTGCTTATTCACTTTTATATTACATTGCTTGTTAAACTTTTTATAATAAATACCTTCAAAAGTGTTTCATCTCTTATATCTTTAAGTATCTTTTACAACTTTCACGTTTGAGTCTAAAACGTGACAATATTCACTGAACAATGTCCAATCCGGCTGTACTTTGGGTGAATAGTATCCTACCGTCAGCCCATGTGATCGCCGGCAGCATTTCATCATTATTCATCGGCATCTGGTAGATCGATATGTCCATTGGCTGATCATAAATCCCATTATTCCAGGCTGAAATCTGTGTTCCGTAACGTGATCAAAGATGGAGGATGTTCGGCTGGGATCCAAGCTCATATGAAACGCCCCAGACAGTAAAAATCATTTTCCCATTCGGCCTCAATGATACTGCAGTGGAGCGATGACGCCCCTAAGAGTATCTGGCCGGTATTGCATGTCGCCGATTTAAATCTGGCGGGTAAATCTGCAGAGTCGATCCGGGATCTTGATCCGTTTATTAATATGGAATAAAACAATAACAACTCTGGTCCTCAACGGGTGGAATCGAAACACGAGTTAACTCGTGGCTGGTCCTTAAAGGGGAACTCCAACATTTTGGGAAATTAGCTTATTTAACATCTTCCCTGGAGTTAGACAAGAAGATACATACCTTTTTTGTCTCTGTGCTTGCATTTTAGCTTTGGGAATAGACGCTCCGTTAGCATAGCTTAGCTTCATCACTGGAAGTGAGGCAGGACAGTAGCCTTACAGTGCCTTACAGTGTATTGCAAGGTCTGACATTGACCAAACTTGATATGCATGAACTTGGTGGGCTCTAGGTCAACTCCTGAAAAGGGGGTCAATGTCAGACCTTGCAATCAAAAGTTAGGGGGCGCACTGAAATTATGGCAAGGGTTATTAGCCCCCTAACTTTTGATTGCAAAGTCTGACATTGACCCCCTTTTCAGGAGTTGACCTAGAGCCCACCAAGGTCATGCATATCAAGTTTGGTCAATGTCAGACCTTGCAGGTCTGGAAGACCACCAACAAAATTTCGTTCGGATCTACAAAGACGTAGATGATATCAACGTTAACCTAACTGCTGAGATGAAGGGAAACTACAAAGAACTCAATACGGAGCTCAACGATATAACGATGGAGCTTAAGTGAATCAATGAAGAACAGAAAGCCAAAATATTCGAGATGGAATATCAAAGACGCAAGCTGAATATTCGTATAGTCGGTCTGGATGAGTCGGTGAGCTGCGCACACCCTGAAGAGTTTGCGACAGAATTACAGAAAATCTTGGGACCAGCGATCCTTCCTAAAGTACCCGAGGTGGAGCAGTGCTACAGATTGGGGACCCGATCCAGTGACAATAACGTTAGACCCAGACTGATATTGGTTACCCTGCGCCAAGTCAGAATAAAAGAAATGATTATTCGTGAAACTCGCAGGATGAAAGGCAATCTGAAATACAAGGATATATCAATACACTGTTTTGAAGATTATTGTCGTGAGGTGGTGGACCTGCCAGCCAAGTTCAAGACGGTGATGTCTCAACTCTATCTGGAGAAATACAGACCCCTATTAATATACCCTGCAATACTTCGCATCGTCGATAAACAAGGAGCAAGGGTTTTCCTCAACTCGCCTGAAGATGTAGCCAAATACATGGCAGCACAACACGCAGGATAGTGTATAAATGGCCTTTTAATCTCTGTTATGCGTGGACACCATATAGTATAAACTTTAATGAACCGATGATTTGGGACAGAGAGACCTACGAGCTCAGAGTGATTGAATGTTTTCCCCGTTGGGCTTCTATTATTGCGGACATATTGGATTCAAAATTGGAACGATACAGAGAAGATGAACATGGCGTTGAAGTGATCCTTATTTTAAGAGTATGGAATTCTAACAACACTCCAGAACATACTGGAACATTCGAACACTGTAAAAACGACATATTGGAATAATCTAGAACATCTAAAACATTCTTTGATATAGGGAACATTCTGGAATAACAGCAATACGTGGCCAGACATACTACCAGAAGCCCTTCGGGGGAATAACCAACAGCATCTAGCTGCAGAACCACAGAACCATCACAGCAGCGGCCGGCTGGAATAACATTCTTCACAACGGATCATCGCCCACCCCTGGCCAGGGGAAATGCTGCTTATACGTATTTAAAAACTGCTTTTTATTAATTGGAAATATTTCCACTACTTCTCCAATTTATACTTTAGATGTTTAAGCATAGCAAAGCTCTTTTAAGATCTAAGTTAATGTTCTCTTCTTTTTTACTTGTTTTTTTTTCTTCTGTTTTCTCTGATTTATTGAGGTTCTCTTTTCAGTTCAATACCTCCATATTATTCATGGGTTATTATAAATTACACAAGTTCATATAAAATGTAAGTGATTATGGCATGTTAATTGAAGCTTATTTTTGGTCTTTATTTTTAGTTTTATCTTATTTAAATTTTTATTTAACGGGAAAGTGGCCAGGCCACAGTTGACATTCTACTTATGGTAGAATTTAGAGCAGGGGTCAGCAACCTTTTTGACATGGAGTGCCTGTTTGAAATATAGTTGTAACTAGTGTGCCTCAACAATATTCCATGCACCGTAATTTTTTTTTCTCATAATCAGGTCTTTTTAATGATAATTTTTACATTATTACATCATTATTGTTATTGTTATTATTAACAATATTATTATGATGGTTGTATCAACCCTAAATCTGAGTTGGGGGGGGGGGGGGGAATGCAATGCAGACAAACAGCTGCATACAGTGCGACCATTTCACTCACATTTGCCCATTCATTTTTGGACACATCACACACCATTGGTGTGTGTACTGTACATGTGCTGTCATAGCTCCACCTACAGGCCTAATGGAGAACACCAGGATGTGAATGGAGGGTGAATGTGAGGTATATCATGTAAATAAGTTTTGATTGATCGCAAGACTACACTGTAAAAAAATATATAATAATAAGTTAACAGGACTTAAAAATATTGAGTTCAGTTACTGTGCATTAAGGTTTTCAGTTTTCAATCCATAATAAGTTAACAGAAAAATAAGTACACAACCACATTATTTCAACCTAATAAAACTATGTTTATTGTCATTGTTTTAAGAACACAAGTTGACTTGGTAATACTCACATTTTGAGTAAAAAAATGGCTTTTAACATGTGCAATGTTCAATGAAATAGAAAAATAAATAATACAATTTGTTGATTAATCCCACTGGTCACAATGGTGACCGTAATAATGTTTTTGTTATAAGGCTCTGCAAATGTTACTGAATGATGTAGCAATGTATTTCCAGCTAAATTGAAATAATAAACAAATAAAGGGTCTCAATTAAATATGTGGTAGTAAAAAATAACCGGTGGGAGGATTTCAACAAGATAAATGAGACAACAGTGCAAAATATTTCACTATAATATTTAAAAAAAAAAAATATCATTTTTTTTTATGCTGCCCCCTGTGCCTATGCAGGCACGCGTGCCTAGGGTTGCCTACCCCTGATTTAGAGTGTTAGATCCTATGCTATACATAGGAATGTTAAGGATAATTGGATCATTCTGGGATATCCGGTGGTTTAAGGGAGGGAGTCATACGCAAAGGTTGTGTTCATGGAACACAATCCTGTACGACTCTCGGTGGGAGGGGAGGGAAGGGGATTTTTATTTGTATATATGTATGTTTTTAAGCTCGGCTCTCAACGGGACCTCACTAGTTGGATGTATATCTATTGTTGCCTCGCACTCCAGAAGCATTACCAAAAACTACACTACAACATGTATAGATTATGGCTAGTTTTAATATAATGATCTGGAACACCGGGGGAATAAATAACCAACTCAAACGCAAAAGCGTGCTCACACTGATGAAAAAAGAACAGGTGGACATTGCTCTGCTAAGCGAAACGCACATTCTAGAGAAAGACATAGATAAGTTAGCGGACAACACATATCATAATATTAGTCACTCTTCTATTGGTACGAGAACTCGGGGTGTAGCCATAGTCGTTAAACGTAAGTTGAATATTGAATTAAAGGGAGTATGGTCTGATGTAGAAGGTCGGATAACTATAGCTAAGATTGTACACAAGAACAGGAAAATAGCGTTGGTAGCGGTATACGCCCCAAATTTGTACGAAGAGGGTTTCTTCACTACACTAACCAATGCAATGTTAGACATTCCCGATTACTCATTTATAATAGGTGCGGATTTTAATGCCATTTGGAATCCAAGGATGGACAAATTTTACCTCGCCTTTTCCAGCGAACAAAAGAATTAATCTAATGCATTAAAGGATTGGTCGAAGATTACAGGTGTAAATGACTTATAGCGATCACTTAATCCCACGACCCGAAAGTACTCTTGTCGATCTGCGAGACATAACACATTATCCAGAATAGATTATGTCTTTGCATCCCCGAGACTATTTGATAATTATGAAGTGGAAATTATACCCAACGCATCAGATCACTGTTATTTACTCCTAAAAGGAACATTTGGTATACTATCTTCCCGAGCCCCAAGATGGCGATTTAACTCGATGCTGCTTAATAACAAGGAATTCATTACACAACTCAAAGAAGCTCTTATAGTATTCCTACGGGAGAATGCAAACTCGGTGCAAGACCCCAGAATAATATGGATGTCGGTAAAGGGAATGATCAAAGATTTCACTGATAGCTTTTCCTCCAAAATGCGCAAGAATCAATGCACAAAACTGGCTGAGCTGGAAACGCTTTACTCAACGTTATTTAATTCTTTAAAATACAACAACTCAACTCGACTAGAAAATCAAGTTAAGGTACTAAAAAAAGAGATCAATGCCATATACAGACAACAATCGGAAATACAAATACGTAGCACAAGACAACAGCAGTACTCCCAAGGTTCTAAACCTAGTCACCTATTAGCCATGCGATTAAGAATGAATGCAAAATTTGCAGATATAACTACCATTAGAGCACAACAAGTACTTGAAACAGACCCTGAAAAAATAAATGATACATTCAAAGAATTCTACTCCGACTTATATAAATCAGAAACGACCTTCGATCAAAACAAAATGGACACATATCTTAATCAAATTATTCTCCCTAAACTTTCAGAGGATGACGCTAAACAGTTAGAAACACCGATCACACTAGATGAACTTAGGGAGGCCATATCTGAAATGCAAAGTGGTAGGGCTCCTGGAAGAGACGGTATCCCACCAGAAATGTACCTCTCTTGTTGGGACATAATTGGACCCTTATTACTAAATATGATTTTATACTCAGTTAAGGAGGGGAACTTCCATAAGAATGACAATATTGCACTCATAACAGTCCTCCTTAAAAAAGACAAAGACCCCACCGAGTGCGGTAGTTATAGACCTTTAAGCCTCCTCGGAACCGATATCAAACTGTACTCTAAGCAGGTATTAGCCATCAGACTACAAAAGCATATGACATCTTTAATTCACCCGGACCAAACTGGATTCATAAGAGGTCGCTTGATCACCGATAACATAAGACGATTACTACACGTACTAGATGCCAATAAGGAAGACAACACACCTACTGTCCCTGGATGCAATGAAAGCTTTTGACAGGTTGGAATGGTCGTATCTATGGGCAGTATTAGAAAGGATGGGGTTAGGAAAAGGATTCATCGATATGATTAAAGTATTATACAAAGACCCATCGGCCATGATTACAACAGGTACAATCATCTCCAAAATCTTTCCGGTATCACGCTCAGCCAGACAGGGTTGCCCTCTTAGTCCCGGACTATTCGATCTATCATTAGAGCCTTTAGCACAATATATAAGACAATCCCAATCCATAGAACCAATCATAATCAAGGGCACACAACACAAAATTAGTTTATATGTGGACGACGTAATACTGTTCATGCAAAACCCCAACACAGCATTGCCTCATCTTCTCAAGCTGATTGAGGACTTTGGAGATCTATCGGGATTTAGGATAAATTGGCCGAAGTCGGCCTTCCTCCCACTTAACGCCCCTGCAAAAAGAAACATAACCCTCCCAAAAGAGATACAGATGGTAAAACAATTTAGATGTTTGGGAGTTGAGATATTCCCCACCATAAGCCAAACGGTGAAGCACAATTACATAAAAATCCAAAACAAAATCAAATACGACCTTGTCAGGTGGTCGAAACTTAAAAACTCATTACAGGCACGTATATCAATAATCAAGATGGACGTCCTACCTAGAATCAACTTCTTCAGTTCAATGCTACCGTTACCCCCTCCAAAGGGTTACTGGAAATAATTACACTCCTCCACATACAAATTTATTTGGAATAACAAACCACCACGTATAAAAAGATCCACCGCACAGAGAAACAAAGCAGACGGAGGTATGGCATTTCCAGATTTCTACCACTACTTTAGGGCGTACACTTTAAGACCACTAACAACATGGTTTGATCCCCAAGCATTAGTATCCTGGAGAAATTTTGAAGAAAATATAGTAGCTCCACATAAGCTGAAGGGTATAGTATACACCAAATTACCAATTAAGCAATGCGAACGGAAATTTGGCCCCATAATCACTCATGCGATCTGGATATGGCGCGAAACACACAAAAAATATTCTACCCTACATAAATGGCATAATCATACTCCCTTATTCAATAACAATGCACTCTGGATAGAAAAAAACCTATAAGATTCCCTAGATGGGAAAAGCAAGGCATACACTCATTAGGAGACGTCTTCAATAAACAGGGTTTTTGTAGTTTCAATGAAATACGCAAACAATTTAATCTCGCCAAGTCCACATATTACTTTTACGCACAGATATTGGCATGTTTGAAGGCTCACAGTGTTCCATTAAATATACCAATTGTACACCACAGATACCACAAATTCTTCTATGAAAGAGAGACATCAAGAGGTTTTGTTTCAGATTTTTATGATCAATTACTAACGTCCTCATATGAAACCCTCCACCTAGACTCCGTCTGGAGGAGGGATATACCAGACCTGGAAAGTGATTTTGATTGGCAAGAAGCCTGGGCAAATATTCGATTCACATCAAGGAACCCGGACCATCAACAAATCAATCTTAACTATATTCACAGGACATACTTGACTCCTATAAGACTGAAAAAATGGGTCTTATACAAGACTCCAAATGCTCCTTATGTACAAATGGGGACGAGGGGACATTTATGCACATGTACTGGGACTGCCCACCAGTTAAGATATTCTGGAAAGAGGTGACCCAGCAACTATCAAACCTCTTAAATTGGAATATACCTGTACACCCCTCTGTACTACTGCTGAATGATGTTTTTGAGTGTGCAGTACATCCACAGCTAAAGAGATTGGTTTTATCGGGTATCACAGTGGCTAAAAAGCTGATAGCATCACGATGGTTCCAACCGGAAAAAATTTGCCGAAAGGTCTGGATTATTACATATCTCGATGTGATCTATCAAGAAATATCTACAGCTAGAATTTTGGGTCTCAATGAATCCAAAATGACATTGTGGTTAGAAGTGGTGGAGAAAATAAAAGCTAGTATATAATGGTAATGTCTGGTTAGGAGCGAGGGAAAATGGATGGATTATCCAATGGGGGGTCCGGAAGGGGGGGGTATGAGCTGGAGCATATGTGTGTAGGTTTTTAGATAACAGGTATTAGGGGTATATCCTATATAAGACAATTAACTAAAATGTGATTTCATTGGATGTGCACTGACAACTAATGCTTGTATATCTTATCGTGTGTTGTCATGTTTGTTTATGTGTTTGTTTAAAAAATAATAAAAAAAATAAAATACAAAAAAAGTGTTAACAATTGTGTGTATTGAGCTGTACTGTTTTGTACCCATTCTGCAATCTGTTAATAAAGTTTTCAATCAATCAATCAATCAAACCCCCCCCCCCCCTTTCCTTCACGCATGATGGAGCATAATGTATACCGGGCATATGCATTTGAATTTTTTAATATAGTGTGTATAGGAGCGAAACGCCAATCGATTATGTGTAATATGCGTCGGGGCCTATAACTCGCGTTCTAGGAATTACTGCTATACACTCCAAAAACGTACTTATATTCATGACGGTACTAACACGACAATGTATGAATGGTCAAATATAACGTTCCCACATCCGGAACGATAGATACCCGATGTTGAATGGGCCATAGTAATGTCGATATAGCTATAATATTAAAAAAGTTATAGCCCTGCAAAGAAGGTGAGCGACTCCATAGGCTTACAGCACTGGCAGAGAGTGGTATAAGATGGGCAAACTGCGTGGCAAAGAATGTGTTAAATGTACCTACATAATTAAACACTAAATGGGAAACGGGGGTAGGGATGGTACAAACACAGAGAGACAGTCTAATGGCAGGGGATAGGAGGGGAAACAAAAAAAGAATGCTGCTGCGGAAGCAGAGAGTACTGTAGCACTTAACTCGAGGAAGGTGATTCCATTGATCGATCTCGGGACCCACAGCAGTTTAGATCGTTTGGAGGGAAAGATGTCGTGAGGTAGAAGATGACGTTGTAGATGAAGAACGAGCAGCGCGCCCTAGAGTAGTCTCTGTGTGATTCCACGGCCTGGAGCAGTTCCCCATCTCAACGCTGGGCTGTCATTATAAAGTCCAGGTGTGCAGGTCATCACGGACCTATTAAGAGACTTGAAAAAAGGCATGGGGCGGGTCTTCCCATCTCAATACAAACAACCCACAGCTCATTCACTAATAATCAGTCATTTATCACCGTCCTGGGCACACAACTGTGGGGAAAAGGCACAGCTAATCAGGGCTTGACATTGGCACCTGCCCACCCACCAGATGTGGGTAGAATTCCCCTGGGGCGTGTACTTCCGTCATTCTACCCACCACAGTGGCTAGTGGTCTGTCTGTCTGTGTGTATGTGTGTGTGTATGTGTGTGTGTTTATGTGTGTGTGTTTAGCGTCTTTTTCTCCCTGGCCATGTGCATTCAAAAAAAATATATATCTGCCTTTGAGTGGCTATATCACGTTCATTATGCAAAGACCAGCCCTGATCTGCCTCTGATTGGCTGAATGACGGAATAAACAAAAAAGCCATGTGAAACCTGAAACCTCTCTTCAAAGTTATTTTCACACTGAGTCGCGTCGTCGCCAATACACATAATCAAGCTGGCGGGCTCGTTGAACACAGCTGCCTACAACCATCCTTACAGTACTGGCAAGTATTTTCATATCTTAACCAGCAAGCTGGCGGGCTCGTTGAACACAGCTGCCTACAACCATCCTTACAGTACTGGCAAGTATTTTCATATCTTAACCAGCGTTGCAACTTCCAAGACGCTTATAATGAAACGACATTGTTCATCAATTGATTCAACCTAGAACCTACGAGCGCGCTCTCTCCCCCCCCCCCTCTCTCTCCCTCTCTCTCTCTGTCTCTCTCCCTCTCTCTCTCTCTGATTGATTGAATGAAAACTTTATTAACAGATTGCAGAATGAGTACAGTACAGCTCAATACATACAATTGTTAAGGGGATGCAGACCAGAGAAATACTTTCGTCTTGTTTACATCAGGGTCCCCCATTTTCAATTCATCATAACATATGACACACACAACATACAGATAGACAGTACTGCTACATCTATACATTTATGACATACCAGATTTGCAAATACAGTACTGTTTGTGATACAAAAAGTGTCCAGAAAAGAGTGTATATACATTTGACATATAAACTGTACATTGGAGGAGGTCTCTCATTCATCACGGTGGTGAAAAAAGTTAGTCTGGAGCCCATTTTCACAAGACCATTTTAATAATCACATTATTACCATTGTTGGGTTATGATCGGCGTGTGTGGGGATTTTTGGCTGGTGAAAATGCTGAGTGGCTAGTGACTTTGGAAAACCACTAGCCACAGTGGCTAGTGAGCCAAAAAGTTAATGTCAAGCCCTGCAGGTAATCCATTAAAGCGGGAAATCCAGGAAAATCCAACTAAAACACAGCAGTCTTTTAAGACACTCCTGTCAGCCTGTGACAACATTAAATGTGACAGCTGACATTTACCTTGAAAAGAAAATATCTCTTAGTCCATCCTTATGCAAGAAAAAACATACAGTAGACAGAATAAAATGCACACATTGCAAAATTGCTCTAGTAGTGGATGTCTTTTTGACCTTAACAGAGATGCAGGTTTGATGTGTGTGTGTACGCACGTGTCAGTATAGCTGTGTGTTTGTGTATGTATGTGTCAGCAAATATCTCCTACACCTACAGACATCAGTACAGCCTGACCAGTGAAACTACATCAGCACAATGAGGAAAAGTAAGGATCATAGGTCAATCTAGGGCTGTCGCGGTAACCGCATCACCGCAATACCACGGTGTGTCAAGGCACCCGCAGATGGATAACAAACAACCGCGACAACAGTGGTATGGGGCCGTCATCATTTTTATTTTTTTAATTTAGTCGTTATGCTAATTCCCCCCTCCCCTTCCTGGTCATTGCGCGCATTTGCCTCCCACTTGCCGGTCTAGGGAGGGTTGATAGATACTATCACATGTCCCCTCCGATACATGTGGAGTCAGCCAGCCGCTTCTTTTCATCTGACAGCGAGGACTCTCACTGGGGGAGCGTAACGCGTGGGAGGCTCACACTACTTCCCCCAGTTCCCTCCCTCACTGAGCAGGCGCCCCGACCAACCTGTATGAGTCGCTGTTTACAACGACCAGGATACACACCCCGCCGGCTTCCCACCCGCTAACACTGCCAATTGGTTAGTATGGACGACCGACCAAGCCGGAGGTACCGCTGACAGCTGGATTCGATACCAGTGTCTCTGCGGTGGTAGGCAGACGCTTAGTCCGCTGCGCTACCCAGCCGCCCATGGGCCGTCATCATTTTTAACTCAGTTAATTTAATGACGAGATTGCCTCGTGCGTCCGTTTTCCAGTAGCATGAGCTAACTTCACGTTTCCATACAGTTTACAACTCACAGATGAAATCAGGATTTATTTTCATATCCCGGACTCGAGCCCCCAATGTATACCTTTTCCTGTATTAATCTGAACCGTAGTAGAGTACAGGGGAGCGTTCCGTTTGCAGCTCTCTATTCTATGTGTAGCAGGGTGGATTATCCCTGCTTCGTGGGAACGGGTGTGCACAGCCACTGGGTAGCGAGACACAGTAGAACTCCGTCTGACTGCACCTTCGTCTTTGGGCCTGGAGTGTCAACTGGAGGCCGGCAGTGGGAGTGGATGGGGCCTGGGATTTACCAACCTGGTCTGGTACTCTGGTCTTCCTCGCCTTTCCGGGGCGGTCAGCAGTACTCCCCAACTCGCTCTCACTTCCCCCAATACCTCCTTTAACCCTCCCACACCTAGTGACTGAATTGTAAATAAATAACCTAGTTCCTCCCGCAAGCAGTACCCTCCCTCGGGGACATTAGAAACCTTAATAGTGGAAAGGGGGAAGTTGGGTAGGAAGGGGTTAATTGTGTTAACGTTACCCACACAAAAAGGGTTAATAATAGGCTCAGAAATGGACACGCACACAAGACTCCCATCTACGTTCTTTACTCTTATTTGTACTGTTCAGTTACAAATAGTCAATAGTAAAGGGTGGTTCTATGTCTACTTCAGTTGTAATTCCATCTCTTGTAACACTTGTAAAATACACCCACACTGTATAGAACCAGGTATTGCCGACCCAAATATAATATACTTCAATGTGCTTGACTCATCACCCACGTCTGGGTTAGTACCAGGGATAATACCTCTCTCAGGCTTTACTTATATAGTAGTGATAACACCTCTCTAAGGCTTTACTTATATAATAACAGGTCGGTTACCTCCAAGAGGGAAATGGTTAAGTAGATGGGAAAATATTATTAAAGAACAAACACGTTATTACACTCAAAGAAAATGAAAAAGGTGGGCCCACTTTACCAAACAAAAGTCCTATACTAATGCCGGCATGTAATGTTTATGGGGTACCCCTATGAACTGTAGTTAGCAACATTAGCTTCGCCAGTAGGCCACGCCACACTGTATTGTGCAATAGGATCCTAAGCACCGAAGCGCCAGTGTACTCAACCAAGATGGCGGCCTCGCCGCACCACCACCGTCCGGGTGGTAAGATGGCGTCGAACGCTCTCGTCTCCGGCGCTAGCAAGCTGTGTTATGCAGAGGGGGCAGTAGCGGGCTGGAGGCGCGTGCTGGGTGATGGCGACCTCTGCTGGATGGGACGAACTCCCGTGCTAGGCTGACGACCGCCGGTGCAGAGCAGATGTAGACCGCCGGCGAAGACAGGCTGCTGGCTGCCGGGGCTGGGTTGACGCGCAATAATAATCTGGGGCTACCTTAACTGAAGCTACTCTGTGGGTCCTAGACAGCCCTCCTGCTAGCCGAAACATGCAACAACGCACGGTGCCTCTAAGCCCCAGTTCTCTTCAGGCAAGCTTGCCGGGCACCTCGCTGGAGGGGATAACGTTAACTTAAGCCAGACTTGGCTATACCGCTTTCTTCTAGAATAACTCGTTGTATCACTAGGGTTATTCAGTGGGGATGTTCAACACGCTACTACGCTTATTTTTCTAGTATAACCCGTAATATATTCAAGTTCAATACATTCGCCCGTGTGGTCCACTACGGGGCTCTTCCAACGACACGACCACTCAGGTCCAAGTCCAAAGTCGAAGAGGCTGGCTCTCCCCACTTCCGTTTCAGTTGACTTGCTTCTCCTCGATGCCTCTCTTGTGCGCTCCGCCTGCCACCGCCGCCCCCTGCTGGTACCGCCAACTAGCCCCACAGGAAGAACTGGGTGGATTGAATATGATTCAGTTTACTGTTTATAATCCATATTCCAGCCGGTGAGAGAAGGAGAAACTTGCGTCATTGTTCGAGAGAATATCAATGGAAACTAGTTAATATGTCTTTGTGCACACAGGGGAGATAAAAGGCAAGTCAGCACTTCTGAATAATAGTCGAATATTCAGGGTGCTACATATGTTATTGACTAACGTTACACGCTAATTAAGTGCTGCCTCTCTCTACCGTCCCCGCTACACTCGGACTACATTAACGTTTCCCTACTCTCACTTCGTTAACGTTAGTTAACGTTATCATAGCTTAGCACCGAGTGGCGTATTTTTGCAGACTGGAGTATTAATTAGCTAAGTTAAGATAGCTAGTGCCAACTTTCACTGTCTGTATAGCGCCATGGTATCTAGGCTGCTTTTTTTTCCTCAGTTGAAAAAAGTTTAACCTTTTGGGCTAAAGCGCAGGAAAGACTAGTGCTTCTTATATCTGATGGTTTATAAGTTTGTGCTTTAGCAATGCAATCACAGGTTCCTTTATGGACGCTGTCATTTGTAAATTGTGTGTTCCCCTGCAGGAGATCAGAGTAAGACACATACACACACAGCTCCTCTCACTCACACACAGCAAACAAAAGACCTAGTCTGTCTGATCTGACTCATCCTCCTCTCCTCATACAGTTGTTGGAGATGGTGGAGCCTAGTGAGTGGATCCACATCATCCTCCTGGACCAGGTTAACAGCCCCATCAGAACCGCAGTGCTGGGGCAGAGGCTGCTACTTTGAGTCACTTTTAAAACATTATTTGCACATTGTCTTTACATTTAAACTTGCACTTTAATTTGTATTATTTAATTTGTTTTCATTAATAATAATACTAATAATATCTTAAATTTATATAGCGCCTAGGAGACCCAAGGCGCTTACCAGCTAAGGGAGGGGGACAGGGCACAACGTAACAACAAAATATTAATCAAAAGGAAAGAAAACAAAAGAAAAAGGGGAAATCAGGCAGGAAGTGCAGGGATGTAGCACTACGGATGTTTGGAGGGAGTGAGTTCCAGAGGGTGGGTGCGGCCACAGAGAAGGCTCTGGGACCAACAGTCCGCATGTTGGTGGTGGGGATGGAGAGGAGACCGGAGTCAGAGGGCCGCAGCCTCCGCGGCGGAATGTATGGATGGAGGAGGTCCGCTAGGTACCGGGGGGCAAGGGAGTGAAGGGCTTTGTAGGTGATGAGGAGGATCTTGAAATTGATGCAGGACTTGACTGGAAGCCAGTGGAGGTGGATGAGGGTGGGGGTGATGTGGTGCCAGGACTTGGTGCGGGTGAGAACCCTGGCAGCAGAATTTTGGACATATTGTAGCCTGTTCAGGGCATTACTGGGTAGCCCTATGAGGACAGAATGAATGAATTGAATGAATTTATTGAATGAATGAATGAATGAATGAATTTATTCACACACACACACGATACATTTACATGCGAGTATCCTATGCAGAGTTTGCATAGTCCAGACGGGAGGTGACGAAAGCGTGGATGAAAGTCTCTGCTACGGAGTCGGGAGAGATGGCCGGAGTCTGGAAATGTTCCTGAGATGGAAAAAGGCTGATTTGGTTATTGTTTTGATGTGGGAATGAAAGGAGAGTCCAGTATGATTGATTATTGTATTTATGTTATTAAAATACATTTGATTAAGCAAGTAGCTTAAGATCCAAATTAAAATGTTTCATGAGTCATTATTTTAATTTGCTATGGATCATGTTATGTTAAGGCAGAGGGACTGGACAACAGGGTGACATTCACAGGTGTGCAGACTTAAAAAAAAAAAAAAAAAAAGTATTATCTTTATTCGCTTCTTCTGGTCGCGAAGGACCGACAGCTTTATCTTGGCCACGCAGGACCGACAGAGGAGAGAGGGAGAAACGGGAGGAGAAGAAAGGGAAGACATGCAGATTATGGTCACCAGGTCTGGGAAATTAACCCGGGACAACCGCTTGGCGACTCAGCGCGCTATGTGGTGTGCTACTGGAGCGCCACAGGCGTGCAGACTTGAGCATGTGAGGTAAAACATGCACTGGAGCCTGGAAAAGGAGCCGCGCCCACAGGAAGCAGAGATGGAGGGTGTGACAGAAATAATCGTTAGATTAGTCGACTAATCGAAAAAATTATCAACAGATTAGTTGACTACCAAAATAATCGTTAGTTGCAGCCCTACCTGCAAGTACTCATGCCAACTATCTTGGTGTGGAGCCCACCTGATATTGTGTTTTGTGCAACTACTGTATATCACCAGATCACCAGAATAAAGCTACATGAACTGAGTATCCGTGGACTTTAAATCTCTGAAATTACACAATGCTGAATCATGTCTGTTACATTGGCTCAAATCCAATCCAATGGGGCAAGTATTTTAGCCTTCAAGAACCATGATACATATTTGTTACGAGTTGGTAGGTGTGTTGGACCCAGGTGCAGTGCAGACCCTCGTGCACCGATCACCCGGGAGGTGTCGAAAATCTTGCGTAACTCCCGGGTAAATGTGGTAACGTTGGTGCACGCCTGCGACTCGCTCTCCCACTCGACCGTGGCCCAGGAAAGGGTGCGGCCCGTCAATAGTGTGATGATGAAGGCCACTCGGGACTGCTCGGTGGGGAATGTCAGAGGCTGCAGACTGAAGATTATCGAGCACTGGGTGATGAATTCTCTGCAGCCCTCTAGACCAGGGGTTCCCAAAGTGGGGGTCGCCAGATCATTAAAGAAAAAAATAAAAATAAAATCCCCAAAAAATATAAACCATTTTTTTTAATGCAGTCAGGCCACTGCACTTAGAAGCAGGCCAGGCCAGTGTTTCTAGTTGCAGCAGCGCAATAGTTAGATAACCTAGGTGGGGAACAACCAGGAGATCACTGCAACTCCAAGCTCAAAAACTTCGGAGATCGGGCCTTCTCTCGCACTGCACCCCGACTCTGGAACTCCCTCCCCCAGTCCATCAGAGACTCCCCTACACTCTCCACCTTCAAAGCTCGCCTCAAAACCCACCTGTTCTCCCTTGCCTTCAACCCCCCCCACCCCTAAACCCCCCCCTCCCCTCCAACCTGATCGATATGTCTCTAGTCTTTTTTTTTTGTGCCATCAGGCTGTCTCCCCCGTTCCCCCCATGGTCTCATGTTCCTTTGTTTTGTTTCTTTGTTGTTTTGTTTTGTTTCTTTGCTTTCGCCTCTTTGTTTGTACCCCTGCTCCCGACTACTGTCAGCGACTTCGGGTTATTGAGAAGCGCTATATAAATTAAATGAATTATTATTATTATTATTATTAACTCACACAAGTTGGAGAACTATCTCTCTCTCTCTTGCGCTCACACACACACAAAGGGAGCTGCATGTGATTGGTGGAGGCGGGACCCTTACACAAATCTGTTGTTGCTAATCATGCTGACACATGCTAGCCTGTAATAACCCCCCCCCCCCCAGAAAAATCTACTTTGCATTTGATATATTGCAAATATATGCCATCACACACTGGCATTTAAAGGGTTAGAATTATAAAATGAACATGTGGTGTTATGATCAGGGCTGAAGTTGAATAAAAGATTGTATTTTCAATCTGACATTACAAAAAAAACAGTGTTGTTGCTAATCATACATATGCTAGCCTGTTTTTTTAACAATAATTTGTGATGCCATCACAAACACTGGCATTTAAAGGGTACAAATAAAAAAATGCATGCACCAGAATGCAGGAAATGAAGTCTTTGTAACAAAAAATGTCCTGGTGGGGGACCTCTAGACCCCCTGCTTAAAAAGTGGCCTGACTGGGGCTATATTTTGCACTATATTTCCTGGCCTGAATGATTTCCCCAGTCCGGCCCTGGTTAAAAGCCTCCAATGCTTATTAGTGTGTGTGCGTTTGAACGTTTGCATGTTTCAACCATACATTTCCATTTATAAAAAAAAAAAATTGATTATTTTCCCTCTTCTATAATAGTGGGGGTCGCGGCTCTCTGACACCGTTATTTGGGGGTCGCGGCCTGAAAAGTTTGGGAACCCCTGCTCTAGACCCCCATTGTAGTGCTCTGGAGGAGGAAGCCGGGGCTCCCGAGTAGTCATCTGCGCACGAAGGAGACACCGCTCCTACTGTTGTCGACGCCGCTGGTGACGTCTGGTTGGCCTGGGCATTCGTAAGGTTGGTGACGGCGGAGTTTAGTTGCTGGATGTCGACCATCATTACCTGCTGGGCTCGCTCCTGGTAGGCTACCATAGCCCCCTGTGTCATCAGCACAGAGCGAATCTGTTCTGCCACCGCTGGGTCCATTATGGTGAGTCGATCTGTTACGAGTTGGTAGGTGTGTTGGACCCAGGTGCAGTACAGAACAGATATGACGAGAGATAGATGTGGTTTTCAAACAAGGCACTGTTACTTTAATGTTGTAACGAACAGCACACGTAAACGGTGGCGTGTAAACAAAAAGGGAGATGAATCTGCATCTCAAAATAACACGATAAACAGGGAAAGCAAAGTGGAGAGAGCACTGTCTCCAAAACACGTTATTTGGCACACACGTCAAACAACGGAGTTGTATACAAACACAATACGATAATCGAAACTTTCAACAATGAATGCAAATGGCAATCAAAGTGACATGTTAATAAGGAACAGTAGCGAGTGTACAGTACTTATCCTCCTATGGCAAGGAGCGATAAGACTTACTCACATACAGTAGAAGCCCTTAGAAGTCCAGCATTTACTGCTACTCTACCACTACTCCACTTTGTGACTCCTATTGTTCTGGATTTCACACCTCCACTGCCTGCCACAGGCTGGGGAGATTTTCATCTTACATTTTCACTGTTTATTTATCATGCATTGCAACACTAATATATGGTACAGTAGCCAAAGTCAGACTGCCCATATAAAAATGATCTTGGGGGTCTGAGGGCAGTAGCCCCTGACCCCCTCCCTGGGGAAGCACTTAAGTTAAGTACCCTCGCTTTGTTTACTGCAGAAAATGCACTTAAGCACTTAAGTTAAGTACCCTCGCTTTGTTTACTGCAGAAAATTAACACCTAGTGCTAGTTCTAAAGTGACATCGGAGTGACATAGGAGTGGCAGAAGGGACCTGATTCTGAAAAGATTCATCTGTAGGTGTACTCACAGATAGTCTTGCGATCGACTCACAGTGTCAATAGTAACACGGAAGAGCATATAAATCCACCTTAACTAGACACACCAGGTGCCAATGACTGCAATTAGGGCAGATAGACGGGTCAATTACCACCAGGTAACGCTAGGGCTTTGCTCCCTGAGGAGAGCAAAACCCCAAACGTTACAGTATTATGTCCTTTTCCAAAAGAGGAAGCTCACAGTCAGTCAATCAGATGTGACTTCATATGTTCTACTTCTTTTTTTTGTATTTAATTTTTTTTATTATTTTTTAAACAAACACATAAACAAACATGACAACACAAGATTAGATATACAAGCATTAATTAACAGTGCACATCCAATGAAATCACCATTTAGATAAATGTCTTATACAAGATATACCCCTAATACCTGCTATCTAATACCCTACACACATATGCTCTTGCTCGCACCCCCCCCCCCCCCCCCTGGACCCCCCATTGGATAATCCATCCATTATCATTCGCTCCTAACCAGACACTACCATTATATGCTAGCTTTTATTCTCTCCACCACTTCTAACCACATTGTCATTTTGGATTCATTGAGACCCAAAATTCTTGCTGTAGATATTTCTAGATAAATCACATCGAGATATGTAAGAATCCAGACCTTCCGGCACATTTATTCCGGTTGAAACCATTGTGATGCTATCAGCTTTTTAGCCACTGTGATACCAGATAAAACGAATCTCTTTAGCTGTATAGGTACTGCATACTCAAAAACATCATTCAGCAGTAATACAGAGGGGTGTACAGGTATATTCAGAGTTAAGAGATTTGATAATTGCTGGGTCACTTCTTTCCAGAATATCTTAACTGGTGGGCAGTCCCAGTGCATGTGCATACATGTCCCCTCATCCCCATTTGTACATAAGGAGCATTTGGAGTCTTGTTTAAGACCCATTCTGTTCAGTCTTATAGGAGTCAAGTATGTCCTATGAATATAGTTAAGATTGATTTGTTGATGGTCCGGGTTCCTTGATGCAAGTCGAACATTGGCCCAGGCTTCTTGCCAATCAAAATCTTTTTCCAGGTCTGGTATATCCCTCCTCCAGACTGAGTCTAGGTGGAGGGTTTCATACGAGGACGTTAGTAATTGATGATAAAAATCTGATACAAAACCTCTCGATGTCTCTCTTTCATAGAAGAATTTGTGGTATCTGTGGTGTACAATTGGTATCCTTAATGGAACACTGTGAGCCTTCAAACATAACAATAACTGTGCGTAAAAATAATATGTGGAACCGGTGAGATACATTTTTTTGTGTATTTCATCATAACTACAAAAACCCTGTTTGTTGAAAACATCTCCTAATGTGTGTATGCCTTGCTTTTCCCATCTAGGGAATCTTATAGGTCGTTTTCCAATCAGGAGTGCATTGTTATTGAATAAGGGAGTATGATTATGCCATTTATGTGGGTTAGAGTATTTTTTTTGTGTTTCACGCCATATCCGGATCGCATGAGTAATTATGGGGCCAAATTTCAGTTCGCATTGCTTAATTGATAATTTGGTGTATACTATGTCCTGCAGTCTATGTGGTGCTACTATATTTACTTCTAAATTTCTCCAGGATACTGATGCTTGGGGTTCAAACCAGGTTGTCAGTGGTCTTAAAGTGTACGCCTTAAAATAGTGGAAAAAATCTGGAAATGCCATACCTCCGTCGGCTTTGTTTCTCTGTGCGGTGGATCTTTTATACGTGGTGGTTTGTTATTCCAAATAAATTTGTATGCGGAAGAGTGTAATTTTTTCCAGTAACCATCTGGAGGGGGTAACGGTAGCATTGAGCTGATGAAGTTGATTCTAGGTAAGACATCCATCTTAACTATTGAAACCTGTGCCTGTACTGAGTTTTTAAGTTTTGACCACCTGTCAAAGTCGTATTTGATTTTATTTTGGATTTCTATGTAATTGTGTTTCACCGTTTGGCTTATGGTAGGGAATACTTCAACTCCCAAATATCTAAAGTGTTTAACCATTGGTATTTCTTCTGGAAGGCGTGTATTTTTTGCAGGGGCGTTAAGTGAAAGCCGACTTTGGCCAATTTATCTTAAATCCCGATAGGTCGCCAAAGTCATCAATCAACTTGAGAAGATGAGGCATTGCGGTGTTAGGGTTTTGCATGAACAGTATTACGTCGTCCGCATATAAACTAATTTTGTGTTGTGTGCCCTTGATTACGATTGGTTCTATGAATTGGGATTGTCTTATATATTGTGCTAAAGGTTCTAGTGATAAATCGAATAGTCCGGGACTAAGAGGGCAACCCTGTTTAGAAGAGCGTGATACCGGAAAGATTTCGGAGGTGATTATACCTGTTGTAATCATGGCCGATGGGTCTTTGTATAATACTTTAATCATATCAATGAACCCTTTCCTAACCCCATCCTTTCTAATACTGCCCATAGATACGACCATTCCAACCTATCAAAAGCTTTCATTGCATCCAGGGACAGCATCGCCTTAGGTGTGGTGTCGTCCTTACCGGCATCTAGTACGTATAGTAGTCGTCTTATGTTATCAGTGATCAAGCGGTTTCTTATGAAGCCAGTTTGATCCGGATGAACTAAAGACGTCATATGCTTTTGAAGTCTGATGGCTAATACCTTAGAGTACAGTTTGATATCGGTTCCGAGGAGGCTTAAGGGTCTATAACTACCGCACTCGGTGGGGTCTTTGTCTTTTTTAAGGAGGACTGTTATGAGTGCAATATTGTCGTTCTTATGGAAGTTCCCCTCCTTGACTGAGTATAAAATCATATTAAGTAATAGGGGTCCAATTATGTCCCAGCATGAGAGGTACATTTCTGGTGGGATACCGTCTCTTCCAGGAGCCCTACCACTTTGCATTTCGGATATGGCCTTCCTGAGTTCCTCTAGTGTGATAGGTGTTTCTAACTGTTTAGCGTCATCCTCTGAAAGTTTGGGGATGTTAATTTGATTAAGATATGTGTCCATTTTGTTTTGATCGAAGGTCGTTTCTGATTTATACAAGTTGGAGTAGAACTCTTTGAATGTCGCGTTTATTTTTTTGGTGTCTGTTACAAGTCCTTGTTGTGGTTTATGTTCTACTTCATATGTTTATTAACCTCTTCCGCCCGTGGGATCCGTTGGCGGACCGCAAATGACATCACGTCATAAATCAACCTCTCCAGACTCGTTTTTTTTCTCAAACGTATTCAAGTATAAACATCATAACCATGTCATAACAGCAGTTATAATGTATATTATCATCAATACGTTAGTTTACCAATAGGTTAAAGTGTTATTAGTGCGATTTTAGTATTCGTTTTTGTGCTGTTTTGATCGCGAAAGTCAGCCATTTTGAAACATTTACAGATGGGAATTGTTCTTTTGACGCCATTTTGAAGAGGACATCAACAGCTTTCAATGATCGTTGGAATTTTTCAGAACAACACTTCCCAAAGGCCTCTATGGGGCTTCAAGCAAATTACTTCTGTATGAATTTTTTTAATATCTCTTATTACTCTGGATAATAAACCACAAAACGTAACGTTGTTGGTATATATTGGAGCGCAGTTAGTTTTTCTCCCCTATTTTTAGCATGTAGCAACAATCAGATTTGAAATTAGTTTCAAAATGGCGGCACTCTGGCCAGAATAATAAACCTACTGTACATACAGTAGATTTCATTATCTGTTCTTATGCATGCCTGGTGATACTAAATCCAAATTGAACTTGGGCATTTGAAAGATAAGATTTGGCACAATCCATAAATGTCCTAATTGGCTATAATAAGGTAATTTATAAGCCTGCTATTCTATATTCTATAATATTTCAAATTGCATTGGTCCGGATGGGAGAATTCAGTACTGTATCTACAAAACCTTGTTTAATCATCTTCCCTTTATTAATGTCCTTAGATTCTTTGTACACGTGATCTCAAGAAGGTACTGAACAAGACCAGTGGCAGTTTTTCATGTCTGGTCATTTTTAGCATGGTGTTATTCACTGTCAAAATGCAAATAAAAATCATAATTCATATTCTCCTTTGTTTCATCACAATTTAAGCAAGCCTAGACACAGTATTTCTGACACTGGGAATACATTCACTGAGGTCCATAGATGTCCCTAGATGCCAAGAACTTGCAAATGGACCTTGTAGAAGTGGAGCAATATTCCATTTACTTAGGTATGTATTTTAGGCGGATTTTCAGAAAATAGGGCTCCGGGCTTAAGAGGTTAAGAAAAGAAAAAAGAAGAAAAATACACACATTATCATGGTTACAGATTGACACACTGACACAAGTGATTTCAATACCCCCTTATGTTTCACGCCTGATATATTATTAGTCATGTCGCATGCCTGGACTTACAGTACATTCTCTCACTTCTTCATTTGCACAATACACACTTACAGCCTACTCCTGTGTGTGCATCTGGGGTCTAGGAGAGCTGGTTAAGTACAATAGGTGGATGACCCTTGGGAAGAAGCTATTGAAGTGATGGGTGGTCTTGGTCTTCAAGGGCTGGTGCCATCTCCGAGAAGGTATTTTCTAATGGTTCTTGCCTGGTTGGGCAGGGCCAGTATGTTACCATTCCTGCCCTCTTCACCCCGTTTCTTGATGAAGGGCAGCCGGCAACCATTGACCCACTCAGCAGTGTTGAGAACCCACTGGAGCTTGTCCTTGGTTGATACAGGGAGAACATCGTTTGAGGAGCTTTCTCAGTTAAACCAGGGATGTTCTTCTCCCGTTTGAGGGTGTTGGTGATGGTGGAATCCAGGCCATCAATCAAACAATCCAATATGAAGATATTGATGGACATGACTGACTAACTAAACACATCACACTTTACCCTTATACCCTTGAAGTTCTGCTGATAGATGGGTCTTCTTCTCCCTCTACAATCTAATCACCATTGCATGATACCATCCATAGGCAAGATTATATTGACAGCCAGAAGCAGAATGATTAACTTGATGAGTGATTATACATGGGAACATATTGATTGGTCTATGGATCCACATGATGAATCAGCACACGGCAAAGCCAATCGGATAACTGGCCAGTAGGTCAATTAGCCATCAGCCTCTTACTGATGCTTAGATGGTTGATAATCCAGTGTTCCCATTGTTTTTAGGATTCCATTACCTAAATGTATTGGTTACAATTGTTCGATTGTATTTGGAATACTTGTCACAGGTACAGTAGACCTTAATTATAATAGACCCAGGGTAGTATGTTCCCAAACAGCAACACAGGCAGATGAAAAGTACAACAAGAAAACGTTATTTGTCAAATTGAATTATTATTAGGGAAATCTTTTATGGGGGGGAAATGTCCATAGCGGTCTGGCGTCCAGGTCGGCAATTACTGGATACCGAAAATCTGGATACCGAAAATCTGGTGTCTTGCATCCTGAGGCAGCACTGTGGGGAAAAGGGATAGACTGTCCCAGGAAATGGTAATCAGGACAGCCCTAGTGGTTTGGAAGTTATGAGAGATACGAGGTGACCAGAGAGAAAAACACTTTATTAAATGTGACCGTAATCAGGGCAGTGCTTTTCATTATCTCCAACGATCACCAGATCCACATTAATTTAAATAAAACCATCAGAAACCAACATCAATAAAAAGGATACTTCAGTGCAGGTCAGGGGCCACAGGGTCATTTCTGATGTGAAATATGACGGCCTGGTATCCAATTTGCCCAGTGGGAGTTCCTCTGCTCCTCAGACCCATTTGATTTCCCTTCTCGTTAGTATGTCTCTATTGATCCACAAGTTCATTTCTGCCTCTTGATGAGGTTTATTTTATGGTTATAATAATTCATTTAAATATCAATGGTGTTTTTTTTTTTGTCCACTTTTTCTCCCATTTTCTATATTTTCTCCCATCCCAATTTCGTAACGTCCAATTCAACCCTCCCCTGTCACGAACGCTGTTTCTTGCCTCCCACAAGCCGGCTGCAATGTGGACTAAGTCATACATAGCACAAGTCCCCTCCGGTACTTGAGGTAACAGCAGTCGCATCTTTTCACCTGCGCAGCTCGATCTCTCAGTGGCGAGGAGTAACGCGTGGGAGGCTCACACTGCCCCCGATACTTCCTGATTCTACTGCGCAGGCGCACCAACCGACCTGTAGGAGTCGCTGTCCACAACGCCCGATCCCCATCCATCAGTCTCCCACCCCCTAATACGGCCAATGTGTATTAGTATGGACGGCCAGCTAAACTGAAAGCAATGTGGAGCGCTGGGCTCGAACAGGCAAGCCCAGCGTCTCCGTCATTCGTGGCGAGCGCCTTGCCCACTACGCCACGTAGCCGCCCTAAATATCAATGGTGTTTTCGCTTTATACAGGATTGCAACTTGGTCAATTTTGTGACTGAAAATGCAACGAGCGAATGCATGCACTACACGCACACATGCAGGGCTGTGCACAGACATATTGAGGGGCAGGGGTCAAGCAAAAAAGAAAGGACACTCACCTCACGACATGCACTATTCCCACCCCGACGTTGCCACACTGCCGCCATCCATAAACAGTGCTTACCTGAGTGACATCATTCACCGTAACTGAACCAGGGCTGGGGGGCTGCGGCGCTTCCTGTGACATGTTGGATTCAGAATGTTGCTGCGTTGTGTGACTGACGAATCTCATCAACCGCGTGACTTAGAAAGCAATCGAGCTTGAACATACTGTTGTAAATTCCCCATTATTTTCTATGCTGTGTATTATTATTTCCAGTCAGGCAATTCTTTGGACCACCAGGTGTCCTATTACTTTCTAGTCAGGCATCACTCTGGACTGCCCAGGGGTCCTTAGTCTGGTGATTAAATCCAGCGGTCATCTTGCCGCCACATGTTGTTTCCACTGCTGTCTGCTATCACATGAGTGTGTTCGTGAAGAAGTAAGTCAATAGCCTCCAAATGTGATGTCTATGGTTGTATGATAGATAAATGTCATATGTAGCTTATATTATGTCGCTAAGTGACTTATATAATGACTATAGCTTGGGTTTGCTACTTGGTGCTATGTTTGTTTCAAGCTGCTAATTGAGCTAATGCATTGAGCTAATGCTATGCCAATGCTAATATGATATAGCATCGTTTCAGTTATGTGAATATTCTAGATGCCAGCATGTTATGACTAGGAGGTATGTATTCTGCTAATTCCCTGTATATTCTGCTTATCTGTTGCAGAATACCACTCGCTCAATATCTCACTACTTCATCCAGCCTTACAACCTGGATGGAAATCACTCACTCAATTCCTCACTGTTCATCCAGCCTTACAAACTGGATGAAAACCACTCACTCAATAATTGGCTAGATTCACCCAATACCATTCTCATCCTTGTGTGGATGCTCATTGTTTCATTCAGATGGAAATCACCTGTACTGAAGAAACCCCATCATCCTTTGATACCAACATTAAACTACAAAGGACTGTTTGGTGTCTGTGTCCGCTCTCTGACCGGGGTGTGCTGTTGTGGATGAAGTGGCTCCAGCAAACAACATTACAACACGTTATATCTTCAATACATACGAACAAGCAAACCGACCAACCGATGAGCCCACGATGAGCCCACAGATTGCAGTGATTATAGAGGTGCTGTTTCTGAGTGGCTGACAAATGAGGGGAGAGCTGTTTATACACTCACCTCGCTCTCCACTCCGCCACATTAACGTTAATTAAGCAAAACAGCTTCACATACTTTAATTACAGCACTGTAGCACACTGAATGCAGCATTGCATTCAGCATATCCATTAGTGCCACTAGTTTAACTTGACTAATTCATTTGAAAACTTTATTTAAAACTCAAAGGATCATTGTAAAGTGAGTTACATATAAACATAGTGGTTTTAAAGATTTTGCTATTCCTTTCACTATTTGGGCAATGTTACACAATTCCTGTGAGTCTATGGAACACATCTGTAATTTTGTTCACATACTTTAATTACAGCACTGTAGCACACTGAATGCAATGCATATCCATTAGTGCCACTAGTTTAACTTGACTAATTCATTTGAAAACTTTATTTAAAACTCAAAGGATCATTGTAAAGTGAGTTACATATAAACATAGTGGTTTTAAAGGTTTTGCTATTCCTTTAACTATTTGGGCAATGTTACACAATTCCTGTGTTACACAATTCCTTTTTTTTTTTCTAATCAAGTACTCTAAAGCAGCATTTTTCCACTTCAAGATTTCAAGCTGTTAGGCGGCTAGGTGGTGCAGTGGGCAAGGCGCTCACCACAAATGCAGGAGACGCTGGGTTAGAGCCCAGCTCTCCGCATTGCTATCAGCTTGGCTGGTCGTTCATACTAATACAATTGGCAGTATTAGGGGGTGGGAAGCTGATGGGTGGGGATCGGACGTTGTGGACAGCGACTCCTACAGGTCGGTTGGTGCGCCTGCGCAGCAGAATCAGGAAGCGACGGGGGCGGCGTGCCCTCCAAACGCAGACCCCCGACGCTGAGAGATCGCACTGTGCAGGTGAAAAGATGCGACTGCTGCTTCCTCGAGTACCGGAGGGGACATGTGATGTAAGGCTTAGTCCACATTGCAGCCGGCTTGTGGGAGGCATGACCTAACAACGTTCGAGACAGGGGAGGGTAGAATTGGACGATACGAAATTGGGATGGGAGAAAAATAGAAAATGGGAGAAAAAGTTGATAAAAAAAAAGATTTCAAGCTGTTTTGGGCTGGGCTCCGCCCATAAGCGCTTTGAGTGACAGTCACCCACAGTATGCACTGGGGGAGCATGTCTATGTTCCCAGGGTCCTATGTTCCCCTGTAGCGATAGATAGTTGGTTATGCTTAGAGTTTATCTTTAGAGCAGGGCGATAGACCACCAGCCCTGATTCCAAACTCTAACCATAACCAACTTCGAAAGAGTCGCCAAGCTTAACCAGTTCGAAACTGTCATGTAAGGTATTGGCTCGTGTTGCTACACGGACAGGTATATAGGTGGCACAGTACTTCCTGGTGGAAAAGCTAGTAAACAGTCAACTTGAACACACGCTCTCCGTCTCGTTATTATATGTGAACCAAAGAGTACGAGGTTTACACAACATGGTGTCAGAAGTGGGATAACTTATTATACGGAGACGAGAGAAGAAAAAAAAGATGTGTCGCAGCAGGGAACGAGAGGATAATGGAAGCAGTCGATCCAGCTCCCGCCGCGCCGGCCGCCAAGAAGAAGGCTCCCAGACTCAAGAAAGCAGGTCTCAGTGTCTGTGACCTGGTCGTCGAGGCAGTATCTGCTTCTAAAAAGAGGAGCGGGGTGTCACTCGCTGCCATAAAGAAGGCTCTCGCTGCCGGTGGCTACGACGTGGATAAAAACAAGACGCGTGTGAGGACTGCCGTCAAGTGTCTGGTGAAAAAGGGAACCTTGGTCCAAGTCACGGGTACCGGAGCCTCCGGCTCTTTCAGGATCAACAAGAAGGCTGAGGTTAAAGCAAGAAAACCAGCAAAGAAGCCAGGGGCCTAGAAGAAAGTAAAAGACGACGACAGGATGGGAGACGAAGCAGCCCAGTTGCCATCGCTGCCACAGCTGGCTCCGCCAGGCAGGTTTGATTTCAACAATAATATTAATGACTGGACAAAACAGACGGAACCAAGAACCAGGTGAGAATGTTGAATCCTTTATCACTGCTGTACACACACTGGCTGAACATTGTCAATTTGGAACCCTAAGAGAAGACTTGATAAGGGACAGAATTGTAGTAGGCATAAGAGATGCCAAGCTATCAGAAAACCTGCAAATGGATGCAGATTTGACTCTGGAAAGGGCAATGACTAAGGTGAAGCAGAGTGCAGCAATAAAGGAACAACAGCCTGTCTTGAGAGGCACGGAACAGCAGGCAGCTGCACATGTAGAGGCCATACAAAAATATGAATGGCAGAAGGTACAACAGTACAGGACTGACACACAGTCTTCTGGATGTGGCAGATGTGGAAATGTCAGAAGACATATGTGGAGAGAATGCCCTGCCCGTGATGCTGTGTGTAGGGTGTGTCATAAAATAGGACACTTTGCAAAGACATGCAGAACAGAGAAACGGGTCCATGACATCACACTGGCACACAGGGGCTTCTCCAGATGTGCCTTCTCAAGATGAAGAGGAGGACTTTGCGTTCCTGAATGTAGTAAACCTAGAGGAACCTGAAGATGAATGGCTGGAACTGTTAGAGCTGAATGGACAGGAGGCCATATTCAAGCTGGATACAGGTGCCCAGGTCACAGCGGTGCCAAGTAGCATGTGCACTCAGTTGAAAAACATGGTCATCTACAGCCACCACAAAAAGTACTGTATGGACCAGGAAAATACAAGTTAAATACAAGAGGCTGCTTCAGTGGTGAACTAACCATTAGGAAGAGAACAACAGCACAATTAATCTATGTTGTAGAAGAGCTAACCAGGCCCCTTCTAGGCCTTCCTGCAATAGAGGCGCTTGGACTCATAAAGCGGCTGCACACAGTATCAGCCCAGCGAGGTGATGTCAAGGTTCAATACCCCAAAGTATTCTCAGGCTTAGGGAAGCTAAACGGGGCCTACAAAATTGGGCTAGAGCCCGATGCTGTCCCATACGGCCTGTCAAGTCCACGTCCCTTGCCCCTGCGAGAGACGGTGAGGGCGGAACTGTGTGGCACATGTTCACAACACAGGGCAGAACGCAGAGAGCCCTTAGTCCCCACACCAGTGCGAGAAAGGCCCTGGCAGAGGGTCGCTACAGACTTGTTCTTATGGGAGAAAAATACTTATATGGTGGTTGTGGATTTTTTCTCACATTACATGGAGGTTGCCCATCTTACGGTAGCTTCAGCTGAGACGGTTGTGGCTGCATTGAAGGACGTATTCAGCCGTAACGGGACCCCACAGACCCTGGTTTCGGACAATCGGGCCCAATACAGTGGGTTGCCCTTCCGGAACTTTGCTAGTGAGTATGGTTTCACCCATGTGACCAGCAGTCCACGGTATCCGCAGGCAAACGGAGAGGCTGAGCGGGCCGTGGCTACGGTGAAGAGACTGTGGAAAGGGGGAGGCGACAAGGCAAAGGCGCTGCTGGTATACCGCGCCTCGCCCCTGGAGAGCGGTTATTCCCCTGCAGAGCTCCTCATGGGGAGACAGATTCGCTCCAATATACCACAACTCTCAAGGTCTCTACTCCCTCACGGGCCAAACCTCAGGGAGATGCAGGCAAAAGAGCGACGATGTCGCTACAATCTGCGTCAGGGAGCCCGTCCCTTACGCCTTTTCCTTAATGATAAGCAAGCAGTGCAAGAATGCGGAAGCATTCTACCGTAGTGGCGTGCGGTAATGCGCCTTTCATTTTCCGCCGCCCAGCGCCCGTGCGTGCACCGGCGGCGGCGTGCTCGCTCAGGTGCGTGCGTGCGCCGGCGTGCTCGCGCGAGGTGCCCGCGCATGCGCATGAGATCCCGCCTTGGTTCGACACGAGCGGAGCTCAATATATATAAGTCACCGCCCCTTATTCAGTATCTAGAAATAGCTCAATTGGCAAGACTGCATGGCTGTGGATCCTACGGCTCGTTTGCTGGCGAGTTCGAATCCCATCGAATATTTTTTTTTTAACGTGATTTTTTTTTTAACGTGTATTCTTTCGCCGGTTAAGGTTAGGCATGGTTAAGGTTAAGGTTAAGGTTAGGCATTGTTTCGGAGTTGGTTAAGGTTAGAACGGTTAAGTTTAGGCGCTGTTAAGGAGCTGGTTAAGGTTAGAGTTTGTCAAAGAGAATGGCAATATAATTTCTATGGTTAAGGTTAGGCATGGTTAAGGTTAAGGTTAAGGTTAGGCATTGTTTCGGAGTTGGTTAAGGTTAGAACGGTTAAGTTTAGGCGCTGTTAAGGAGCTGGTTAAGGTTAGAGTTTGTCAAAGAGAATGGCAATAGACAGCCTATTTCCGCGCGACAGCTCCCAAAGCGGGCCTGAAAAGAAAGGCGCTTTACCGTAGTGGCGTGCGGTGACGAATGCTTCCGCATTTTTGCACTGCTTGCTTATCATTAAGGTAGACGCGTCCCTTACCTACGCTGCAGTGTGGCCAAAAGGTGTGGCTCTCCAAAGCGGACGGAGGAGGGTCTGTCGTACAGCATACAGACGGACGAAGGACAGTTGAGAAGGAATCGTGCTCACCTGTGCACTCGTCAACAACCGGCTCCACAGACAACACCTGAGGTACCTGAGCCGACTGTGGACCAAGGTAACTCCGACACACACACATGCCAGCCAGCTCAATGTGGCAGTGACATTAGGAATGACAGACATTCTGATAACACCATAGTGCCCTATGTGACTTTCTCTGGCAGGGTGTCACATCCTCCAGTTAGATTGGATATGTGAAAGACTGTTTGAAAAAAAAAAACAGTAAATGAAGTATTGTGATGATCGGAGAATGTGAATTGTTTCTGAAAAGAAAAAGAGAAAAAAAAAAAGATGGGAGGAGAGAGGAAAGATGATGTGATTTGTAGGTGTTCATAAGTTCAGTAAGATTTATTGTTTGAAAATGTTATGCAAATATTGGATGCCTATTGTGGTGTAAGATTTATTATTATTATTATTATTATTATTATTATTATTATTATTATTATTATTATTATGATCTGTTATTAAGGGACGGGGAGATGTTTCTTACTAAAAGGGGAAGATGTCATGTAAGGTATTGGCTCGGACAGGTATATAGGTGGCACAGTACTTCCTGGTGGAAAAGCTAGTAAACAGTCAACTTGAACACACGCTCTCCGTCTCGTTATTATATGTGAACCAAAGAGTACGAGGTTTACACAACAGAAACAAGGCGGACATTAACACATTGGGGACGAAGCACGGATATATCCGGCTTTCGAATCCATGCATTGTGGACAGAATCACGGAGATATCCGTGGGAAGTTGTTATTGCTTTTATTCCATTTTAATAACCTGTTCAAGGTCGCCGAGCGGCACTGCAGATTTGACCTACTCTATGAATTCGACAATGTGCAATACCGGCCAGATCCTCTTAGGGGCGCTATCGCGCTACTGCAATGTGCCCTGTGGGCGAACGGATCAGTCTCTTTGTTTTCTTTCAACAGAGATTTGAGTAGCACGATTCTGGATCTGCAGCCTGTAGCTTGGATTACGTTTTGAATCGCAGATTTCACCATGCAATAAGGGGATTTATCATCAGCCAATGGACATATCGATCTACCAGATGGCGATCGATAACGGGGAAATGCTCGGGGGGATCCCACCGGCTCATGGTAAGATCTTTTTCACGTAAATTACAGCCCGATCAGAGCTTGCTATGATACTCAACCAGCCGACCAGCGTATGTGGCTACTTAGACGAACACGGTTATTGTTAATTAATAATAATAAACAACGTCCCCCGCCCCCCCCCCCCCCCCCCTTTCATGCATACATGCTTTGGGATCGTCCGGATCATATGCAGTTTGAGTTATTTCTGTAGCATCTGTAAAACGGAAATGCCATTGGATATAATGTTAGCAGCTATTAGCTCTATAACTAGCCTTCCAGAAAATATACTAGTCCCAAATCCCGTATAACGCTTATATTCACAGCGCTATAAAATGAGAACCTATTGAAGATTTTTTTTTTCTTTAAGCCATTTTGAAGGGACGGTTTATGTACTCAATTGACAATGAGAATGGACAGATAGCAATACTATAAAGTATAGATTTAGCTGTACAAAAAGCCACACGTTTGTTTACAAAAGCTGGCCCTCAACCATTATATTAGATGGGCCCCAGTGGCAGCGAAAGTGTTAATAAAATGTTCAATCAATCAATCAATCGGGGAACATAGAACCCGGGGAACATAGAGCCCGGGGAACATAGGGATGACCCCTGCACTGGCAGACAGAGAGAGACAGAGAGATTGAGGGGGATACTAATAAATTTTGCCGCGGGGGCATAATCCCACGGGACAATGCATTGGTAACTTGTTTCAAATGACAATATATACCCCTGTGAATAGTATTGCACGGATCGGAATACGGGCGTGCGCGCGGGAGTGTGCACAATGATATTTTGCAGCAGGTTGACAGTGATATGCGAGCAGTGTTGGGCAAGTTACTTTTAAAAAGTAACTAGTTACAGTTACTTCTTCCAAAAAGTAACTAAATTAATTACTTACGTTACTTTCAAGTAATTTTTTTACATAAACAACATACACAAATCTAAACTATTTTAATGTTGCTGTGGGACAAAGTGAGACTAGCCTCCAATCAAATGCCATGTATGTAGATATTATAAGTACTATGTTTATATAGTGGATCATACAAATACAAACACAATATATGTTTTGGAACTTTTGATATGTATTGCCCCTCAACAGGCCACAACTGGGCAACATTAAATGATGCTTGTTAAGCACTATACCAAAAATAAATAACAAATATATACTGATTGATTGAACATTTTAATCAACAGATTGCAGAATGGGTACAGTACAGTACAGTTCAATACACACAATTGTTAAGGGGATGCAGATCAGAGAAAGACTTTTGTCTTGTTTACATCAGGGCCCCCCATTTTCAATTCATGACATTTATGACATACACAACATACAGATATAAGAATCTAATCTAATCATCTATTCTAAACAAATCTAATCATGACATTTAAGACATGCATGACATACAGATATGTATATCTCTGAGGCCTGAAGACTGTGCTATTAAACCAGGAAGTGCAGCACTATGTCAGCAGAGTAGAGCCTCCACTACTGCAGTGCAACACAACTAACACAAGAGTGAACAAAAAACGCTCATGGACCCACGGTCTGTCATTGATTGCTTGCTTTTGTTGTTCGTTGGATTCGTTTTGGATTATTTGGGCTTGCCAATCAAAACGTACACGGACCCGCGGTCTCACGTTGACTGAACTCGCTTGTGTTGTCGCTGAGTGTCAGACTCTGGAGGCACCCGCCCACCTCTACCTCTGATTGGCTTACCATGACATTTTACTCAACCTCAGCCAATCGCGCGCTGCCCACTAACCCAGAGCCATGGCTCTGCACTAACCAAGGAAGAACAGTATGCCTCTCGGCGCGCGTCTATATTTATCACAGGCGAAGAGTGCAAGAGCGCTTCCGCATTTTGCCCTGATTGGCCCCGGTAACGCCCTCCAAATGCCCATTTTCTTTTCCCCCGCTCAGACGCCCAAATGGAATACATGTATATTATCGCGATGCGATAACGTTATTTCCCTGTACATTGTAACGTTAACACAACGCTGCTGTCAACTGTACTTTATATTATCCAAACGAGGACCACATAACGCCATAACACGCCATGTTATTTCCCTGTACATTGTAACGTTAACACAACGCAGCATTTCCCTGTACATTGCAACGTTAACACAACGCAGCTGTCAACTGTACTTTACATATTATCCAAACGAGGACCACATAACGCCATAACACGCCATAATGTTATTTCCCTGTACATTGTAACGTTAACACAACGCAGCTGTCAACTGTACTTTACATATTATGGAATACATGTATATTATCGCGACGCGATTCACTCGCAACGCCATAACGTTATTCGGGCATTCATAAAATTGATTGAATGAAATTGATTGAATGAAAATGTTATTAACAGATTGCAGAATGGGTACAATACAGTACGGCTCAATACACACAATTGTTAAGGGGATGCAGACCAGAGAAAGACTTTCGTCTGTTTACATCAGGGTCCCCCATTTTCAAATCATCAGGACATATATGACATACAGATAAACTGACAGCCCTAATTACAACCTTTATTTAATGGTTAATATTTTGATAAAAGGTAATTTACTATATTTGTATGGCATTTACACTTAAAGTAGAAAAACAAAAGTAATCTGTAAAATAATAGTGAATTTCCTGTGAAAAAACATTTATTTTTTACATTACGTTACACACACAAATGCTACATTATGACAAAAAATGCACAATGCAATAACAAGTTAACAACATATCTCTGCGGCTAACAACAGCAACAATTACATGCCCAGACAAAAAAAAAATTATGTCATGACACTAAAGCATACCGAAAACACTCATAAACCAGCAGCCAATAAATTTTTGTAAATCAGGATGGACTCACCACTTCACTGAACGTCAGCAACAAAAACGTTGTGCGTTGAATAACTAACAAAACTCACAATCCAGGGATCAATGCCCCCTGTATTGTTGTGTATTTGACAAATAAAGAATTTGAACTTGAACATAGTAGGGTGTCACAGATGGTAGGGAATGGCATAGTTATGGTGGCCACTTCTTTTTTTTTTTTTACTTTTTTTTTTAGCGTTTATCGCTTTTTCTGGTCAAGCATGACCGACAGAAACAGGTTGAATGGGATGTAGAGTAGGGGAAGACACTCTGAGAAAATACGGCGGGTCCGGGAATCGAACTCGTGTACCCCAGATCCGTGACGAGCACGGTTGTCCCCGACGCAGAAATAGCGCCGAGGTACGCGGTGAGCTACGGGAGCTCGCCCTATGGTGGCCACTTCTATGACAAGATGGCAGCTGATGATCTAACCTTCGGTCTCGGGCATCCGTCGTTTGAACAGACAAATAGGAAAAGTATTAATTATATTTCGCCTTTTGACAGATAGTGGAGAGATTAGTATACAGCTTTGGTTAACCAGGCCTATTTTTCAGGTTTCCTGCCCAAAATGACATGCCCACAATAAATGTGGAATATCTCCACAACCACATGGGCCATATACTGTACATGATCTTGCATCAAAAGAAACCAACGCATGTGGAGTGACTACGCAAGTGTCAGAATAGATGTTACAGAGCTAATAGAGATAGAACATTGTAAAAAAAATCGAAAATTCTATCTCCACCCCCCATGAATAGAGAAAGAGAGCGAAAGAGAGAGAGAGAAGAGGGTGTGGGAAGAAGGGTTTCATGGGGGGGGGGGGGGGCATCTGATCAGAATGATCTAGTAACCTTGCCAAACAAACTATCAAAACGTACACGGACCTGCGGTCTCACGTTGACTGAACTCGCTTGTGTTGTCGCTGAGTGTCAGACTCTGGAGGCACCCGCCCACCTCTACCTCTGATTGGCTTACTGTGAGGTTTTTGTCCATTGCTCTCTTACTCGCTCTGTTCCTTTAAGCCTACTCGCTCTGTTCCTTTTGTTTTCTGTTAATCAATTGCATTCCCCTATTCACACGCTTCTTCCCATAGACGCCGTTGATTGGTGCTCCCCCAACCACACGCTTGTCAATCACATCCCTCAGCTGTCACAGCTTGTCAATTAAGCATTCCCTTATTATTTATACCCCGTTTCCCCATTCAAGTTTTGTTGGATCGTTTTGATATTTCAGTAGCATTCGCCGTTCCTGCCTTGCCTGCTGGTTTTCCCTGTGCTTTGCCTCCAGGATATTCAAGAAGTATTCCGCTTGGACACCCGTTTCCCGTGGCGACGCGTTCGCCCCGTTTTGATCCTACTCTCTTTACGCACAGCGCCTGGGTGAGTTTTTATGACTGTCTTTGATCCTATTCGTTTTCGTGTGTTTAAATGACACTGAAGATATCCTGCTTTTTGTCAGACAGTCACTCACCCAGCGTTCAGCTTTTTTGGATTGTTCATTGGGATAATATTTGGCCTTAACATCGCTCACTGTGTGTTCACACACCGAAGATATTATCACTTGGATTTGTATTTGGGACTTCGCTCACTGTGTTTATTTGCACCGAAGATTTCTATCACGTGGATTTGTGTTTGGGACGTTACTCAGTGTGTATATACACCGAAGATTCAGTCACTTGGATTACTCTGTTTTTGGTACAAGTCACCTCCCCTGTCACCTGCTTTGTTCCCAACTGTACTCTGAGCTAACCCGCTCCCTCTCTCCCTCTCGGTCCCGTTACCACCTCGGAGATCTGCCGAGAGAAGTCTGCAGAGCGGCTCTGACGTCATCGTCTGCTTCCCCAGTCTAACCATCCCGGGAGAAGCTGCAGAGCAGCAACATTCATCTATGCTTGTATCCCAGTCTTTGTCTGTTCTCTACCAAGTCTATGCTGTTTATTTAGTGTAAATAAACAAGCCCTTGTTTTTGGCAACTCTGAATCTACTCTCTTGTGTCGTTGCGTTTGGGGTCGGTGTCAAACCATAACACTTACCATGACATTTTACTCAACCTCAGCCAATCGCGCGCTGCCCACTAACCCAGAGCCATGGCTCTGCACTAACCAAGGAAGAACAGTATGCCTCTCGGCGCGCGTCTATATTTATCACAGCCGAAGAGTGCAAGAGCGCTTCCGCATTTTGCCCTGATTGGCCCCGGTAACGCCCTCCAAATGCCCATTTTCTTTTCCCCCGCTCAGACGCCCAAATGGAATACATGTATATTATCGCGACGCGATAACGTTATTTCCCTGTACATTGCAACGTTAACACAGCGCTGCTGTCAACTGTACTTTACATATTATCCAAACGAGGACCACATAACGCCATAACACGCCATAATGTTATTTCCCTGTACATTGTAACGTTAACACAACGCAGCATTTCCCTGTACATTGCAACGTTAACACAACGCAGCTGTCAACTGTACTTTACATATTATCCAAACGAGGACCACATAACGCCATAACACGCCATAATGTTATTTCCCTGTACATTGTAACGTTAACACAACGCAGCTGTCAACTGTACTTTACATATTATGGAATACATGTATATTATCGCGACGCGATTCACTCGCAACGCCATAACGTTATTCGGGCATTCATAAAATTGATTGAATGAAATTGATTGAATGAAAATGTTATTAACAGATTGCAGAATGGGTACAATACAGTACGGCTCAATACACACAATTGTTAAGGGGATGCAGACCAGAGAAAGACTTTCGTCTTGTTTACATCAGGGTCCCCCATTTTCAAATCATCAGGACATATATGACATACAGATAAACTGACAGCCCTAATTACAACCTTTATTTAATGGTTAATATTTTGATAAAAGGTAATTTACTATATTTGTATGGCATTTACACTTAAAGTAGAAAAACAAAAGTAATCTGTAAAATAATAGTGAATTTCCTGTGAAAAAACATTTATTTTTTACATTACGTTACACACACAAATGCTACATTATGACAAAAAATGCACAATGCAATAACAACATATCTCTGCGGCTAACAACAGCAACAATTACATGCCCAGACAAAAAAAATTTATGTCATGACACTAAAGCATACCGAAAACACTCATAAACCAGCAGCCAATACATTTTTGTAAATCAGGATGGACTCACCACTTCACTGTTAGATGAACGTCAGCAACAAAAACGTTGTGCGTTGAATAACTAACAAAACTCACAATCCAGGGATCAATGCCCCCTGTATTGTTGTGTATTTGACAAATAAAGAATTTGAACTTGAACTTGAACATAGTAGGGTGTCACAGATGGTAGGGAATGGCATAGTTATGGTGGCCACTTCTATGACAAGATGGCAGCTGATGATCTAACCTTCGGTCTCGGGCATCCGTCGTTTGAACAGACAAATAGGAAAAGTATTGATTATATTTCGCCTTTTGACAGATAGTGGAGAGATTAGTATACAGCTTTGGTTAACCAGGCCTATTTTTCAGGTTTCCTGCCCAAAATGACATGCCCACAATAAATGTGGAATATCTCCACAACCACATGGGCCATATACTGTACATGATCTTGCATCAAAAGAAACCAACACATGTGGGGTGACTACGGAAGTGTCAGAATAGATGTTACAGAGCAAATAGAGATAGAACATTGTAAAAAAAATCGGAAATTCTATCTCCACCCCCCATGAATAGAGAAAGAGAGAGAAAGAGAGAGAGAGAAGAGGGTGTGGGAAGAAGGGTTTCATGGGGGGGGGGGGGGGCATCTGATCAGAATGATCTAGTAACCTTGCACGGCACCTGGCTTGAAACCTTCTGAGAAATATGTCAGTTCCTTAAAGCAAACATAAAATCCAGATGCCACATGCTCATTATTAGGTCAAAGCATTTTGAAGTCATAGTGAGTTGACCTGGCTCACCTGGTTTTGAAAACATTTTGGAAACGGTCTACTGTAAGTGTTTTAGGTGTGTGTAGGCCTACATGGACTGTAGTCAAACCGTGGAATAAACCATCCAGTCATTAGATCGAGTCTAATAGGTTCCAATCTTCCATTCTATATTATTCCACTATACTATAATATTCCAACAGTGAAGAGATTTGCTTACCAACACTGTGTGAAGCTAAAAAGCTAACTTGTTTGTAATAGTAGAGCCCACCATTTTGTTTACAAAATAGAGACGTATCTTCTATAGGCCTATATTTGGTTCACAGTACCTGAAATGTTTTTTTTTGTGATGACACAAAATCCTTTCGACACTGTACAAGCAAAACTGTACATTGGAATATTGACAAGACCATACTTGGTAATTTACTGTACATTGGAGGGGGTTGTGTTAGGACATTTACAGAGGCCAGTTTCGAATTGCAGTCTCCCGTAGGTGTTCTTTGAGAGTGTTTTTGAAAGTGGGTAGTGATTCACATTCCTTTACAGCTTTGGGTAGGGCGTTCCACATTGATGTGGCATAATTGCGAAACGTGTTTAGTCCCTTGTTTGAGCCGAATCTGGGTTTAACATGATTTGTGGAGCTCCCTCTGGTGTTGTGGTCGTGGTATTCACTGACCTTTGGAAAGTATTTTGACATGTACATGCCATGGGTACCTTGGTCGTGTAGTGCAGTGGTTCTCAAACTGTGGTACGCGTACCACTAGTGGTACTTGGTGGTACTGCTGGTGGTACTTGAAAACATTTCCAAAAAAGCTTAAAAAAAAAAAAAAAAAAAAAATTGCAGTCAGGCCACTGAACTTAGAAGCAGGCCAGGCCAGTGTTTCTGGTTGCGGCAGCGCGATAGTTAGATAATCTATAATCTATGATCATAACCATTTATTTTTAGATTTCTTGTAATGTTAGATAAAAAATGAAATACTCCTACTTTTCTGAAAAGAGTTGGTGTTAAATCTGACATTACAAAAAATCCATCAAAATATGTGTTTCTGCTAATCATTGACACATGCCTAGCCTGTAATAATCCCCCCCAGAAAAATTAACTTTGCATTTGATATATTGTAAATATTTACTTTCAAATAATATACTTTTTGTGTTTTTTTTAACAATAATTTATGATGCCATCACACAAACTGGCATTTAAAGGGTAAACATTCAAAAATGTATTGAATATGTGTTTTCTTTTCTTTTTTACAATAATTTGTGATGCCCATCACAAACACTGGCATTTAAAGGGTAAACATTTAAAAATTCCTGCACCAGAATGCAGGAAATTAAGTTTTTGTAACAAAATAATTGTGTGTGTGTGTGTGTGTGTGTGTGTGTGTGTGTGTGTGTGTGTGAGTGAGAGAGAATGACGGACAATTGCTTGCTGTGTGAGAGAGAGAGAGAGAGTGAGAGATCGAGAGAGAGATAGACAGAGAGAGAATTAAGTACATTTGCTGAAATACAGTTGTTCTTAATTTTCCATCTTGCTATGTGAGAATGTTAGTTATTATGTTCTCAATGCCCCTTGCATTGTATGAGTTGTGTGGAAGCGTTTGCTAGTTCTAGTGCTATCCCTTTTTACATTGTGGCTGTGTCTGACAAAAGTTAACAATAAATAATGGTATTAGGAATACATTTGCCTCCTGCGTGAACTGTGCATAGCTGAATAGACTGTATTTTAACGCCGGTCATATGGTGGTACTTGGAGAGCCAGCTACGTTCTCAGGTGGTACTTGGTGTAAAAAGTTTGAGAACCACTGGTGTAGTGTATCTTGTAGACCTGGGCCCTCATTTATCAGCGTGACGTACGCACAGATATGTGCTTAACCCGTGCGTACGACCATTTCTAAGCAAAGTGTGGGATTTATCAATTCGAAACGTGAACTTGACTTTGTGCTTATGTCTACGCACAGCTCTGAGCATGCTTAGCTGACGCCCAGTGGTAGAATATCGTTACTACGGCATATGCGCTCCTGAGTTCATGCATTAGTTTCAACGCGGAAATAAGCTTTCGTGCATTACTCTGAGTCCTGACACTGGCGCGTGTTCTGTATGAACCGTAATTCATTATAGTTCATTGTGAAATAGCGACAGTAGTGTAATTATAATGGGCTCATGCGCGAACAAGAGGTTGGCTTGCTTGTTTGGCAGGGGGGGCAGACGCAGAACACCTAGTGTAACTGCCGCCGTGTCATAGTGTAATTCAAGTTAAGCTTCAGTATGATGTCATATAGTAGAACCGGTTAGAACAGGCTAGAACCTTCCAGAACTGCGCTCCACAGTGTATAAATAGAGAGAACTTACAAGGGTTCTCTCTCTCACTTCTCAACCACCGTCAACCACCTAGCCCCTTTCGTGACTGTGATGCACCGAGTGAATCCAGTCACTTGCTCCTCAATAGGAAACCAACCTAGATTTACCCTGAAGGACTGGTTCTAACCGAACCGTTCGTTATACAAGAATCACAGAGAAATATCAAAGGTACTCACATTTGCAGGAGGGTTTCGGACAGAGATACAGGATGGTTTGAAAGCTTGGCGTTGCTAATAAACATTTTAAATATTTTTTATAAACTGGTCAACACTGCATTATTTCCGGCGTTGTGTGCATGATGCGCATGCGCTGTGATCACACCAGGCAGCCAACGCCAGAAATAATGCCGTGTTGACCAGTTTATAAAAAATATTTAAAATGTTTATTAGCAACGCCGAGCTTTCAAACCATCTCGTATCTCTGTCCGAAACCCTCGTGCAAATGTGAGTACCTTTGACATTTCTCTGTGATTCTTGTATAACGAACAGTTCGGTTAGAACCAGTCCTTCAGGGTAAATCTAGGTTGGTTTCCTATTGAGGAGCAAGTGACTGTGGATTCACTCGGTGCATCAGTCACGAAAGGGGTTACAGAACACCCACCGGCCACCTCCACCAAACGCGATTAAATATTGACCAAACGCGATTAAATATTGTTTCAAATAAAAAGCGACATACTATTATTTTGTGTCATGTTTCCAAATAAGATTGGCCACAACGAAATGCTTTCTACTTCAATTTGTTGGTTAGAATAGACCTCACTCCGTTGAAAGTTCACTGAGACTAACAGTAAAAGACAGTATTTTAATAATAATAATAACAATAATATTAATAGAGCTTCATTTCATATAGCGTCTTTCAAGAGACCCATGCAAGGTCGCTTTACATAGATAGGGGGGGGAAATAACAAAGTAATAAACATAGTGGACAGACTATGTAAATATGATGATGGGATTCAAGTTCATGTTTGTATTTATCACATAGGCATGCTGTCAGAGTATGATGTCATAATCAAACATTCTAGAACATTTGTCGTCACAGATCATGTCATAATAGAACATAGGCTACATGGCATGGTCCATCGTGATATTGTAGACTGTTATTACTGTACCACCCATTGTGACAACAGCCTTGTGAGCTCCCTCACACAGACATGATGGAATTCAAGTTCATGTTTGTATTGATCACATAGGCAGGCTAGGCTACATCATACATGGCAGTGAGATTCATTGTTCTTGTATATGCTCTCGTATTATTGTTTATATAGGCTACCCAATACGACATCAAAATAGATTGTATGCCTCTAGAAATCATATGCAGCAGGTAGAAAATTGACGGAAAATCCGTCACGATTTGGAATAAAATTGAGGAGAACTTTAATCCCTGGGTATTAATCGAACAAAACGGGAAAAGGCAGTCATATTCCAGCACGGTCTTTATTAGTGTTTGCGCTGCCCAGGCAGCAATGGTTCTTCTTTTTCACGTGTACACGTCTGTCAACCTGTCTCGTATTTCTCCATAACACCCTTCCCTCTACTCGGGTCAGTCCATTTTTCCACATTTCATGGGGGTGTTCCATTACCGTATATGGTTAATCGGGGCGGTTTTGGTATGCAAATACGTGAAAGTGTGCATGAGCCTCAGCGTAGGAGCAAGGTGATATTTATCATGACAGGTGTGCATAGGACCTGTGTACGCACGTGTGATAAATCCCGTTTTTTTTGTGCGTGCACACATTCTAAATTCTGTGCTTACGTGTGGAAATAGAACATTTTCCAAGAAAACTTGATAAATGAGGGCCCAGGCCCATTGCAAGTTGCTGTACTCTGTCGTCTACTCTAAGCCATCCTAGGTTGTCAAAGTGGGCAGGAGTGAGGTGGGCTCTAGACCCATGTTACTGACCACCAATGGTCTCCTAATGGGGCCACCTCTTCCTCATACTCACACACATGAAGCGGAAACTTTTCAGGCAGCCAACCCTACAGGAGACATGCAATTAGCCTACTGGTCATTTAAGTCATTTAAGACCCCCACATAAAGATTAGGAATGATCATAATCAACGACAGCGATTACCTTTAAATGTGGGTAGTCCTCTATATTGTTGTCCCATGCTCTCGCTGGGTACACCTCACAAACCCCACCACTGCTTCTAAAGTCCAAATTAATGCAAAAACAGCAGGCTAGCTATTTAGGTATTAACAATTGTAGTATTGACCTGTACTAATAAATCAATCAATCAATCATGTAACCTACAGCACAGCAGGTAATAAAATGCATTAACAACACCCCTTAGCTGTTATAACTATGTACTAAAATGATGTACCTCTGCTTTGGCTTGGCTGAATCAATCAATCAATCATGTAACCTACAGCACAGCAGGTCCCCTTAGCTGTTATAACTATGTACTAAAATGATGTACCTCTGCTTTGGCTTGGCTGAATCAATCAATCAATCGCATACCTCTTAGTTAGCTCAGTTAGCTGCATGTTAGCTCCATGTTAGCTCAGCAGTTAGCTCATGTTAGCTCAGCAGTTAGCTCATGTTAGCTCAGTAGTTAGCTTCATGTTAGCTCCATGTTAGCTCAGCAGTTAGCTCATGTTAGCTCAGTAGTTAGCTTCATGTTAGCTCCATGTTAGCTCAGTAGTTAGCTCAGTTAGCTCAGCAGTTAGCTTCATGTTAGCTCAGTAGTTAGCTTCATATTAGCTCAGTAGTTATCAATCATGTACCTCTTGCATGGCTGCGGCGCGGCGGCTGGCGTGGCTGAATAACAGTAGCAGTGATCGCCTGCTGCGTCCATCGCGTGTATATATATACCGTATTAGTATTAATAGCATATAGCAATAGCAATATATAGCAATAGCAATAGCAATTAATGTGATTGACCAGCGTTAATGTGTGCTAATATGGCGTGTTAATATGTGATTGACCAGCGTTAATATGAACCAAAGGCTTTGGAGTGTTAATATGAACCAAAGGCTTTGGCTTTAATATGGCATATGGCGCATTCTGGCATCTGTGATTAATGGGGGTCTGAACCGCGTCGAACCAAGCGGCGACCTCATGCGCATGCGCGGCGAGCACCTGGGCGAAGGAAAAGGAAATGCGCATTACCGTACTGGCGTATGGCGAAGGATGCGGAAGCGATCTTGCACTCTTCGGCTGTGATAAATATAGACGCTCTCCGCGCAGAGATCTGTCTGATGAAAAAAACAGATTCAATCATAGTAACACGCCGGATTTTTTGGCAGTAACAGTAACGGCGTTATTAAGATTGGAACTGAAAAAACTAACGCTGTTAGTAACGCCGTTATTTATAACGCCGTTATTCCTATCACTGTATGCGAGCAGGGGGGGCGAAATTTAAGCCTGCCGCCCGTCATTGGCGCTCAGTTTTTACGTTTGGCGCTTGCCACTGAGAGGTCTGCCCGCCGTGTGGCGTGTAGTTCATAACGATACTCTTATTTTGAAAATCTGTGCGGGTCTCATTTCTGCTCCAAACGCAGTTCCAGTCATAATATCGATGGCTCCGGCAGTTAGCAACATTCGGTTCGTATGATACTCTTATTTTGAAACAAACCGTGGCAACGAGTCATATCCGCCCAGCCCTGCAGCGGGATACTATTGGCTTCTGCTTGTATCAACACAGAGGCAGTCTGCTCTAGTCTAGAGCGGACCTCCATGAGCTACCGTTACTGTTTAAACAATGACCCAGTCAACTATACACTTTTAGTTTAATACATGACGAGGCATTGTCTAACGGTATCTAGCTGGCTAGCTACTGATAGCTGCTGATATCAACAAATGCTCCAGCAATAGTCGACTCGAGTGCATAATACCTCACGTTAGATCTATATGTCCCAGTAAACTAAATTGTCTTAACGTTATCTAGCGGGCTAGCAGTAGCTACAGATAGCTCCTGATATCAATGTCTTATAACATTGATTCAATGCGTATTCTAGCTGAGGGCTTGATGAATGTGATTTGACCAAAGAACCGTAACATTATACCAATAGGGTCCAGCTGCAGCGCCGGAGAATCCTTGCATGCTGAATGTAGAGTATTAGTATAGGGTCTAGCTGCATCGCCGGAGAATCCTTGCTGGAGCTGGAGGCTACTCAAGTATACACACAGACAGTGGAGCTGTTTGCAGATAGCGAGCATTTTGACTTATTGCGTGGTGGCGATGTCTCGCAGATAATACAACTACAAGTATGATTATAATATATATTTTATTTAAAATTTGGCAGGTAAGAAATATGCTTGGCGGATGGTTGAGTGTGGCTACAACCATAGAGGGGGCGTTAGTTCCACAACCATAGAGGGGGCGTTAGTTATGCAGATGAGAATTATTGGACGTCACAGAGGTACGCGAAATTCAGAATAGCTTAGTTCAGTGAGGGAGGATCTCGTGAACTCGAGACTGGACTGATGAGCCAACATGAGAATTAGAGACACAGACCCCATTGATACAACCCCACATTGCTAGAAAACAATGCTAAACACTGGAAAAGGCCATTTATAAGACACAGGACCTTTAAACTGTCCATAGGTTAGGAGAGTGTTGATCTTTAGGGTGTTTTGAAGATAGTTATGTGAATTTGGAGCACTAAAATAAAAGGCTGAACATTTATGTGGATGTTGGGCAGGTGACTGCGAGTCTGCGATTGAGGCTGACGTCCACCCAGCCCTCCAGCTCAATGGGTACAAGCACAACCCACACCAGCTCCTCCCACCCAGGAGAGGTACCAGCCAGCAGTGTTAATTTAGTCAACGAAAATGATGACTGGTGATGATGATGGTCATCAACAAAGCTTTTTTCCCCTGGTGACGAGACGAAACATCACGTTAGTGTAGATCATGTGACACTAACGTGACTAAATAATTAATGCAATGTTGTTGACTACAAACGAAGACACAAAATGTAGTTTACAAAATAAAATCTTGCCGAAATCTCTCTAAGACGAGAAAAAATAATTATAACTTTTAGAATAATTCATGTTATTAAGATAAGATAAGATATTCCTTTATTGATCCCCTTGGGGAAATTCAGGATTATTAGTGCATCATTTCCGTTTCCTGTGTGCAGCGCAAGCGCTTTGATTATTTCCTCACTCGCGTTCTTAGCCAGCATTCTAGATAGCAATAACTTACTGCACACAGCATGGGTTTAACTCTTTAATTGCCAAACCCGAGATAAGTCGGGTTAACTCGCCATGCGTTGGCTGCCAGACCCGAGATATCTCAGGTTTTGGTCGTTTATTCTTTTATTCAATATTTGTATTCATTATTCATCCAGGGACCTTGGTGTTACCATAGGGAATGAGTCTGAGATCGCCAAAGTGCAATACCGGCCACATCCAGCTAGACAGCGTATCGAGGACCCTTTGAAACCTTATATCTTGCCCTGTGTTACACTAAAATGTCACCGGGCGCAGTTTTCTGGGTCAGGCGAGTCGAGCGGTTCTCCCGGTTGCATTGAAGCGCGTCTAATGCCCCTGATCCAGATGTTGTGGTGGGTTATGTCGTGGACCAAATGGACATAGGATGGACCAGATGGTAGGGCGGCTACGTGGCGTAGTGGGCAAGGCGCTCGCCACGAAATGCTGGAGACGCTGGGCTCGTCAGTTCGAGCCCAGCGCTCCACATTTGCTTTCAGTTTAGCTGGTCGTCCGTACTAATACACATTGGCCGTATTAGGGGGTGTGAAACTGATGGGTGGGGATCGGGCGTTGTGGACAGCGACTCCTACAGGTCGGTTGGTGCGCCTGCGCAGTAGAATCAGGAAGTGTCGGGGGCAGCGTGAGCCTCCCACGTGTTACTCCTCGCCACTGAGAGATCGAGCTGCGCAGGTGAAAAGATGCGACTGCTGTTACCTCAAGTACCGGAGGGGACTTGTGCTATGTATGACTTAGTCCACATTGCAGCCGGCTTGTGGGAGGCAAGAAACAGCGTCCGTGACAGGGGAGGGTTGAATTGGATGATACGAAATTGGGATGGGAGAAAATATGGAAAATGGGAGAAAAAGTTGATCAAAAAAAAAAGGATGGACCAGATGGCGATCAAACTATTGGAATATTATTTTTGGAATACTCCCGATCACAGGTAGGGATTATTTGATGTCAATTCTATCTTGATCGTGCAATGTTATTATACCGATCCAGCTGATCAGCGTTTTTAGTGTTCAATACGAATACTTATTTGGCAATCAAATAATCAGAAACGACCCCCCCCCCCCTTTCATGCATTCATGATGAAACATAATACCTATTATATACATTTGGTTTGGGAATAGTAGCGTGTCCAGGAAAGAAACGGCAACGCTTATAGTAGAATTCACGTATAAGGCTATAACTCAGCCTTTCGGGAATTACCCCAGACCACTCTAAAACTACTCATATTCACCACGGTATAACACGGGAGCGTATGGATTTTTTTTCACATATTGAACGATAGATAGTTGATGTCAAATGGGCCATAGTATTGTATCCATAGCTTTAATATAGCATATATATAGCTCTACAAACAAGGTGACACACTCCTATCTTTAAAGCGTGGCATTGCTACAACGGGACCCGTCTAATCCCTGGCACTGAATGAGTTAATGGAAAAATGGCGGGGCAACAGGGTAGAGCCATATGAAATCCGTTTTATTTTTTTCCAAATTCCATTTTATTTTTTTCCAAATTCCGTTTTTTCCGTTTTAATATTTCAGAATTCTGTATTTTGCTTTGTACGCTCATTTTACCATCAGAAATAGTGTCTAATAAGTGGGAATGAATAAATGCCCACAATTTAATAAGATATAACAGTCCATTTAATAGGGCTGTCTTAAATACTTCGAAGCTTTGTTCGATGGGCATGGGATTCGAATATGAAGAAAAAATTCGATTATTAAAAAAAAAAAAAAATTATATATATTTTTGCAAAATCAACTCTGCCTCTCTTTGTTAACTACAACAAGCAATGCTGTTTGTTATTTAAGATGAGGTCGGACTCTGCACTGACAGATTTGTGTTCATTGTGCTGCTTTTATAAAGCCTCAAATGACGGCTTACAATATTTCATGAAAGCAAAGTGTTTTGTTTGTCTAAGATTTAAAAAGGTTTCAACTTTACAGCACTGACAAAGTTGAACAAAGTGCTGTACAAGCCCCCCAACAGTAAAAAAAAAAAAAAAAAAGTGGATTCCATTTTTATTGCTCAATTCCGCGATTCCGTCCGCGATTCCGTGATCGCGGATTCCATATGGCTCTACAACAGGGTCTCGGTGGTGTTGTATGCAGTGGGCTTGGACTTGGCAGAATGTATTGTTGAAAGTGAAGGAGGAGACTAGTTTGAAACTAACTGCTACGTTACTGTTAGCATTAGCAACTCGCTAGCTGTCAAATCATCTCTAATTCATTCTCGCATTCCCTTTACTTCTCACGCTGGACACTAATGCAGGAAACAATCCCACCGCTGCCACCAATGTAAACGAGGAATAGTCCGCCTATACTTTCAAACTAGTAAAACGGGAGAATTGATATCTGATCATCAACATAACGGTTTTCTTCCTCTTTCCACAACACAACAACGGACCTGTCACAGGTGCGCGCCCCGCAACTCCACCTAATAACGTCAGCATCAATAATAACATAGAACACATTAAATAGCTATAGAACACATTAAATAGCTTACATAAACCGCGGGGGGGCGGGGGCGCTCTCTCGTTGTCGGAACACAGTGTGAGAAGAGCATTTATGCAGGTGAACACCAGGAAGGCTGCAGGCCCAGATGGTATAACAGGACGCATACTTAAGTCCTGTGCAAACCAGCTTGCCCCGGTGTTCACCGCCATATTTAATCAATCCCTGGCGGAGTCAGTAGTCCCTGCCTGCTTCAAGATGTCTACCATCATCCCTGTACCGAAGAAGCCCTCCCCAACATGTCCAAATGATTACAGACCGGTGGCACTCACCTCTGTGGTCATGAAATGTTTCGAGAGGCTGGTCAAGGACCACATTTGTGCCTCTCTCCCCAGTGATATGGACCCTATGCAATTTGCATACAGGACAAACAGGTCCACTGATGACGCGGTCTCCCAGGTACTGCACAGCACTCTCTCCCACCTTGACCGTCAGAAGGGGGGCTATGTGAGACTGTTGTTCATTGACTACAGCTCAGCGTTCAACACCATAGTCCCCACCAGACTGGTGGACAAGCTGATCGAGCTAGGCCTGAGCTCCGCCCTGAGCGCCTGGGTACTGGACTTTCTGAGTGAAAGACCCCAGGCGGTCAGGGTGGGGGGTCAGACCTCCAACACCATCACCCTGAGCATCGGGTCCCCCCAGGGCTGTGTTCTAAGCCCCCTGCTGTACTCACTCTACACACACGACTGTGCGGCCAAGTTCAGCTCCAACTCCATTGTGAAGTTCGCCGACGACACGGTGGTGGTGGGGCTGATCTCGGACAACGACGAGAAGGCCTACCGAGAGGAGGTTGAGGTACTGGAACGTTGGTGCCAGGACAACAGCCTGCTCCTGAACATTGGTAAAACCAAGGAGCTGATCGTGGATTATAGGAGAGGACAGCAGGAGACACACACACCACTGACGATTAACGGGGCTACCGTGGACAGGGTGAGCAGCTTCAAGTACCTGGGGGTCCACATCTCAGAGGACCTGACATGGTCAACACACATAGACACAGTAGTAAAGAAAGCGAAGCAGCGCCTCTACCACCTGAGACAGTTAAGGAAGTTCAGAGTATCGGGGAAGATACTCCAGTCCTTCTACTCAGGAGCTGTAGAGAGCATCTTGACCGGAAACATCACTGCCTGGTATGGGAACAGCACGGCACAGGACAAGAAGGCCCTACAGAGAGTGGTGCGCTCAGCCGAGCGTACCACGGGTATTGCGCTACCTCCCCTGCAGGCTCTATACAACAAGAGGTGCAAATCCAGAGCCTGCAGGATAATGAAAGACCCCCACCACCCCAATAACAGCCTGTTCCAGCTGCTGAGGTCAGGCAGACGCCTGCGAACTCCAGCTACTAGGACGGAGAGGCTTAGGCTAAGCTTCTTCCCCCAGGCCATCAGAGCCTTGAACAATGAACATTGAGAGACACAGAAACTGAACTATCCACACACAAGCACATACACGACACGCACGCTGAGCACGCTCACACACTAGCAGCCACTTTAACACTCATGCCGCACACACGCACACTTATGGCCAGAGGAAAGGCCACTTAAAGTAGTATAGCATCAGGAACAGTGTATTGCACTACTAAAGCTACCTAGCATGTCCTATATGCTCTGTAAATACTAATGTACAGATACCGAGATGGCACACCATGTACCTGTTTATTGCACTGTTTTATTGGATTCTATTAATATGTTGTACCACTGTATTTTATTGGATTCTATTATATGTTGTACCACTGTATTGCACATCGTCGCGGGCAAGACCAGCCGCATTTCATTGTATACCTGTATGCCGTGACAATTAAAACTCTTGACTTGACTTGACTTGATAAATCTAACCAGCTAGCACTAACATTAGCTTGTTTAGAAAAAGCTCACGCCAATTTATGAGGCTGTAACTGAGTGGCGAGACAAAAAAAAATACTAAATCAAGACTAAACGAAAAAGACAGACTAAAATGCTCAGACCTGTAGTTGACTAAAACTTGACTAAACTAAAAATAGATGAAGGTGACTGTTGAAATATGACATGTATATCATGTAAATTTATAGCAAAGACATTCTCCCATTATTACACTATGCAAAGCCTAGTTTGTTCCCTTAGATTCTCTCTCTCTGGCCCAGCCAGATGACCACTCACAGATCCTTATCAGTGACCATAAAAACTCACACACACACGCTGTAATATCCTCATCTTCCCCCCAGACACAAAGACACATTTAAACAGCTCTGGAACATATAGCCTTAACTCAACTAATTTGACACGAAATGCCACAAGTGACTAAATTATGACTTGACTAGGATTATCCCGCGATTAGAAGACGGGGCCAGGTAGAGTTTAAGTACCAACGATAAGACACATACACATATAAATCTCCCTCCGACTCTCCCTCCCTTTCAGACCAGAACCCCCACTTTAACTCTGACACACACACACACACACCAGCACGCACACCAACACACACACACCAGCACGCACACACACCAACACACAGGCACGCACACACACCAATTATATGATGTGCCATGGAGAGAGAAGATAAGGAAACGGAGGGAGAAGAGGACTTCACTTTTTCATTTTGGGAGCACACGTCTTGGCCGGCTGGTCAGATCACTCTGTGTTCAAGAACTAGTACTTTGTTTATTTCACCTATTATACCTTATTCACTTTTATACCTTGTTCATTCATTTTTATATAATAAACTACCTCAAAAGTGTTTCATTCTTTACTTCTTTTTTAAATCTTATTACCGATCGGGTTTCAAAGTTTGCAAACTCGACAATCAATATGATGAAAACGAAAAAGAGATTTGACACATGACTAAGACTAAAACTAAAATTCAAAATAGCTAACGAAATTAACACTGCCAGCCAGTGCCTTCCAGTTTGTACCCTGAGCTGCACTCAGTGAAGGAGAGCACCAGCCCCTGGGATGCACCTGTACTTCTGGTCAAAAGAAGAAGGGTCATGGAGGTTTTGTGTAGACTACTGCAAACTGAATGCAGTAACACAATGATGCGTTTTCCCTACCCAAGATTGAAGAGTCGCTGATGTCCCTGAAGCAGGCTGACTGGTATTCCACCCTGGACCTGACCAGTGGATACTGGTATATTGAGGTGGATCCCATCAACCACTGGAATAGGCCCCCCGGGTCAAGAGGATGCTTTTTGGCCTGTGCAATGCCCCAGTGACCCTCCAGAGGTTGATGCAGGTAAATGACTAACCATTGACCTACATGGATGATGTGATTGTGTTCTCGGCTACCTCTCAGCAGCACATGGGGCACCTAGAGAGGGGGCTCCAACAACTCCAGGCTCATGGGTTGAAGCTGCAGCCACTTTAATGCCACCTGCTGCAGAGGCAAGTCAAGTATCTGGGCCATGTCGTCAGTGGAAATGGAATAGCCACTTATGGGGAGCCGAGATCACGGTCTTCATTGACCACTTCATTCAACCTTTATTTAAACTCGAGGAACACTGAGGTTTCGCTCATTTACAGTGATGTTGAGTATACAATTAAAAGAGATAGAAGAAACAGGAAACAAGAAACAGGAAATGCATCTGTATACAGCCCGACTGCATGCGATAGAACAGATGTGGGTGGCTCAACTGGCTAACTTTTCCTATACTGTCACGTACAGCGAGGAGCGGAACCTTTCCTATTTCCTAGGCTGTCTCCCCATGTTCATCCCTATCCATTCCCTTGTCCCTGTTTATGTTTTTTAGAATATGTAAGTGTGCGGTTAGGTAGGTTATTTTATTTGATAGTGTGTTCCCCTTTGTATTTACCCCTTGTCTGCTAGCACGGTTCACATGGTGCCCCATTCAGGTGAAAGGATCCCTCCATGACCATAGCAGCAATACCCTGTGCCCCATTCTAATCAGTCACCAAGCAGAGTTTAAAAGTGGAGCGATCAGCGCCAAGCATAACTGTATATCCATTTGTTGCAATAAATGGTTAAATCTATGACGAGTGTTCCTGACTTAAACATATTGAATGTCCACTTGATCTATTCACCACAGATGCAACACTTATCTCTGTGTTTTTCAGTTCCCTGGAGCTAGCTAAGGAACAAATAATTTAACAGGCATGACAAATGGGATCCCGCCTGAGATATTGATTCACCACAACATTAGAATCCATTTGAGACCTAAAGCAGAGCCAGTATGCCAATAAGCTCTTAAGTGTCAGGATATGCTGGGTAAATGGCTGCTTTTTTCCTGAGTGGCAATTCAATGGAGTCTTGGCACCATGTGTCTCACATACAGTAGAGAACCAAAAGCTTTCATCCACATATGATATATAAATCTATATTGGGCTCTGTGGAGGACAGGCTGGTGTGATGGAAATGTTTCGTCTTCAAGCTAATTGCTCTACTGTATTCCATTAACCAATATAAGAAGCTGCAGTTCATTCTAAAGACAAATTACCACGTAAACCAAATTACAAACATAAGCATTTCTCACGAAGCAGAGGCTTGGTGCAGTTTTTGTGTGTGCAGAAGTTTGGATATAGGTTAGAGTTAACAGAGGTAACAGATTGAAAATGTTGAGAGGGTCCCTATTTTGAATAAGGACACTAGAGCATCAAATACCCAGTTTTATCAGTTATTCTCATTCAAACATGCTAGTTCAGCTATATCATATTTTTAATCTTTAAAATCATATTTTTAATCTTTAACCTGTTCCACCCGTGGTGAAAATCTGCCTAAAATATATACCTAGGTAAATGGAATATTGCTCCACTTCTACAAAGTCCGTTTGCATATTCTTGGTATCTAGGGACATCAGGGAATGTATTCAGTGTCAGATATATTGTGTCTATTACTAGGCTTGCTTAAATTGTGAGAATATGAATTATGATTTTTCTTTGCATCTTTGACAGTGACTAAAACCATGCTAATAATGACCAAACATAAAAAAAAACTGCCACTGATCTCGTTCAGTACCTTCTTGAGATCATGTGTACAAAAAATTCGAAGGAAATTAATAAAGGGAAGATGATTAAACAGAAGGTTCTGTAGATACAGTACTGAATTCTCCCATCCGGACCAATGCAATTTGAAATATTATTATAGAATATAGAATAGGAGGCTTATAAATTACCTTCCCAGATAGCAAAATATGAGTGAATCAACGTTGAAATATGGTTAGGCAGAAATATTGAATCTATGTTGAAGCCTGACATCGAAATTATACAAAACGTTGTCTATGACTTACATGTTGAATCAACGTTAGGTTTTCAACCATAACTGATACTATATCAATGTTGATTCAACCATCATCTAAATCAGGGGTGGCCAACCCGCGGCTCGCGAGCCGCATGCGGCTCTTTGCCCGTCAATGTGCGGCTCTTCCATCCATAAAAAAAAATAAAATGTTTTTTTTTTTTTTTTTTTTTTTTCCTTTTTTTTTTTTTTGTCACTCATTCCACAAGGACGTAGAATAAACATTTACAATTTTTTTTAAATGGTCCATTTGCATGTTCTTGGTATCTGAATCTAGGGACATATATGGATCAGTGTCAGAAATTGTGTGTCTGTTACTAGGCTTGAGTAAATTGTAATGAACCAAAGGAGAATATCAATTCTATTTAAAAAAAAAATTATCTTTGACTGTAAATAACACCATGCTAAAATTGACCAGACCTGAAAAATCTAAGCAAATGAATAAAGGGAAGATGATTAAACAGAAGGTTTTGTAGATACAGTACTGAATTCTGCCATCTTTTTTATAATGTAAATTTCTCCACCATTTTTCATCATATTGCAACACCGTTTTTTGCAAGACGTTCACAGAAAGGTAGAGAAACTAACTGCGTTCTGTTTTATGGCAATAACGTTCAGGTTTGTGGGAGATAATCCCAAAAAATAAGAGAAATTAAAAAGTAAATCCAGAAGTCAGATGATTGACAGGGGCTGGTGTGAGCTGGGTAGGGTAGTTTTTCGAAATTTGAAAGCCCTGAGTCTCTTCCTTCAAAAGACTACACTCACTTTTGGCTGTGCCACTTCCTCCTGTCAATATGCGCCGGTTTCCGACTCAATGCCCTGAGATTTCTATAATCTTATATTTCACTAATAACAGTTCAAATAATTGGTAAACAAACATAATGCTGAAAATATACACTTTTACTGTATATCTCGGGCTTAAGAGGTTAACCCTGTGAGGCCCAAATTAAAAAGAAATTAGCAACTTCAGAGGCCAGAGGGTGGAACATATAAACACATTTACTATCAAATAGCATTGTGAGGCTGAACAACAGGACCAATTGACTATACATGTGCTTAAAGGGGAACTATCTTATAAATGGCTTTTTTCAGTGTTTACCATTGTTTCTTAGCTATGTGGACTTATATTAATAGGATATATGTCTCTAATTCTCATATTGGCGAATTCTTCCAATTCTCCTCTCACAATATTCACCCTCACTGAACTGAGTCATCTGAAAATGTGCATATCTGTGATGTCAGAGATTTCTCAGCTGCATAATAATGTGGCAGTTGATGTGGCAGTTGGCACCAGGCCACACAGTGGTTGGAGCCCAGCCTCAAAACGGCTTAAGATCTTAAGGTAGAAAAATGCGGTTTTTAGTACTTGATTAGAAATACAAAACAATGCATTTTTTTGGAAAAAAACCTAGGTGTTCCATAGACTCACAGGAATTGTGTAAAAGTGCCCAAATAGTGAAAGAAATAGTAAAATAGTTCCCCTTTAACATTTTTTAAATAAACATTATTTTTTTAAATGGCTAAAAGTGATTTTGTAATTTTGAAACCGTGGGTCTCACAGGGTACTTTTAACCCTGTGAGGCCCAAATAAAAAAGACATTAGCAACTTCAGAGGCCAGAGGGTGAGACCTATAAACACATGAAGGGTGCCGTGACTGAAAAAAAAGGTTGAGAAACGCTGGTATATGGTGTGGCTCTTTGTGGTACCACAGTCATTTTTTTGTGGCTCTTAGTCTCTGACTGGTTGGCCACCCCTGATCTAAATGGTAATCTACATGCACATTTTAGTTGATTTTATATTGAATCAATGTTAGGCATCAATGTTTATTCAACCATAATCTAAATGGTACTCTACTTGTAGATTTGGATTGATTTAATCAAAGTTAAGGAATCAATACTGATTAATGTACATTTTACATTAAAATATTGCTGCTGATATGTATACATCATAACATTACACGTTTTTTTTTCTGCTGTTAAACACACTATTGTTGGCAGACGGTGTATTAGCGGTTGTTCAAAATTCTTACATTACCATATTTCCAAAAATGTGTGAACAAAAATGACAACATGGCATTAATATCTGAGATGAAAACACTACGTTATTTATATTGATGTGATGCCGATTGATATGAATAGCGCGTTACGTTAACACTATGGCGACCGGCGGGGCGCGGCGATTTAGGCCTCAGAGGACAGAGGCTTGTAAACAAACCGATGTACTTGCTAAGAGCTTTATATATCATTTATAGTATTGCTATCTGTCCATTCTCATTGTCACTTGAGTGCATAAACCGTGCCTTCATAATGGCTTAAAGAAAATAAAAATCCATCGGTTGGTTGTCATTTTATAGCGTCGTGAATATAAGGTTTATCGTGCTTTTCGTCTCTTCTTTTTTTCAGGAAGCTAGATAATAGGCTAAACGTTGGCGCCGTTATATCAAACGCCATTTCTGCTGTATATATACGAATGAAATAAAACAAACTGCGTAGCATCCGGAGTATTACAGAGCATCTATGGATGAAATGGGGGTGGCGGGGAACGCCGATTAGTATTATTGATTAGCAGGGGTGTAAAGTACTTGAGTAATTGTACTTCGTTACAATACTTAAGTACTGTTTTGGGGGATTTGTACTTTACTCAAGTATTATTAGGTTTGTATACTTTGTACTTTTACTCCATTACATTTCAGAGAAAAAAAACATACTTTTTACTCCTTACATTTAAAATGCAGACCTACAAAGTACAAAGTACAAATTTCACAGGTCCAACCATTTTAATTAGTATATTTTAATTGTTTATCTGGCCGAACTAACGTTAACGTTATTAATCCTGCAACCGCAGGTAAACAGCCAATCAAATCCCCATCAATGGAAAATGAACCCACCCATACCCATGCTGATTGGTCCTTGTGCAACACTAGAAAGCGGGGTTCTTTGACACCTGCTATCAGAAGAATAGACAGTCAGATCCGCATTATGCTGTGGTTAATATTGTGATATTATTCAGGGTACTCCAGTATTCTGTCTTTAATATTGTGATATTATTCAGGGTACTCCAGTATTCTGCCTTTAATATTGTGATATTATTCAGGATAATCCAGTATGCTGTGGTTAATATTGTGATATTATTCAGGATACACCATTCTGTTTTTAATATTGTGATATTATTCATGCTGTGATGTGAATGCCGTCCATGTTAGTTTACCTTCAATGGAGAAGTGCATTAAATAATTTTAATGCAAAAAAAGTGTCCTCTGTTCTTTCATTTCAGCATTATTTATCGCAGAACACATTCCATTGTGGGCAGAGTGTATGCTTGGTTTCATTCCAGCCTTGCCTAAACACCAGCTGATGATTTCACTAATTGGCTCACCTCTTCAACTAACTCACCTGGTGCAATGTATAGTTAAAATGAAAACTTGGCCCACGATGGAATGAGTTTGAGACCCCTGGTCTATCCCTTTCAAAAAAAAATTACTTTTACTTTTGAGTACTTAAGTACATTTAAAAGTAGGACTTTTTGACTTTTACTCAAGTGTGTTTTTAGCCAGATACTTTGACTTTTACTTGAGTCAGATTTTGAGACGGTACCCATACTTTCACTTAAGTATAATTTCTGGGTACTTTTTACACCCCTGTTGATTAGCAATAGAGTGTGCGTTTAGGTAGCCAATGTCAGTGATCTATCACGTTAGGTTTTAAAACAATGTCCAATCCAGCTGTAATTTGGGGGAATAGTATCCTACTGTCAGGCCATGTGATCGCCGGCAGCATTTCTTCATTAGTCATCGGAATCTGGTAGATCGATATGTCCATTGGCTAACCATAAATCCCATTATTCCAGGCTAAAATAAGCGTTCGGTAACATGATCAAAGATGGAGGGTCTTCGTTTGGAATCGAGGCTCTTATGATCCGCCCACAGACTGTAAAATACTTTTTTTTTTTTTTAAATCCCCTCAATGATACTGCAGTGAAAAAACGAAAGGAAGAGACAGCCTTTTTTTTCCGCTCTCTCCCTCTCTCGCACCTCCCCCCCCCCCCCCCCCCTCTCTCTTTCTCTCTCTGTCTACCAGTCGCAGACTGTGTGGACTGACTGTCACTCAAAGTGCTTATGGGCGGAGCCAGGTCAAATCTTGAAGCTGGAAAATGATGGTTTTGAGTACTTGATTAGAAATATAAAACAATGCATTTTTTTGAAAAAAAACCTTACAGATGTCTTCAATAGACTAACAGGAATTGTGTAAAGTTGCCCAAATAGTGCTAGGAATAGCAGTACAAGTCCCCTTTAACAACATGTACCCGCCCTGACCTGTGTTTTGTAGTGAGTAAGTTGTCACAGCATTTCGCTGATCCGACAGAGGAACACTGGATCACAGTAAAACATGTTTTTCGTTATCTAAAAGGTACAGTAGATAAACTACTTTGTTTCAGAAAGAGCAGCGACGGCCCTAGGGCTTAAAGCCTACAGTGATGCAGATTGGGCTGCTGACACCTCAGATAGAAGGAGTACAACTGGATACTGTGTTAGTTTAAACACAAACAGCTCACTGGTTTCATGGAAAACAAAGAAGCAGCCCACAGTAGCACTGTCAACTTGTGAAGCCGAGTACATGGCTCTGGCCATGACGATACAGGAGTGTATTTACCTAGAACAACTGCTCGGAGGGATGGATAACTATGTATATAAGAAAACTGTTGTTTATGAGGACAACCAAAGTACTATTGCCATTGCGAGAAACCCTGTGTGCCGACAGAGGTGTAAGCATATGGACATAAAGTACCATTTCATCAGATCTGTCATCAGAGAAGAAAGAATGACACTGATTTATTGTCCAACAGATGACATGGTAGCAGACGCTATGACGAAACCTGCTTCCAAACTGAAATTGAAAAGATTTGCAGAGGTTATGTTTGGTGTGTAAATATTGAATGCCATACTCTTTTTGATGTTCTAAGACTGTGTTATTTCCTTTGTAAATTGTTTTGAAGAGTCCATACAGAATGTTAAGCAACCATAAGTGGGAGTGTTGAATATAGAGGGTGTGTGTATGGTTGTAACTGACTGTAATTGCTCTCTACTGCCCTCATGACTGCATGTATATCTGTGTCCACTGGAGGGCGCTGTAGGCGGAGCGTCTACTGTCTACACCAGGTTGGGACTATATAAACCTTGGTTCCCTCCTACTGTTCCTTCTTCTCACTTCTGCCCCTCCCGGAGAGGAGATCATATGTGCTGCTGTATTATGAGACAACGTGATAAATAAACTGCTGCCAGCAGAGCAAGGCCAAAGATAGAATACCATGCCTCTTGTATACATTATTGTCGCCCCATTGCCAAATCTGTTAACAGATACCTCAGATTTGTAATCACTCCCCTTGGTTTATTTGATTGGTCCGTTGACAAGAGGACGTTGTTGCACTACTTTTCAAATGTTTTCAACTGCGAGAGCCCAAAAAAGCGCCTCTTAAAGAATGTGAGGCATGTCGTTTGGAGGAGACCTTTATAAACTGCGTCTTGTCACCCTTAATACATTTATCCATGTCTATCATTCTCATGTATTGTAATCTTGAGTCTCTAGTCAATGGCTATTCCTGACCGGAAGGCCAGGCAGCTGTTGGTAAGTCACAGGCAGAGATGGCAGGATTTCTTGCTGACTAAAATAAACTAGTTACAGTACTCACAAAATGTATGCTATATATGAATCAATCTATTGTTCCATTTATCTATTGTAAGAATGTATAGACAACCATCTACAAATATGTATACTATTACAAAATGTGCTGTTCTATGTCGTTATGGCTTGCTCAGCACCTGTCTGCATATATCTCGCTTCAGCGTATATACACTGAATAAAAAATTCCACCATGTACCTTTACATGCCAGCATTCATCTGACCACACCCCCATCCGCTTACCTACATAAGCAGGGGTGGGGCCACACACTCATCTCCTTCTCAAATTTCATCCACAGGAAGTGCCTGCTATATGCCCACTTGACGTGGAGAAAAATATTTAGTCTGAGGAATGTAAAAATGTTAAAAAAAAATTACCCTCAGCTGCGTCACGAGGGATTCATGTCAGTCTGTGTTCTTTCTTTTTTGAATAAAAAGAGGAAGGTACATTAAGCACGACAGCTCCGTGTCGTTCTCCCAGGCGACTTGGAAGAACAATGTTTGGTGTCTTGCTAGACTATCCATTGATGTGTTTGGGTCTCGACGCATACATAGTGCTGGCTCAGGTGTGTTTCTGTGACAGAATCACACAGGGGCTAAGTGCGCCTTGGTTGCTTGTTAAAACAGCGTTTTTATAGGGCAACTGGGATGGAGTTTTGTCTCTTCCGAGCACCAGTTTACTAGGTTGTCTCGATGAATTCTCGTTCATATCTGGGGGATGTTAACGGAATAGATCAGAACATAGGTAGAGGGGTCTCACGCCCTTGGGGTGGGCCACTGAGCACGGTCCAAATAAGGACCGTCTGGGTGGCACCCTCTTTTCATGTTTTAGATCGACACGCATACCTACCCCCTCTCCTGGAGTGGGCATGTCGGCGTGGTTAGGACACGGGACTGGTCTGGTCACACTGGTCCAGGTCAGTTAACCCGTTGTCCGCCCGGGTGTCACAGGGTTAGGCGCTATGGAGACCCTTTGTTGGGTACATGTTGTACTCTGCACTATCGTAATGGCTTACGGCCATACCAACCTGTACACGCCCAATCTTGTCCGATCTCGGACGCTACGCAGGTTCGGTCCTGGTTAGTACTTGGTTGGGAGACCGCCTGGGAATACCAAGTGCGGTGTGCTTAGGGCTGGTTCTCCATTCTTTTCGCTCCTCTCTCACGCGTGGCGAAGAGGGGGCTGTTGGGGTGGTCTTGGACCTTCTCTGGTAACCCTGTGCTTCCCGTGCCGCCGGGCCCGGTCCGAAGTAAAGTTTCGTTGATACCGTAGGCCTGGGATAACCCTTTTTTGAAAACTGAAACACTTGTACTGCGGTATAGCCAGTGTATACCCGCAGGTGTGTTTTGGAGTTTTTTCTTTAGGGGTTATAGGAACAACCACCGTCTGTACAGAGAGGGTGGTTGATTCCCTGGTGTGTTGGAGCAGAGTCAACTCCCGGGTTACCCGGTTGAGTGTGCCCCTGCACGTTCACGACGTCTGCCAATCATGTCAGCCTTCTCTGCCTCGACCCCTCTGGGTGGGTTTTTTTTAATGGAGGCTTCATCATGGTGATCAACAACGCCAGCATACGCCCCTTCCGCCGGGGGGGCTGTTTTCAGCTGACTCCTTTGGCGCCTGTCTCGTCTGCAGTGCTCCAGGCTCAGGTTACAGCCTGTTGCCTGGTTTCCCCGGTGCGCTGCCTGCTTCCGTTGGTTAACCTTTTGAGTGCTTACGGCCATGCTGACTGCCTGTTCTGCAGGGTCAGTGTGCCAGGCGGTGTGCTATTGGGGGGAAAGGGCCCGCTCTTGGAGGGGCCTTATCCGAATACGCTGGCGATGTGGGGGGCGGTGTCACTAAGTGGCCACCTGGTGGGGTCTTGATGCCTGGCGTCATTGACCTCTCCGGGCCCCCTTTTTCAGGGGATCCAGTCCCTTCAGTGGGTCTGGGTCTTCCTTCGCGCTCCGCTGCTACGGCCTTGCCACGGGGTTGGGTTTGCTCTTGACCCCGTGATTTTGGGGGCAGTAACGAGGTTGTTCCTTCCGTTCGTTCCCGGGTGGCATGCGGGTTGTGCGTGTGTGTAGTCGTGGGCTCAAGCCACGGTCTGCTCACCCTGTGCGTTGAGTTGCTTGAGTGCCTCTTCGCACGGTCGGATCCGTCGCCCTCCTGTGAACCTCCAATAGGGGGGGTATCCTCCATTAGGGAGGGTCGGGGGGGCTCGGTCCTCCCCGGTCTGATGGTTGTGGGGGGCCTCAGCGGGGTTCACGTGCTGAGCAAGCCATAACGACATAGAACGAAGGGTTATGTATATAACCCAGTTCTATGAGTTATGGTGCGCTCAGCACCTGGACGCCGCTGCGGCCCTTGATTTTTCATTGTGGTGAAATTTGTTGGGAAGGAGATGAGTGTGTGGCCCCACCCCTGCTTATGTAGGTAAGCAGATGGGGGTGTGGTCAGATGAATGCTGGCATGTAAAGGTACATGGTGGAATTTTTTATTCAGTATATATAATGCTGGATAACGTGGGACAGACTACAGCGACCAGTATTTAGAATGGCGATCAGATAATTGGATTATTATTTTTGCATTACATCAGAGACAAGGTAAGGGCAGTATATATCCAATCTTGCGTTGATCCGATATTTTTTTCTCCCGTGATCGAAGCTGTCTGTGTGGAATGTGTGTGTGCTGTGTCCCGTTGGTCACATCACAGCACGGAGGGGCGCCCCGCTCCAAGCCCCCTTTCATGCGTGCATGAGGAAATCTAGTGTTGATTTCAAGATGATTCGATAATCAGGCGAAAAATGGCAACGTGATAAGTGGATTTAACTAAAGGGCTGTTTTCACGTCTTTTCCTGGGATTACTCAGAATCACTCAAACTATACTCATATTCACCACGGTATAAAACGGTAATGTACGGATGAAAAAATTATCAGTTTTTTGCATGTTGACCAGAAGAAACTCACAAAAATCGACAACGTTATTAGATACATATTGTTTTAGCACTCGCAAACACGGCATTCTCTCCATTGAACAAAGTGCTGGCTTAAACGCAACCTCTGGCGTCCATTGTATTAAAGTATAGATACAAATACTATAATATAAAAAAAAAAGTACAAACACAAGATAGTCCAGTGATGAGTGTCCAGTGATATGGTCTAGTGCAAAATACAAGATAGTCTGTACGTTGATGTGAGTCTCTAGTCCTAAAGTCCCTAGTTCTGGCGGCAGATCTGGCTGTCCAAGCCCATTGTTGTAGAGCCTGATGGCTGCCGGTATAAAGGAGTGGAGGGGGAGGCTTAGGCTGGTTTTCCCCTACTCTCCCTGGCCTGTCCACCTGATCCTCACCAAATTTGCTGGAATCTGGTGACTAACATCTTCAAAGAAAAATGGATGGATGGTTAGTGGACAGTGTGCACAGATAAAGCATGCAACATACTGGGGACACAGAGCAACAGAATGATTGATAGAGGCAGTGAGGTAGACTGAGCAATAGACTAGTTGGAGAGCCAGGCAATGAAATGCACCATCTGTCTTTTTCGAATAATAAACAGAGAGGCACTCTGTTGAAGGAAGGTAGCCATTAGGAATATCTTGTAAACACATTACAAGCCTGATCAAGTCTTACAGGTAACATGTAGGTAGAAGAGCCCTGCTACATCCATAAATACATGAAGCTTGTCGGTCTGGCAGCTTCCTGTGTTTTCTGATGTAGCATAGATATGAAGAGTGAGATATTTTTGCGACCACACACACATGACAATAGAGCATGTTTGGAGGCACAGCGTTGACCACGTTTGATCCTGTCCCGTCTCTCATTCTCCGGACAATCGATAGCGCTGACACGACACAGAGACTGAAATATCAGGATTCCATCTCTGTCCTCAGGGCTGCTGTGCTCAGTGGAAAAACAAAGCCAAACACAAACAGGTGTAAACCAGGAGAGGGGATGAATTTTTCATGAGGACAGATCTGATCACTACCAGAACCCCGGTCTTAACACTTTGAGCGCCACTCATGGCTAATCTCGGGTTTACGATTGTGACGTTGAAAGCCATGTCACGGCTTTTCTCTGGATTTTTTATTTTTTTTTATTAGCGATCTGAAATCATATTGCATCACGCGAGCCTACCGTTGGAGATCCAGGGGCCGCCGGCGATCAGATGTGAAAAAAGCCGCCCCTATCGTCTCCCAGATGGTAAATCACCCTTTTGGAATGGACTCAATGAAAATGGATGGGGGAAAAAATATTCCAGTCCACATTTTCCAGTCCACTGATGCAGCCAGAGTTACCAGAGTTAATTCTGGAGCCTCTGAGCCGCGGCGATCATGGGTTATACTGTACACACGTTGGATCAATATACTTATCGATTTTTTCTAATGGTGATCAGGAATTGGAATATACCATTTGGATACCATCTGATGTCAGGTAAGGAATCTACGTTATCAGTGTTAGGATAATCAGACTCGTTTTCATGGAGATATAAGTAGTGATGCACGATATATCGGCCGCCGATATAATATCGGCCGATATGGCAGTTTTTTTACACATCGGTATCGGTCCGATATCAAGATATGGCCGATATTAAAAAAATAAAAATAAAAAATAATTTTTTTTTTCTTTTTACATGTTTTGGCCTTAAATAGTTTCAAAATATCAGTCATTTATGAAAATAAGTTACAAAAGTTAAAAAATTATGCGTTTTGGAAAATAGCTCTTTATTTGATTATCATAAAAAAGTGTTTTCTATACAGAGATATCGACATCGGTAAATATCGGTATCGGCCAGAACAGCAATATTAATATCGTTTATCGGTATCGGCCACAATTTTCACATCGGTGCATCACTAGTATAAGCGTTTCCACTATATGTGATATGGCTGTTTCACTGTAAAAGCCATGAGGAAATAATAGCAGCGATTATCAGCGGCACGAGCGTGCGTGCGCACACATATACTATCGACCGTCTAGCGTTTATTTGAAAACGATTCATAAATAGACAGACAAATGATAACGTTCTGGAATATTCCAGTAAAAGGCGATTATCATGGAATGTGTTGTTTTTTCTTCGAAACCGCTATGCTATAAAAAGGAAATGAAGCGATAAAAACACAATCTGCTTTGCCAATGTTGACTGGAAAATGATTCTTTGATAAGCGATGGGCAGATTAGACACATAGCATAATTTAAAACATAGATTAGGCGATATTAACGTTACATGGGCCGTGGACCGTGGCATCAACGGGGTAAAAAGGAAAACACGGCCTGGCACTGAAAGTGTTAAATTTGAAATAAACACACAACTTGGCCTAAAGATTCGAAGCAGAAAATGGCTGTTATATTAAAAAGTGAATCTGTCGAACCATTTCCATGTGATTTAAGGGGCGATTGACGCAGTTCTCAATGCTACATTTATCACACTGTTGAGTCTGTCGGATGAACAGAAGAATAGGAAAGAAGGAGGGGAACATATACGTGTTTTCACTCAAGACTGTATGAGCCGATCAGAATCCAAGTGTGTGTATTTGTGCATGCATGCCGAGTGAGTATGTGAGTGAGGGAGAAGAGAGAGAGCCTTTCCCATATCAGGAGTCAGGAATAAGAGTAGAGAATGTAGGCGGCTACGTGGTGTAGTGGGCAAGGCACTCGCCACAAATTACTGAGACGCTGGGCTTGCCTGTTCGAGCCCAGCGCTCCACATTGCTTTCAGTTTAGCTGGTCGTTCATACTAATACACATTGGCCGTATTAGGGGGGCGTGTAGCTTTATGCCAAGCAAGCAGTGCAAAAATTTACCGTAGTGGCGTGCAGTAATGCGCCTTTCATTTTCCGCCGCCCAGCGCCCAGGTCGCGCGGAAATAGGCTGTCTATTGCCATTCTCTTTGACAAACTCTAACCTTAACCAGCTCCTTAACAGCGCCTAAACTTAACCGTTCTAACCTTAACCAACTCCGAAACAATGCCTAACCTTAACCTTAACCTTAACCATGCCTAACCTTAACCATAGAAATTATATTGCCATTCTCTTTGACAAACTCTAACCTTAACCAGCTCCTTAACAGCGCCTAAACTTAACCGTTCTAACCTTAACCAACTCCGAAACAATGCCTAACCTTAACCTTAACCTTAACCATGCCTAACCTTAACCGGCGAAAGAATACACGTTAAAAAAAAATCACGTTAAAAAATATTTTCGATGGGATTCGAACTCGCCAGCAAACGAGCCATAGGATCCACAGCCATGTGGCCTTGCCAATTGAGCTATTTCTAGATACTGAATAAGGGGCGGTGACTTATATATATTGAGCTCCGCTCGTGTCGAACCAAGGCGGGATCTCATGCGCATGCGCGGGCACCTCGCGCGAGCACGCCGGCGCACGCACGCACCTGAGCGAGCACGCCGCCGCCGGTGCACGCACGGTAGCATTTGTCTGAAAAGAAGGGCGCTTTACCGCACTGGCGTGCGGTGACGAATGCGGAAGCATTTTTGCACTGCTTGCTTGGCATTAAGGAAAACGCATTAGGGGGTGGGAAACTGATGGGTGGGGATCGGGCGTTGTGGACAGCGACTCCTACAGGTCGGTTGGTGCGCCTGCGCAGTAGAATCAGGAAGTGTCGGGGGCAGCGTGAGCCTCCCACGCGTTACTCCTCGCCACTGAGAGATCGAGCTGCGCAGGTGAAAAGATGCGACTGCTGTTACCTCAAGTACCGGAGGGGACTTGTGCTATGTATGACTTAGTCCACATTGCAGCCGGCTTGTGGGAGGCAAGAAACAGTGTTCGTAACAGGGGAGGGTTGAATTGGATGATACGAAATTGGGATGGGAGAAAATATAGAAAATGGGAGAAAAAGTGGATCCAAAAAAGAGTAGAGAATGTAAAGGGGGAAAGTGAGCGAAGTAAAGGGTCTAATAGAAGAGAGAAGACCGTCTGTGCCTGCCTGTATTGTTAAATGGTATTAATAAGATAATACAGTAAACATAACTTTCAGAATCAACACAGTGGTCCTCCCTCAAAGATCAACTGGGACATTAATTTAACCTGTGAGATCAGATCACTCTACTAGGTAAATGGCCATGCATCTGTGGGATCAAAGCATGTGTTTGTGTGTATGCATATGACATAAATTGTTTGGGTAAGAAAGATAATGTAGCCTCTGTGGTTTCCTTTATGTGCAGGGTGCAAACCACGGGACACATTGGTTGCCAACAACGAGATTTCTCGTTATTGGCCGCCATGCGTTGGTTGCCAATAACAAGATTTCTCATTATTTAATCGTTATTTCTTTTATTAGCGATATCCATAAATTTTTCATCCATCCAGCCTGACGTTATTAAGTCAAGACAAGTCAAGTCAAGAGTTTTATTTGTCACGGCATACAAGTATACAATGAAATGCGGGTGGTCTTGCCCGCAACGATGTGCAATACAGTAGTAACAACATATAATAGAATTAGTGATGCACCGATGTGAAAATTGTGGCCGATACCGATAACCGATATTAATATTGCTGTTCTGGCCGATACTGATATTTACCAATGTCGATATCTCTGTATAGAAAACACTTTTTTATGATAATCAAATAAAGAGCTATTTTCCAAAACGCATAATTTTTTTACTTTTGTAACTTATTTTCAGAAATGACTGATATTTTGAAACTATTTAAGGCCAAAACATGTAAAAAAAAAAATAAAATAAAAAAAAATTATATCGGCCCTATCTTGATATCGGACCGATACCGATGTGTAAAAAAAACGGCCATATCGGCCGATATTATATCGGCGGCCGATATATCGTGCATCACTAAATAGAATCCAATAAAACAACATTGTGCAATAAACAAGTAACATAGTAGGGCATATCGGTATTTGTACATAAGTTATTTACAGAGCATGAAGGACATGCTAGGTCCTGTGGTAGTGCAATACACTGTTAGCTACGGATGAGGCACTGGGTCTTTCTGTACATTGCTATTTTATACAATCTCAGGTTATGCTATACTATTTTTAAAGTGACCTTTCCTTAGTGGCCATAAGTGTGGGCGTGTGCAGCATGAGTGTGTGCTTGCTCATGTTAAAGTGGCTGCTAGTGTGTGAACGTGTACAGTGTGTGTGTCGTGTGTGTGCTCATGTGTGCTTGTGTGTGGAGAGTTCAGTGTTCAAGGCTCTGATGGCCTGGGGGAAGAAGCTGAGCCGAAGCCTCTCTGTCCTAGTAGCTGGGGTTCGCAGGCGTCTGCCTGACCTCAGCAGCATGAACAGGCTGTTGTTGGGGTGGTGTGGGTCTTTCATTATTCTGCACGCTCTGGATTTGCACCTCTTGTTGTATAGAACCTGCAGGGGTGGTAGTGCAATACCCGTGGTACGCTCGGCTGAGCGCACCACTCTCTGTAGGGCCTTCTTGTCCTGTGCCGTGCTGTTTCCATACCAGGCAGTGATGTTTCCAGTCAAGATGCTCTCTACAGCTCCGGAGTAGAAGGACTGGAGTATCTTCCCAGATACTCTGAACTTCCTTAACTGTCTCAGGTGGTAGAGGCGCTGCTTCGCCTTTTTTACGACTGAGTCTATGTGTGTTGACCATGTCAGATCCTCTGAGATGTGGACCCCCAGGTACTTAACACTTTGACCGCCACTCACGGCTAATCTCGGGTTTACGATTGTGACGTTGAAAGCCACGTCACGGCTTTTCTCTGGATTTATTTAAAAAAAAAAAATTAGCGATCTGAAATCATATTGCATCACGCGAGCCTACCGTTGGAGATCCAGGGGCCGCCGGCGATCTGATGTGAAAAAAGCACCCCCTATCGTCTCCCAGATGGTAAATCACCCTTTTGGAATGGACTCAATGAAAATGGATGGGGGGAAAAAATATTCCAGTCCACATTTTCCAGTCCACTGATGCAGCCGGAGTTACCAGAGTTCATTCTGGAGCCTCTGAGCCACGGCGATCATGGGTTATATTGTACACACGTTGGATCAATATACTTATCGATTTTTTCGAATGGTGATCAGGAATTGGAATATACCATTTGGATACCATCTGATGTCAGGTAAGGAATCTATGTTATCAGTGTTAGGATAATCAGACTCGTTTTCATGGAGATATAAGCGTTTCCACTCTATGTGATATGGCTGTTTCACTGTAAAAGCCATGAGGAAATAATAGCAGCGATTATCAGCGCACGGCACGAGCGTGCGTGCGCACACATACACTATCGACCATCTAGCGTTTATTTGAAAACGATTCATAAATAGACAGACAAATGATAACGTTCTGGAATATTCCAGTAAAAGGCGATTATCATGGAATGTGTTGTTTTTTCTTCGAAACCGAGTGATTTTCAAAATGCTATAAAAAGGAAATGAAGCGATAAAAACACAATCTGCTTTGCCAATGTTGACTGGAAAATGATTCTTTGATAAGCGATGGGCAGATTAGACACATAGCATAATTTAAAACATAGATTAGGCGATATTAACGTTACATGGGCCGTGGACCGTGGCATCAACGGGGTAAAAAGGAAAACACGGCCTGGCACTGAAAGTGTTAAAGCTGCTCACCCTGTCCACCGTAGCCCCGTTTATCCTCAGTGGTGTGTGTGTCTCCTGCTGTCCTCTCCTATAATCCACGATCAGCTCCTTGGTTTTACCAATGTTCAGGAGCAGGCTGTTGTCCTGGCACCAAATCAAATCAAATCAAATTTATTTATAGGGCCCGACAACACACGTTAATGTCCCCATGGGCCGTACAGGTCTTCTTTAAACAAGTCAAGAAGACAACATAACAATAAGTCAAGAACAGAACAAGAACACCATAAGGTCCAAACATTTTTTAGATGAATGCAAATAAATGAAAGAATGCAAGCACTCCCAGACATACCCCACACCAGCGTTCCAGTACCTCAACCTCCTCCCGGTAGGCCTTCTCGTCGTTGTCCGAGATCAGCCCCACCACCACTGTGTCGTCCGCAAACTTCACTATGGAGTTTGAGCTGAACTTGGCCACACAGTCGTGTGTGTATAGTGAGTACAGCAGGGGGCTCAGAACACAGCCCTGGGGGGACCCGATGCTCAGGGTGATGGTGTTGGAGGTCTGACCCCCCACCCTGACCGCCTGGGGCCTTTCGCTCAGAAAGTCCAGTATCCAGGCGCTCAGAGCGGAGCTCAGACCCAGCTCGATCAGCTTGTCCACCAGTCTGGTGGGGACTATGGTGTTGAACGCTGAGCTGTAGCAATGAACAACAGTCTCACATAGCCCCCCTTCTGGCGGTCAAGGTGAGAGAGGGTGCTGTGCAGTACTTGGGAGACCGCATCGTCAGTGGACCTGTTTGGCCTGTATGCAAATTGCATGGGGTCCATATCACTGGGGAGGGAGGCACAAATGTGATCCTTGACCAGCCTCTCGAAACATTTCATGGCCACAGAGGTGAGTGCCACCGGTCTGTAGTCATTGAGACATGTTGGGGAGGGTTTCTTTGGTACAGGGATGATGGTAGACATCTTGAAGCAGGCAGGGACCACTGACTCCGCCAGGGATTTATTAAATATGGCGGTGAACACAGGGGCTAGTACAGGGATTAAAGCAAAAAAAAATTCTCCTGACTGAACTTTTTTTCTGGCCAAGTCATATTCTTATTTGAACCTCCACTGTATTTTTTATTTTTTTTAATAGCGTTAGCGTTTTAAGGGAGCCTACTTGTAGAGTCTACTGTCCTGACTGTGACTATATACCCTACTGTTGTGGTTGTTGTGCCAGGCAGGGAGGCTGTGTGCTGGAGAGCATGAATGCAAGTCTTGTGGCTAGCTTCTGATTGATGGCGAGCTAGCACCCTTTTCCCATTACTTTGAACCATGAACTAAACGGCTTGTTATCATACAAACAAGGGACTAAACACGTTTCACAATTATGCCACAACAACAATGGACAGTCTCCTCCCCACCGTTTGTATATATTTTTTTACCACCCACTCACCCCCTCCTAATGTACAGTCTCCTCCTCATCATATGTATATATTTACTGTTAGGATCTCTGGGTAACAGTACTGTATATTTGCATATCGTATATGTGACAAATGTAACAGTACTATTACTATATATGCATGCATGTCCCTATGTCATAAATGTCATGATGTCATCTATGTTGTGTATGTCATAAATGTCACTATGAATTGAAAATGGGGGACCCTGATGATGTAAACAAGACAAACGCCTTTCTCTGGCCTGCATCCCATTAACAATTGTGTGTATTGCTACTGGATTTACAAGATCCAGAGTGAATGAATGAATGAAAACGTTATTTAATACACGAGACCCTCTTCTTGGGACCAATAAGGTTTTGTCGATAAATCCAATGTACAGTTACAACCCCCCCCCCCCATCCCACCTCCAATGTACAGTTTCTTCGTCAAATGTATATACTCTTTTTAGACTATTTTTGTATCACAAACAATAGGCTACTGTATTTGTAAATCTGGTATGTCATAAATGTATAGATGTAGCAGTATTGTCTATCTGTATGTCATGTGTGTCATATATGTTATGATGAATTGAAAATGGGGACCCTGATGTAAACAAGACGAAAGTCTCTCTCTGGTCTGCATCCCCTTAACAATTGTGTGTATTGAGCTGTACTGTATTGTACCCATTCTGCAATCTGTTAATAACAATCAATCAATATTTAACAGATTGCAGAATGGGTACAATACAGTATGGCTCAATACACACAATTGTTAAGGGGATGCAGACCAGAGAAAGACGTTCGTCTTGTTTACATCAGGGTCCCCCATTTTCAATTCATAGTGACATACATGACATACTACAGGTATATAGATAGTAATGTAACATTTGTGACATATATGATATGCAAATATACAGTACTGTTACCCAGAGATCTCCCGGACAAATGGGAGAAAGACGTTTATTGAGCTTAAAAACAATTGATAACGCAAATAATGTTCTAATTAACAAAGGCATTCGTTTTGTGGCATTCACGTTACCTAGATTTATCAATAGCAATAGTAATATATATGTTTCTTTAGACTAGAATAAGTCAAATGAACTTACTGTCTCGGAAAAGTTGCCGCATGTTGATGAGTCAAGTTTACTCTCGAGTAGAGCTAGAGAGCAATGGCGGCGTTTCAGAAACTCAAAAAGCAAATGGCCGCTTCCAATTGGTGCTGAGAACAGCGGAGGCGGGTGAAAGCGCTGTAAACTCAGAACAATCTCGCCTTCTGGTTGGTTGCATTTGCCTGAGAATTTGCCGATTGCTCGCAAATGACTGCTTGGTGCGGCCGCGGTAGGGGGAAAAATGATATTTGACACCTCTGATTGGCTCAGGTTAAAATCCGTCACGACTCCGAATCAAATGACGGAATCTCCAAATCAAATGGACTCGAATCGAATTAATGCCTGGGCTAGCTGGTTGGCACAGGACTTAAGTATACGTCCTGTTATACCATCTGGGCCAGCAGCTTTTCTGGTGTTCACCTGCATAAATGCTCTTCTCACACTGTGTTCCGACAACGAGAGAGCGTCCCCGATTACCAGATTCCCTGCCAAGGCTCGGAGCAGCTTTCGATTATGCGTTTGACTATAACATTGGAGCAATACACGCAATCAATATTTGGAATGGCGATCAGGAATTGGATTAATCTTTTTGCAGAACATCTGATCTGAGGTAAGGCATCTATGTTACCAGTTTTGGGTTAATCAGAGTTGTTTTTCCCAGATTTCACAACGTGTGTGTGTGTGTGGCGTTAGGCGCTGAGCGCGGCACGAATAAATGCTTTTTCAGCCCGCTTTTGTATCGTGCATAAGAACACAAATACTTTCGATAATCTAGCGTTTATTTGAAAACTATTCATAAATCAGCCGGAAAACGACAACGTGTTTTGTGTATTCCAGTAAATGGCTATTTTCGCGGAATTTCTCTGAAATTACTAGAACTCTCCGAAACTATACTCGTATTCAAAACGGTATAAAACAGAAATTTACTGATGAAAAAACAATCCGTTTCATACATGTTGACTGCAAGAAAGTCATTGATAAGCGACGGGTGTATTAGACACGGCCATAATTTAAGATATAGTTTATGCGTTCGTAAATGTGCTCGTCCTCCCATTGATTAACGTGGTGGCATCCAAGCGATAAATCGTGATATCCGGCTGGCAACCAATGTGTTAATGACACTGACAGCAAGACCCGCAATAGGTTGCGTGAAACCAGCATCTCATCACTCCTTTTTGTGGATCATAATGGACCCCTGTTGGAGAGATTCAACCCAACGCCCTAAATCACATCTTGGATTAAATCAGGTCATGACGTCAAGTCCACATCATGGGCTGGTGGACAAACAGCAAAGGCAGCTGATCCCAGGCCTTTGTGGTTGCTTCTGTGTTAAGGTAAGACCTGCTTTTCCTAATTAGAGTCTCAAGTTCTCAAGTTCTTTAATAGTTGTCATACAGAAGTACAGAATACTTTCATACAAAATGCTTCTTACTGTTATGCTCCAGAGACTGTGCTAGACAAGATAGTATCAAATAACATAATAACATAATATAGCATGAATTTAGAAGAAGAAAATGAGGTCACAGTGTTCGGTATAGACATATGTACAATGTTCTGAGTTACCATATAATATACAATACACAATACTATGCAGTGTACTAATGTACAGTACTATCTAGTGCAACGCAGAAATGGGATGAGGTACAATTTTAGGTACAATTTACAGTAAGGTGTACGAGTTGTAGTGCAATCCTTCATCCATAAATATAAAGTGTGGGGAGTGGGTGCTACAGTGTGTTTGTTTAAAGTGGGTGTGTGCTATAAGTGTGTGGAGTGGGTGCTACAGTGTGTTTGTTTAAAGTGAGTGTGTGCGTGTGGATGTGTGTGCTATGTGCGTTTGGTGGTTGTTGTTGTGTAGTGTTCATTCATTGTTCGTTTAGCAGCCTGATGGCCTGGGGATAGAAGCTTCTTCTGAGTCTTTCTGTGCTCGCCTTGAGACTCCTGTATCGCTTGCCTGACCGCAGCAGTTCAAAGAGGCAGTTGTTCGGGTGACTGGAGTCTTTAATGATTCTCTTAGCCTTGCCCTTGCAACGCTTGTAGTAAATGTTCTGGAGGGTGGGGAGCCCCCCTCCAATTGTGCGTTCGGCTGAACATGTCACTCTTTGTAGTCTGCTTTGGTCTTGTGCAGTGCTATTCCCAAACCAGGAGGTGATGTTGCCGGTCAAGATGCTCTCTATTGTACATGAGTAGAAGTTCTTAAGGATCTTCTGGCTGACTTGGAACTTCCTTAGGCGCCTGAGGAAGTAGAGGCGTTGTCGTGCCTTCTTCACAACACTGTTAATGTGTGTGGTCCATGTCAAGTCCTCGGATATGTAGGCTCCGAGGTACTTAAAGCTGTTGACTCTCTCAACCGGTGCCCCGTCGATGCTGAGGGGGCTGTAGTCCTTGACCCCCGACCTCCTGAAGTCCACAATCATCTCCTTTGTTTTGCTGACGTTCAGGGAGAGGCTGTTTTCCTGGCACCATCCCGCCAGGACCTTGACCTCTTCCAGGTAGGCCCTCTCGTCGTTGGCAGAGATCAGGCCCACCACCACTGTGTCGTCAGCAAATTTGACGATTGTATTGCTACTCCGCTGAGCCACACAGTCGTGTGTGTACAGGGAGTAGAGGAGGGGACTCAGAACACAGCCCTGGGGGGCCCCTATGTTGAGGGTGATGGATGAGGAGGTGCAGTTGCCTGCTCTCACCACCTGGGGTCTGCCAGTCAGGAAGTCCAAGACCCACTGGCAGAGGTCATAGCCCAAGCCCAGGTCCCTGAGCTTGGCTATGAGTATGGAGGGGACTATGGTATTGAATGCCGAGCTGTAGTCGATGAATAGCATTCTCACATAGTTCCCCTGCCTCTTGTCCAGGTGTGATGCTGCTGTGTGCAGCACATGGGATATGGCGTCCTCCGTGGACCTGTTGGGGCGGTATGCAAATTGCAGGGGGTCCATGTTGATGGGGAGGGAGGAGCAGATGTAGCCCTTTACTAGCTTCTCGAAGCACTTCATGGCTATGGAGGTGAGAGCTACAGGGCGGTAGTCGTTGAGGCAAGCAGGCTTGGATTTTTTGGGTACAGGGATAATAGTGGACTTCTTCAGGCAGGTGGGGATGACAGCCTGTTCTAAGGACAGGTTAAATATGTCAGTGAATACTGGGGCCAGTTGGTCGGCACAGACTTTTAGGACGCGGCCGGGGATGCCGTCTGGACCTGCTGCCTTCCTGATATTCACTTTTTTAAAGGTCCGCCTCACCTCATGCTCTGTTACCCTGAACACTGCGCCTCCATCAGCAGCCGACCCCCCCCCCCCCCATTGCCGAGGCTTGTGAGCTGGTGTTGTTATTACCAGCATCAAACCTCGCATAGAAGGTATTGAGGTCGTTTGCTAAGGAGATGTCACTGTTCAGTTTGAGGGAGGCGCCTTTGTAGTCTGTCATCGTTTTGAGCCCCTGCCACATAGCTCTAGAGTCAGCTTGTTCAAACTGGAGTTCAATTTTATCCCTGTAGCGTCGTTTGGCCTCTGACACTGTCCTCCTTACGTTGTATCGCGCCACCTTGTGGTCATTCATGTTGCCTGCCTCTAGGCCGTCGTTGTATGCTTTTGTGCGCTCTCTCAGAGCTTCACGGACGGATTTGTCTACCCAGGGTTTTTGATTTGGGTAAACTTTCATTTTGGTAGTGGGGATTGTTTCTTTCACCCTAGTACAAACATAGTCCAGCACTGTCTCCGTGTAGGCATTAATGTTATCTGTGTCGCGGAACACATTCCAGTCTGTGTGGTGAAACACTGACCGGATCGTCTCCTCTGACGTCACATCCCATTTCTGCACCTCTCGCGAGACTACGGGAGTACTTTTAATTCTCTGTCTGTACTTTGGTGAAAGAAAAATGGCTGCGTGATCTGACTTACCGAAGCCACTATCAGAATGAGCCTTGTAGCCACCTTTAAATTGCGTGTAACAGTGATCTAGGATGTTACCGCCTCTGGTGTTGCAAGTCACATGCTGATAGAAGTCAGGCAATACCTTTCTCAGATTGGCGCTATTGAAATCTCCCAGAACTAAAATGGCGGCGTTAACATTCGCCACTTGGATTCTATTTACCTCGTCGTGTAGTCTGGAGAGCGCAACCTTGTTGCTGGCTTGCGGTGGAATATACACTCCGACCAGGACGATCGCCGTTAACTCCCTCGGGAGGAAGAAAGGACGACACTTGATGGTTATATATTCCAGTTCTGGGGAGCAGTGGTTGGATAATTCCTTCACGTTAGTTGGGTCGCTCCAATTTTTGTTAAACATGAAGGCAATACCTCCTCCACGTTGTTTACCGGACTCTGATGACCGATCCTTGCGATGGATAAAGAAGTGATCCGCTGGTTGAATTGCGTGGTCTGGGACGTCCGGCGTCAACCACGTCTCGGTGAAGCAGAGGACGTTGCAGTCCCTAACGTCTCTTTGATATTGAATCCTTGCTCGGATGTCATCCAGTTTATTGTCAATTGATTGTACATTGGCTAGCAATATACTGGGCAGTGGTGTACGGTGGCGTCTGGATCTCTGTATCTCTGAGTAACTGTATTATTATCATTATTTCTCATTTATAAATGTTCTATGGTATGGTTATTGTTCCGTTGGTTACCTGCGCAACTGCGCTTGTCTCGTGTGTGGGTGCATGCAGCTCTGAGTACTGACCAGGGTGCTGCTGACTGGTGTGATAATGATGCATTTGCCTATAATAATGTTAGACTCGATGTGTTTGGTCGTGGACTTGTTGTTCGCTATTGGTTCATCTGTGTGTTTATGTGTAAATAGGACTGTTGTTTGTGAATTTTAGTGTTGGATCAGAGGGGTTAATCTGAGCATGTGTATTTCAATATGTGCGTCTTCATCATGCATGCAGACCTGTGTGGCGTGGACTGTGTGGTTCTGTAACGTTACTCGTACCTATAGCCTATGTATACAGCAAGCGTCACAGTAAAGTACTCCCTGTGAGGCATGCCCCCCCCCCAAAAAAACACACTGTCCATGTGCATGAGTGCAGTGCAAGCATGGCTCTGATGATTTACTGTACTATGTTTGGTTTGTGTTTTATAGGTTGCAGTTGCACAGTGTTTAAAATCAGGTTTTTATTCCATGTACAAACCTGGAATTATGTTTATAGCCATGCTGATTTGGCTAAATGACATCCAGCTGTTTTAGTTTGAAACTACTTTTAGTCAGGGAAGTGCCATGGTTTCTCCATAGCCCCATTCTAAGTTTTTAGCAAAGCAGCTCAACACAGGTTGGGGGCAACTCGGTAACGCAATTCAGATGCCTATACAGTAGCTGCTGATAGCACACTGAACTGTCAAGAAAAGGTAATACCGTTAGGTTATGACTATAACCAAGTTCTATGAGTTATGGTGCGCTCAGCACCTGTCTGCATATATCTCGCTTCAGCGTATATACACTGAATACATTTCAAAATGTACCTTTACATGCCAGCATTCATCTGGCCACACCCCCATCCGCTTACCTACATAAGCAGGGGTGGGGCCACACACTCATCTCCTTCCCAACAAATTTCACCACAATGAAAAAATCAAGGGCCGCAGCGGCGTCCAGGTGCTGAGCGCACCATAACTCATAGAACTTGGTTATAGTCATAACCTAACGTTCTATTTCGTTATGGCTTCGCTCAGCACCTGTCTGCATGACAGGGGATGAGCGGGAGCCATAGCCCGACAAATACACCCCGCTGAGGCCCCCCACAACCATCAGACCGGGGAGGACCGAGCCCCCCCGACCCTCCCTAATGGAGGATACCCCCCCTATTGGAGGTTCACAGGAGGGCGCCGGATCCGACCGTGCGAAGAGGCACTCAAGCAACTCAACGCACAGGGTGAGCAGACTCTGGCTTGACCCCACGACTACACACACGCACAACCCGCATGCCACCCGGGAACGAACGGAAGGAACAACCTCGTTACTGCCCCCAGAAATCACGGGGTTAAGAGCAAACCCAACCCCGTGGCAAGGCCGTAGCAGCGGAGCACGAAGGAAGACCCAGACCCACTGAAGGGACTGGATCCCCTGGAAAACGGGGGCCTGGCGAGGTCAATGACGCCAGGCATCAAGACCCCATCAGGTGGTCACTTAGTGACACCGCCCCCCACGTCGCCAGCGTATTCGGATAAGGCCGCTCCAAGAGCGGGCCCTTTCCCCCCAATAGCACACCGCCTGGCACACAAAAAGGTTAACCAACGGAAGCAGGCAGCGCACCGGGGAAACCAGGCAACAGGCTGTAACCTGAGCCTGGAGCACTGCGGACGAGACAGGCGCCAAAGGAGTCAGCTGAAAACAGCCCCCCCGGCGGAAGGGGCGTATGCTGGCATTGTTGCATGACAAAGCCTCCATTAAAAAAAAACCACCCAGAGGGGTCGAGGCAGAGAAGGCTGACATGATTGGCAGACGTCATGAACGTGCAGGGGCACACTCAACCGGGTAACCCGGGAGTCGACACTGCTCCAACACACCAGGGAATCAACCACCCTCTTGGTACCGAGGGTGGTTGTTCCTATAACCCCTCAAGAAAAAACTCCAAAACACACCTGCGGGCATACACTGGCTATACCGCAGTACAAGTGTTTCAGTTTTCAAAAAAGGGTTATCCCAGGCCTACGGTATCAACAAAACTTTACTTCGGACCGGGCCTGGCGGCACGGGAAGCACAGGGTTACCAGAGGAGGTCCAAGACCACCCCAACAGCACCCTCTTCGCCACGCGTGAGAGAGGAGCGAAAAGAATGGAGAACCAGCCCTAAGCACACCGCACTTGGTATTCCCAGGCGGTCTCCCAACCAAGTACTAACCAGGACCGAACCTGCGTAGCGTCCGAGATCGGACGAGATCGGGCGTGTACAGGTTGGCATGGCCGTAAGCCATTACGATAGTGCAGAGTACAACATGTACCCACCAAAGGGTCTCCATAGCGCCTAACCCTGTGACACCCGGACCGACCTGGCATTTTTCCCCCCGAAAAAAGCACAAGTCCCTCAGGGTACCAGAACAGCAGATCTGCATCCCCGGTGGACAACGGGTTAACTGACCTGGACCAGCGTAACCAGACCAGTCCCGTGTCCTAACCACGCCGACATGCCCACTCCAGGAGAGGGGGTAGGTATGCGTGTCGATCTAAAACATGAAAAGAGGGCGCCACCCAGACGGTCCCATTTGGACCGTGCTCAGCGGCCCACCCCAAGGGCGTGAGACCCCTCTACCTATGTTCAGATCTATTCCGTTAACATCCCCCAGATATGAACGAGAATTCATCGAGACAACCCAGTAAACTGGCGCTCGGAAGAGACAAAACTCCATCCCAGTTGCCCTATAAAAACGCTGTTTTAACAAGCAACCAAGGCGCACTTAGCCCCTGTGTGATTCTGTCACAGAAACACACCTGAGCCAGCACTATGTATGCGTCGAGACCCAAACACATCAATGGATAGTCTAGCAAGACACCAAACATTGTTCCTCCAAGTCGCCTGGGAGAACGACACGGAGCTGTCGTGCTTAATGTACCTTCCTCTTTTTATTCAAAAAAGAAAGAACACAGACTGACATGAATCCCTCGTGATGCCGCTGAGGGTAATTTTTTTTACATTTTTACATCCCACCACCCTCCCATAGGGAGGAGACGGAAATCCCCAGAGAGGCTTCCCACGCGAGCTGTATAGATTGAAAAGAATATATTGCAACATTGAGCCATGTAAAATTTGGGTTAGGGCTCTCCGAGGAGGCACTGAACCAATACACACTCAATAATCGAATTTAATCGAATACACACACAATAGAGCAGGACTCCTTTTTGAAGTCCTACTCACCTTGACAATCTGAGGAGGAGGCTCTGAACTCTGAGGAGGCTCCCTCACAGGGAAGGAGAGTCCTAACTCACAGAAGGCCCGAGTAGGAGCTTCGTGAGGAGGAGCCCTGACCACTCCCTGAAACAGATCCATCATATGGACCTGAACAACTCACGGAAGTCTTACCAACAGAGACGCGCACAGTGACGTACTCTATGGCGGGGGAATTTCTGCGGTGCACACGCCCAATCTTCCAGGGCTTTAACCCCTGCCCATCAAAAAGGGGAGGAAAGGATTACCAGTTCACCCCTTTACGACCCCACACCCATGATACGATGTAATGACAAAAAAGAGCATGACACAGTCATAGTCAGCTACATGAAGTGTCTAACAGCTTCACACAGCTCATGTGCTAACCTGCTATCTGATTTTACTAAGGAAAAAACACAGAATAGAGAGGGCCCCCTTAACACTTTGATCGCCATGGTTAAATTCATAATTTACCATCCCTAGCCAGCTCTATTTGTCTATAAGATAAGATAAGATAAGATATTCCTTTATTAATCCCCTTGGGGAAATTCGTGACACACACATACAGCTCAACGTCTCATTAATGATATTAACAACAACACAATCATTACATTTTTACAGTAACAATGGCACAGCATAAATTCAACAGACATGTACATTTGTTGACACATGTCATCATTACAGGAGGCCTGAGACACTGTATGCGCGATAGTCGGCTGCATTCCACCATGTAGAAACAAAGTGGATCGCGCCTGGTGAACTGGAGGGGGGGGCGGAGGGGGGGGGGGGGGTGGGGCATTGGAGACTCGGGTAAGGAATTTGGTTGTGAAGCAGTCAAGGGGGCCCCCACCGACGCGCATCAGAGGCAGCCTGCCAACAGCGTATGGCGCCAGTTGACTTACAACGACAGGGGCGGATGGGGGGGGGGGGTGGGGGTAGGGGGGCCTCATCAATCTTATCGCTTCCAGACAGTACAGTTCGTCTCCTCTTTCCCAGAAATCACATCGCCGGAGAGTCAACTCCTCCGCGTTGACCTTGGCCTCGGTCTGTTCCACAGCAGAAAAGGATAAGGGGGGTGTGGGAAGGGGGAGGGGGGGGGGGGTGATAACATGCAGCTCGAGGCAGATATGCCGCATATGGTCAGAATCAGGTCAATTTTGTCTAATCATCGTCACCATCGTCGTATCCCCTATTACGGTACGGTGGCATCTTCATTTTCACGTCCCTAATTTCCGACGTGATATCCAGTATGGCCTGTGACCGCGAAAGTTCCTCTGCATGGTTAGAAGCAAGTCTCTCAAGAATTGTCTTCAAGCATGACTGTTCGTCTACATGGTAGAGTTTGCCTCTTTCCAACATGGTCTTGGAGCTCAATTGTTCATCACCGCGCAGGGTACTTAGGTCAGCGATCTTCTTAAACAGTTCCATTAGGTTTTCCTTGATCCCGGCCAGATCCCTGGCCAGGGAAATCAACTTCTTCCGAATTAGCTTCAGGCAGTACCAGATCCAGCAGCTGACGGAGCCCAGGCCGAGCAGCATGACAATTAGAAGATATACGTCCTCAACGTCGTTTATCTCCAGCGGGAAAAAGCATATCGCGAGCCAGGTCCCGTATGAATTTATGGTGTATCCCGCCTGATAGCTCCCAAGAGGGCATAATGGGTCATCCGCATTCTGCTTCCTTGTAGAGAATATGCGATCAATCGCTGTAAAAGCCCAGCTTATTAGATCCATATTACTATGGAGATGTTCCCCTGAGATATTATATGAGATATTACTATGGAGATGTTCCCCTTCTTTGCAGGGCTATAACTTTTTAAATTCTATTGCTAAATTGACATTATTATGATCGCCATGGTTAAATTCATAATTTACCATCCCTAGCCAGCTCTATTTGTCTATGGAGAAGTTCCCCTTCTTTGCAGGGCTATAACTTTTTAAATTCTATTGCTAAATTGACATTATTATGGCCCATTCAATGTCCTATATCCATTGTTCAGGGTGTAGCAACGTTATACTTTTTCATTCACATATTCATACTAAAATATGGTCTAAAGTATAAGTATGTTTTTATCGTTTTCTGCAGCTTTCTCCAGAACTTGATTTATAGCCCCAAATGCATTATATTGATGATCAAATACAGTTTGGTAGCGATCGGTGCCAGATGAAAAATTTCAACTGGAGGTACTTCTAGAAGTTACTACGTATCATCTGATATTGACCGGATGGGCGGGGGGTCGTTTATAATTCCGTGGGCAACGTTATATCATTCGTCTAGTGTGGGTCATATGGTCATCAGAGCAGTTTATATGGAACACGTTAGAAAATAACGCTGGATCTTACCATATCTTCCTCGCGTCGCGCCGTTGGACGATCAGCTTGGAGTAGACAGTTTTCGATTATGGGATGTTGATATAGATGAACCATTTCCAGGTTGTATAATACTATATACGTCCAAATAACGTTGTTTATTGAGTTAGGGCGAGCGATTGATCCAGTGTGTTGAGATGGAGTCCGGCTAACGATCGCGAGTGCCCGGACGAAATATGGATGAGCACTTCCTGTTTGGCGCGTCACGTCCTGTTGGCCGATCTGCCACCAGATGGCGCTCTTGAACCGTTAGACAGTTGAGTGGAGCTCACCAGTACATCTCATGTCTCCGGAGGAGAAATATGATTTCGTTCACAGATTTTTGAAATATTGATATCAAAGACGAGTTACGGCGTCTTCGGCAGAATGAGCATGGCGAGCAAAGACGAGTTACGGCGTTCCCGGTGATTAAAGTGTTAAGAGCCCCGGTACCAGACTTACACATGTGCTTCTGTGGCCAACCTAACCCAGTTATAGATCACAAGACACACACAACCCTTTATCACCACAAAAAATGGCAAGTACACTCTTGCTATAGAGGAACGCCGTTTTTCATAATGAGAGAATACATAATTCTCGATTAGTATCGGCCACAGGCCTTGCTAAGCACACACGAAAAGTGACCAAACAATCTTTTCTTTAGGAAAATATAGTTTCTCAAGCGGTTTAGCACAACCCCAGCAACTAAGCTAAGGGTTGCATCGTATCCCCACAACACAGTGACACAATATATTGTAAACAACATGTCTGAGAGAAGGGTGGGGAAGCCCCAGGGAACTGGGGGGAACACCCCTCCTACCTTACCCTTTATACGGCCCAGTTGAACAGGTAAACCTGTTAATATGTGAACACACTGTTCATTGTCATTACAGGCTGAGAAAAGAATTCATTCTTCACTCATATGTCACTAAGCATAGCTTTATAGGTTAATTAACCCCCTTAGTTGTGAGTACACGGTACATGAACACACATGATGTTCTCAACATAACTAACCAGATCATTTTTACACATGTAACAATAACCCGATTTGTATGGAGAAGCTATACCAGTGACAAGACAATTCACACACAACACGCGTCGTATCCACAATGTATTGCAGCAATACCCGTTTTGGAAAACATCATTATTACAAAACATTTAGAAGGTAAGGAAGAAGACGTGTTTAAGGTCTGGTCGGGACCTTCCTACCGTGAGCGCAGGCCAAGCAAACTGCAGTCTGGCTAACGGGGCACCGACGGTAAACACAGCATTCCTGTGTTGACGACACGGGCAGCGTCGCTGCGCCATCCAGCCGCTACGGTTCTCCATGTTGACGCAGTCCTCGCCGGCCGGGCTCCCGGTAGGTTCGACTAACATCCTCTGTCAAAGATGACGTCGTAGTCAGAGTGTTTAAGGCACTCACAACAGACTTCCACAGTCCAGCTGCATAGCAGGAGGGTCAAACCCATCCAGCCGCAGCAAAGGAGGACTGCAGTTTGGGGAGTATATTAGCGACGCGAGCCCCTAATACGAAAAACCGGTGGAGGTTTAGAATGATCATCATCTTCCAGACACTCCAGTGACGAAGACAATATCGCCGTATTTTCTCGAAAATAGTGAGAGAGAAAATAAAGATATGATGTCAACGTATCTCCTTGTTCTTCCTTTCCTCAGACTAAATATTTTTCCCCACGTCAAGTGGGCATGTGAGCAGCACGTAGCTTGTGGATGAAATTTGAGAAGGAGATGAGTGTGTGGCCCCACCCCTGCTTATGTAGGTAAGCGGATGGGGGTGTGGCCAGATGAATGCTGGCATGTAAAGGTACATTTTGAAATTTATTCAGTGTATATACGCTGAAGCGAGATATATGCAGACAGGTGCTGAGCGAAGCCATAACGAAATAGAACTGGGGTTTTCAACTGACAAGTGTTATTGGTGCACGCTTGCGTTTGTATGCGAGTCTTCCTAAAAGTCAAGCACCTCCCTGGTGTCTCTGTAGAGCACCTGTCTGGAGGACATCAAACGCCTTATTCATACTCTTTCTGCTTCAATTGTTTCTCTCCTGTCCTCATCCATCCGTCTGTCTCTCTCTCTCTCCCCACAGTGCATTAACCCATTCTCTGCCACCACTTTGATCATCCTAAACCATCCTCTGCCAGCGCTATTTGTCTATGGAGATGTTCACCTTCTTTGCAGGGCTATAACTTTTTAAATTGTATTGCTAAATTGACATTACTATGGCCCATTCAACATCAATTATCTATCGTTCAGGATGTAGGAACGTTTTACTTTTTCATTCACACATTCATACTAAAATACCGTCTAGAGTATAAATATGTTTTTATCGTTTTCTGCAGTATTTCATAGAACGTGAGATATAGGCATAAATGCATATATTAGATTATCAAATGCAGTTTGATACCGATCCATGCTATATTAAAAATGTCAACTGTACATGGTCCTAAACGTCATGACTGATCATCTGCGGGTGAACGGAGGGGGGGGGGGGGGTCGTTTATAATTCAATGGCCGATGTTAAATGATTTATGTAGTATGGGTGATATATTGATCAGAGCAGTTTGTATCGAAAATGATAAAGAAAAACGCTGAAACTCACCCCAGTCTCCTCGTAGCGTTGGGCGATGAGAGTGGAGCAAACAGATCCCAATTATGGGATGTTTATCGATGCGATCCATTTCCGGTTTGTATATTACTAATACACGTCCAAATCATGTTGATTATTGAGTTATGGCAAAGATCCATATCGACGGTGTCTCTATTGAGCCCCGGGACGATAAACGAGTGGCCGGACGAAAATAGGGGGCAGACCGAGCTCCAATGGGCACTTCCGGTGAAAGAATGAGGCAGTTTGACAGTGACCGGGTTAGAGCTAGGAGAGATTTTGGTACAGCAAGAGGGCAGGCATTCCCGATTTAAACATGCTTCTCATTTATTTGGTAAAAAAAAAAGTTTACAGCAGTTTGCCTTAAAGGGGAGATGAAGCAGTGAACAATGTGATCCTAGTTTGTTTGTTGTGTACCTTGTGTAAGACAGGGTCCTATAATAAAATGTGAAATCCTGCTTATTTGTCTGAAAAATCTAATATAATTTCCCTGTTTTCGCCATGGGCGCGGCCATTTTGTTGCTGACGTCATGGGGCTGGTTTGGTGTATACACTGCTGGTTAGCTGCCTATAGTGAATGGGTCAGTCAGTAAATAAAATGTTGCCTACAAAACAACGGGACCGCGGTGGTTCTGTTTGTATTGCTCCTGGCTGTTCAAACTAATTTTACCGTGTGAAAGAGAGGAAAGTTGGTTAATTTCCACAAACTACCAGTGAAAAAAACAGTGTTGTTGGCACGTTGGCTCAGGCTGGCTGCACTCAGGCGGCGCGACCAGCCTGTTGGACAGGGAAGGAGGATCTGCAGCGAACAATTCATTGCCTCGGATTATGTTGTTGGGTTGGGATGTTTGTCCAGAAGACCACTAATCAGCTGAAGCCGGACGCGGTTCCCTTAGTCTTCGACAGACAGACCGGCCCAGGCAGTTCAGCGTCGCGGAGCATTCAGCCTGCTGGCTACCTAGATCCACTTCAACCAGCGTCGCGGAGCATTCAGCCTGCTGGCTACCTAGATCCACTTCAACCAGCGTCACGGAGCATTCAGCCTGCTGGCTACCTAGCTCCACTTCAACCAGCCGAGCGTCGGGAGCTCCAGCAGCTTGTCGATCTGCTAATAGCCTGGAGCCAGCTACCGTTAGCTTGCCGAGGCTCCAGCACACCGACAAGCTGCTGGAGCCGGCAGCTACCGTTAGCTTGCCGAGGCTATTAGCACACCGACAAGCTGCTGGAGCTAGCTACCGTTAGCTTGCCGAGGCTATTAGCACACCGACAAGCTGTGTAGCCAGCTACCGTTAGCTTGCCGAGGCTATTAGCACACCGACAAGCTGTGTAGCCAGCTACCGTTAGCTTGCTGAGGCTATTAGCACACCGACAAGCTGTGTAGCCAGCTACCGTTAGCTTGCCGAGGCTATTAGCACACCGACAAGCTGTGTAGCCAGCTACCGTTAGCTTGCCAAGGCTATTAGCACACCGACAAGCTGTGTAGCCAGCAGGCTGAATGCTCCGCGACGCTGGTTGAACTGGAGCTAGGTAGCCAGCAGGCTGAATGCTCCGCGACGCTGGTTGAAATGGATCTAGGTAGCCAGCAGGCTGAATGCTTAGCTTGCCGAGGCTATTAGCACACCGACAAGCTGTGTAGCCAGCTACCGTTAGCTTGCCGAGGCTATTAGCACACCGACAAGCTGTGTAGCCAGCTACCGTTAGCTTGCCGAGGCTATTAGCACACCGACAAGCTGTGTAGCCAGCTACCGTTAGCTTGCCGAGGCTATTAGCACACCGACAAGCTGTGTAGCCAGCAGGCTGAATGCTCCGCGACGCTGGTTGAACTGGAGCTAGGTAGCCAGCAGGCTGAATGCTCCGCAACGCTGGTTGAAGTGGATCTAGGTAGCCAGCAGGCTGAATGCTCCGCGACGCTGAACTGCCTGGGCCGGTCTGTCTGTCGAAGACCGAGGGAACCGCGTCCGGCTTCAGCTGATTAGTGGTCTTCTGGACAAACATCCCACCCCAACAACATAATCCGAGGCAATGAAGTGTTCGCTGCAGATCCTCCTTCCCTGTCCAACAGGCTGGTCGCGCCGCCTGAGTGCAGCCAGCCTGAGCCAACGTGCCAACAACACTGTTTTTTTCACTGGTAGTTTGTGGAAATTAACCAACTTTCCTCTCTTTCACACGGTAAAATTAGTTTGAACAGCCAGGAGCAATACAAACAGAACCACCGCGGTCCCGTTGTTTTGTAGGCAACATTTTATTTACTGACTGACCCATTCACTATAGGCAGCTAACCAGCAGTGTATACACCAAACCAGCCCCATGACGTCAGCAACAAAATGGCCGCGCCCATAATGATAAATGCTTAAAAAATGCACATAACAAATCGTTTTTTCTTAGAAACTGCTTATTTTTATAACTTGATTTTTTCTGTGGCTTATCTAAATACTAATGTGATGCTATGAATATGTATTTATCGCTATGCTTCATCTCCACTTTAAATAATGTTTGACACACAAAGACCGAACTGACTGAAAAATATAGGCAACATTTGTCAAAGTATTAACTTAGTAGTCTAGATGGAAATAGGGGTCCACGCGCACCCCCCGGAACTTTTTATGCCACCTGATTTTTCTTAATCCTTAAAGTGTCTACTTTCAGAATCTGCCAGGTGCCAAGCTGAAATAATGTCAGAAAGGCTCCATTTTAACCCTTTATTGCACCTAACCCAAAACCGAAACATAAAAATGTGATGTAGCAAGAGGCATAACCTTTGAAGTAAACAACATACAGAGACAAATGAATAAATTTTTCCATACAATTCTGACCCTAGGAATTATTTTTGACATTTGACAACATTTTGACTGTATTTCTTTTTCTGGACAAAAACAGCAAACAAATGCAAAAAACTTGTGTCTGACCAACTACTTTTTTATTTTTCAAACGCATAGAGTGAATATTTGTTGACAATCAGTTTTTTTTTTTTTCAACCCTACAAGTGTTTATTTTAAGATTATATTGGGTACCAAGCTGAAATAATGTCTTACCATGAGCCGGTTGGATCCCCCGAGCATTTCCCAGTTATCGATCGCCATCTGGTAGATCGATATGTCCATTGGCTGATGATAAATCCCCTTATTGCATAGTGAAATCCGCAATCCAAAACGTATTCCGTGCAACAGACAATAGCGCTCGCTTCAGGTGAGTAGAAAACTACATTAGAGATCCTAAAAAAAAGACAGCTTCTGCCACAGGGAACACTGCATTATCGATACAGCGCCCCTAAGAGGATCTGGCCGGTAATGCACTTTCTCGAATTCAAAGAGTAGGGTAAATCTGCAGTGCCGCTCGGCGACCTTGAATAGGTTATTAAAATGGAATAAAAGCCAAAACAACCTTGCCACGGATATATCCGTCCTCGGTCCTTTAAGCATGGATTCGAAACACGGATATATCCGTTGTTGGGCGGGATTGTGTTAAGAGTGATGCGTTGTGGGATATATGACACTTAACCTTTCTGTCATATCTGATGTCTATGTACGCCATTTCAATTATGTATTTAATGTGTGTCTTGGTCACTTTCTGGTCACTTTCACTTGTGTGTCTCTCTATAAACTGATCTCTGTGGAAGCACAGATGATAAACTATGTTCTATGTTTTTATATATAACTGACTATCTCAATTTCTACAGTTCACTGTCATGGCTCATTTTAAATATTCCACAACACTAACATAAAACTTTTGTCATCCTCCTAGATCACTACACTGAACGAATACAAACGCATCCTCCTATAAAATGATAGGATGATTGACGTAAGTATATTATTAAATTGGAACAGTAATGAAAGAGTGTAAATGTAGTGTGTAGCAATTATAGTTCTGTATCGTATGGCTCTCGCTCGGCGTCACTCATGCACTGTCCTCGCACGTGCACGCGCACTGAATAAAAGACCACAATGTACCTTTATATCCCAATATTTGTCTGACCACACCCCTATCAGCTTCCCATATAAGCAGGGGTGGGGCCACCCCCTCGCCTCCTTTCTCGCTTCACCACAAGGAAGTGCCTCGATAGCCCCACTTGACGATGTTGTTAGTAGGAGAAAGTTGGAAAACAAGAGATACGTTGACATCATATCTTTATTTTCTCTCTCACTATATTCGAGAAAATACGGCGATATTGTCTTCGTACTGGAGTGTCTGGAAGATGATGATCATTCTACACCTCCGTCGGGTTTCGTATTGGGAGTTTATGCCGCTACATGCCTCTCAACTGCAGTCCTCCTTGCTGTGGCTGGTTGCGGTAAAACCTTCCAGCGACACAGCTGGACTGTAGGACGCGCCGCTGTTGTGAGAGGCGGTGGGTTCCAGGTTGGTGAGTAATGTTTTGCTTGCAAGCTCCACTTGTCTGTTAGTGCTATGGGGGCTAGCTGACAATGTTTACGAAAACCGGCCCCAGATTAGGGTCCTTTGTTCAGCCTTTAGGCGACGGCGGAGGATCCTGGTTTGAAGCCCATTATAGCAACTAGTGGGCCACACGACCAGTAACTGGTGATCCCAGGATCTCTGGACGCGTGGGTACTTCTCTGTCACCGTATAAGGCCCCGTCTTTTATATACAAATGAGAGTATACCCTAAACGAGGAAATGTGAGCATGGATGATCGTTATCGGAAAATCCATGTTCAAGTCGGATACAGCCCAGATGGGACTTGTACCGGCTCCGCCGGATGGTAAAATCACTGTTGTAAAACCGTGTTAAAGGTGACATGCATTATAAACGTCATTTTTCAGTCTCTAGCATTGTATTATAGTAATAGGAGTTAGTATCAATGTGTTTTAGTGTCTAAATACCATATTGGCGGATTGCTCTGATTCAGCTCAGATAATTTACTGCTCCAGTAAATTAGGCCATCCTGATTTGAAGGCCTGAGTGACGTTACTCAGGCTCTGGGTAGCAGACAGTGATGTGATTGGCTCTGTGGTTGTAGCTAATGCCCGCCCACAATCTACCTAGACTGACTACACAGCAGTGGAAACCACTTCCTCATACTGCGGCAGAGAAACCCACCTCTCTGCATGCACTCTGGAGGGAGAGAGAGATAGAGAGAGATAGAGAGCATTGGGGGGGGGGGGGGGGGGGGCAGCACACGGGAGAGAAAGAAAAAAAGGAAGAGAGAGGGAGGAAGGGAGGCCCCCCCCCACAAGCTGCCGCGCGGCACACCCGAGAGGGAGAGAAAAAAAGAAAGGGAGAGGGAGGGAGGGAGAGATGGGGCCTTGTCAATAACGGCCTGTCTTTTTTTTCTCTCTCTCTCTCTCTCTCTCTCTCTCTCTCTCTCTCTCTCTCTCTGTAACTCTCTCTCTCTCTGTCTCTCTCTCTCTCTCTCTCTGTAACTCTTTCTCTCTCTCCCACCCCCCCCCCCTCTCTCTCTATCTCTATCTCTCGCTATCTACCAGTCGCAGACTGTGTGGACTGACTGTCACTCAAAGTGCTTATGGGCGGAGCCAGGCCATAACAGCCTGAAATCTTGAAGCTGAAAAATGATGGTTTTGAGTACTTGATTAGAAATATAAAACAATGCATTTTTTTGAAAAAAAACGTACAGATGTCTTCAATAGACTTACAGGAATTGTGTAAAGTTGCCCAAATAGTGCTAGGAATAGCAACGCATGTCCCCTTTAACATCTCGTTTCTCTTCTCTCTTAAAAGGTGAGGAGGGTTTCAGAACGGCGGCCTGTCTGAGTGTGACTTGTTATATCGTTGTGTACGAGTTCAGGTGATAGCTGCTTAGCTTGCGTGCTAGTTGTGGCCTACTGTGTTAGCCAGTCAGCTGTTAGCTGCGGCGCTAGCTCGCTGTGTTTACCAGGAGCCTGTTGTGTCACTAGGCTAGGTAACGTTAGCTTGCTGCTATCGGCCGAGTGCGGCCGTTAGCTTAATGCTACACTGTTGAACGTTCTGAGACTATAACATGCTTAAACACTCTGACTATGACGTCATCTTTGACAGAGGATGTTAGTCGAACCTACCCTGGGGCCAGCCGGCGAGGACTGCGTCAACAAGGGGGACCATAGTGGCGACGCTGCCCAGGTCGACAACACAAGACGGCTGTGTTTACTACGGTGCCTTGTTAGAGACTGCAGTTTCGCTTGATCTGCGCTCACGGTAGGAAGGGTCCTGACCAGACCTTGAACACTTCTTCTTGCTTTCCCTTCTAAATGTTTTGTAAATAACGATGTTTTCCAAAACGAGTGTTGCTGCACTACATTTAGGATACGACGCGAGTTATGTGTGAATTGTCTTGTCACTGGTCTCCATGCAAATCGGGTTATTTGTTACAGATGTGAAAATGATCTGGTTTGTTGTGTTGAGACTAGAGCTGCCGCGGTATTGATGTTTTCCTTACCGCACACATTTGCAAAATATTTCCTACCGCGCGGTTATTACCGCACGCACAAAAAAAAAAAAAAAAAAAAAGTTTGAATGCATTTTTTTTTTTAGTAGTAGTCTACTCTTTATAGCATATAGCCTGCCTCTAGTCTAAATGTCTATCTTTAGAGGATGACTTTGCAGCATGAATATTGTTTGGGATTCGGCAAGCACGCATTAGTTATTGAAAGTGAAACACGGATTTGAAGTTTCCCCTATGGTCGTGCGCCGTTCACTCGGTGTCGCGGGCAGGGGTGGTTACCCCTAACCCCCCCGACCCTTTCTTATTATTATTACTATAAAGTTACTACTTTATAATAAAGGCATTCGTTTTGTGGCATTAACATTATATAGTTATACGTTCAATAACATCAGCGTATTTACCGGACCATAACAAGGCAAGCAATACTCTATTCATATCTCAGTTCCTTTCTTTGCTCAGAGCGTGCTGAGTTGTCCCATTCTGCGGTCTGTTAATAAAGTTTTCAATCAGACAAGTGTATAGAACGAAGGGCTTTTATTATAACATTCGTTGCAGACAGTAAAATCATTATGTCTCGTTTAGTACTCCTGAAGAGCGATGGTAGTCCACTCCGGCGGAGAGTTAAAGCTAACGTTATTAGCCGTGTTGTGATGAGCTGACATTCAGGACGTAAAAAACGTGTGACGCGTCTCTCTTCTGACCAATCAGTGGTCTGCAATGTTTCACGTGACTTTTCTGGTACCCAATAGGGTCGCTTGGAACCTCGATAGAGTAGTAGGGTATATCTGCAGAGCCGCAAGCCTGACGAGAGGAGGGTAATTTATTATTATTATTATAAAAAACAGCGGTGACGCGGTATTCAGCCTACTCTGCGGTGGCCGTGATGTAACAGCGATACCGCGGTAATGCGGTAATCGCGGCAGCTCTAGTTGAGTCACATTGTGTGTTCATGTACCGTGTACTCACAACTAAGGGGGTTAAACTAACCTATAAAGCTATGCTTAGTGACATATGAGTAAAGAATGATTCTTTTCTCAGCCTGTAATGACAATGAACAGTGTGTTCACATATTAACAGGTTACCTGTTTAACTGGCCGTATTAAGGGTAAAGTAGGAGGGGTGTTTTTTCCCCCCGGTTCCCTGGGGACTTCTTCACCCTCCTCTCAGACATGTTGTTACACTATATTGTGTCACTGTGTGGTAGGGATACGATGTAACCCTTAGCTTAGTTGTTGGGGTTGTGCTAACCGCTTGAGAAACTATATTTTCCTAAAGAAAAGATTGTTTGGTAACTTTTTCGTGTGTGCTTAGCAAGGCCTGTGGCCGATACTAATCGAGAATTATGTATTCTCTCATTATGAAAAACGGCGTTCCTCTGTAGAGTGTTTTTGCCATTTTTTGTAGGTGATAAAGGGTTGTGTGTCGTGCAACCTACAACTGGGTTGGGTTGGCCACAGAAGCACATGTGTAAGTCTGGTACCGGGGCTCTTGAGAGGGCCCTCTCTATTCTGTGTTTTTTCCTTATTAAAAATCAGATGGCAGGTTAGCACATGCGCTGTGTGAAGCTGTTAGACGCTTCATGGAGCTGACTATGACTGCGTCATACACTTTTTTGTCATTACATCGTATCATGGGTGTGGGGTCGTAAAGGGGTGAACTGGTAATCCTTTTCTCCCCTTCTTTGATGGGCAGGGGTTAAAACCTCCTGTCCTTCAAGGTTCCTGTCACGTTGCTGTTCGGCATGTTACAGGGTAAGAGGGGGGGGGGGGAGTTTCCTGGTCCCACGCCCTGGAATATTGGGCGTGTGCACCGCAGAAATTCCCCCGCCATAGACTGTGCGCGTCTCTGTTGGTAGGACTTCCGTGTGCTGTTCGGGTCCATATGATGGATCTGTTTCGGGGGGTGGTCAGGGCTCCTCCTCACGAAGCTCCTATTCGGGCCTTCTGTGAGTTGGGACTCTCCTTCCATGTGAGGGAGCCTCCTCAGAGTACAGAGCCTCCTCCTCAGATTGTCAAGGTGAGTGGAACCTCAAGAAGGAGTCCTACTCTATTGTGTGTGTATTCGATTCAATTCGATTATTGAGTGTGTATGGGTTCAGTGCCTCCTCCCCGGAGAGCCCTAAAACCAAACTTTTGCATGGCTCAAGGTGCAATATATTCTTTTCAATCTGTACAGCTCGCGTGGGAAGTCTCTCTGGGGATTTCCGTCTCCTCTCTATGGGAGGGTGGTGGAATGTAAAAATGTAAACTATTTTTACCCCTGGCTGTGTAGACTGGGATACATGCTGTTGGTGCTTCCTTCTTTTCTATTAAAAAGAGTTGGGAGTTAGGAAGCATCACACCCCTCTTGTCGTTCCCCTGGGCGCATTGGGGATTCAATGACAGGTCTAAATAGCCTGTTCATTGATGTGGTTGTGTCCCGACGCACGCATAGTGCTAGCTCGGGGTGTTCTGTTGAAGATCAGGCGAATGACTGGCACGCCTTGGTTGCTTGAGGTTAAAACAGCGTTTTTATAAAGCAACTGGGATGGAGGTTTTTCCTCTTCCGACGACCTGTGTTGGTTGTCGACGGATTCTCGTTCATATCTGGGGGATGATGACGGAATGGATCTGAACATATGTAGAGGGGTCTCACGCCCTGGGGGTGGGCCACCGGGCGCGGTTCGCACTGAACGTCTGGGCGGCGCCTTCTTCTCATGTTTAAGATCAACACGCATATCTGCCCCTTCTCCTTGAGTAGGCATGTCGGCGTGGTTAGGGCACGGGACTGGTTCTGGTCACGCTGGTCCGGATCAGTTAAACCCGTTGTCCGCCGGGGATGCAGATCTGCTGTTCTGGTACCCTGAGGGACTTGGGCTTTTTTCAGGGGGAAAAATGCCAGGTCGGTCCGGGTGTCACAGGGTTAAGCGCTATGGAGACCCTGGTTGGGTACATTTTGTACTCTGCACTGTCGTAATGGCTTACGGCCATGCCAACCTGTACACGCTCGATCTCGTCAGATCTCGGCCGCTACGCAGGTTGGTCCTGGTTTGTACTTGGTTGGGAGACCGCCTGGGAATACCAAGTACGGTGTGCTTGGGGCTGGTTCTCCATTCTTTTCGCTCCTCTCTCACGCATGGCGAAGAGGGGCCTGTTGGGGTGGTCTTTGACCTCCTCTGGTGACCCTGTGCTTCCCGTATCGCCGGGCCCGGTCCGAAGTAATGTTTTCGTCGACCCGTAGGCCTGGGATAACCCTTTTTTGAAAACTGAAACACTTGTACTGCGGTGTAGCCAGTGTATACCCGCAGGTGTGTTTTGGAGTTTTTTCTTGAGGGGTTATAGGAACAACCACCGCATTGGGTAACGCCAAGGTGGTTGATTCCCTGGTGTGTTGGAGCAGTGTCAACTCCCGGGTTACCCGGTTGAGGGTGCCCCTGCACGTTCATGACGTCTGCCAAGCATGTCAGCCTTCTCTGCCTCAACCCCTCTGGGTGGGTTTTTTTTAAATGGAGGCTTGGTCATGCAACAACGCCAGCATACGCCCCTTCCGCCAGGGGGGCTGTTCTCAGCTGACTCCTTTGGCGCCTGTCTCGTCCGCAGTGCTCCAGGCTCGGGTTACAGCCTGTTGCCTGGTTTTCCCCGGTGCGCTGCCTGCTTCCGTTGGTTAACCTTTTTTGTGTGCTTACGGCCATGCTGACTGCCTGTTCTGCAGGGTCAGTGTGCCAGGCGGTGTGCTATTGGGGGGAAAGGGCCCGCTCTTGGAGAAGAGGGGCCTTATCCTAATACGCTGGCGATGTGGGGGGCGGTGTCACTAAGTGACCGCCTGGTGGGGTCTTGATGCCTGGCGTCATTGACCTCTCCGGGCCCCCGTTTTCCAGGGGATCCAGTCCCTTCAGTGGGTCTGGGTCTTCCTTCGCGCTCCGCTGCTACGGCCTTGCCACGGGGTTGGGTTTGCCCATGACCCCGTGATTCTGGGGGCAGTAACGAGGTTGTTCCCTCCGTTCGTTCCCGGGTGGCATGTGGGTTGTGCGTGTGTGTAGTCGTGGGGTCAGGCCACGGTCTGCTCACCCTGTGCCCTCCCGGGAACCTCCAATAGGGGGGGTGCCCTCCATTAGGGGGGGTCGGGGGGGCTCGGTCCTCCCTGATCTGATGGTTGTGGGGGGCCTTCAGCGGGGTGTATTTGTCGGCCGATGGCTCTCGCTCGGCCTCCCTTGTGCATGAGTGACGCCGAGCGAGAGCCATACGATACAGAACGTTAGGTTATGACTATAACCAAGTTCTGTTAGTAGTGGTGACGCTCGGCGTCCTACGCCGCTGCAGCCCTTGATCTCGCCTTGTGGTGAAAGCTTGGGAAGGAGGCGAGGGGGTGGCTCCACCCCTGCTTATATGGGAAGCTGATAGGGGTGTGGTCAGAAAAATATTGGGATATAAAGGTACATTGTGGTCTTTTATTCAGTGCGCGTGCACGTGCGAGGACAGTGCATGAGTGACGCCGAGTGTCACCACTACTAACAGAACTTGGTTATAGTCATAACCTAACGTTAGTAGGGGTGGTGGAACGGTTGGTTTTCGGTTCGGTTCGATATACATTGTTTTTTATTAAAAGGTCATTCTCCTGATACAAGGCTACATCTTTCTTTCGTTATATTGATACCTGATATTTTTTTATTTCCAAAAGTCCTCTTCTAGCTTGAGCGATGGGTCACCTTATGATGGGAACTCTGTGGCGTCCTTCTGCTCTGAAGTGACGGAGGCAGAGGTTTGTTACCAATTCCACAAATTCAATGAGTTTATTGAAGGGTTTGGGTATTTAATTAAAAGTTGAAAGTTAATCTCACCTTTTTTATGGACCCCAGTAGTCGGCAAGGAAAACTCTCAAAATGTGTGGTTCACTGGGATGAAAAATGTACATTCAAATTGTATCTGCTAAAAGGGCAACTTTTAATTCCACTCAATTCCACAGTCACCTCATGAGGCAGAGGTTAGTTACCAATCCCACAAATTCAATCCGTAATGGAAGCTTTGAACAACGCATGTATGTTTCTGTGACAGTTGTAAACTGCTGTGTTTATTTCCGGCCAAGCATTCCGATTGGCCAAAATGGGCATTCCAGTCGTGCTCACGTTAGCGCAAGCGCCTCATTTCTGACTGTCATGGCAATCACTATTGTAGCAATAATAACAACAAAGAACGCCCTCTCGTGTAATATTTCTTAAATGCATGTGTCTTTTTAGCCCTCGTCCATCATAGTGGAGGAAGAAGACCCTTTCTGTAGCAACCCTGGGAGAGTGATGGATGGACTCCTTTACTGGTGTTTCATGAATGTTTATTTCAATTCACAACGTAAGAGCTGAAGTGAAATGACAGAGAAGACAAAGAAAAGATACTCAGATATATATACATTATATACATTAGTGCCACATTCACATTGTTCCATAAGCTAACATAACACTTGACACAAATGGCTTCCAATAACAGTGACATAGCCAATACATTAAATGAATACAAATATAAAGTAAACAGCCCATATCAATAAGTAGGACAAATAGACATCCCAGTACCTTGTCCTCTCTCTCTCCAACAGGGGCTTAACCATAACCCACATGAAGTCTTCTTTTCCAGATCTACAATCAAACAAAAACTCTTAAAATGCTGGTACTCTGGACCTTATTAAATGTGTAGACAAGCTAGGAATTTGCAATGACCAAGTTAGCTAGAAAACAACGTATTTTCACAGTAGTAGGAATAACTTTAAGTTGTCAAAACACAAACCAAAGTGAATTCAAAACAACATTAAAACCATAGAAAGTGCACAGCAGTTACCTTGTAGACCATTTCCATATAACAAAAGAATACAGAAGATATTCACGGAGAACTCTATTTCCTTGTAACGTTCATTTGGACCGTAAAGCTGAGCTCATGCTCACGGTATCTGCTTCCGGTTAGCTACTTCCGGTTTGGCGGTGCTTCAAAATAAAGGTTCCCTATCACACACAAACTGAATGACGCTACCTGGAGGGTCGTTTACACTCCCACCAATCAGGAGTGGTTTATATTACACTGTAAATCCGACTGATTCCATAATAAGGAATAACCTAGTTGGCCTGTAACCCCAGGTAGGGAGGCTTAGGGGGTGCTACCACTTGCCCAAAGTGGACCCCCAGACCAGTGGATGGAAGGAGTCATCTTACTTCTCCATTCTAGTTCATTACGGACTAGCCACTGCCGCTAATTCTATATGATCTCTGATTATTCGAGAGGTTAGTGAGTTAGATTTATTCTTGTGGACGCGTCTCTGAATGCGTGCGATAGCTCGAGTAGCGAGTGACCAAGAAGAAAACGTAGACAAGTGATCAGCTAATAGTGCTTTGCTCCTTGGTCATTGTGCTAAGTGCAAAGCACTTCTGACTTCCCTCATGTATCCCAAGACTACTTTCGAATCAGTCCAGAAGAACTCCTCAGCACCAGGAGAGCCAAATTCCTCTTTGAGCAGAACCGGTGCCACAAACCCGAGGGGGTCGTACAGGGAGGCTACTGTTGACAGGATGCCGCGGCGTGTAGGAGGCTGTTCTTTAAGGTTGACGTTGAGACAGAAGTTGTCAGACTCTGTGTCCCATTGAATCCTGAGAGCTCTTTCAAGTGGCAGCTCATCAAAGGTGAGGCGCATGCACTTTACGTTGGTTGCTCGTTCAGAGAGCAGGATACTCTCGAGGACATCTCTGTTGTTTGACACAAACTTATGTAGACGGAGGCCACCTGTGGCGCAGAGTTTGCGTGCTTCTTTGGCTAACTGAATTGCACTCGTGTTTTCAACGCTTGTGACCCCGTCGTCCACGTAAAAGTCTCTCATGACGAATCGTGATCTGTGCGGGTAGGTGTGTGCCTTCTCCTTAGCTAAGTGCTTTAGTTCGTAGTTGGCACACCCTGGCGAGGAGGCCGCACCGAACAGATGCACCTTCATGCGGAACTCCCTGGGCGGTGAGTTCAGGTCTCCTTGCTTCCACCAGAGAAAGCGCAAGTAGTCTCGATCAGCTTCCTGAACGTGAAATTTTTCAACGTCGCACATCAGAGCAACTGGGTGCTGGCGAAAGCGGATGAGCACTCCACTCAAGTTGTTCAACATGTCGGGCCCAGAAAGGAGGTGGTCATTGAGGCTTGTTCCTTTGTAACTTGCTGAGCAGTCAAACACAATGTGAAGTTTGTCGGGTTTCTTTGCGTGAACGACGCCGTGATGGGGAATGTACCACCTTTCGCCTTCTCTCCCACCATCTTCGACTGGTTCTGCGCCCCCCTTTCCAATAACCTCTTCCATGAACTTGACGTATTTCTTCTTGTACCCTTCGTCGCGCTGCAGTTTCCTTTTAAGGTGAATCAGGGCTGAGTTCTTATTGTTGGGGAGTCTGTTTTTGAAGGGCAGGGGCATTTCGTAATGGCCTTGTTTGGGTTTCCGTATTCCTTCATCCATCCCTTTCAGAAACGTGATGTCATCTTGAGACACTGGTTTTCCGTCTTCACTGCCGTCCTTAAAGTCTGACTCTAGAATGCGGATAACATCGGCCGGTGTGGCCGGGGGTAGCTCTTTAACTGTGGTTCTGTGGCACATGCGACTGGTGCTCAACGAATCCTGGCTTTGAGCTGAGGGCCCCACGATACTCCACCCTAGATCTGTCCGTACAGCGTATGGTTCCTCATCTGCTCCGAGGATGACTTGCCTTGGAGCCATGGCTCTCGAGCAATTATAACCTATGAGAAGACCCACTTCGCAGTCTTTTAGTGTTTGAATTTCGTCTGCTATTCCTGCTAGATGACTCCATTTCTTAGCCGTCTTACAAGTGGGGATGTGTGCACGGTTTACGGGTATGCAGTCCTTAGTGTAGGCCACTGGAAGATCGACTTGAGTGGCAGAGCTATATCCTCTTACACGAAGGCCGCAGACTCTCTCACTTGTGAGAATTGTGTCCTTTCCGCTCATGGTTGTCAGCTTCAGTTTAACTGGATGCTTGTCTGCATTAAGACCGTCACTCACCTCTTGGTCGATAAATGTAGTATCGCTTTGAGTGTCGAGAAGAGCGTAGACAAGTCTCTCCATAGTTGGGTTACTTTTGGAGGAAACCCATACTGGTAGAATCATTGAAGTGCTGGATGAGCCTCCAACTGCTACACTGAGGGATCTTGCCTCAGGGTCTTGATCTGATTCTGTATCAGGTGCAGGCCTTTCTTCTCTTTGATAGTTGTTATCATGGAGGGCTGTAGGATGTTTTCTCTTGCAGGTGTCACAGGAGTGACGATGGCGACAGTCTTTCGCATTGTGTCCTGGCTTTAGACATCCATAGCATAGTCTCTTCTCCTTTATGAAGTTGCGTCGCTCATCCAGTGACATCTCTGTGAATCTTTCACATGCATGGAGCTGGTGTCCGTCATCTTCACACTGAATGCATGGAGCCATAGTCCTAAACTTCCGGTTCTCATTGTCAGTGTCTGCTTGAGTGGCAAGAACGCTGGCGTGGTTTCGCTTAGAGTCTCTGACATTTCCTTTATCGGCACTAGTGGCTGATGAGTGTAGAGCTTGGAAAGACGTGATTGGATTGCAGGCAATCTCCGCTTCAGTTGACATGAATTTTGTGAAGTCCTCGAAAGTTGGAAATTCTTGACGTTCATTCAAGCGTTTTGTGACTTGACGGTTCCACTGAGCGGCTGCCCAGTCTGGCAGTTTGTAAATAAGCTTTCGGTTCTCCTCACAGTCGTTGAGTATGTCAAGACCCTTGACATGAGGAATGGCATCCCGACAGGCATTGAGAAAATCAGAGAAACTCCTGAGTCCCTCTGCATCCTTAAGCTGAATCCTCGGCCAGTTGGATAGCTTCTCTCTGAATGATCTATGAATGGCAAATGGCTGGCCAAAGCGATGATTCAGCTTATCCCAGGCATCTTTGTAGGCTTCCTTGTCGTTACGATAGAACGTGCCATCTAGAGCCTGGCGTGCTGGGCCACCAACATACTTCTTCAAGTAGTAGAGTTTTTCAGCTGGGGTTATTGCTCTTTGGTCGATGAGTGAGGTAAACGTTGTCTTCCATTCGATGAACTGTATAGGATCACCATTGAAAACGAATGGCTCTGGTGCAGGAAGCCTACTCAAAGCTATGCTGTCATGGAAGACCTGTGCGAGAGCAGTGATGTCAGAATGAGAGGTTGGTGCAGCATGAGATGGAAAGAGTGTGGCAGCAGGTGCGTTCCTCATCTCTGCATTGCTTTCATTGATGTGTTCGGCAGCTTCATGTCTGATCTGATCGTCGTAGACCTTTAGTTTGGCTTGGGCTGCGAACACTTCCTTCTTGGCCTGCAGTCGCTCCAACTCACGCCGTTGTACCTCCAGAGCCTTTCGTTGTTGTTCCTCTAGTTCGCGTATAACTTCCCTTTGTTTTTCCTCTACTTGCATCATCTGATAGGTGGCTTCCTTTTCGGCTAGTTCAGCCGCTGCCTCCACACGCTTCGTTGTTATTATAGACGAGCCTTGTACAGACCTGCTGCTCTGAGTTAATGCAGAGACGTCAGAGGCAGCTCCATAGACCGACCTTGCGTAGTCATGGCGACGCAGTTCATGAAGTCGGCTCCTTTCCCGTTGGACATTGAAATCGTCTTCTGTACCTATGGTTCTATCATGAGCGATGTTGACTAATTCCCTGGTTACTGTCTCGCACGTATCCACTCGTCGTCTTATGTCATTGGGGGGCGCGGTGAGACCTCTGATTTCGACATACATCATACAAACGTCCGTCTTAGACATATTTAGTTTGTCGATGAGAGTCCAGAGCTCCTCCTCTGACATGTATGTCTTCATCTCGTGTCTTGCCTTGCAAATGTCGCGCTTCCATTTTTCATACAGGTACAGCAGTCTTTTCTCCCTTTTGCATGCTTCTTCCTCTTGGTGCGCACGCATCCTTTCTGTTGGGCGTGGTGTACGGTGGGAGCGTCGGAGACCTTCAGTTAGGTCATCCTCTTCCTCAGGGATATCAGTGGGACCTTTTTCCTCTTCACTAGCTTCCTTCTGTGGGTTTTCAGACTCTTCCAACCCTAGGCCTACCTCTGTATGATGCTCTTCTCCTAAGCCTTTGACCTCATCTGGGGAGCTAGTTTCCTTATATAGCCCTCCTTTCCCTTCTAAGGATGCCATGATGAGCTAATTATTGCACCTTTCAACGTTAGAATAAAGTGAATGTGGTTGCGCCTTCATACAGAGCAGCATAGACATGGACGGAGAAATAGCACAGCATACACTTTGAATGGTAAATTAGGGCCAATAACCAGCATTGAATGTGTTATCTAGGGCATTTACATCAGTGTTCATGCCAAAGCAATGACTAGAATACACACAATAACAAAGGAAGCTCTACATGAAGTGTGCATTTTTAAAACAAAAAGGGTAATTAATTATCAGGTCTATAGTAAGGTAATGAAACGGTTCCTTCTCTTAACAACTCAAGTGAGGGTGAAGTTCAGTGCAGGGTCCGGGAGACGAATATCCGATGTTCCACTTCACCATAGAGTAAGCTCTTACTGTAGCAACCCTGGGAGAGTGATGGATGGACTCCTTTACTGGTGTTTCATGAATGTTTATTTCAATTCACAACGTAAGAGCTGAAGTGAAATGACAGAGAAGACAAAGAAAAGATACTCAGATATATATACATTATATACATTAGTGCCACATTCACATTGTTCCATAAGCTAACATAACACTTGACACAAATGGCTTCCAATAACAGTGACATAGCCAATACATTAAATGAATACAAATATAAAGTAAACAGCCCATATCAATAAGTAGGACAAATAGACATCCCAGTACCTTGTCCTCTCTCTCTCCAACAGGGGCTTAACCATAACCCACATGAAGTCTTCTTTTCCAGATCTACAATCAAACAAAAACTCTTAAAATGCTGGTACTCTGGACCTTATTAAATGTGTAGACAAGCTAGGAATTTGCAATGACCAAGTTAGCTAGAAAACAACGTATTTTCACAGTAGTAGGAATAACTTTAAGTTGTCAAAACACAAACCAAAGTGAATTCAAAACAACATTAAAACCATAGAAAGTGCACAGCAGTTACCTTGTAGACCATTTCCATATAACAAAAGAATACAGAAGATATTCACGGAGAACTCTATTTCCTTGTAACGTTCATTTGGACCGTAAAGCTGAGCTCATGCTCACGGTATCTGCTTCCGGTTAGCTACTTCCGGTTTGGCGGTGCTTCAAAATAAAGGTTCCCTATCACACACAAACTGAATGACGCTACCTGGAGGGTCGTTTACACTTTCGGTTCTCAGAATGTACACAGTGACACTGATTCAGAGGTATATATAAATTGGATGAGATTATCCTTGCTTTTTTGTGACAGGGCTATTGTTGATTATGCACAGTAGTTTTGATTGTGTGTCTGCCTTACCGATCTAGAACTCAGAAGAGGGTTTACAAATAGATGACAGTTCATCACTTAAAAATTATTCAGCCCTGTAACAATCTATGTGTTATGTTTATTCTTTATAAAAAAAAAAAAAATCTAAATGCATTATTGTAAAATCAACACATCATTTTTCACAGTCCAGTGGTGAGGAGTGGGAAGAGGAAGAGCAAGAGGGAATGGCAAAGCTCATAAGCTCTCATTGGACCTTCAACACGCATATCTATGAAGGTTCCAGTACCACCGTCTTGCAAGCAATATGCCAACACCTCAAGACGTTTGTGCAGCATCCAGGGATGCCAAAAACTGCACTAAATGACATTTTGGCCACTGAGCAGTCATTGCTCCTGCCGCCTGGAAACAAGATGCCCGCAACATAGAGAGATGATTAAGACCATCAAATCTCTCCTCATACCACTATCTGTGTATCATGTTTGCCCAAATGGTGACTACATCTATTTCAGGAACAACGACAAAAGCCTCTCTGTGTGTCCAGTTTGTGGCCATAATCGACTAAAAGAAAAGAGTCTCGGACTTCCGGAACAACCCGTCTATGGAGTAGTCGCATGTGACAGAACTGCTCACCCGTTTTTTTTTATTTTCGTTTTAAAAACATATTTATATATCACCAATGCGTTTAAAATTAGACGCATATATCAACTGAGATTATCAACTAACTATATTGACTGAAAGATTCATGATGCCAGCGAAGAAAGATAACTCAAAACCAAATCCAAAGTCAAGTTCAGAGGACCCGCCTATGGCTGCGGGATTCGTGCGTAACAGAGCAGAGGATATTGACGAGATGGCCTCCTCAACCGCTATAAACACCTCCGCAGATACAGAACATATCATCCAGGAAATGAAAAGAATGGAGAAAACAATAACCAAAAGAATAATAACTGATATAGCCGAAAAAGTAGATGCTATTAAAGTATCTATCGAATGCAATATCGAAGCGCTAAGGGTGGCTGCCGACGCACATATTAAGCGCACCGTAGCACTGGAAACTGGTTTGGAAGAACACTATCAGAATTTCGGTCTGATCTACAAAGACATAGCTGAGATTAACGAGAAGCTAACGGCTGAGATGAAGGGAAACTACAAAGAACACAATACGGATCTCAACGATATAACGGCTGAGTTTAAACGAATCAATGAAGAACAAAAAGCTAAAATATTCTAGATGGAATATCAAAATCGCAAGCTGAATATTCGTATAATCGGACTGGACGAGTCGGTGAGCTGCACACATCCTGAAGCATTCGCGACAGAATTACAGAAAATCCTGGGACCAACTATCCATCCTAGGGTACCTGAGGTGGATCAATGCTACAGATTGGGGACCCGATCCAACGACAATAACGGCAGACCTAGAGTGATCATGCTTGTCCTACGTCAAGTCAGAATAAAAGAAATTATCATTCGGGAGACGAGCAGGATGAAAGGCAATCTGAAATACAAGGATGTGTCAATATACTTCTTTGAAGATTATTGTCGGGAAGTGGTGGCCTTGCGGGCCAAGTACAAGACGGTGATGTCTCAACTCTATTTGGGGAAACACACTCCCACATTGATGTACCCTGCAAGACTTCGTATCGTCGATAAACAAGGAGAAAGGGTTTTCCTCAACTCGCCTGAAGATGCTGACAAATATATGGCAGCACAACGTGCAGGATAGTTTATATACAGCCTTTTAATCTTTGTTAGGCATGGACACCATATCGTATAAACTTTAATGAACCGCTGATTTGGGACAGAGAGACCTACGAGCTGTTTTCCCAGTTGGACTTTTATTATTGCGGACATATTGGACTTAAAATTGGAACGATACAGAGAAGATGAGCATGACGAAAGGATGACACGCAAATTCATGAAGCCACTACTGACACACATTGGGGGATGTTTTATACATATAATATAATAATTTGTGCTTCACCAAAAATTTTGGTCAGCAGCCGCCACTGATTCATTGTATACAGAAACCATCTTCTTATAAATAATGTACTGTATGGTGGACGATACGCACACATGAGGGAATATCTGTCTGCACAGGAGTGTGTTCAAGAGAGCCAGCAGTGGTCCATTAATCTCAGCCAGTCGTGAAAATAGATTAGTGTGTGTTCATCCATCTAAAGAAGACAGAGGGGCACTCGGCAACATGCAACATCACTGACCCCAGGAACGGGATTTGCTTCTCTTTGGCTTTTACACTCTATTGCAAAGCAAGCCATTGCAAAGCCTGAACTTTGTAAACACCTCTGTGCTGCCTTGCATTTTCAGCTCTATGGATTTGGCCCATCAGGCTAAATGATGGGGCACAGTCACATATCCAGCCCAAACTCACTGAAAGCAATAACTGACACGCCTCATTTGATGCTTCTATGGTGCACTGCAGGCATCGGATTTGAAATGCCCACACCACAGAACGACAGGTTATGTATATAACCTAGTTATATGAGTACTGGCTAAGCGTCCCGCTCTTAAGCCATACCGAGATATACCTCATCTCATGTACCTATTGTACTCCATCAACGAAAAAAAACAAATACACCCACCACCTGCCAGGCCCCGCCCCTATAGGAGCGTACTATAAAGTACTAGGCGTGGTCACCACTCACTCTTCCTCGGGAAAAAAAACGTTTCCAGGAAAAGATTCCCCAAGGGAACTCAGGGCACGCTAAGAGTTTCAAGTTTCTTTAACACTTTGGTTGCCTTGGGTTAAATTCATGATATACCATAGGTTGCCGGCTCTATTTGTCTATGGAGAAGTACCCCTTCTTTGCATGGCTATAACTTTTTAAATTCTATTGCTACATTGCCATTATTAGGGCCCATTCAAAGTCCTATATGTATTGTTCATTGTGTAGCAACGTTAAACTTTTTCATTCACATATTCATAGTAAAGTATGGTCTAATGTATAAGTATGTTTTCATCTCTTTCTGCAGCTTTCTCCAGAACGTGATCTATAGCCCCAAATGCATTATATTGATGATGCAATACAGTTTTATGGCAATCAGCGCGATATAAAAAATTCCAACTAGACGTACTTCTAGAAGTTACTACACGTCATCTGATGTTGACCGGATGGGCTAGGGGGCGTTTATAATTCCGTGGGCAGCGTTATACCAATCATCTAATGTGGGTCAAATGTTGATAATAGCAGTTAGTACCGAAGACGGTAACGTTACACGCTGAAACTCACCCCAGTCTCCGCGCGCCGTTGGGCGATCATCGTAGAGTAGAAGTCTTATCATTATGGGATGTAAATTTACCCGGTCCATCTTCAGCTTGTATAATGGTATATACGTCCAAATCATGTTGTTTATCGAGTTATTGGCAATCGATCACTGTGTAGCGTGACGAGCCAGAGTCCCGGGACCTATAGCGAGTGCCCGGAAGTACTACGGACGTCTAGCACAACCTCTATGGCACATCCTGTTAAGCGATTGCGCCGATCGGCCACCAGATGGCGCTCCTGAACCGCCAGAGAGCTCAGTGGGTCCTGCTGGTGGATCTCAGGCCAGCGGAGGCGACATATGAATCCGATCGCAGATTTTTGAAATATTGATAAGCGTCCTCCGGCAACTTGAGCGTGGCCAGCAATGACGTCTAAACACGTTTCATGGCAGTCAAAGTGTTAATAGTTGTCATACAGAAGTACAGAATACTTTTATACAAAATGCTTCTTACTGTTACGCTCCAGAGACTGTGCTAGACAAGATAAGTATGAAATAAAATAGTATAGCATGTAAAATAGAAGTAAAAATAGAGGTCACAGTGTTCAGTATAGACATACCCGTAATTCCTCTAATAGTAACCGGGTCTCAAATACAAGCCGGGTCTCTATTAATGGCCGGGTGCGCTCTTGAGCTAAGCAATTATAAGCTGGCCTCCTAATACAAGCCGGGTTACTAATATACTGAGCTGCATACTGAGCTAGTTACTTGATTTCACTTTGAAAACGTTGAAATGACCAGTGACCACCTGTAATTGCACAGTACTTGGTTTCAATATCAAACTGACACAAAATGTTGATTTATTCATTATGATCCGTTTGAAAATTTGAAATATAGGCCTCCCTCTTATACAGGCCTCCTCCTAATACAAGCCTGGTACCCGCTACAGTTGAAACAAATACAAGCCGGGGTTACTATTAGAGGAATTACGGTATGTACAATGTTCGATGCAGAATAGAAGCAACTGGGTTACCATACAATATACAATATACTATGCAATGTACTAATATACAATACTATATAGTTCAAAGCAGAAATGGGATGAGGTACAATTTACAGTAAGGTGTACGAGTTGTAGTGCAAATCCTTTACCAATAAATATAAAGTGTAAAGTGTGTTTAGGTGATCTAAAGTGTGGAGAGTGGGTGCTGCAGTGTGTTGTTTGTTTAAGTGAGTGTGTGTGTGCTGTGTGCATTTGATGGTTGTTGCATAGTGTTTATTGTTCGTTGAGCAGCCTGATGGCCTGGGGATAGAAGCTTCTTCTGAGTCTTTCTGTGCTCGCCTTAAGACTCCGGTATTGCTAACCTTAAGACTCGGTATACATAACCTGTCGTTATATAGCGTACTTGCATCGCGTCCCGCTCTTAAGCCATACCGAGATATGGGGTAGAGCGGACGCGAGGCCCGACAGATGCACCCCCTGAGGACCCGTAAGCCCACATCAAGGGGAAAAAGGAGAGTCCCGTCACCCCATCCTTCCTAACGAAGAGGGGGCGCAGTCAACTCCACCCGAGTGCGAACAAGAGGGAACTAGAACCCCTTGAACACACAGCACAGGCGGAACCACGTGTGACCCAACCAGTGATGCCAGTAACGCGTTACTAAGTAACGCGTTATTGTAATCTGATTACTTTTCCCCGAAAATAGTAATCTAACGCGTTAATCTTTAAAAGCCAGTAATCTGATTGCAGTTACTTGTCCAAGTGGCTGTGCGTTACTATTTCGTTACTATCTCATCATAAATTCATAATGCAGGCGGAATGCAGTATTTTGAGCTGTTTTTCTTATTTGGGAGTGACGTCGTGTGGCAGTGAAAGGGTTAAATACACAATGTGTCCCGCGGCGTGACTGGACCCTCTGTCTGTGAGTGACTCTGCTTTGGTCCAATCACATTCCCCATCCACAGTCTGCGAATCAGAGGCAGAGTAGGGCGGGTCTTCACAGCACGTCATGTGACATATGCGCCAATCGTGTGACAGCAGGGCTCCGTCTGCACGGAGAATTCCACCCCAAAACGCTTCTCTAAACGTAGCCTCAGTCACTACTTCACGTTTGTGTCAGCTAAGCCGGGTGAAAAAAACATTCATATGCGGAGGAAACAAAATACTGTCTACCGCTAAAAACAGCACATCCAATTGCATTGAAAGCATCTGGAATCACAACACTAGCCGACGCTTCGACTAGGTACAGGAGGACTCGGAGGTCAGCCAAACAGCAAAAGAGAGAGATTGTTTCTTTCCCTTTTGATTAATGTATATTTGATGGTGGCAGAGCAAAAGCTCTTATTTGCCAGATTTACAGTTAATTTACATGTTAAAGAGAGACTGATTGTATGTTTATAGAGAGACATTTATAAAAACAATTTAATAGTTACAGTTGATATAATTGAATAGTTCAGCCTGCATTTTGTTAGATGTGATACACTGGTTTTGTAAAACCACTGGCTGGCTGCTCTAATGCTGTGAGCATCATAGACTGTTGCTTTACCATACTTGATGGTACAGAAGCTGAAGCACTAGTTTAACAATTTACGTTATGTGCAGAGAAACAAGTTAAAAACTATTTATGCACTTTCAATAAAGCGTTTAAAAAAAAACTGTTGGGGGAACGACGACGACTTCGTAACCTAGTTACTTTCAAAGTAACTAAGTTACTCTGATAATCAAGTAATCAGTAAAGTAACTTAGATTACTTTTTAAAGGAGTAATCAGTAATCAGATTACTTGTAAGTAATCTGTGGCATCACTGGACCCAACACACTGTGGCCCATACCCACACACCCCTGCTACCCCACCAAAGGACGGGAAGCAGGAGAGGCCACAGACCCCAGAACCCCCGGTCATGTCCATGAGGTAAAACCTTACGAAGGGACCCGGGGAGGACCATGAAGCCGCAGCACAGATGTCCTCCACAGAGGCCCCACCCAGCAGAGCGGCAGAGGCCGCCACCCCACGAGTAGAGTGCGCCCCGACGCCCCCAGGGGGATCCAGCCCGGCCAATGTGTAGCAGAGGGCAATGCCCTCGCACAACCAATGGAACAGGCGCTGTTTCGATACCACCGTGACAGACAAAAAGCTGATCGGTAGCCCTGAGGCCCTGAGTACGGCTGAGGTAAATCCCCAAAGCACGGACTGGACATGACAGGTGAAGGCCCGCCCTCCAACTCACTAGCGTGAGGAGGCGGATGAAACGCCTGAACCACAATATCCCTGGAGCGGAAGGAACTCCGGATATTCTTAGGCACAAAGGCAGGATTAGGCCGCAGAGTGGCACCGCAATCGGAACGAAAAGACAGGCACTCTGGTCGTACCGAAAGAGCACAGAGCTCACCCACGCGTTTAGCGGAGGTGACGGCCAGCAGGAACGCGGTCTTGAACGACAGCTGTCCCAACGACGCTTGCTCAAGAGGCTCAAACGGGGCCAAGGACAACCGACCAAGGACCAATTGAAGATCCCAACTCGGAGCCAAAGAGCGTTGTACCGGCTTAACGCGTCGAGCGCCAAGCAGAAAACGCTTCACAAGAGGGTGGCTGAACAAAACATCACCCTCAAATCCCTCATGATAGGAGGATATAGCTGCTGCATATACCCTCACCGTCGAAGCCGACAGTCTATCAAGGAGAGACTGGAGGTAAACAAGGACAGCATCCAGGGGGCAAGAGACTGGGTCCCAGCCCCCCGCCTTACACCACTCTTGGAACATACGCCATCTGCCCGCGTAAAGCGCGACAGTGGAGGGAGCATGCGCATTCCGGATGGTATCAACCACAGAAGGGTCCATCCTCTCCAGACTTACCCTCTCACCAGCCACACCATCAGACGTTGGCCAAACACCGGGTACTGAAACAGCGACCCGTGTGCTTGAGAGAGGGCCGTCGCTGACCAAGGAATAACCGGGCGGCCATGGAAAGATCGAGAAGGCATCCACCCCCAAGGGGGGATGATCTGCCCGACTGACCGAGAACCACAAGGGGCACTTGTGAGAGCATCGGCTCGCAAACAGATCTACCGAAGCCTCCCCGAAGCGATCCCAGATCTGCCTGACTATATCGTGGCGCAGCTCCCACTCGTCGTGACGAGGACCGCCCCGAGACATCACATCTGCGCCCACATTCTCCACACCAGGGATGTAGATCGCCCTCAGACTCAGCGCCAGGTGGTCGAACCGTTTGAGGACCAGGAGGACCGCCTTCAATTCCAACACATTGATGTGCAGGGTAGACGGGCCAGCATGGATCTTCGTCCAGCTGCCCCCCACTGCGTTGGTCCGACACGTCCCTCCCCAACCGTGAGAGAAGCGTCGGTGAAGACCGTGACGTGTGAGCGCCTGCTGCCCATGGGGACCCCAATGGCGAGGATACCCAGCCTCCTCCAATGGGCGAGATCTCCCCATATCGACAAAGGAACCGTCAACCGTTTCCATTTGTCCCTCACCGGATCTATTCCCATACTGAAAAACCACCTCTGTATCCTCCTCATGAAGAGGAGGCCAAGAGGAACCACCGTGTGAGCAGATGCCATCATACCGAGCAGGCGCATCACTTGCAGCGCCGTGACCGTCCCTCCCAGACGGAAACCCCCGAGCGCGTGTAGGATAGACACCCTCCGTTGCTCCGAGAGGGTTACAATCATGGGCCTTGACCTCAACGTCAAGCCCAAGTACTCCACCTGTTGACTGGGAAGAGGCGTACTCTTCTTCCAGTTCACAGCAAAACCCAGCCTGGTGAGGAATTCCACCACCAGCCTGGTATGAGACCTGGCAACCTCCTACGACCGGCTGAGGAGTAGAATGTCGTCGAGATAGAATAGAACCCGTATTCCCCGACGACGTAGAGGCTCCAGCGCAGTCGCTACGCACTTGGTGAATGTGCGGGGAGCCAGAGAATAGCCGAACGGCAACCTCTGGTACTCGTACGCTACGCCCTGAAACGGGAACCGCAGGAACTTCCTGTGAGGAGGGTAAATCGAGATGTGAAAATATGCATCCTTCAGGTCTATGGAGGTGAATCAGTCTCCCCTTCTGACAGCAAGCAGCAGGAGTTTGACGGTCAACATTCTGAATGGTCTCGCTACAATCAGACGATTGAACGCGGACAGATCCAGTATAGGTCTGACCCCTCCCGTTTTTTTGGGCACTAGAAAATAATGGGAGTAGACGCCTGACATCGCGTCCTCTCTCGGGACCACGACTACAGCCTGCTTCGCCAACAGAGATTGGATCTCGTCGGCCAGAGCTGTCACTGCTGCTGACCCTGACAATAGGGTCGGCACCAAACCTGAGAACGGAGGGTGGGGTTGTGCGAACTGCAAAACAAGCCCCTCCCTCAACGTTCTCTCTATCCACCCCTCCAAACGGCATTCTTGTCGCCATATGTGAAAATAATCCCACAGCGCACCCGCCGTCAACTGACGCTGGGCCGCAAGGAACAGTAGATAGTTGGCCCGGTCCCTCCCGCTGTGCGACGCACCCAAGGGGGGACCCCGACAGAAAGGGCCGGTTTGATACGGGAGACGCTGCCATCAAACTGGTTGACACACACCCCTCCCCTGAACACCCCTCTAGCGCATGCTGAGGAGCTGTTCTACAGCTAGACATGCAAGGCGTGAGGACCCCATGGGCTCCTACACGCCGTAGCCCTGCAGTGATATTGCTATCACCCAAATCACGCTCGCCTCTTCTTTGCAGACCACTGCCGCTCTCACGGGAGTGGGAGGCATCAGCGTGACACCCCGCCTGGCGAAGGCGAGGCCGGGGTAACCCTTGCTGAGCATTCGAAGAGGCCTCGAGTCCCCCTGCTGACCACTGTAAATAGTGGCAGCCGTAACACCAGACTCACCCATCACACAACGTGTGGTGCAGGAGCCACGTGACAGCACAACATTCTCACGGACAGACCCAGGCTCAGCCATCAACTGGGTGTCAGCCCCTGTCCCCATGAGAAGCAAAAAGTGGGGCTGCATGCGCTTTAAAGAAGGTTCGCGGCCCGCAGCCAAAGGAAAACGATCAGAGCCCCGCTTCCGTGGGTAATGGAGAGAGGATTGAACGGGGAGCGGGCTGCTCGCGGCAGAATGATGACGGCTTGTTTGTTCCAAGCCGAATACACCCAAAATGGCCGATCCCTCGGCCGCCAAGGCTGTCGGCCTTGTGGATCCCTGTTGACTCTCCGCCCAGGGTACCACTGGCGGGGGAAACATGGCCGCCTGTCGAGGGCCTCGCCACAGTCGTTGACGATGCCGTGCTCCAACCTCTGGCTGCACAGCGTGAGGCGGTGTGGGACCCAGATCAACAACCGCCTGCGCCTCCACAGAACGACCAAAAAGTCCTTCTGTGGAAAAAGGAGTCGTGAGGAGAGAAAATCTATCTTCTTCCCCAAGAGGAGAGTGCTCCAACCAGACATGCCTATCAACAAACGTTGATAGCATCCTAATCCTCCCCACAGTTATAGCTTGCGACTGAGTCAAGATCTCTATAACACCACAAACATGCAACATGTTTATAGTGTCGGCTGGACCCATAGCCCCACTACCCGACGCCAATGTGGACAGGAAAATAGACAGCTGAGCCATAACACTGGCCGCCGCTAAAAACCATCCTGCAGCAGTATACCACTCATCCGTCCATACTGCCACCCTCCGAGCCGATTCGCTCTCAAGCATCGGCCGGGCGGGACATCGTTCATCCCCGCCGGGGCACAGGATCAAAGCTACCTGGCTACTTAGCCACGGTACACCCGGCCTGCACCCTGTTGTCAACCCTTTTACCCGTAAAAAAGGTAAATAGGACTCAGCAAAACCCCCCACATTAGCTACCGACTGACCTTCATTAATGAACCGGGCAAGAGGAGGGAAAAGCGGCAACGTCCCACGGCGGGGAATTATTAGAACAACGACCCATTTCAGCATTAGCAGTAGCATTAGTGTTAGCAGCATGCTCCAGGATCGCCCGGAAACCATCCACTTCAGGGGAACGTTCACCAAGCCATCCCGCCCCCGGCGCCGACACACACTTCACAGCATTACTAACACCAACATCAATGCCTGATGACACAGGGCCTACCTGTGTACAAGCCGGCTCGATAGCCAAACCTTGCACGCTGCTCCTCGATCTGCTGCCACAAGACGAGGAAACATCAGAATAGGCCCGACGTGTCGCTGAAACATGCCCCGAAGATTCCAGGGGTAAGCAAACCTCCGGTAAGCATTCAACATTACGCAATTTCTCTAATCTTTTCATAGCACTAGTTACATAGGGTGACTTGCAGCCGCTATGATGGAAACGAAATTAGAGGAAGAGTGAGTGGTGACCACGCCTAGTACTTTATAGTACGCTCCTATAGGGGCGGGGCCTGGCAGGTGGTGGGTGTATTTGTTTTTTTCGTTGATGGAGTACAATACGTACATGAGATGAGGTATATCTCGGTATGGCTTAAGAGCGGGACGCGATGCAAGTACGCTATATAACTAGCAGTATGTTTGGTGCTGCTATAGTAAATGTGCAGCAGAGGGAGCTTTTTCTGTAGGCAGTTTTATTTTACTTTCACTCTCGTACCAGAGTGTCTTATTCTTTGCAGTCTGGACTGTACAGGCACCAGAGCAAATTAATTGGATAGGCATTTGATTTAGTATATAGGGAGGGGGGCTGTTATGTTGCCTATAAAGCATAGGTAGCTACTTTACTGTGTTAATTAATTAAAACATGTAGGACTATCAAATATCTTTGATGGATAAAAGGCACATCATTGTGCGACAGATTGTCAATTGATAAGGTGCAGGTATGGCACGGTGGTGTAGTGGTTAACACATTGTCCGCCATGCATTGTACCTATCCTTGGGCCCAGTACACTAAGAACTTTTAAATTGAATTCTCCCCTCACATTATAACCCCCTCTCTATCAAAGAACAGTTCTTGAATGTTTCCTGGAAGTACATTACCTTTTGCTTTATACATTAATTGTGCCGTTTTAAATTCCACAAGATGATTTAACTTTAATGTTTTTGACTTTAAAAATAATATGCCGTTTTAAATTCCACAAGATGATTTAACTTTAATGTTTTTGACTTAAAGAAATAATATGTGTGTGTGATCACGATAACCTGCAATGTGAACTATCCTTATGGCCCTTTTTTGGAGTATAAAAAGTGGTTGTAGTGTAGAATTATAAGTGTTTCCCCAGACTTCAGCGCAGTAATTTAAATATGCCTTATATAATGTAATAAAAACGTGAGTTATACAGTACTATGAGCAGGAGAAACTAATACTAATATCCCCTCCTGAGACATGACGGGTTAGCAGAACCAGAGAATACAGCGGTTACAGTAAGGCGTCCCTTAGGTAAATTATATCACCTCTAGGTTAAGCACACTATAAAGCACGTATAGGTAAAAACCATTCACCTCTAGGTAGAGCACATATCACAGCACACTTTTATATAGGTAAAAACCCTTAGTTTGAACGAGGTACGGTACATACACAATGCACTTATTATAGTCACACACACTCTACAGCCGACCAACTGGTCCACGTGAATATTAGGGAATCACCTCCCGTTACCAGTCTCCCCTCCCTCTCTGCTCGTCCTCCGCCACCCTCCAACTAGGTACACGAGTACTCAGGCAGGCCTCATACACAATATAGGACACATTACTACACAACATAATCAATTCATACAGGGAACCAGGGGTCTCTAATCAGGGGGAATAATCGGGTACCGTAAAGGGTTTCTGGTATGTAACTCACCCTCTATAGGAGGCACTACAAATGTGAACACGGTATGTCCTATCACACACACTAAACACCCTCTTTAACACTTTGGATGCCACGCCGTGTTTTCCTTTTTACCCCCTTGATGCCCAAACCCACTCCAATGTTAACTTAATATCGCCTAATCTATGTTTTAAATTATGGCTATGTGTCTAATCTGCCCGTCGCTTATCAAAGACTCATTTTCCAGTCAACATTGTCAAGGCAGATTGTTTTTTTTTATCGCTTCATTTCCGTTTGATAGCATTTTGAAAATCACTCGTTTTCGCGGAAAAAACAACCCTATGATGATAATCGTCTTTTACTGGAATATTCCAGAACGTTGTCATTTGTCAGCCTATTTATGAATCGTTTTCAAATAAACGCTAGATGATCGATAGTATATGTGTGCGCACGCACGCTCGTGCCGCGCGCGGATAATCGCTGCTCTTATTTCCTGATGGCTTTTACAGTCAAAACAGCTATATCACATATAGTGGAAACGCTTATATCTCCGTGAAAACGAGTCTGATTATCCTAAGACTGATAACATAGATTCCTTACCTGAGGTCAGATGGTATCCAAATGGTTTATTCCAATTTCCGATCGCCATTCGAAAAAATCGATAATTTTATTGATCCACCGTGTGTACAGTAGAACAGTGGTTCCCAAAGTCGGGGTCGCGACCCAAAGGTGGGCCGCGAGCAGCCACGGGTGGGCCGCGAGATGATTAAAAAAAAAATATTTTTTATTTTTTTATTTTATTATTTTATTATTTAATTTTTTTTGTCAGGCCACTGAACTTAGAAGCAGGCCAGGACAGTGTTTCTAGTTGTATTCAAAAATTCTATTCTATTGTATTCTAAAATGTGACTATATGGTTTTATATTAACTTAATAAATAAACAAAAACAAAAAATCGACTTATTTCAACGAACATTTCAACCTAAATAACAGATTATGCACATAAAACGCTGAAAACAACCGAAGCAACAATAGTATTTTAATGAGGCTATTATTATTATCATTATTATTTTGCAACAAGTTAGCCCTCTCATAAATAGCACATATAAATGAATAACTAACTTGAACTAACTTAATAGGATTGAAGTGATATTTGGCTTAAAAAATCGGTCGCCTGAGAAAAAAAAAAAAAAAAAAAAGCCTGACCATGTGCATTGGGCCGCGGCTCTCTGACGCCTTATTTTCTGGGCCCCGGCCTGAAAAGTTTGGGAACCCCTGCAGTAGAACACATATTCGCCGTGGCACCAAGGTTCCAGAATGAACTCTGGTAGACCCCGGTTACATCAGTGAGAAGTAAAATGTGGAGTCAGAAATCCGTTCTCCCATTCACTTTCATTGAGTCCAATCCAAAAGGGTGATTTACCATCTGGGAGACGATAGGGGGCGCTTTTTTCACATCTGAGCGCCGGCGGTGCCTGGATGCGTGAATATTAAAGGCAACCTACTTGTGTTCAGCTTTTCTCTGATTGGCCACGACCCCCGCACCCTTTTACGCGGCAGCAGAGGTCCCTGCAAGGTCCCAAATTAAATGAATGAAGCGCGCAGCGAACGCGGCAGCAGAGTGTTGTTAGGGAATTCTACATCCCTCGTAAGTCCTTGAATTGATATAGTTATGGACCAGCTGACCAAAGATTCACAGAACGACCAAGTACTATTTCAAACAGAGTCTTTATTGGATCACACAGAGAAGAGAACTCTCCTGCAGCCTGCACGGGCTCATCCTCTCGCACCAGAAGAATGAATACATGACATGACAGCGTTATATACCCTCTTGGACAGAGGAGGAGGGGAGGGGTGTGTGTGTATGTATCTGTGTGTATGTATGTGTGTGTGTGTGGTGTGTGTGTGTGCTTGTCTGTGTGTGTGCTTGTCTAAGTGCAAGAGTTAATGTGTGTTTTCTGAGACGTGGTGAGTAGGCCATCTCAGCGGCATGGTTAACTAGTTTACCGGTCTGACCCCAGCACTGGTCAAGGGTCACCGGGTCCTGAAGAGTCCAGGCCCTTACTTTTAAACATCCATCTGATGGTTCGTGATATTCATGACAGTTCTCATGACAGTTGGAGCCGAGCCATCGAGAGTTTGAGATCTTAAATCTATGTGTGTATCTGTGTGTATGTGTGTAAGTGTGTGTGAGCTTGTCCTATGTGTAAGTGTGTGTGTATTTGGTGTGTGTGTATCTGTCCTGTGTGTATGTGTGTGTGTGTGTGTGTGTGTGTATGCTTATGTGTGAGAGGGACGGAACCACAGCCTGCACCAAGGGTCAGCAGGTCACTCAAGCTAGAGAGAGACAGACAGAGAGCAGGGTGCAGCCTGCACGAGCACAGATATAAGATATCAGACATTTGACATAAAATTTTACTAGATCAATGAACTAAACTCAGTGTATAATGTTATTTCGCGGAGCATAATGTATAATGTTATTTCGCCCGTTTGTAACGTCATAACATCAGTGGAGGCTGCTCACTGATTAACTCGAAACTGTACAATTGTAACGTTATATGTTATTTCGCGTATGTTATTTCGCCCGTTGGAGGCTGCTGACTGATTAATAATAAGCTCTCTTTATTTCGCTTCCATTCATTTTGGGGACGATGTTCAAATATCATACTTCTGAAGTATAAACAAACTATACTGCTGTGACGTTATTTCGCCCGTTGGAGGCTGCTGACTGATTAATAATAAGCTCTCTTTATTTCGCTTCCATTCATTTTGGGGACGATGTTCAAATATCATACTTCTGAAGTATAAACAAACTATACTGCTGTGACGTTATTTCGCCCGTTGGAGGCTGCTGACTGATTAATAATAAGCTCTCTTTATTTAGCTTCCATTCATTTTGGGGACGATGTTCAAATATCATACTTCTGAAGTATAAACAAACTATACTGCTGTGACGTTATTTCGCCCGTTGGAGGCTGCTGACTGATTAATAATAAGCTCTCTTTATATCGCTTCCATTCATTTTGGGGACGATGTTCAAATATCTGGCTTGCACGTTGGCACAAAAGCTTGCACGTTGGCGGCAGGGTACATCGCGAATTAGTTAGTTATATTAGTATATTAGTATTAGTATTAGTATATTATTTAGTTATATGGCGGCGTTAAGTGATGCTGCGATGCGGCATTAACCAGCAACATTAACCAACAACGAGGCACAACGAGGCATTGACCCCTAATATTAACCAATATTAACCAAGCACCTCTCAGAGCACCTGGGGGAGCCTCATGCGCGGCCGCGGTCACTCTCTGCCGCGTCTCTCTGCCACGTCCTCTCTGCCGCGTAACAACACACAGAGCGGCGCTGCGCGGATAAGGGCGTGTGCTAGGGCGGTCACCGTGTGGCCAATCAGGGAAACGCTGAACGAAAAACTGAACACAAGTAGGTTGCCTTTAATATTCACGCTGCCTGCGTATCCAACGGTAGGCTCGCTTGATGCAATATGATTTCAGATCGCTAAAAAAAAAAAAAAAAAAAACGAGAAATCTCGTGATGGGCATTCAACGGTCGGGGGGTAAACTCGAGAAATCTCGGGCGTGGCATCCAAAGTGTTAAGAGGCACTGCACTTTGAACAAGGTATATGCCTAATCACACACGGCCCGCTAACCACCCTCTCAAATAGGCACTGCAAATAGACAACAGCTCAACTATAACTAACTAATTACGGAATACTCTCCAGGTACTAATTACCCCTCCCTCTCGCTTTCCCCTGTCAACCTTCAATCGGTCACAATATATATAAAATATATCGGCCTGAGCTATACAAATAGGGGCATATATTAACTAAAGGCTAATATGCCGGTTACATTAGGATACACGATATAACACAGGATAAAGTACACAATATACAATACAATATAAAATGTGGCGTACAAAATGGTATGAGTGGACTTAACTCGCCACTCCTGGGGGTACTGTTCTTTGGACACCGTCCAACGCTCCGGGAAAACGACTCGGTTGACGGCGTGTACACCAGGTTGTGGCTTTTACCCTGGTAGTCAGACTCGTATTCGCAAGAACGTTCTATTGTAGCCAGCGTTATGGGAGCTAGATACAGCAGCACCCGAACGTTCTATTGTAGCCAGCGTTATGGGAGCTAGATACAGCAGCACCCTCTATTTCCCGGTCCCTTGTATAGCTCCAGGAAGATAGGCCTCCCCTCCTATCACTACACAGAACCTGTGCCTGCTATCTTTTCTTCGTCGCCGGTGGTCCTACCGAACCACGATCGACCCCTCCCCCCTGGAATCCTAACAGGGTGCTGGCAGTGATGTACCTTTGTATTTGTTCGTATTTTGGGGCGAACGTGAACTGAACGTACTGTATATCCGCTAAATGAACGTAATTGAGAACGCGTTCATTCTCAGCGCTGTATAACGGCGTTCAAAAGTGCGTTCATTCTCAGCACTCTATTATAACGGCTTTCAAAGATGTAAGATGTGCCAGATTTCATTTGTATTTCAGCCGAAAACCCAGTTAAAACACACCGTAAACAGGCTTCAAAATTATGCGGAAAACCACCTTATCTGGCAACGTGCCTGTCACCCCCTGGCTACGTCATCAGACTCCTCACAACAAACAGACCAGACCGGAACCGCGGAATCGGCGAGCAGAAGCCGAGAGCAGCAGCACTCGCTCAGAGTCTACGACGTCGGCGTATGAGCATTTAAAATAGTTTAACGTTAAAGTCAGTACTGACTCAGACGGAACAAATCTAACGTTTGTCTGTAAACTTTGTCCACCCGGTTTGAAGAAGCAACTCCGTACATCGGCGTCGACAGCAAACCTTAAACGGCACATTGAGAATATGCAAACGTCCTGTTTTAGTTTTCATAATAAAGACAATTCAAGCTAAGTTTTTCCTCATGTTTTTGAAAATATACTGTAGAGACGAAAGCTGCAGCTGCTACTAGTGTGGACTGAATGCGCGGCAGCAAAGCGTTTATGGAAATGCCAGTATTCAGATTTCTGTCTGTGGTTCAATAATTTTTACAAATAATAGCTCACAGCAACGTATTGAAAAAAGAACTAACAAAATGGGCCGTTCAATATCTCCTTTATGTTCGAAATGTCAAACAGATCTGGGTACCTAGTACTATCACTACTTTTGGGAATGTAATATATGTTTATCCAGGTGCCATAGATGAACTGGAGGACCGCCCCTTGTCCCAATGTGTGTTTTTGTAATGTAAGTAACTATACGTGAAAAAATCTATAAAATTTTTTTTTTAAAGAACTATAAACTATAAATTAGTTCATTTTTGAAACCATTGATCTTTAGTTCAAAATTTCTATGAACTATGAACTGAACTAGTTCATTTAAAAAATTGTGAACTGTGGACTTAACTAGTTCATGTAGAAAGTGAACTTTCCCAACACTGGGTGCTGGTACCAAATGTAGCGAGGTGCTTCGACCCTGATCCCCGAGTCCCACTGGCTTTTGAATAGTCTCAGCGTCTCCTCCCGACCGCAATCAGTAACACCTGAGTTCAATCATGACCCGATTGAGTCCCTGCTCCTGACGTCGTCATTCATTATTCGGTCTCATTTATATCACAATAATATAATAGCCCTGTGGTGCGGCAGAAAATAGCATATTCAGGCTCCGGACGAAACGTACATACGATCAAATACACCCAACATCGTTGTCGTCTGGACAAGGCCTAAAAGCCACATGATATAGCCTATAAACAATAAGCGATAGTTTACACACTGTAACTAGCCCCTTTCGTGACCTTGTTGGCGTGCATCACAGTCACGAAAGGGGCTACAGTGTAACGTTCTCCCGTAGCTCGAGCATAGCATCTGACAGAAACATGTTTCCGGTTGTGTCATCAAGCTAGTTCTGTACATTTGCATAACCCCTCCCCAGATACGAATAAGTTATTTAATTTCGGTGTCCTATTTTGATATGTTTGGCGGTTCAGTTTATTTACGTTGTTAATTTATAGTAGCCTAACTTTCGAATGAGTGAGAAACATGTCTGTTCACCCAGGTTGAAATTGCGACTGAGAAAGCGCTTATAGAAAATGTCTAATATGTTCCACATAAACCTGGAAATAATCTGAACGTTTCAGGATTCAGAAACATTTAAAAACACAAGAAGTTATGACATGTAAATTGAAGAATAAATAGATGGGCTTTCTCTGTGTCTGTCGTTTCTCGAATTTCAATATACAATGTAACAATATAACCGGCGTAGACCCATGTTCACGTAAAACTTAACTATGGGGGTAGATTTCTATCAAAAATAAACAAACGCAAAAGTAGAATCCACAATCGTAAAGTAGAATCCACAATCGTAAAAACTATCCACACACACACACCTCAGAATCCACAATCATAAAAACGATCCACACAAACACACCTCTCAATTTGTGTTTCATAAATCATAAAAACACGCTTGATTTGTTTATATTTACGTACGGAATTCTAAAAACAGCTTGATCTTCTTAGATTTACGTACGGAATTTTGAGACAAATATTTCGCTGTTTTCCCCGTGGGGATTCGTGTGTGACGCTTCTTCTTCTTAGAGGTCCATCAAAAATAAACAAACGCAGAAGTAGAATCCACAATCGTAAAAACGATCCACACAAACACACCTCTCAATTTGTGTTTCATAAATCATAAAAACACGCTTGATTTGTTTATATTTACGTACGGAATTCTAAAAGTTACGGACAGAATTTTGAGACAAATATTCCACTGTTTTCCCTGGCGGGGATTCGTGTGTGCGTCTCTACAATTCGTAGCCGCATTTCTGCAGACCCCTCTCTGATTGGTTGAGGCCATTTCTGCAGACCCCTCTCTGATTGGTTGAGCGAAGCCCCTCTCTGATTGGCCCCTCTCCGAATCCCGGATCTGAGTTTTCTGATGAATAGCCCCAAAACATGGAGGTCGCGAACGCAATTTATACGCATGGAAGTATTGATTACGCCATAACGAATCATTAAAAAAATATACCATTAACTGGAATATGTTGTGTGTGCCTTTACACATATGTTGGATAGGATTATGTAATTGGTTTGTATAAAAAAATATACCGTTAACTGGAATATGTTGTGTGTGCCTTTACACATATGTTGGATAGGATTATGTAATTGGTTTGTATAGCTTCGCGTATAACGTTATTTCGCGTGACTTCGCGGTTTATTCATAACGTTATGCACATTTCACAACACAGCCAGCGTTCAACTTGTTTACACTCCCCACTGACTGTACAATGTAACATTTAGATTAACCCAGTTAATGCTTCAGACAGTTACAATGTAACATTTAGATGAACCCAGTTAATGCTTTAGACAGTTACAATGTAACATTTAGATTAACACAGTTAATGCCTAACTGTACTGTCTATCTGTATGTCATATGTTACGATGAATTGAAAATGGGGGACCCTGATGTAAACAAGACGAAAGTCTTTCTCTGGTCTGCATCCCCTTAACAATTGTATGTATTGAGCTGTACTACTGTACCCATTCTGCAATCTGTTAATAAAGTTTTCAATCAATTCAATCAATCAATAACTAGACAGTTACAATATAACATTTAGATTAATTAACCCAGTTAATGCCTTAAGAGAGAGAGGCTGGTGGTCAAGTCAAGAGTTTTATTTGTCACAAGTTGTTTATTTGCATACAAGTTTACAATGATAATACAATAGTAATAACATATAATAGAATCCAATAGAACGACATTGTGCAATAAAACAAGTAAACAGAGTAGGGCATATCGGTATATGAACATAAGTTATTTAGGTCCCGTCAATAGAACGACATTGTGCAATAAAACAAGTAAACAGAGTAGGGCATGCATATCGCAATAAAACAAGTAAACAGAGTAGGGCATATCGGTATATGTACATAAGTTATTTAGGTCCCGTCAATAGAACGACATTGTGCAATAAAACAAGTAAACAGAGTAGGGCATGCATATCGGTATATGTACATAAGTTATTTAGGTCCTGTCAATAGAATGACATTGTGCAATAAAACAAGTAAACAGAGTAGGGCATGCATATCGGTAATAAAACAAGTAAACAAAGTAGGGCATGCATATCGGTATATGTACATAAGTTATTTACAGAGCATGGTAGGACATGCTAGGTCTTGTGGTAGTGCAATACACTGTTAGCTCCGGATGAGGCACTGGGTCTTTATGTACATGCTATATTGGTCAATGTCACTTCGGATTGCTACGACACATCTCTACTGCTTGTGACAGGCTGTGGTGCGTTCCAGACTTTACTCCTGTTGGGAAACTATAGCGATGGTCTGTGCTCACCACACTTTTCTTCTGCCTCCCCGCAGCGAGCCGGCGTCGACCCCCGAGCTTCATTTTACGACGGGCAACAGAGGTGGGTTGAGCCGCTATGCTTGGCCCAGCACGGTTAGCGACTCGCCTGAGCGCGTGTGCACGTTTTGATGCATGGCTGATACCAGAGCGGCCGAAGGTGTGTAGAGCTGACAGCAGCTTGGAGGGATTCCCCTTCAGCTGATTGAAGATCTTTATCATGGCTGACGCTCCCCCTTGAAGTTCCTCATTGGTCAGCATTTCGTGGAACTCCTCTTTGAACTCCTCCAATTGGGACCGATACCTCTCTCTGGCTAAAACAGCTGAAAAAAGATGGAGCAATAGATGATATTGTATTTGAACTGTAGTGTAAACATTTATATAAATTCAAAAATGGTCAGCAGAGGAGATCGAGCCTTTGAGGTGTCAGCACCTAGAGGTACGCCTTGCCAATGGACATCCCACGTGTTGAGCAACCTAATTGTTGTATTTATAATGCATGTATAAATACATTGACTATTGGCCATGACAATGAACACAATTTTGAAAAAACAAGTCTCCACCTTCAATGCCGTCAGCTCCCATAAATGTGGTCTGGTCGCTCAGCTCTGGAGTGACCTGTGACCCATTGCATTGCATTGATGCTTAAGCATTGATTTATGCACTTGAATGCTTGTTTATAAAGGGAAATGTACTTGTGATCTCCGAGTGTACCGAGTCTCCCATTTGTCTGGGATATGTACCTGTTCACAAGATCAATCTGCAAGGCTTGTTGGAAGAAGCCATCTGCCTCACTCTCCTCCCTGGCATACATGATGTTCTTCACTACTGTGAACAGAGCCTGCCTGTCAGCCATGTGGATGTTGTGGTCTTTGTTCAGCAGCCATCTCCACACAGCCTGCAGCACATGGAAACTACACAGGAGGAGCGTGGCTTCCGGGAAGGCCCTGTGGATGGCTGCTCTCTGCTGTGCTGTCGTCTGTCAGGAATATCTGTGGACCTGCCATTCCTCTGCCTGAGAAGGCATTCTCAGAGAGGAGGGACTTCAGCATCTCCAGTCCCTGGAAGTAGGGATGTAGCAATAACCGGTTACTGTGATTACCTTGGTTAACTAGTATTAGCACTTACTGTACCTTTTCAATATCAGGATAACCGTCAACTAAGTAATAGTATAGTATTATGCTATTGTAATGGGGGGCTACCTGGTAGATGACCTCACTCGCTTCTGACTGGGTGATGAGGATCCCCAGGGGTAGACCGCCTGCACAGCTGTGCGTCAGGATCAGGAAGACACGGCAGTGTTGTCTGTCCATGTTACCGGATGCATCCATAAAGGCCATCTCTCCACTCTGCTTAAGGCCAGCATGAACCCTCTTCATCAGAGGAGAGCAGATCACGACAAGGAACTGCCTACCATCCCCTGTCTGGCTCACTTTGGCACAGTCACTCCCACACTGAGCATTGTACATTTCAACCTGCCTCTCCAGAGCCTCTCGCACCCCCTTCCCCTCTGAGCTTCCATACTCTGCCTTGAATATCCGGTGGTACAGTCTGTTAAAATAGAACATGACACACAATGAAAATCTAACAATATGACATCAGTTCATGTTGATTTGAACATACAACACATATCACGGTAAAACAGGTACAGGATGTTGTCTCATGTGAAAGTGTATACATCACCACAAACAATATATGGGCTGACTTTGTAATGTCAGTACTATCCAGTCATCATACATATGCATAGCAGAACCGCAGGTCAGGACAGATGGAGCGGTCTGCTGAGGCGTAGATGTATCATTTAACATTTGAAAGGCATACATTGTTGTCATACAGAAGTACAGAATACTTTTATCCAAAATGCTTCTTACTGTTACTGTTAGAGACTGCGCTAGACAAGATAAGTATGAAATAAAATAGTATAGCATGTAAAATAGAAGTAAAAATAGAGGTCACGCTGTTCAGTATAGACATATGTACAATGTTCGATGCAGAATAGAAGTAACTGAGTTACCATACAATATACAATATACTATGCAATGTACTAATATACAATACGGCTCACTTTTCCCACTTCAATGACAGAGCTGCTGTTTAACACTTTAATCGCCGGAGACGCTGTTCAGCGTCTTTCCCCGCCATGCTTATTCTGCCGAAGACGCTGGACAGCGTCTTTGATATCAATATTTCAAAAATCTGTGATTGAAATCATATTTCTCCCCCGGAGACATTATATGTACTGGTGAGCCCCTCTCAATTCTCCAACGGTTCAAGAGCGCCATCTGGTGGCCGATCGGCCGCTCGCCCAAACAGGAAGTGATGCGGATGAAGTGGTGCTCACCCATATTTCGTCCGGGCACTCGCTATCATTAGCAGGACTCCATCTTGACACAATGGATGTTGATCGGTTGCAAATAACTCGATAAACAACATGATTTGGACGTATATACTATTATACAACCTGGAAATGGATCAGGTATTTCTACATCCCATAATAGGAATATCTCTGCTCCACGCTCATCGCCCAACGCTATGAGGAAGCTACGGTAAGATTCAGCGTTTTTTTTAACGTGTTCCATATAAACTGCTCTGATGATCATATCACCCACACTAGATGAATGATATAACGTTGCCCACGGAATTATAAACGACCCCCCGCCCATCCGGTCAACATAAGATCATACGTAGTAACTCCTAGAAGCACGTCCAGTTGAAATTTTTTATCTCGCACAGATTCCTACCAAACTGTATTTGATCATCAATATAATGCATTTAGGGCTATAAATCAAGTTCTGGAGAAAGCTGCAGAAAACGATACATTTACATTTAGTCATTTAGCTGACGCTTTTATCCAAAGCGACTTACAAGTTCTGTACGACAAGCCATCAGGAAGGGCACAACTCTATCAGCTGAGTAAAAATGTTCATCAAAGTGTTGAGTGCTACAGTGTAGGTTAGTTTATTAGGACAAGTGCATGACAGTATGGTTAGTTAGGGTTAGATTTAATTTTTTTTTTATTCAGATAATGGTTGAAGAAGTGCGTCTTTAGTTGACCGCGAAAGATTGGACGGGATTCGGCTGTCCTAACTGGGGTGGGTAGTTCATTCCACCATTGTGGGGCAAGGACTGAGAATAGGCGACTTCTCTTTGATGACCCTCCCGGAGCTTGGATAGGAGTAGGTCTGAGGCGGCCAGAAGATGCAGAGCGTAGGGGTCTTGAGGGTGTGTAGTTAGAGACCATTGACCGGAGGTAGGCGGGAGCGGTTCCCTTTGCCGCACGGTATGCTAGGTCAAGGGCCTTGAAGCGGATTCGTGCAGCAATGGGGAGCCAGTGCAGGTCCCTAAGAAGTGGGGTGACATGGGCCGACTTCGGTAGGTTTGAGATCAGGCGGGCCGCTGCGTTCTGAATGAGTTGAAGAGGCTTAGTGGCAGTGGCCGGGAGGCGAGGCGGGAGATGACTGTTGATTGGACGAGGAGTTGGGTGGCTTCTTTTGTCAGGAAGGGGCGGATCCTTCTGACGTTGCTCAGGAGGAATCGGCAGGTTCTGGTTGATGCTGCGATGTGAGCAGAGAAGTTCAACTGGTCGTCGAGGACAACACCAAGGTTCTTGGCGGTCGGGGACCGGGTCACAGCTGCATTCTCGACTGTGATGGAAAGGTCGGTCAGGGGGGAGGATTTGGCCGGCAGGTGGAGCAATTCTGTTTTGCTTAGGTTCAGTTTGAGGTGGTTGGTCGTCATCCAGGCGGAGATGTCGGACAGACAGGCCGAGATCCGCTCAGAGACGAGGATATCTGAGGGAGGGAAGGAGAGGAAGAGTTGAGTATCGTCGGCATAACAATGGTAGGAGAAGCCATGAGACGTGATAATGTTACCCAGTGATTTAGTGTAGAGGGAGAAGAGAAGGGGTCCTAAAACCGAGCCCTGGGGGACACCCGTCTGCAGGGGGCGGGTGGCCGACAGGGTCCCTCTCCATGACACTTGGTAGGAGCGGTCATTGAGGTATGATGACAGCCATGTCAGCGCAGAGCCAGCCACTCCCATTCCTGCGAGGGCCACGAGGAGGATCTGGTGGTTGACTGTGTCGAAGGCTGCAGATAGATCTAGGAAAATCAGTACAGAGGAGAGGCCTTTCGCTTTTGCTAAGTGAAGTGCCTCTGTGACCGCAATGAGGGCTGTCTCTGTGGAGTGACCAGTCCTGAAGCCTGACTGATCTTACATTCTGTAAGAGATAAGCAGTAAGTTGGTTGGATACAGCACATTCAAGTGTTTTAGAAAGGAAGGAGAGAAGAGAGACAGGACGGTAGTTGCCTATGACGGTAGGGTTTAGGGATGTTTTTTTTATGAGGGGCGTGACTGGCTTGTTTTAGGGAGGTGGGGACCACCCCAGAGTTGAGTGAGGAGTTGATGGTTGCAGTTAGGAATGGGAGGATGTCTGGTGCTATGGTCTGGAGGAGTGGGGAGGGTAGCCGGTCCAGCTGGCATGTAGTCGGACGGTTCGACGTTACCAGTGTCAGGGTCTTGGCTTCTGTAATGGGAGAGAAAGATGACAGAGTGAAAGATGAGGTTCTCGATTCAGCATTTGGAATGGGTGGGGGTTGGGAGAAGGAGCTGCGGATGTTCTCCACTTTTTCCTCAAAGAAGATCGCAAAGTCTTCGGCAGAGAAAGATGAGGGAGGGGGGGTGGGGGGGGAGTGAGGAGGGAGGACATGGTAGCATGCAGTTTGCGAAGATTCTTGGCAGAGGCCTCGATCCTATGGTGAAAGAAAGAAGCTTTGGCATTAGTAATGGTTTTGGAGAATGTTAACAAGAGGTTGTGATATGTGTCGATGTCAGCAGTAAGGCATGACTTTCTATACTTCCTTTCAGCTGCTCTCAGGACCTGTCTTTGTTCTCTCACTGGATCTGTCAGCCATGGACTGGGTGGGGAACGGCGGGCAGGTTTCTCAACGAGGGGACAGAGCTTGTCGAAGGAGGTTGCAAGGGCTGAGAGGAGGGTGGAGGTTGCCATCTCTGTGGAGAGAGCAGAGAAGGTGTCACTCAAAGGTAGAGCGGATAGTATGTCAGAGGAGAGGGTGGAGGGGGATAGGGAGGGCAGGTTGCGTCTGAGTGAGACGGTTTGAGTTGGGGTGAAGACCTTTCGGTTAAGCATGAGAGTTAGTGAGAAGGATATGAAGGAATGGTCAGATACATGTAGGGGAGTTACCGTGGTGTTAATGATGCTGGAGTTACGGGAAAATATGAGATCTAAGGAGTTGCCTGCTTTGTGGGTGGGAGGCATGGCAGTGGGAGTCAGGTCAAACATACTTATACTTTAGACCATATTTTAGTATGAATATGTGAATGAAAAAGTATAACATTGCTACACACTGAACAATAGATATAGGACGTTGAATGGGCCATAGTAATGTCAATTTAGCAATACAATTTAAAAAGTTATAGCCCTGCAAAGAAGGGGAACTTCTCCATGTTAAATAGGGTTGGCGAGGGATGGTAAATTATGAATTTAACCCAGGCGATCAAAGTGTTAATAATATTGTCGCGTTGTGGAAAGCAGGATGAGAGCGCGTAGATTTTATGCTATACTATTTTATTTCATACTTATCTTGTCTAGCAGTCTCTAACAGTAACAGTAAGAAGCATTTTGTATAAAAGTATTCTGTACTTCTGTATGACAACAATGTATGCCTTTCAAATGTTAAATGATAAATGATTAAATGATACACACTGAAATCTACGCTCTCTCATCCTGCTTTCCACAACGCGACAATATTATTAAACAGCAGCTCTGTCATTGAAGTGGGAAAAGTGAGCATTAAACAGCAGCTCTGTCATTGAAGTGGGAAAAGTGATTAAACAGCAGCGCGTCTGCACTCAGAAGATGGCGCGACAATATTGCTCTGGCGTTGAAGTGAGAAAGCGGCAGTGAAGTCTGCCGCTGCCGCGGGGGCGTGCCACGGCGTGTCACGTGGCCGTCGCGGCCAATCAGGCGAACCCGGAAACCGAAATCCGACTAAATCCGTTGCGGAAGTGATACACGCGCCCAGACCTTGCAGGTTTTTAAATCACTTTTAAAAACCTACCTGTTCTCCCTGGTCTTCCCCCCCACTTAATCACCACTAGACCCCTGGCCCTCCTATCCTCTTTGCTTTACTGTGTCCTACCTGTTTTTATTACATTCATTGTTTTACTGTGTTTTAAATTTTATATCTTGCATCGTATTATTTTGTTTTTTATCAACCTGCCTTTGAAGCACTTTGGTGCCAGCTGCCGCTGCCTGGAAATATGCTATATAAATAAAATTGACTTGACTTGACTATACATTACATACGTTTATGCAGCAAAATCCTCTATTAGCTACTACACAGACCAACAGATCAATGCAATTTTTAACAAAGTGCAGCAATTATAATATATATAGCGCAAAGGACCTTTTGTAAACTCAAGCACTTTCGAGGTAAAAGTAAAACGCAGGACTTTCAAGTACATCCCAGAACAGTTGACCAATGGGGGAAAAACACTCTTGATTGATCTCAATTTCTCTTTTAAATTTTTTTTATAAACCAGACTAATGTGTAAGAAACTGCACACTGACAAAACTATTCTGCCCAGAGAGAGATGCAGGTGAAATATCCTCTCCCCTCCCCCCTCCTCTCCTCTGGCCTTTGATGTTCACCCTAGAGACGGAAAGTCTGGCATGACTACTGCATGCCCTCGCTTTGACCCTGACCTGTATGGACAAGCTCTGAAGATTTTGGACAGAAAATCTAGTCAGCATCACCACTGTAATAATCTCCACAAATACAAATTACTAAACTTTGATAATTTAATTATCTTCTCATACATTCGTCTGGTTCATAAAATAATTAATAATACCATTGAAACATTTTGTCCTATCGTGTTCTGAGCTGAGAACAAGGGCTTCAAGATCTGCATCAAGAGGTTTACAGATTACAACCTTTATTTAACCCTTTCACTGCCGCACTACCAAACGGTTAACCCTTTCACTGCGACAATACACAGAAGGTTAACCATTTCACTGCCACACAACAGCAGGTTAACCCTTTCACTGCCACACTACAGAAGGTTATAGGTCATGTAGCTCCGCTCTGCGTCTACTGGAATACATCCCTGTATCAGTACTAGCACTGAATAAATCTCCACATGCACCTTTACACACCCATCCGCCTGGCCACACCCCCATCCGCTCCTCTACATAAGCAGGGGTGTGGCCATACTAACAGCTCCTTCCTTGTTTTCACCACGGCGAGTGTCTGTATACACCACTTTGAGTTAGTGAAATATTGAAGAAGAGCTACGATGAAGGAGCTGCGTTGACATTATATCTTTATTTTCTCTCACAATTTTTCGAGGAAATACAGCGATAATGTCTTCGCCACCGGGGTGTCTAGAAGATGATGATCATTCTGACCTCCACCGGCATTTTCATATTAGGGGCTCGCGTCGCTGGCCTAATCCCCGCCGGCATTCCTCCAGCTCTGCAGTTGGACAGGTATTACCTCCGCTCTGCAGCTGGAATTTGCTTGAGAGGCGCTCGGCCGTGTGAGGGCTAGCTGCCTCTCCGGGCGGGTGATGGTTTAGAGATGCAAGCGCCAGTTGTGTTGCTATGGGGGGAATGGCTGCACAACTTACGAAAGCCGGCTCCAGGCTGGTACCCTTTTTTGCTGCTTCTTAGCGGCGTGGAGAGGGTTCTGGTTTGACGCCCACGTTACATGAGCTCCTCATCGGGAGCTTTGTTGCCTGGGACCGTATCCGAATCTGCGGTTCAATCCCCCGGTTCTCTGGACAAACGGATACTCTCTGTCACCGTGCGGGCCCCGCCTTTCAAGATGAAAGTTACCCGGCGCGAGTGAGGTGGGTTTGGTGTTTCGTTATAAGAATACCTCCACGGGGGAGCTCCCGTAGCTCACCGCATATCTCGGCGCTATTTCTGCGTCGGTGAAAACTGTGCTCGTCACGGATCTGGGGGACACGAGTTTGATTCCCGGACCCGCCGTCATTTCTCAGAATGTCTTCCCCTGCTCTACATCCCATTTCAACCTGTTTCTGTCGGTCATGCTTGACCAGAAAAGCGATAAACGGAAAAAAAAAAAGAATACCTCCACGCTCAAGTCGGCTGCAGCCCATGAGGGACTTGTGCCGGCACCGCTGTGTCTGATAATCACCGTTCTGAAGACTGTGTTGACTTCTTTTCCTCTTCTCTCTTCGGATGAGGAGAGGGACAGACAGCGGCTGTCTGAAGTGTTGGCCTATATTGTGTTCTCACGTTGTGCAGTTTCGGTGGTAGCTGCTTAGCTTGCGTCCAAAACGACTTCATAACGGCAGGCAAACAGCTGTTCCAGGACTTTTCCCAGCTGTATCTGTAGCTGGGTTGAGCTACCTGTTAGCTACGACGCTAGCTCTGTATGCTCGCTCGGCTGGGAACGTTAGCCTGATGCTACCAGTTAGCCTGGAGTTAGCTGTTAGCTTGTGCTACACCGTTGAACGTTAGCCGTGAGAATAGCAAGCCATAGCACTCTGACTACGACGTCATCTTTGACAGAAGATGTAGTCGGCCCTGCACCATGATCGGCTGTTGGAGGGGGGCGTCTCGCCGGAGTCCCGCTCCGGCCTTAGCTTCTTTTGCCCCGCCAGCGAGGGCCTTCGTCAATGTGGAGACCAGCCTGTTGCGGTCCTCTCAGCCTGCGTTCATTGGTGCAGGTAAGGGTCCATTGGACACTTCCCCCCTCTTCCTTCCTTCCCCTTCCGAATGTTTTGTAATAACGATGTTTTTTCCAAAACGTATGTTGCTTCACTACATTTGGGGATGCGACATGTGTTGTGTGTGAATTGTCTTGATTGCTGGTATAGCTTTCTCTCTACCTAGAAAACGGTGTTGTTTTTTACGTGAGTAAAAATGAACTGGTTTTGTTGTATGATGAGAGGTTGTGTGTGTTCATGTAACGTTAGACAACGTAGCTGAGCTCACAACTGGCTGGGTTAAAAACCCTGCAAAGCTATGCATAGTGGCATGTGATTGAGGGATGAGTCCCTCTCTCAGCTTGTGATGACAAACAGGTGGCAAGTTTCACATATAAACAGGGCTGTACCTGTTCAAACAAGTCGTATCTGGGGTAAGGTGGTGACGGGTGGTTTTTTGCCCTGCCCCCCCCCCCCCCCCCCCCCCCCCCTCCCCTCAAACATGATTTTGTTTACAATATATTGTTTCACTATGTTTTTGGGGATACGGTGTAACCCCTCAGCGTCTGCTGGGGTTGTGCTCCTGCTTAGAGTGGCAATCTTTTTCTGAAAATTGTTTGGTCGCTGTCATGTGGACTTAGCAAGGCCTGTGACCAGTACTTAATCGAGGACTTGTGTCTTCTCTCGTTATGAAAAACGGCGTTCCTCTTACGGTAGTGAGAGTGTACTTCGCCTTTTTTGTTGTGATGGAGGGTTGTGTGTGTCGTTAAGATCCACAACTGGGTTAGGTGTTGGCCTACAGAAGTTACATGTGTAAGCTCTTGTACCAAGGCGCGTGAATATTAAAGGCAACCGACTTGTGTTCAGCTTTTCGTTCAGCGTTTCTCTGATTGGCCACACGGCCACGTGACCGCCCTAGCACACGCCCTTTTCCGCTGAGAGACGCGGCAGAAGCGCTGGTCGAACCAACGCGCTGCTCGAACCAGTTCAGACAGAGGTGTTTATTTATATTAATAAACATCTACTAGAAACACTGGTGTTCTGTTGTGTGACTGTACTAAACTCTTCCACCACATGACCGACATTTGACATACAGTACACCTCCTATCTATGTTGGGATTATGTTTGGTCATGACAAAACAATAAAAATCGCTACTGTTAGTAATGCTGCCACCACCCACTTCAATGACAGAGCTCTCATATTTGCGAATGCATAAACTATCTTAAATTATGGAGATGATGACCGACATTTGACATACAGTACACCTCCTATCTATGTTGGGATTATGTTTGGTCATGACAAAACAATAAAAATCGCTACTGTTAGTAATGCTGCCACCACCCACTTCAATGACAGAGCTCTCATATTTGCGAATGCATAAACTATATCTTAAATTATGGCGATGTGTCTAATATGGCTGTCGCGAAGTCATTGATAAGCGACAGCCATATTAGACACATAGCCATAATTTAAGATATAGTTTATGCATTCGCAAAATATGAGAGCGCTGTCAGCGAAGGGCTTCCTACAACAGAGCACCGTCGCTGCTGCTGCTGAAGCTGGATCAAGCCGCGGGCGGCGCACGGAAGCCGGGGAAAAACCACCGCGTCGCCCCGCTGGCGCTTCACGGCTTCAGCAGCCTCCACGGGCGAAATAACATATAACGTTACAGCGTACAGTTCCACACTGATGTACAGTGAGTGTTTAATATGGCTGTCGCGAAGTCATTGATAAGCGACAGCCATATTAGACACATAGCCATAATTTAAGATATAGTTTATGCATTCGCAAAATATGAGAGCTCTGTCATTGAAGGGCTTCAACGGAGCGCTGCTGCTGCTGGAGCTGAAGTGATGTACAGTGACGAGTGAATCTGGTAGTTGGTTGTTAAAAACGCGAAAAAAAAAAAAAAAACGTACAGATGTTTTCAATAGACTCACAGGAATTGTGTAAAGTTGCTCAAATAGTGCTAGGAATAGCAATGCAGGTCCCCTTTAACACTATGTGGAGGTGTCCACGTATATATATACGTGTTTCGATTCCACCCGTTGAGGTGTTATTGTTTTATTCCATATTAATAACGCTATTAACGTCCGCGATCTACTTGCAGGACCTACCCACATATTTGATTTTCGAAACATGCAATACCGGCCAGATCCGCTTAGGGGCGTCATCGCTCCACTGCAGTATCATTGAGGGCGATTGAAAAAAAAATTCACTTTCTGTGGGCGTTTCATATGAGCCTCGGTTCCAAACGAACACCCTCCATCTTTGATCCCGTTACCGAACGCATATTTCAGCCTGGAATAATGGGATTTATGATTAGCCAATGGACATATCGATCTACCAGATTCCGATGACTAATGACGAAATGCTGCCGGCGATCACATGGCCTGACGGTAGGATACTATTCCCCCAAATTACAGCTGGATTGGACATTGTTTTAAAACGTAACGTGATCGATCAGTGAAAATGGTATATTGAATGCACACTGTATTGCTAATCAATAATAGTAATCAGCGTTCCCCGCCGCCCCCCATTTCATCCATAGATGCTCTGTAATAGTCCGGATGCTACGCAGTTTGTTTTATTTCATTCGTATATATACAGCAGAAATGGTGTTTGATATAACGTGACTAGCCTTTAGCCTATTATCTAGCTCCCCAGAAAAAAAACGAGGCGAAAACTGCGATAAGCCTTATATTCACGGCGCTATAAAATGACAACCAACCGATGGTTTTTTGTTTTCTTTTCTTTATGAAGGCACGGTTTATGCACTCAAGTGACAATGAGAATGGACAGATAGCAATACTATAAATTATATATATAGCTGTTAGAAAGTACATCGGTTTGTAAACAAACCTCTGTCCTCTGGCCTATAAATTGGCGCTACATGCTGGTCGTCAATGTGTTAAAGGACCGAAGGACGGATATATCCGTGGCAAGTTGTTTTGGCTTTTATTCCATTTTAATAACCTATTCAAGGTCGCCGAGCGGCACTGCAGATTTTCCCTACTCTATGAATTCGACAAGGCAATACCGGCCAGATCCTCTTAGGGGCGCTATCGCGCTACTGCAGTGTGCCCTGTGGCCAAACGGATCAGTCTATTTTTTTTCTTTCAACAGAGATTTCAGTAGCAGGATTCTGGATCTGCAGCCTGTAGCTTGGATTACGTTTCGAATTGCAGATTTCACCATGCAATAAGGGGATTTATCATCAGCCAATGGACATATCGATCTACCAGATGGCGATCGATAACGGGGAAATGCTCGGGGGGATCCAACCGGCTCATGGTAAGATCTTTTTCACGTAAATTACAGCCCGATCGGGCATTTGTTTGATAGCCATCCAGGCCATCGGCCTATGTGGCTAGTTAGACGAACACGGCTATTGGTAATCAATAATAATAAACAACGTCCCCCGCCCCCCTCCCCCCTTTCATGCATACATGCTTTGGGATCTTTCTGGGATTTTTCTTTTTTTTAGGCCATTTTGAAGGGACGGTTTATGGACTCAATTGACAATGAGAATGGACAGATAGCAATACTATAAAGTATAGATTTAGCTGTACTAAAAGCGCCATGTTTGAGCGCCACGTTTGTTTACATTCCCCGGTCCTCTTGACATTAATTAGACTGGCCCCGAATGTGTTAACATTTGTTTTCATGCCGGTTGTGTTATTTTATTTTCTGCCACAACTTGAAGGCCGGTCCGTGGTGCAAAAAAGGTTGGGGACCCCTGCTCTAAAACACCTATATTGCATGAAAACAACAGTATTCCCACTGTAGGCATAGTGCACTGGAGCATAGTGTTGGAGATTATGGTAAATGGCTGCTTTTTTATATATCGCTTTTATCCAAAGCGCTTTACAATTAGTTACTCACACATTCACACACCGACGGCGGAGGCAACCATGCAAGGTGCCAACCTGCTCATCGGGAGCAATTAGGGGTTACGTTTCTTGCTCAAGGACACATCGACACGCTGCCCGGGAGGAGCGGGAATCGAACCGGGAACCTCCGGATTGCCAGACGACTGCTCAACCTCCCGACCACTGTCGCCCCTATCAGGTTATCAGGTACACTGGATTCTGCTCAACCCAGCACCATATGCAGGATGTACTTTCACTCCTAGATATGTTATATACCTTACACACAATTTAATTTCTGCCCCTGACACGAGGAATAAGATCTGAAATAAAGAGAGAGAAAACAACAGGTGCAGTGACAGAAGAGAAGGGAGAGGGAATGCCCAGTGGGATGAGAAACGGAGAACTCTGAAATGCATGTGAGGTAATATGAGAGAATCGCGTTAACTATAATATTCTATGCCAGGAAGTCTTAATACAGACATTTACCAAGCCTACTGTATCTACATTTCCCCAGTAAGCTGAATTGGAGACTTTAATGGAAACAAGGCTATAGTGTTTACTTTAGAATAGATAGAAATGTGATACCAATTTCCATCCATTGTGATTGTATTATTTTCACATAAACCTAAGAAGTCTGACTCACTGTCATGCTCCTCCAAGCCACTAGGCTTCCCTTCCCCTGTCTCCCTTGTTTTCCCCCCCACTCTCTCTCTGTCTCCATATCCAATCAACCCTGCCATAAAAGACACAACTCTTCCACTTTGCCAGATCGTAGACTTACATCCTGTTAGTTGAATCGTATGCCTTTTCCATTTAGATACCAGTTGATATTCTGTGCTCTGTTTTGGTTTGTGTTGTAACTTTGATTTTACTCCCCTATTATATACCACAGTATCTGCCTGACTACCCCGCCTGGTGAACCTCCTGCATGCACCCTTTATTTATTCCCTGGATCTTTACTCTTTGTTTTTTAATTGTTCCTGTGGTTTTCTTTCTTGTTTAACACTTTCAGCGCCACGCCTGGTTTTCCGTTTTACCGCTTGAATGCCACCATCGGCGCCAATGTTAACGTTAATATCGCCTAATCTATGTTTTAAATTATGGCTATGTGTCTAATCTGCCCATCGCATTATCAAAGACTATTTTCCAGTCAGTGCTGTGAAGGCAGATTGTTTTTTTATCGCGTCGTTGCCGTTTCAGAGCAGTTAGAAAAGCCCCCGTTTTGATATAAAAAACAGCTCATTCTGGAGCATTCTATGAAAATCGTCTTTTAGTGGAATATTCCACAACGTTGATATTCGTCTGCCTTTTTATGAATCGTTTTCAAATAAACGCTAGATGATCAATATTATACGTGCACGCACGCACATTACGGCCGCGCGCGGATAATCGCCTCGTTGATTTCCTCTCGGACTTTTACAGTGAAACCGAAAGAAGACATTTCACAAAACAGCTTATAACTTCATCAAACTTACTCTGATTATCCTACCACTGATAACATAGAGTCCTTACCTGACATCAGATGGTATCCAACTGGTATATTCCAATTCCTGATCACCATTCGAAAAAATCGATACGTGTATGGATCCAAACGCGATACAGTAGAACTCCATGATCCGCGGGGATCTGAGGCTCCAGAATGAACTCTAGTAACCCCGGCTGGATCAGTGAACTGGAAAATGTGGAGTACCGGATTTTTTCCCCCATTCATTTTCATTGAGTCCATTCCAAAATCACTTATGTCATCTGGGAGACGACAGGGGGCGCTTTTTTCCACAGTGATCGTCGGCGCCCCTCGGCTATACTCGGGTAGGCTCGGGTGATGCAATAATTTTTCAGATCGCAAAAAAAAAAAAATCCGAGAAATCTCGTGAGTGGCTAGCAACCACCTATAAAAAAACACGAGAAATCTCGTGAGTGGCACTGAAAGAGTTAATTTGGTTAACCTCTTCCGCCTGTGTCTCTCTAGACTGTTTTTTTTGTCAAACGTATTCAAGTATAAACATCATAACCATGTCACAACAGCAGTTATAATGTATATTATCATCAATACGTTAGTTTACCAATAGGTTAAAGTGTTATTAGATAGATTTTAATTTTAGTTTTTCCGTTTTGATCGCGAAAGTCCGCCATTTAGAAAAATGTACCATCGGTAATTGTAGTAATTTTTTGGCCATTTTGAACAGGACATCCAGAGCTTTCGATGAGTGTTGGGACTTTTCAGAAATACACTTCCCAGAGGCCTCTAGGTCAAAACAAGCAAATGGGTTCTGTATGAATTTTTTAAATATCTGTTATTACTCGGGATAATATTGTCATGGTTTTTGCCTTATTTCACCTTTCTGTGAGGGACAGCTGTCTATTTTTGCTTTATTTCACCTCTCTGTGAGGGATAGCTGTCAATCCCTGTTCCCTGTGGTTAATTGCCTCATGGGTCGGCAGGTGTGTGGGCTTGATTGCACCTGATGCAGTGCAGCTGTGCCTATGGCCATGTGGAGTCTATTTAAGTTTGGAGATCGCAGTGTCAACTGCTTTTTCATTTCCTAGTGTTGGCTGTCCTTTTGGTCACGCTCATTATATTGAAGTGTAGTCTGATCTCTGATTCAGAATTGAGCTTTATGGTAGTCATTCTTATTTTAGGCTACTCACGTGATTCTACACATAAACTCCCTTAGTGGAGGTTTATTGTTTTACTTTTTCCAATATAAACTCCTTTATTAGGAGGTGTCCTTGTGGCTTATTTACTTTTATACTATACCTCTTTATTGAGAGTAGTCCTGTTTTTTGGGACTTGATTTGTTTTCTTAATTACTCACTTTGAGATTTCCACCTGTAAAGGTTGTTTTCTGTTGTTTAATTTTCCCCCTCTCCTAAAATATCTGCGTAAGCAGTCTAGTGGTTGTCCGTTTCACGGATAACTTTAAGAGTCCCTGTTATCTGCTCATGACCCACACACACACACACAGCCCTCACAAATATACCACAAAACTGAACGTTATTGGCATATATTGGAGTGCAGTTAGTTTGTCTCCCCTATTTTGAGCATTTAGCAACAATCAGATTTGAAATCAGTTTCAAAATGGTGTCACTCTGGCGGCTAAGTCGCGCATTGGGCAAGGCGCTCGCCACTAATGCAGGAGATGCTGGGTTCGAGCCCAGCTCTCGGCATTGCTACCAGCTTGGCTGGTCGTTCATACTAACGCAATTGGCAGTGTTAGGGGTGGGAAGCTGGTGGGTGGGGATCGGACGTTGTGGACAGCGACTCCTACAGGTCGGTTGGTGCGCCTGCGCAGCAGAATCAGGAAGCAACGGGGCGGCGTGTCCCTCCCACGCAGACCCTCGCCGCTGAGAGATCGCGCTGTGCAGGTGAAAAGATGCGACGGCTGCCTCCTCGTGTACCGGAGGGGACACGTGATGCAAGGCTTCGTCCACATTGCAGCCGGCCTGTGGGAGGCATGGCCTAACAGCGTTCGAGACAGGGGAGGGTAGAATTGGACAATACGAAATTGGGATGGGAGAAAAATTTTAAATGGGAGAAAAAGTAGATTACAAAAAAAAAATGGCGTCACTCTGGCCAGAATAAGAAACCTACTGTACATACAGTAGATTTCATTATCTGTTCTTATGCACGCCTGGTGATACTAAATCCCAATTGAACTTGGGCATTTGAAAGATAAGATTTGTAAATAAAAAAAAATAAAAAGATGTATGTGAGAATTGGCGCCAATCGTTGAATGCCAACAACGAGTAAACTCGTTATTTGATCGTTATTTCTTTTATTCGCTATTTCTATTCATTACAGGCACATGGACTCAGGGTTAACATGGGGAATCAGCCTGATAATGTAAAAGTGCAATACCGGCCGCATCACGCTAGATTGCGGTATCGAGCACCTTTTATACCCTTGTATCTTTCTTTTACTCCCGATCACAGGTAAGAATGATCTGACGTCAATTTTTGCTTGATCCTGCTATGCTTTTACACCGATCGGGCTGATTTTTAGTGTTCAATGCGAATGCCGTTACTGACAATCAAATAATCAGAAACGCCCCCCCCCCCCCCCCCTTTTCATGCATTCATGATGGAATAGCTATGATATAGATTTGATTTCGGGATAATAGCGTATACAGGCAAGAAATGGCAACATCTATAGTTGAATCGACGTATAGGGCTTTAACTCAGGATTTCATGAATAACCCTAGACCGCTCTAAAACCATACTTATATTCACCACGGTATAACACAGGAACATATGGATGGAAACATTTATTCTTTCTCACATATTGAATGATAGGTGATGTCAAATCAGCCATAGTATTGTATCCATAGCTATAATATAGAATATAGTTATAGCTCTACAAACAAGGTGACTCAGTCCTATATTTTAAAGCGTGGCAATGCGACCACAGGGCCATGGCTAATCCCGAGCGTTAATCATCTTCCCTTTATTCATTTCCTTAGATTTTTTGTACACGTGATCTCAAGAAGGTACTGAACAAGATCAGTGGCAGTTTTTCATATCTGGTCATTTTTAGCATGGTGTTATTCACTGTCAAAGATGCAAAGAAAAATCTAAATTCATATTCTCCTTTGTTTCATCACAATTTAAGCAAGCCTAGTAATAGACACACTATTTCTGACACTGGGAATACATTCACTGAGGTCCATAGATACCAAGAACATGCAAATGGACCTTGTAGAAGTGGAGCAATATTCCATTTACTTAGGTATGTATTTTAGGCGGATTTTCAGAAATAGGGCTCCGGGCTAAACCTCTTCCGCCCATGCGGTCCGTCGGCGGACCACTAGTGACATTGTGTCATAAATCAATATGTCCAGAGTGTTCATTTTATTTGTCAAACGTATTCAAGTATAAACATCATAACCATGTCACAACAGCATTTAGAATGTATATTATCATCAATACGTTAGTTTAGGAATAGGTTAAAGTGTTATTAGATAGATTTTCCTCTTCGAAATGTCTGTATATTACGTGAGGCGACCATTTTGTAATACCTTGAATCATGGGAATTGTAGTTTTCTGTGGCCATTTTGTAGCGGACATCCAGAGCTCTGGATCTGCGTTGGAATTTTTCAAAACTACACTTCCTGTAAGGTTATATGGGGTTCAAGGTTCATAGTTCTGTATGCATTATTTCAATAACTCTTATTATTCGGGATAATTCTACCACAAAAGGTAACGTTTTTGACAAATATTGAAACGCAGTTAGTTTCTCTTTCCTATTGTTAGCATGCAGCAACAATTAGATCTGAAATTAGTTTCAAAACGGTTGCACTGTGGTGAAAATAAAAAAGTACAGTAGATTACAGTAGATTTCATTATCTGTTCTTATGCACACCTGGTGATACTAAATCCAAATTGAACTCTGGCATTTGAAATGATGATATGTATATATAAATGTGCGAATTGGCTATAATAAGGTAATTTATAAGCCTGCTATTCTATATTCTATCATAATATTTCAAATTGAACGGCTGGGTGGCGCAGCGGACATTGCGCTCGTCACCAACGCAAGAGACACCGGGTTCGAATCCGGCTGTCGGTGTTGCCTCCGGCTTGGGCCGGCCGTCATACTGGCTCAATTGGCAGAATCAGCGGGTGGAAGTCGATGGGTGGTAATCTGGATGTTGTGGACAGCGACTCCTACAGGTCGGTTGGGGGACGCCTGCACAGCAGAGACAGGAAATGGCGGGGGTAGTGTGAGCCTCCCATATGTTACACCTCGCCAATGAGTCCGCACTGGCAGGTGAAAAGATGCGACAGGCTGCCTCCTTGTGTACCGGAGGGGACACGTGATGCAAGGCTTCTATCCTCCCTACAACCGACCAGTGGGGGGCATATGCGAGCAACGTTCAAGACAGGGGAGGGGAGAATTGGAAACACAAAATTGGGATGGGAGAAAAATAGAAAATAAGGAGAAAAAGTGGATAAAAAAATATATATATATTTCAAATTGCATTGGTCCGGATGGGAGAATTCAGTACTGTATCTACAGAACCTTCTGTTTAATCATCTTCCCTTAATTAATTTCCTTAGATTTTTTGTACACATGATCTCAAGAAGGTACTGAACGAGATCAGTGGCCGTTTTTAATGTTTGGTCATTATTAGCATGGTGTTATTCACTGTCAAAGATGCAAAGAAAAATCATAATTCATATACTCCTTTGTTTCATCACAATTTAAGCAAGCCTAGTAATAGACACAATATATATATATATTTATTTTATAGCATTTTCAGCTTTTTCTGACCACGCAGGACCTTTTGGCCATGCAGGACTGACAGAGAGAGGGTGAAACGGGAGGAGAAGAGGGGAAGACATGCGGCATATGGCTGAAAGGGATAACCTGTCCCTCGTGAATTCTTAATTGATATGGTAGTGGACCAGTCGACCAAAAGATTAGCTGAAGACAGAGTATTTCAAACAGAGCTTTTATTTGTTGGTCACACAGAGAAGAGAACTCTCCTGCAGCCCGTGGGCTCAGCTCCTCGCACACCAGTAGAAGAAGGGCAGAATATCCACATTACATGACATATTTATACAGAGGAGGAGGGGAGGGGTGTATGTGTGTGTATATGTATTTGTGTGTATGTATGGGTGTGTGTGTGGTGTGTGTGCTTGTTTCAGAAGGGGGGCTAATGGGTTCCAGATGGAGAAGACCCCTATTCTCGAACAACATCTCTACAAATCACGGCCGTGACAGCTGGGTGGGGAGATGTGTGCGCGTGTGTACGTGAGTGTGTGCGCGTGTGTACGTGAGTGTGTGTGCGTGTGCACGTCAGAAGAGGAGTGTGCGTGAGGCGCGTGATCAGGATGTACAGGGAGCCCTGTGTGTGTTAATGGGTGTGTGTGGAAGGAGACAGCCACGAGGTCGGCAGGTCACGCCACATGCAGGGAGGGAGACACAGACAGAGAGCAGGGTGCAGCCTACAGCCTGCACAAGCACAGATATAAGATATCAGACATTTTACATCAAATTTTACTAGATCAATGAACTAAAAACCCATCAATCCCCCTTTTTGACATTAAATCCATATGTCAAACACAACAGTTCATTGATGGATCTGTACCCGTCGATTGTCACCTCATTACATGCATCACATCCAATACCAGACGGGATAACAACATCAGGAGGGGAGAGAGAGAGATGGGGGGGGGGGGGAGCGGGGAGAGAAAAGAAAGAGAAACACAGATTTTCAACTTATCAGACGATACACGTAACCCCGTTGGACCCCCCTTACTCAGGCACACGCAACGTCCATCAGGGCGCTACCTTCCCTCTGTTACAGTACACCGCCCACCTGGGTCGGCCCCGTCTCCTAGAGGGCAAGGGCCTCCTCCTGAGGTTGGTCCCCGTTCCAGGGTGCGGTCCCCTAGACAAACGTGTCTCCTCTGGTCTGCTGCCTTCCCAGTGTCTCTGGACTGTCCCCTCCACCTCTCGCCAGCTAGCCCACCGTCTCTCCAGCTCAGCTCAGTGTCTCTCCTGCTGCCGCTTCCCCCGTTCTCGTCGTGGATGAGCTGCCTGTCGTAGATTATCTGCGGTGCCTATGATCTGCGGTGCCTGCGGTGCCTGGCTGCGGTGTTCCTCTCCGGCCTCTGCTGCTCTGCTGCCATCTCCTCCGGTGTGCCTCTCTTCATCCTGGCCCGTCCTCCGTCTCCTCCTGCCTGTCACCGTCGAGGGTCGTCTGGTGGTCTCGTCACGGACGTCTGAGGGGCTGCTGCTGGTACCTCACCCCTGGTTCAGACGTGCTGCAGACAGCTGGTGTGAATGTCTGGACCCTCTGCATCGTCTTCTCCTCCATGTCTCCATTCCTCGTTCCGTCCTTGGTTGCGGCTGGCCCACATAAATTCTCACTGGAACCTCCATTTGAAAGGGATAACCTGTCCCTCGTGAATTCTTAATTGATATGGTAGTGGACCAGTCAACCAAAAGATTCGCGGAAGACAGAGTATTTCAAACGGAGCTTTTATTTGTTGGTCACACAGAGAAGAGAACTCTCCTGCAGCCCGTGGGCTCAGCTCCTCGCACACCAGTAGAAGAAGGGCAGAATATCCACATTACATGACATATTTATACAGAGGAGGAGGGGAGGGGTGTATGTGTGTATATGTATTGTCAGAAGAGGAGTGTGCGTGAGGCGCGTGATCAGGATGTACAGGGAGCCCTGTGTGTGTTAATGGGTGTGTGTGGAAGGAGACAGCCACGAGGTCGGCAGGTCACGCCACATGCAGGGAGGGAGACACAGACAGAGAGCAGGGTGCAGCCTACAGCCTGCACAAGCACAGATATAAGATATCAGACATTTTACATCAAATTTTACTAGATCAATTAACTAAAAACCCATCATGGCCACCGGGTCTGGGAAACGAACCCGGGGCGACCGCTTCGCGACTCACAGCGCGCTATGTGGTGTGCTACTGGAGTGCTCTAGACACAATATATATATTTTTTTTAATCTACTTTTTCTCCCCATTTTTCTATTTTTCTCCCATCCCAATTTCGTATTATCCAATTCTTCCCTCCCCTGTCTCGAACGTTGCTAGACCATGCCTCCCACTGGTCGGCTGCAATGTGGACGAAGCCTTGCATCACGTGTCCCCTCCGGTACACGAGGAGGCAGCCGTCGCATCTCGAACCCAGCATCTCCTGCGTTAGTGGCGAGCGCCTTGCCCACTGTGCCACTTAGCTGCCTAGACACAATATGTCCCTAGATACCAAGAATATGCCAATGGACCGACCTTGTAGTGGAGCAATATTCCATTTACATGTATTTTAGGCAGATTTTCTGAAAATAGGCTCCGGGTGGAAGAGGTTAACACATTGGCGACCACGGTTTGCAGTGTAATATGGTTCTGGACGACCAGGGTTTGTCAACAAACCGATGTACTTTCTAACAACTATATATATACTTTATAGTATTGCTATCTGTCCATTCTCATTGTCACTTGAGTGCATAAGCCGTGTCTTCATAATGGCTTAAAGAAAATAAAAATCCATCGGTTGGTTGTCATTTTATAGCGCCGTGAATATAAGGTTTATCGCGGTTTTCGCCTCGTCTTTTTTCTGGGAAGCTAGATATGAGGCTAAAAGCTAGTCACGTTATATCAAACGCCATTTCTGCTGTATATATACGAATGAAATAAAACAAACTGCGTAGCATCCAGACTATTACAGAGCATCTATGGATGAAATGGGGGCGGCGGGGAACGCCGATTAGTATTATTGATTAGCAATACAGTGTGCGTTCAGGTAGCCATTTTCACTGATCGATCACGTTAGGTTTTAAAACAATGTCCAATCCAGCTGTAATTTGGGGGAATAGTATCCTACCGTCAGGCCATGTGATCGCCGGCAGCATTTCGTCATTAGTCATCGGAATCTGGTAGATCGATATGTCCATTGGCTAATCATAAATCCCATTATTCCAGGCTGAAATCTGAGATCGGTAACGGGATCAAAGATGGAGGGTGTTCGTTTGGAACCGAGGCTCATATGAAACGCCCACAGACAGCAAAAAGATTTTTTTTTTAATCGCCCTCAATGATACTGCAGTGGAGCGAGCGATGGCGCCCCTAAGCGGATCTGGCCGGTATTGCATGTTTCGAAAATCAAATATGTGGGTAGGTCCTGCAAGTCGATCGCGGACGTTAATAGCGTTATTAAACAACAACGGGTGGAATTGAAACACGTATATATATATACGTGGAAGGTCCACATAGTGTTAAGAGGTTAAACAAGTTTTCTAAAAGAAAATTGGGACATTTATTATGTTATAGTTTTCTTGTTTAGTTTACCCATTCCTAGTATTTCCCTGTTCCATATATTTTGTATAAATGAATAAACCCGCATTTGTCTGCTTTTGGGTTCTGGCTCTTGTATACTCGTTACACTCACAGGATGTTGATTGCACGAATCAGCCTCCCATTGGCAGACTATCTCCTTCCACTCTGTTCTTTGACATTTTCTAAATCCCTGTCTCTGGGATCAACTACAGCAAGCTGTCGAGCTAACAAGCTACACTCTCGTCGTGGACAACTTCATCCCGTTTTGGCCCTGGGCAGTGGCGGCCGGTGGGTACTTCGCCACTAGGGGCGCTATACCAAACATTTTGCAAAATGCAAACATGTACAGTACAGTACCACGCAACACTCATGGCAAGACGTGAGCGATTCGACTCACGCTCACGGCAATGAATCGGCTCTTATGAACGAGTCGCTCAGCTGTTACTACAACAACACACAACCAGTCAAATAAAGTATAGTCTAGACTCTAATTCACAACTTGAAACACAATATATAAATAGAAAAGTTAGAAACAAAACTCGCCCGTCTACAAACACAGGCAGATCTCTCCCTCTCTCCTTCTCTCTCTCACACACGCGCGACGTGGAATCGATTCGTTACACAATCAGACCTATTATATACCAAGAATAACTTCAGTATGAGTACAGGGCTGTACACATATTTTGCATATTGTTAAACGAGCCAAGGCTAGCTATTAAACTATCGATATGAATCGAAAATCTGGGACCCTGATGTAAACAAGACAAACGTCTTTCTCTGGTCTGCATCCCCTTAACTGTGTGTATTGAGCCGTACTGTATTGTACCCATTCTGCAATCTGTTAATAAAGTTCTCATTCATTCATTCATTCAAACATAGACGATATTGAACAAGCCATAATCCACGTATTTTCAATCCGAGAGAGCTGCAGTAGTTAAATCAATGAGCCATCGACATAGTCAGTGTGGTAAGTAATGTTATTATTGCATCCAAGATTGATACACGGCTGGATAGGCAGTTGGTAGTCATAGTCTTGTGTTATAAAATAAATAAACAATCAGCAATGTCTCGCTTCATGAATGGCCAGCAGTAGTACTGCTCCTAAAAAAAACTATTTACAAACGTTAACGTTAAGCACAGAGAGAGAGAGAGAGAGAGAGAGAGAGAGAGAGACTCACTGTTTAGTTGAAACGTCCAGGGCAGGAGAGCTTGATAAACGTGTATAATCCCCGTTGTTAGCCAAGTGTTAGCTGAGCTCGTTAGCACAACACTCAACAAGTACATACATTCCTTTGTCCATTTCCGCTCGAACAGACTGCAAACTACCTGGCGTTCTATCGCCATGCTCTAAGACAAACTCTAACCTTAACCAACTTTGAAAGAGTGCCTAAGCTTAACAGTCTAAAGAACTTGCAGTCACGGCACGCTCGTCTAAGACAAACAGCTGCATGCATCTCACAACAACACAACTATCTCCACCGACCAACCTAGGACCAACCTAGGAACCAAGCTAGAAGCTAGAATTGGAACATTAGAAATTGGATTCGGCCAATCAGAGATCGTCTCTGTGAAATTCTGCCATGGAAAAAAATACTGGCGTCGGCCAATCAGAGAGCGTCTCCGCGAAATGCGGCTATGGAAATTCTTCACGGAAGTTCACGCTGCTGGCTAGACCGCTTCAAATCGCGCTCGGATTCCAACATAATAGTCATATTTCAACGCACAACGCCGTATGCACTGATTGGCTGTGACGGAGACAGCGATCAAACTGTGACGCGCACTCAGAGCGCTATCGCTTCTAGCCCGGGCGAGAAATACGAAAAAATAAAAAAAAACGTCACTTCCTGTTCAAGAAAACGAGTATTTCTTTTTTAATATAATAACGTTATATTGTGCATTGGAAACACAAACATACTTAAAATGAGTAAATATTATTAATTTTAAACATGTTTATATTATTTATAGGGCTTTAAAACAAAAAACTAAAAACGTATTTTTCTTGTTCTCTCATATAACCAGGGTAGGAGCTGAGGGGGGGCGGCGCTCGAGCGCCCCTAGTGGTAGAGCCGCCACTGGCCCTGGGACTACACGTCGCTGAACTTTAATGTTCCTTCTGCTCCTTGTTCCTTTTGCCCCTTGTTGTCTGTTTGCCCTGTGGTGTAAATCCTGCAAAGATTAGGCAAATTAGTCCACTGACATGAAAAAGTTCTCTAGGCATTCCAGTGTCTCACTAGAACACGCAAGGACAATTTTCTCTGATCAGATCTTTGTGATCACGGTTAAATGAACAGACCAATGTTCCCTGCATACTCTTGCCATATATTCAAACCTTTATTAATTCTCAAAGACAATTGAGGTCACCCTCATTTTCAATGTCGTCGTGACTTTACAGACATTTCAATGCATACATTTTTACAATATAATAAAAAATATAAACATTAACTATCTATATAGCACTTTTCACACAGCAATTTGTATAACATAGGCATAAAATCAGCACACAATTGACAATAAAAAACGATGCATAAATTGCAGACATAAGAATAGGAATAAAAATAGTGCAACATAAACATGCAGACATAAGAATAGGCATAAAATAAGTACAATAGTACAATATTGCTCGAAGGCATGTGAACCCCCCCTGGAACAGCCAGTCCCCCAAACACCCCACACATCAGTCCCTACCACATCCCCATCCAAGACACCCCCCCCCCCCCCGATAAAGCACGTCATGAACGAAGGAAAACACAAACAGCCCACGCGCCACTCACACCGCCATGCACGGCGACGGGAATGCCACCACCGCGGGACGCTCCATCTCCCCTGGTCCTGGTCTTCTTTGTGGCTGAGTTGCCTAGTAATGGGCATTAGTGATCTTTAAATACTTAGAATAGATTTTTAGAATAGAATAGAAATACTTTTATTATCCCGTGGGAAATTTGACACTGCAAATCGCTCAACATTTAAACATTTAGACAGAACAGAATTAGAATAATAAAACGAATCAAATCAAGTTGCCTAGGATAAGAGTAGAGTAAAATAGAATAAAAATGGAATAAAATATACAGTAAAAATATACTGAGGTCTACAGTAGGTGTAATATTGCACAGTGCTGTTTCAAACTAAGTCCAGGAAGATGGTAACTGCCACTCTGTGCTCAGTGATGCAGTGAGGCACAGTGATGTATTGTATAGTCTGATGGCTGTTGGAATGAAGGACTTCCTGTGCCATTCAGTTTGGGTAGTGTGAGCCTAGCACTGAACATGCTCCTCCTGTCAGCCAAGTCTGTGTATAGTGGGTGGGAGGGGTTTTCCCTGATGACCTGGAGTTTAGCAAGGCTCCTCCTCTCCGCCACCCTCGCTAGGGAGTCCAGCTCCACCCCAACCACGCTACTGGCCTTCCTGACCAGCTTATCCAGCCTGTTTGTGTCCCCTGCTCTCAGTCCGCTGCCCCAGCAGGTCACAGCGTACAAGAAGGCGCCCGCCACCACCGACTCATAGAACATCCTCAACATCCTTGTACAGACATTGAAGGATCTCAGCCTTCTGAGGAAGTAGAGTCGGCTCTTGTACAGTGCCTCTGCGTGTTTTGACCCGTTCAGTTTGTTGTCGATGTGCACACCGAGGTATTTGTACACCTCAACCATGTCCACATCAACTCCCCTGATGGAAACGGGGGTCACAGGTGCACTCCTCCTCCTCCCCAGCTCCACAACCAGTTCCTTGGTCTTCGCCACATTTAGCTGCAGGTGGTTTTTATCGCACCATGTGACGAAGTCCACTACCAAGAGGAAGTGTGAGAGGACTGTCCACTGTGGGGCCCCGGTGTTGCTGACCAGTCTGTCTGACACACAGCTCCGTAGGCGCACATACTGTGGTCTGCCCGTCAGACATACAAACACTTCACCTGCCTAGTTTATACAATCTTCTTGTAATTAAGATTTGCTGGAAAATACCATTGCTTTTGTGCATAGATCACTAGATGTATCAGTTTATCATATGCATTTCACGTTCACATTTCTTTGAGTTCAGATGACTTGTTTTAAAACGGGGCTTGTTTGTAATGCAATGTTCTCTGCGCCCAAGTTGCCTAGTAATATCAGTTTATAATACACATTTCATGTTTTAATTTCCTGGTTGAGCGCAGATTACAATGGTGACTGTTCTCACAGCACAATATTGATGTAACTATATATAATATATTTACATATTACAATATAATGTTTTAATTAGAGGTAGGCATAGATACTTTTTTTTAATCTAGATTAATCTATCTGCAATCCTGGAGTTAATCTAGATTAACCCTTTCTTCGCCAGGCTTATGTACATCATTATACCCCTCTCTGCCAGCTCTATTTGTCTATGGAGAAGTTCCCCTTCTTTGCAGGGCTATAACTTTTTTAATTGTATTGCTAAATTGACATTACTATGGCCCATTCAACGTCAATTATCTATCGTTCAGGACGTAGGAACGTCATTCACATATTCATACTAAAATACGGTCTAAAGTATAAATATGTTTTTATCGTTTTCTGCAGCTTTCTCCAGAACATGATTTATAGCCCTAAATGCATTATATTGATGATCAAATACAGTTTGATAGCGATCTGCGCGAGATAAAAAATTTCAAATGGACGTGCTTCTAGAAGTTACTACTTATCATCTGATGTTGACCGGATGGGGGGGGGGGGTCGTTTATAATTCCGTGGCCAACGTTAGATGATTCATGTAGTGTCGGTGATATGATCATTAGAGCAGTTTATATCGAACACGGTAAAAAAAAAACGCTGAAACTCACCGTAGCTTCCTTGTAGCGTTGGGCGATGAGCGTGGAGCAAAAATATTCCTATTATGGGATGTTGAAATATGCAATCCATCTCCAGGTTGTATAATAGTATATACGTCCAAATCATGTTGTTTATCGAGTTATTGGTAACGGATTGCTATCCATTGTGTCTAGCTCGAGTCCCGGGACTATTAGCGAGTGATCGGACCGAATTGGAATGAGCACCAGCTTCCGTTTCCGGTTTCCGGTTTGGGCGATCCGCCGATCGGCCACCAGATGGCGCTCTTGAACCGTTGGAGAGTTGAGAGGGGATCAACAGTAGATCTCAAGTCTCCGGGGGAGAAATATGATTGCGATCACAGATTTTTGAAATATTGATCTCAATGACGTGTTACGGCGTCATTGGCAGAATTAGCATGGCGGGGAATGACGAGTTTAGGCGTCCTTGGCAGAGAAAGTGTTAAAATGTCTCAAAAAAAATCTGCCGAAGGCATTCAAAATATGTGTGTTCTACCCAAATAATGACCAGAGGAGGAGATTTATCCTCTCCTCTTCATCTGAGGAGTCACTAGCTGTTCTATCTCCTTGTTCAACAGCATGAACATGTCTCTTCTTTTTGTAATTTCCAGTTTCTTTTAAAACCAGATTTATCGTAATTTTCTGTGCCCTTCCTTTGATGCCATTTCCATTGTTACACTGATATTGACAGCTCTCTCCAGTGTCAAATCACTCTCTGTCAGTAGTTGCTGACTGGTTGCTCACACACAGACTGCTGCAGAAGCAGGTTTCTCAACAAATTCAGTGCAAGCTCAGTGTAACAGTTCCATGAATGAATGAATGAAAACGTTAGGTTATGACTATAACCAAGTTCTGTTAGTATAGCGACGCTCGGCATCGCTCTCTGCACTATCTCGCATATGTGCACGCGCACTGAATAAAGACCACAAATGTACCTTTAATCCCAATATTCGTCTGACCACACCCCTATCAGCTTACCCATATAAGCAGGGGTGGGGCCACCCACTCGCCTCCTTCCCAAGCTTTCGCCACAAGGCGAGGTCAAAGGCTGCAGCGGCGTCGGATGCCGAGCGTCGCTATACTAACAGAACTTGGTTATAGTCATAACCTAACGTTCTGTTTCGTATTCGCTCTCGCTCGGCATCGCTCTCTGCACAAGGGAGGCCGAGCGAGAGCCAACGGCCGACAAATACACCCCGCTGACAGCCCCCCACAACCATCAGAACAGGGAGGGCCGAGCCCCCCCGACCCACCCTAATAGAGGGCACCCCCCCTATTAGGGGCTTCACGGGAGGGCGACGGACCCGACCGTGCGAAGAGGCACTCAAGCAACTCAACGCACAGGGTGAGACCCCACGACTACACACACGCACAACTCGCATGCCACCCGGGAACGAACGGAGGAACAACCTCGTTACTGCCCCTAGAATCACGGGGTCAAGGGCAAACCCAACCCCGTGGCAAGGCCGTAGCAGCGGAGCGCGAAGGAAGACACAGACCCACCAAAAGGACTGGACTCCCTGGAATGGGGGCCCGGAGAAGTCCATGATGCCAGCATCAAGACCCCACCAGGTGGGCACGTAGTGCCCCGCCCCCCACATCGCCAGCGTATTCGGACAAAGGCCCCTCAGCCGAGCGGGCCCCGTCCCCCCAATAGTACACCGCCTGGCACACTGACCCTGCAACAGGCAGTCAGCATGGCCGTAAGCACACAAAAAAGGTTAACCAACGGAAGCAGGCAGCGCACCGGGGAAAACCAGGCAACAGGCTATTAACCCTAGCCTGGAGACTGCGGACGAGACAGGCGCCAGAGGGGACAGCTGAACACAGCCGCGCCGGCGGAAGGAGCGGAGCGTAAGCTGGCGGTGTTGCATGACCAAGCCTCCATTTAAAAACCCCCACCCAGAGGGGTCGAGGCAGAGAAGGCTGACACGATTGGCAGACGTCATGAACGTGCAGGGGCACCCTCAACGGTGAACCCGGGAGTTGACACTGCACCAACACACCAGGGAATCAACCACCTTGGTGTTACCCAATGCGGTGGTTGTTCCTATAACCCCTCAAGAAAAAACTCCAAAACACACCTGCGGGTATACACCGGCTATACCGCAGTACAAGTGTTTCAGTTTCCAAAAAAGGGTTAACCCAGACCTACGGGTCGACGAAACATTACTTCGGACCGGGCCTGGCGGTACGGGAAGCACAGGGTCACCAGAGGAGGTCAAAATCCACCCCCACAGGCCCCTCTTCGCCATGCGTGAGAGAGGAGCGAAAAAGAATGGAGAACCAGCCTCTAAGCACACCGTACTTGGTATTCCCAGGCGGTCTCCCAACCAAGTACTAACCAGGACCAACCTGTGTAGCGGCCGAGATCCGACGAGATCGAGCGTGTACAGAATGGCATGGCCGTAAGCCATTACGACAGTGCTGAGTAAAAACGTACCCAACCAGGGTCTACATAGCGCTTAACCCTGTGACACCCGGACCGACCTGGCATTTTTCCCCCTGAAAAAAGCCCAAGTCCCTCAGGGTACCAGAACAGCAGATCTGCATCCCCGGCGGACAACGGGTTCAACTGATCCGGACCAGCGTGACCAGAACCAGTCCCGTGCCCTAACCACGCCGACATGCCTACTCCAGGGCAGATATGCGTGTCGATCTTAACATGAAAAGAAGGCGCCACCCAGACGTTCGGGCGAACCGCGCCTGGTGGCCCACCCCAAGGGCGTGAGACCCCTTTACATATGTTCAGATCCATTCCGTCATCATCCCCCAGACATGAACGAGAATCCGTCGAAAACCAACCCAGGTCGTGGGATTTGGTCGTCGGAAGAGGAAAAACCCCCATCTCAGTTGCTTTATAAAAACGCCGTTTTAACCACAAGCAACCAAGGCGTGCCAGTCAGTCGCCTGTTTACAGCGAGCTAGCACTATACGTGCGTCGGGACACACCCCCATCAATGAACAGGCTATTTAGACCTGTCATTGAATCCCCAAGGCGCCCAGGGGAACGACAAGAGGGGTGTGACACTTCCTAACTCAACACTTTTTGAATAGAAAAGAAGGAAGCATCAACAGTATGTATCCCAGTCTACACAGCCGGGGGTAAAAAAATTTCACATTTTTACATCCCACCACCCTCCCATAGGAAGGAGACGGGGATCCCCAGAGAGACTTCCCACGCGAGCTGTACAGATTGAAAAGAATATATTGCACCTCGAGCCATGTAAAAAATTGGTTTTAGGGCTCTCCGGGGAAGAGGCACTGAACCCATACACACTCAATAATCGAATTGAATCGAATACATATACAATAGAATAGGACACCTTCTAGAGGGTCCACTCACTTTGACAATCTGAGGAGGAAGGCTCTGTACTCTGATGGAGGCTCCCTCACATGGAAGAAGGAGTCCGAACTCACAGAAGGCCCGAAATAGGCGCTTGGTGAGGAGGAGCCCTGACCACCCCCCTGAAACAGATCCATCACATGGACCTGAACAGCACACGGAAGTCCTACCAACAGAGACGCGCACGGTGACGTACTCTATGGCGGGGGAATACCTGCGGTGCACACGCCCAATATACCAGGCCGTGGGACCAGGAAACTCCCTACCCCCCCCCCCCCCCCCCGTAACGTGCCGAACCGCCACGTGACGGGAACCTTGAAGGACAGGGGGTGTACCCCTGACCGACAGAAACAAGGAGGAGAGGAAAGGTTACCAGTTCACCCCTTTACGACCCCACACCCATGATACGATGTAATGACAAAAAGAGAATATGACACAGTCATAGTCAGCTCTATGAAGCGTTTGACAGCTCCACACAGCGCATGAGCTAACCTGCTATCTGATTTTTACTAAGGAAAAAACACAGAATAGAGAGGGCTCTAAGAGCCCCGGTCCAACATACACATGTGCTTCTGTGGCCAGTCCAACCCAGTTGTAGGTCACATGACACACACAACCCATCATCACCTACAAAAAATGGCAAAAACACTCTACAGAGGAACGCCGTTTTTCATAATGAGAGAATACATAATTCTCGATTAGTATCGGCCACAGGCCTTGCTAAGCACACACGACAGCGACCAAACAATCTTTTCTCTTAGGAAAATAAAGTTTCTCCAGCAGTTTTAGCACAACCTCAGCAATCAAGCTAAGGGTTACATCGCATCCCTACCACACAAAAGACACAATGTAGTGCAACATGTCTGATAGGAGGATGAAAAAGTCCCCAGGGAACCGGGGGGAAACACAATCCTCTTATTTTACCCTTAATACGGCCAGTTAAAACAGGAAAACCTGTTAATATGTGAACACTGTTCATTGTCATCACAGGCTGAGAAAAGAACATTCTTTTACTCACTTGTCACTAAGCATAGCTTCATAGGTTAGTTACCTTAGTTGTGAGTACACGGTACATATAAACACCATGATGTTTCTCACACAACAACCAGATCATTTTCACATCTGTAACAACAACCCGATTTGCACGGAGAAGCTAACTGCCAGTGACAAAAACAGTTCACACATAACTCGCGTCGTATCCTAAATGCATTGCAGCAACACACGTTTTGGGAAAACATCGTTATTCACAAAACATTTAGAAAAGTAAAACCAGAAGACGTGTTATAAGGTCTGGTCAAACCTTGTCCTACCCGGAACGTAGATCAGCGAAGTGCAGACTCAAGACCCCGTAGACAACACAGCCGATCCTGTGTTGCTCGAACTGGGCAGCGTCGTCGCTCCAACCAGTCGCTACAGTCCTCTTTGTTGACGCAATCCCCGTCCAGGCTCAGGGCAGGGTCGACGAACATCCCCTGTCAAGGATGACGTCGTAGTCAAGAGTGTAAAACATGTTATAATCAAAGCACGTTCAACAGAGTAGCATTAAGCTAACGGCCGCTCCAACCGTTCGGGCGCTACTGCCCCTGCTCGCGAGACGCCGAGCTAACGGCGCACGCGACCAGAAGCGAGCTCGCGGCGGCGCGCGAGGAGCTGAAGCTACCCCGCGCCAGGCCTTGGCCTATAGCAGCAAGCTAACGTTACCTAGTGATCACGACATGCTAGCGCCGCAGCTAACAGCTGACTGGCTAACAGTAGGCCCAACCTAAGTAGGCCATGCAGCGATCCCAGCAGGCTAACGCAGCAGCTAACAGCTGACTGGCTAACCGTAAGCTAAGTAGCTATCACCTGAACTTGTATACAATGACATAACACTTAAGAGAAAAGAGAAACAAGATGTCAACACTGCTTTACAACGGTGATTTTACCAACACCCGACGGAATCAGCACAATACCAAACTGGCCTGTGTAGCTGACTTGAACATGGATCTGCCGCTATCGCACATCCATGCACATATCTCCTCGTGAAGGAATATTCTCATTTGGATATGAAAGAAGGGGCTTAACACGGGACAGAGAGATACCCACTCGTCCAGAACACACAGGGATCACCAGTGTTAATGGTCGCGGCCCACTAGTTAAACTAAAATGGCTTCAGACCAAGGTCTTCTGTCGTCTAGGAGACTGAACAAAGGACCCTAGCCTGGGGCCGGTTTTCATAAACATTGTCAAGTAGCCCCCATAGCACTAACAGACAAGTGAAGCCTGCCAGCAAACATAACTCACCAGAACCAGGAACCCACCGCGTCTCACAACCGCGGCGCGTCCTACAGCCCAGCTGTGCCTTTACCGCAACCAGCACACAGCAAGGACTGCAGTTGGAAAAGCATGTAGCGGCACGAACTCCTAATACGAAAACCGGTGGAGGATTTTTAGAATGATCATCATCTTCCAGACACTCCAGTACGAAGACAATATCGCCGTATTTTCTCGAAAATAGTGAGAGAGAAAATAAAGATATGATGTCAACGTATCCTTGTTTCCCAAAGCTGCTCCCAATCCTTTCTTCCAGCATGGTGTCAAGTGTGGGGATCTACCGAGGCACTTCTTCCTTGTGGTGAAAGCGAGAAGGAGGCGAGTGGGTGGCCCCACCCCTGCTTATATGGGTAAGCTGATAGGGGTGTGGTCAGACGAATATTGGGATTAAAGGTACATTTGTGGTCTTTATTCAGTGCGCGTGCACATATGCGAGATAGTGCAGAGAGCGATGCCGAGCGAGAGCGAATACGAAAAAGAACTTTATTTAACAGATTGCAGAATGGGTACAATACAGTATGGCTCAATACACACAATTGTTAACACATCCACCGCCGGAAACGGCTTACGACGTGTTTCAAGTTCATGCAAATTCTGCCATTCCACGGCGTACGACGTTATTGAGATCATATTTCATTTTTTCGCCATGTTATTCATAATTCCCTCACGGAGCCTGGTCTGATGCAGTGGGAGCCTGCACAACTCTGCAACGCTTCAATACTGCCGCCTAGTGGATGATCGGCGAGTTGCAACCGGAAATGGATCTCTTGTGATCTCGGTGCACCGGGGAAATGCGTCCGGCACTCACATATTGTTGCGGGACTGTAGACACACATCGTGTATATGGATTGCTGCCATAACTCAATAATCGAGATGATTTGGGCGTTTATTATTATTATACAAACCGGAAATGGATCGAGTCGATCGCCGTCAAATAAGTGGGATCTTTTTACTCCAGTCTCATCTGCGAACGGTAAGAGGACGCTGACGTCATTTTCAGCGCGTTTGTTTATTATTATTCATGCAAACTGCTCTGATCAATATATCACCCATACTACATAAAGCATTTACTGACAATCACGGAATTATAAACGACCCCCCCCCCCCATTCATCCGCGCATGATAAGTCATAACGTTTAGGATCATGTACAGTTGAAATTTTTTATATATCGTGTATCGCCAACAAACGGCAGTTGATAATCTATATGCGTTTATGCCTATAAATCACGTTCTAGGAATTACTGCAGAAAACGATAAAAACATATTTATATTCTAGACGGTATTTTCGTATGAATCTATGAATGAAAAAGTATAACGTTCCCACATCCTGAACGATAGATAATCGATGTTGAATGGGCCATAGTAATGTCAATTTAGCAATACAATTTAAAAAGTTATAGCCCTGCAAAGAAGGTAAACATCTCCATAGGCTTAGACTGGTGTCAGTGATCATACATTGATGGATATAAGCGTGGCAGTTAATGTGTTAACACTTTGATTGCCTAAGGCTAAATTCATGATATACCATAGGTTGCCAGCTCTATTTGTCTATGGATAAGTACCCCTTCTTTGCAGGGCTATAACTTTTTAAATTCTATTGCTAAATTGCCATTATTATGGCCCATTCAAAGTCCTATATGTATTGTTCATTGTGTAGCAACGTTAAACTTTTTCATTCACATATTTATAGTAAAATATGGTCTAATGTATAAGTATGTTTTCATCTCTTTCTGCAGCTTTCTCCAGAACGTGATCTATAGCCCCAAATGCATTATATTGATGATGAAATACAGTTTGATGGCAATCGGCGCGATATAAAAATGTTCAATTGGACGTACTTCTAGAAGTTTCTACGTATCATCTGATATTGACCGGATGGGCGGGGGATCGTTTATAATTCCGTGGGCAGCGTTATATCATTCATCTAGTGTGGGTCATATGTTCATCAGAGCAGTTTATATCGAACACGTTCAAAAATAACGCTGAATCTTACCGTATCTTCCTCGTGCCGTTGGACGATCAGCGTGGTGTAGACCGTTTTCGATTATGGGATGTTTATCCTGATGAACCATTTCCAGGTTGTATACTACTATATACGTCCAAATAACGTTGTTTATTGAGTTAGGGCGAGCGATTGATCATCCAGTGTGTTGAGATGGAGTCCGGCTACCGATCGCGAGTGCCCGGAGCACATAGGATGAGCACTTCCTGTTTGGCGAGCCCCTCCCTCTTGGCCGATCTGCCGATCAGCCACCAGATGGCGCTCTCGAGCCGTTAAACAGTTGATGGGAGCTCACCAGTACATCTCAGGGCTCCGGAAAGAAAATATGATTTCGATCACAGATTTTTGAAATATTGATATCAAAGACGAGTTACGGCGTCTTCGGCACCTTGAGCATGGCGGGGAAGGACGCCTAAAAGCGTCTTCCGGTAGCCAAAGTGTTAAGGGGATGCAGACCAGAGAAAGACGTTTGTCTTGTTTACATCAGGGTCCCCCATTTTCATTTCATATTGCTCCACATTGTCATCAAACGGTCCAATATACGTCATTCCCCGCCATGCTTATTCTGCCGATGACGCTGTACAGCGTCTTTGATATCAATATTTCAAAAATCTGTGATCGAAATCATATTTCTCCCCCGGAGACATTATATGTACTGGTGAGCCCCTGTCAACTCTCTAACGGTTCAAGAGCGCCATCTGGTGGCCGATCGGCAGATCGCCCAGGGAAGAAACAGGGAAGTGGAAGTTGGTGCTCATTTCAATTTGGTCCGATCACTCGCTATAGGTCCCGGGACTCGAGCTCGACACAATGGATATCGATCCGTTGCCAATAACTCGATAAACAACATGATTTGGACGTATATACTATTATACAACCTGGAAATGGATCGGGTATTTCTATATCCCATAATAGAAAAAATTCTGTTCCACGCTCATCTCCCAACGGCGAGAGGAAGCTACGGTGAGTTTCAGCGTTATTTTGTAATGTCTTCTATACTAACTGCTCCAATGATCATATCACCCACACTAGATGAATGATATAACGTTGCCCACGGAATTATAAACGACCCCCCGCCCATCCGGTCAACATCAGATCATACGTAGTAACTTCTAGAACCACGTCCAGTTGACATTTTTTATCTCGCGCCGATTGCTATCAAACTATACAATCATCAATATAATGCATTTAGGGCTATAAATCACGTTCTGGAGAAAGCTGCAGAAAACGATAAAAACATACTTATACTTTAGACCGTATTTTAGTATGAATATGTGAATGAAAAAGTATAACGTTGCTACACCCTGAACATGGGCCATGGTAATGTCAATTTAGCAATACAATTTAAAAAGTTATAGCCCTGCAAAGAAGGGGAACTTCTCCATGTTAAATAGGGCTGGCGAGGGATGGTAAATTATGAATTTAACCCCGGCGATCAAATGGTTAAGGACAATACAGACCCAACTTTGAGAAATAGATTAACGGCGTCAATTGTATTATCGCGCGATAATAGTCTCGCGTTAACGCAGCACGTTAACACAATCCCGCCCAAGAACGGATATATCCATTTTAATAACCTATTCAAGGTCGCCGAGCTGCACTGCAGATGTACCCGACTCTTTGAATTCGACAAAGTGCATTACCGGCCAGATCCTCTTAGGGGCGCTGTTGCGATAATGCAGTGTGCCCTGTGGCTGAACGGTACATAATTTTTTTTTACTTTCAATGGAGTTTCCAGTTAGCTGGATGTGCAGCCTGTAGCTTGGAATACGTTTTGGATCGCGGATTTCAGTGTGCAGTAAAGGAATTTATCATCAGCCAATGGAGACATCGATCTACCAGATGGCGATCGATAACTGGGAAATGGTCTGGCGGATCCAACCGGCTCATGGTAAGATCTTTTTCACGTAAATTACAGCCCGATCGGGCCTTGTTATGATACTCAACCAGGCGATCAGCGTATGTGGCTACTTAGACGAACACGGTTATTGGTAATCAATAATAAGAAACGATGTCCCCCGCCCCCCCCCCCCCTTTCATGCATACATGCTTGAGGATCGTGCAGATCATATGCAGTTTGAGTTTTAACTGTAGCTTATGTATAATGGAAATGCCATTGGATATAACGTTAGTAGCTATTAGCCCTGTATCTCGCCTTCCAGGAAATATACTAGACCAAATCCCGTATAACGCTTATATTCACGGCGCTATAAAATGAGAACGTATTGCTGATTTTTTTTTTTTAAGCCATTTTGAAGGGACGGTTTATGGTCTCAATTGACAATGAGAATGGACAGATAGCAATACTATAAAGTATATATTTAGCTCTACAAACAGCCCCAAGTCTGTTTACATATGCTTGTTGTCTAGATTGATATTAGACGCATCCCAGTGGCCGCCAATGTGTTAACGGCCCAGCTCTAGTTTTAATGCATAGTTAAATTAACTTTAGACTCTGGTCCCTGCGGTGCAACTGCACTGAGTCCCTCAAAATGCCCCTAGTTCCGGAGGAAAGTTTCTGCAGTCAACTTTTTTTTTTTTGCAAAGTGTATTTTGGGCTTAGCACCACCCAACACGATTGTGATTGGTTTGAGAAATACAAACAACCCATAATGTTTTGTTCACGGTGTGCAATGATCATGTATTCAGCCTCACCATTTTCCTGCACTGGCACAGGGGTAAAACATAGTATAGAGATAGGTCTGGCAATTGCATGACTAAAGCCTAAACTGCTTGCACCATGATCACTGGTAAAATAGCTCTGCGATGGCTGGACCACTGTTTTTCTGAGAGGTGGCACCCAACTCCATGGCAACGCTATACTCTTGGCACCACGTGATTGCCATATGTGGCAGCGTTCAAAAGTTAATCTAAAGTTCGACTGCGCTGGCCTTTTTAAAGTGCTACCAATGAGATTACAGCTTTATGTGATGTAAGCAGAAGTGACTGAAAAATGCATCCCCTCTTAGGCAGAATGCTTAGCATCTGCAGGCAGCTTAAGTAATCATTTTGACAGTATGCTGATTATGATTGCAAGGATTGCTAACAAGGACATCTGTTGTCCATTAAAACTTGTGTCAGTAGGAGTCTGGCAGTCTTTTTTCATAAAGCTGCTGTGGCTTCTGTCTCTGTCAGCCCTCTGTTGACAGGACACAATAACAGGCAGGGCATTTAAAGCAAACAGAAGAGGAGCATTACTTGAAAAGCTATGTTTACCCTTGGAGATGGTCCAATTCTCCACTTGCACAACCTTAAAGTAGGCACTTCCGGCTGACTTCCGGTTGCCAATGGTACTTCCTGTCCCATCCAAATACATTGGTTTTAGCTACTTTTCTCCCCTTATTTAAACAACTTTGTCGTCACAGAGAGGCAATGAAACGTTTGTATTATTATAGTATAGAATGTATTTAATAAGCAAACGTTTGTCAGCAGGGTTTTTGGGCTGTATTTCATGTAAAAACGTTCACTGTTAGTTTACTTGCTCACGCTAATTAAGGCTAATCCTGGCTAACAGAAGCTAGCGCAAGAAACGACGCAGCAAAGTATTGTTTATAGTGCATTTCTTGCCACCTTATAGCATTTGTACATTTGTATGACAGTCTATAATGCTCCCGTGAGGTTTTTCCGGACGTTTTGGTAATGATTTTCACTATAAAATCATATTTCTAAATGACAGGAAGTTGATAAACTGTCCGGAATAGCTTTGAGCTAACAATCTTTGCCGACATGAGGATTATACCCCGGCTGTGTTGGAACAGCGAGCACCGTACCGCGATGTGATGGCACTACTTTACAAGCGGGGTCTCCACTACCCTGCTAAACTGATGATTACGGAAGAGAGCGGGACGCGTGAATATTAAAGGCAACCAACTTGTGTTCGGCTTTTCTCTGATTGGCCGCGCCCCCACGCGCAGGCAAGCGCAGTCGTCCCACGTCCCAAATGAAATCCAAGGAGCGCGCGCGAGCGGCAGCGCGGGCAACCAACTTGTGGCTGCTGTTCCAACGCACTTGTGTTGGGCTGCGGTAGCAGTGGAGCGCTATGAAATGCGCTGAACTAGAAAGCGTAACGTTATTATGTTTCGCGTTTTTAACAACCAACTACCAGATTCACTCGTGTATAAACAAAGCCCATACAGTTATGAAATGCGCTGAACTAGAAAGCGTAACGTTATTATGTTTCGCGTTCCATTGATTAACGCCATTACCTGCTGTGCTGTAGGAAGCAGAGGTACAGTAAGTTACAGTAGGTGTAGGTTACATGTTTAATCAAAGCCCATACAATTTTTTAGATGAATGATTGTGGATATAATATAGAAAACACATCATTATGATATTGTCAGAGGGAGAGGCATGACTTCGCGACAGCCATATTAGACACTCACTGTACATCAGTGTGGAACTGTAACGTTATATGTTATTTCGCCCGTGGAGGCTGCTGAGCCTGAAGCGCCAGCGAGGCGACGCGGTGGTTTATACCCGGCTTTTGTGCGCCGCCGCCAGCTTGATACAGCTTCAGCAGCAGCAGCGGCGGTGCTCTGTTGTAGGAAGCCCTTCAATGACAGCGGCGCGCTCTCATATTTTGCGAATGCATAAACTATATCTTAAATTATGGCTATGTGTCTAATATGGCTGTCGCTTATCAATGACTTCGCGACAGCCATATTAGACACTCACTGTACATCAGTGTGGAACTGTAACGTTATATGTTATTTCGCCCGTGGAGGCTGCTGAGCCTGAAGCGCCAGCGGGGCGACGCGGTGGTTTATACCCAGCTTTCGTGCGCCGCCGCCGGCTTGATACAGCTTCAGCAGCAGCAGCGGCGGTGCTCTGTTGTAGGAAGCCCTTCAATGACAGCGGCGCGCTCTCATATTTTGCGAATGCATAAACTATATCTTAAATTATGGCTATGTGTCTAATATGGCTGTCGCTTATCAATGACTTCGCGACAGCCATATTAGACACATCGCCATAATTTAAGATATAGTTTATGCATTCGCAAATATGAGAGCTCTGTCATTGAAGTGGGTGGTGGCAGCATTACTAACAGTAGCGATTTTTATTGTTTTGTCATGACCAAACATAATCCCAACATAGATAGGAGGTGTACTGTATGTCAAATGTCGGTCATGTGGTGGAAGAGTTTAGTACAGTCACACAACAGAACACCGCTGTAGTACAGTCACACAACAGAACACCGCTGGTTCGACCAGCGCTTCTGCCGCGCCTCAAGGGCGTGTGCTAGTGGATTGATTGATTGGCCGTGTGGCCAATCAGAGAAACGCTGAACGAAAAGCTGAACACAAGTTGGTTGCCTTTAATATTCACGCGAGCGGGACAGAATACGCTTCACGTCTGTTGGGGATGCCGAAGCGTACCTCAAGGCCAAGTTAGCCTAGCGTGGACGGCTACCCAACGTATACCCAGTGGTAAGCTAATCTGATGCCGGGAGCAATGAACAATGAATGTAGAATGCGAGACTGAATTTATAGACATTGGTTGGGCTACATTGGTCGACTGCGTTAGACCTAATAATTAGACCTCATGGGGGGATGTTATTGACTTTAAGCGGACTGGCTTCTGAAACTGAACTCTATGCTTCCCAAACAGCCGACGCGGATTATATTTTGCCCGTATTTCTAACGCCTTTTTGCTTTTTTTCATTATTCTTTGATAGCCCTTATCTTACATATGTCTCTCTCTCATTCAAACTCTAGACGTTCCCTGTTTAGGGGCTGCTAAATAAACAGAATGGATCGGTTTGATAGGATAATGAAGGTTCTATATGTACGCGTTAGGAGTACTCAATGCGCAGAGACTGGGCCTGAATTTACTAGGCCATTTACCTAGGCCCAACGGACACTCGGGGACAGCTGAAACCAACGCCAACAGCATTAGACATGATTACGACGTACTGAGTGTTCGGCTGAACTTGTGGACCTTGGCTATAGGTTGATATAGCCATGACCTTGTGAATGATTGCATGCCGTTTTCTTCTGCTCCCTATTTTGTATTTTTGCCCCCCCCCCCCCTTCTTTTTTATTTCTATTTTTATATATGTATATAATCTTTTCCCTTTTTTCTTAACTTAATTTGTCTTTTCTTTTGTATGGATTTTTTTTTTTATCCACTTTTTCTCCCATTTTCTATATTTTCTCCCATTCCAATTTCGTATCATCCAATTCAACCCTCCCCTGTCACGAACGCTGTTTCTTGCCTCCCACAAGCCGGCTGCAATATGGACTAAGTCATACATAATAACAATAATAATAATAATAATTTTATTTAGGGCTGTCAGTTTATCGCGTTAATTAGATTAATTAATTACACAGCAAATTATCGCGTTATGAAAATTTACTCAAAATTAATTACAATTTTTTTTTTTTTTTTTTTATAATATTTTTTTTGTATCTCATTCATTCCATAAGAATGTAGAATACACATTTACAGACTTTTTATTTTTTAATATGGTCCATTTGCATGTTCTTGGTATCTGATTCTAGGGACATCTATGAATCTCAGGGAATGTATTCCCAGTGTCAGAAATACTGTGGGCTAGATCCACAAAGAATGGATTGCACGGTGCAAGTTGCACCCTGGTCTGCATCCCCTTAACAATTGTGTGCCGTACTGTATTGTACCCATTCTGCAATCTGTTAATAACATTTTCATTCAATCAATCAATCTGCGCGGTGATTGATTGAATGAAAATTTTATTTTGAGTAAATTGTAATGAACCAAATGAGAATATCAATACATTTTTTTGTATCTTTGACTGTGAATAACACCATGCTCAAATTGACCAGACCTGAAAAATCTAAGCAAATTAATAGATGGAAGATGATTAAACAGAAGGTTTTGTAGATACAGTACTGAATTCTGCCATCCGGACACATGCAATTTGAAATATGATTATATAATATAGAATATCAGGCATAAAATGGTTATGCGATTAAAATGCGATTAATTAGATTAATTAATTACAAATCCTGTAATTAATTAGATTAATTTTTTTAATCGCCTGACAGCACTAATTTTATTTGTATAGCACTTTTCATACAGAGGTTGCAGTTCAAAGTGCTTCACAACAGTAAAAAATAGGCATAAGCGGGCATAAAAAGATAGACAGGTAGCAAGGTATGGCAAATCACAGTGTTTCACATTAGGATCTAGCATCCCAATAGGCTCTCCGCTTACAGTTTTCAGTAACACAAATAATAAAAATAGTTTAAAATTATTCAGTTTAAAAATAGTCTAAAAATTATAAAATAGAACAGACTTAAAAAATACAGGCATGAGCGAGCATAGCAAGGTATGGTAAATCACAGTGTTTCACATTAGGATCTAGCATCCTAATAGGCTCTCTATTCAGTAATACAAATAATCACAGTGTTTCAGTAAGAAGTAAAAAGTGCAATAACTGACCCATGAATTTGATAGGCAGGGTATGGTAAATCACAGTGTTTCACATTAGGATCTAGCATCCTAATAGGCTCTCTATTCAGTAATACAAATAATAAAGTAGTTTAAAATGATTAAGTTTAAAAATAGTCTAAAAATTATAAAATAGAATGGACATACAACAACAGTAAAAAATGTAAATAGCAAGGTTACAGTAAAAAGTGTGAAAAATAGTTTAAAATGATTCCGTTTAAAAATAGTCATCAGTAAGAAGTAAAAAGTGTGATAACCGACACATGAATTTGATAGGCAGTGTAAAATAAGATAAAATTAGCATAGTAAAGTAGGCAGGGTAAGAATAGTGCAGGTAAGTCATTGAAATGCCTGAGCAAAGAGATAGGTTTTAAGCTGTCTTTTGAAGATGTCTAGCGAGTTGGCTTCCCTGATGTTTTGGGGTAGTTTGTTCCACAGTTTTGGGGCATAGTTGATAAAGGCTGCATTACCGATCCTCTTTTGACTGTTTCTGGGAGCCTCTAGTAGTCCAGCAGCTGATGATCGCAGTGTTCTTGCTGGCGTGTAATTTATTAGAGTGTTGGTGATGTAGCTAGGTCCCTGTCCATTTAGAGCTTTGTATGTAAGGAGAAGGACCTTAAAGTCAATTCTAAATGTTACAGGAAGCCAGTGTAAAGCAGCTAAGACTGGACTAATGTGATCTCTCCATTTGGTTCTAGTTAGCAGTCGGGCTGCAGAGTTTTGGATTAGCTGAAGCCTCTCTGTGGTTTTCTTAGGGAGACCTGTGAAAAGTGCATTACAGTAGTCTAACCGGCTAGATATGAATGCATGAATTAGCTTCTCAGCATCGTTCTGATTAATAAATGGTCGTACTTTTGCTATATTTCTGAGATGGAAGAACGATGTTTTCGTTACTTTGCTAATATGAGAATTGAAGTTCAGTTCTGAATCTATGATAACCCCGAGACTAGTGACCTCAGATTTGATCCAAGGGGTTAGTCCTCCTAGGTTCTTTATTAACGTTTCTTTTTTAGTTTTGGGGCCGATAATTAGAATTTCAGTTTTGTTCTCATTTAGTTTCAGGAAGTTCTTACTCATCCATTTATTTATTGCCAGTAAGCAGTCTGTAATGGAGCTGATCGCTGTATCATTTGGTTCAGCAGATATGTACAGTTGTGTATCATCCGCATAGCTATGGTAATCTACATTATGTTCTCTGATGATATCACCCAGCGGTAACATGTAAAGGGAGAAGAGTAAAGGACCTAAGCAACTCCCTTGTGCAACTCCATAGTTGTTGTCGTATATATCAGACATGTGCTCTCCTAGTCTAACATAGAATTTCCTCCCTCTGATGTATGTTTTGAACCAGCTTAGTACATGTTCTGAGAAACCGACAAGGTTTTCAAGACGATCGATTAGAATATCGTGATCGATTGTATCAAATGCTGCACTGAGATCTAGCAGGACAAGGATGGCGATCTTATTCTCGTCAGAGTTTAGCCTGAGGTCACTGATTATTTTGGTGAGGGCAGTTTCAGTGCTATGATATTTTCTGAATCCCGACTGAAATTCTTCTAAGATGTTGTTTTCTTCAAGAAAGGAATTTATTTGAACTGAAACTATCTTTTCAAGTACTTTGCTAATGAATGGTAGGTTGGATATTGGACGATAATTTGCCATTTCATTACTATCCAAGTTAGGTTTTTTTAGTAATGGCTTTACAACTGCTGTTTTAAAGGCATCTGGGAAAATACCAGTTCTAAGGGAAGTGTTTATGATATCTAGCACAGGGCTTGAAACACTATTAAACACCCGTTTGAAGAAAGCTGTAGGCATAGGGTCAATGTCTGAGGTGGAGGAGTTACATTCTGAGACAGTTTTGCAGAGTACATCTAATGTGATGTATGTGAAACTTCTCATGGTTACATTGCACGGTTTGCTGCAATCAGCTTTATTTCCATCATGAGTAATGCTGGCCCTGATCAAAGTTATTTTGTTGTTAAAGAATAGTGCAAGTTCTTCACACTTAACCGTTGATGACTGAGGAGGTGTAGGGGCAGTGTTGAGTAGTAGGTTAATAGTGGAAAAAAGGATTCTGGAGTTTCCAGCATTTTCTGTAATGATTTTAGAGAAGTAGTCTTTCCTTGCTAAGCGGATGGTTTTATTATAAGCAGTTAAAGCATCTTTGTATATATCACAGCATGTGGTGGTTTTTGTTTTTCTCCATTTTCGCTCTGCTGCACAACATTTCCTTTTTTCTTTGTTGACAGCATTATAGTTCAGCCAGGGCGAGGCTCTGGTTTTTTTCTTTTTCATTTTTAGTGGGGCAACAGAATCTAATACAGATGACAGTGCATCATTGAGATTTTCTACCATTTCATTTAGAGAGCTGTCATGATTGTGTGGTTCATGTAATCTGATAAGATCAATGAACTTTGATTCAGCCTTGTCGTTTAGGAGCCTCTTTTTAACTATGATTTATTTTTTTGTTTTTGTAAGGGTTATTTGAGTATCAAAAAATATACAGTGATGGTCGGAGACAGGTAATTCAGTTATTGAGACATTTGTTATGCTTAGCCCAGTTGTTGTTATAACTAAGTCTAATGTATTTCCAAGCTTGTGAGTTGCATTTGTTATATGTTGTGTTAGGTCAAAGCTATCCAGTAGATTTTCTAGCTCTATAGTTTTGGAGTCTGTTTTCTTATTAAAATGGATGTTCAAGTCTCCATTTAGGATCACCTTATCATATCCGGTAACACATAATGAGATCAGTTCAGAGAGCTCCTGTATAAATATTGGTGAGTGTCTGGGCGGTCGGTAAATCGTGACAATAATGATTGATTCTGTTTTCAGCTCAATGGCAAGATATTCCATCGACATGAACTCGCCTAGTTCCGTGATTCTAAACAAGAGTTTTGAGGAGAAAATTGCTGCAACTCTGCCACCCCTTCTATTTTTTCTGGGTATTTGATAAAAATTATAGTCTGGTGGAGAAGCCTCAATCATTATTGATGTAGCTGTGTCATTATTTAGCCATGTCTCTACTAGGCAAATGCAATCTAAGTTATTTTCTTTAATCAGATCATTTACTAAAAATGTTTTATTATTCAATGATCTGACATTTAGGAGGGCTAATTTTATTAGCTGGACTTCTTTAGAGGAGGTCTGCTTTGGCTTGACCTTGATGGCTTTGAGGTTAATAGCAGGTGAACGCATTGATGGTGTATATCTGTTATAGCTTTTACCATGCCATTGGCTGGTTAAGATTACCGGTATGTTTTGAAAGATGGCATGGTGTTTGTACTATTCATTTAATACACTTTTTGGTGCTAGCAGATTGTCCATCTCCTCTAGTGCATGATGAGCTGGTTTGATTAGCGCTCTCGGGGACATTTGATCAAGCGGGTTGCTGGTGGCCATGATGGCCTTGTCTGGGGACAGGACGCCTTGTGCTCGTGCTTGTATCACAAGTTTGATGCCCTTGGAAGTCACTAAGGCATGACGTAGGTTTGCTGCTAGAAGCTTCGAACCAAGGCGGTTTGGGAAGAATCCATTCCTCTGAAAGCGTTCAGGATTATTCCAGAACACATTAAAATTGTCAATGAAATTCAGTCCGTGTGTAAGACAGGCAGATTCTAACCATGAATTAAATGTAGGAGTCGACTAAAGGCTTCTTGTCCTCTGCGATAGCATGCAATTGGTCCACTGATGGATACATCCTGATATTTGTCTAGTGTGTTCATTAAGCAAGTGAAATCCTCTTTCAATGTCTCTGTGCCCGTTTTCCTTCGCAGGATGTCAAACGATCCAGAGTGAATGACAATTTTTGTTATGTCTGGCCCGATGAGTGTTGGAAGTATTTTGGTCAGCTCCTTCACAGATGTGTTTTCTAGACATCGATTTTCTGTGTTTGCAATTTCCACGTACCTTGTTGTGGAATCTCCAATCAATATGCAGTCTGTTTTCTGTGTGAAGTTAGTATTTTTCTTTCCAACAGTTCTGGGGCTGTTTGTTTTTGGATTAGGCCGAGTCTGCCGGTTCTCACCACAGTCTTGTGGCCTTGGTGAAATAGCCTCGCTAGCTGTACCACTAGCCTTCTCAGTAGCCGTCATGTTAATGTTAGTCTCGTACCTTTGGCGTCGGCTACTGCGACGCTCTCGTGGCTCTGTTTTCCTCGTCGTCTCATCGTTAGCGTGTGCTCTGATGTGCCGGCTGTTAGCTTCGCCAGCATTAGCGTGAGCTCCGGCATGCCAGCTGTTTGCTTCGCTAGTGTTAGTGTGAGCTCCGGTATTCTTGCTATTAGCGTCGTTAGCGTGAGCTCCGTTACGCTCGCTGTTTGCTTCGTTAGCGTTGTTAGCCACGCTTCTATGTCTCTTTGCTTTGGGTGTTGATATGCGTGTTTCCGAGAGTAGGTTGAAACTATTTCCTGGCGGTACCGGGGGTGAGGTCCTGGTTCGTTTATTTCTCCTTTTATCCTTGACGGTGGTCCACTGCTTTGGTTTAGCTCCTTGGTTGTGCCAAGGACCGTCTTTTGGGTGGTGCTGTTCTGTAGCTACTAGCATAGGCCAGGTCTCAATCATGGTATTGTTGGCTATATTTGTAGTAGCTTCAAAAATAGAGTCAAGGAGTTGCTCATCCTGCTGTATTTGGTACAGGGTAGAAACCCGAGCCTCCAGCTCTACAATCCTCATACTCATCTTCAAGCAGTTAGTACATTCTGTGGGAGAGCAGAGTCCCGGCATCTTCCCTTATTTCCTGTCTTTTCAGGTTAGGCTAAGCTGAAGCTAAGCTAGGTACTTAGCTGGTGGTGGTGGTGATGATGATGATGGTGGTGATGATGATGGTGGTGATGATGGTGGTGGTGGTGGTGATGGTTGTGGTGGTGGTGGTGGTGATGGTGGGTCACTCACTTCACAACTGGGGTCTTTATGAAATATCATACAAGAGAGCTGTCCGTCGCTCTCTCCTAAACGGGGCAGCTTCCGTCGCCCCGGAGATGTCCGTTTCTCTCCCCTACACGGGGCAGTTCCGTTGCCCTGGAGCTGTGCTATTACTCACACGACCAAACCACTGCCGTCTTCCGTCTTACATAGCACAAGTCCCCTCCGGTACTTGAGGTAACAGCAGTCGCATCTTTTCACCTGCGCAGCTCGATCTCTCAGTGGCGAGGAGTAACGCGTGGGAGGCTCACGCTGCCCCCAACACTTCCTGATTCTACTGCGCAGGCGCACCAACCGACCTGTAGGAGTCGCTGTCCACAACGCCCGATCCCCACCCATCAGTTTCCCACCCCCTAATACGGCCAATGTGTATTAGTATGAACGACCAGCTAAACTGAAAGCAATGTGGAGCGCTGGGCTCGAACAGGCGAGCCCAGCCTCTCCGCATTTGTGGCGAGCGCCTTGCCCACTACGCCGCGTAGCCGCCCTGTATGGATTTATTTATATACATATGACTCTCTATGCAGGGTGAGCATATTCAGGGTGCACATGTTCCTCTTAATATTTGAGTGTCCCAATACACATAAACCGGATAGTATCTATTGGGTAGTGGGGGTTGTGTATGCATGTTTCAAGAAGCACCCAAGGTACTGACTGAACCAATTCAATTTGCACACGCTTCTTTTTACTGTCTTAAGGTATAGGTCTCTGACACTGCCGAATGTGACTAACCATATTACCTCCCTATACATATTTTAGGTACATTGTGAGGTCCCTGAATTGTGTAACCCCTGTAGCTGCATATACCTCATGTTTATTAATATTTTACTCTTTAAATGTATGTATATAATTTTTTGTTTTTTAAATAGGCAGAAGGAGAAAGGGGGGAAGAGAAAAGAGGAGAGTGGCACCTCTTTTTCAACTGTTTTGGTTTTGCAATCTTTATATCCCTAGTGGGCTTGGTAGCAGGGGCTAAAGACACTCTCCCCGAGCTGCTGTAGGTTGGAGGCGGGCTTTGCCCAGGTCCACTGAATTATAGGCTGACATACACACACTGTAACGCCTCGGTTTGCTTGTCCACTCTTAACTTTCTATGGGTCACACTCCTTATTGGGAGTCATTGGTAGCGCTTTTATGTCTAATCTCTAATGGATAAGCCCTGAGTTGTGTTGCAAATATCTTTCATTTTTATCCCAGTCTTTAATTTTTGAATTTAAGCATCCCTTTTGTTGTTTTGGCTTTTATTTCTTATTTCTCTGGCAGTTCGAATGTTCTTTTAACACAATCTAAAGGTTTATACGTAACCATATTGGAGGCTTTTTGAAATTGACGGGAGAGAGGGGGGAAAAGGGGAGTGAGGATGAAGTCTCCACCGGAAGGAAAGTATCCTGAGAGATACAGAGGCTGTTGCTGTTCCCTTAGGGACCAAGGGATGTACCCCCGGGTGAGTATGGTTGTGTATGGTTGTGTGGGTGTATGTGTGTGCGTCAACCCTCCCCCCCCCCTTTTCTCTATCCCCCTCTACCTTTCTCCTCTCTTCTAATGTTTTATCTTCTCAACTCATGTATGTATATACTTAACAGAACAGACGGGCAGGAACATCCGTTTCGTCTCATGGAATGTCAAAGGGATGAATAGCTCTATCAAGGCTAATAAGGTACTTAACCATCTACGACACCTCAAGGGTGACCTTTGTTTTTTACAGGAGACACACATCTGCACCTCAGATATCCCCCGCATTAAAAGAGCATGGATGGGACACGTTTTTCATTCTAAATTTTCAGCAAAAGCCAGGGGAGCTGCAATCATTATACATAGGGATGTACCCTTCGAGCCTGCCACCATTCTAACTGATCTTGATGGACGATATGTTATAGTGTCGGGCAGGCTGCAAAACATTCCAGTGGTTTTGGCCTCAATATATGCGCCAAATTGGGACAATGATACATTTGTGTCTAATTTATTTTCCTCGATACCTAACCTTAACACTTTAATCGCCGGGAACGCCGTAACTCGTCTTTGCTCGCCATGCTCATTCTGCCGAAGACACCGTAACTAGTCTTTGATATCAATATTTCAAAAATCTGTGATCGAAATCATATTTCTCCTCCGGGGTCCTGAGATATACTGCTGATCTCCACTCAACTCTCTAACGGTTCAAGAGCGCCATCTGGTGGCCGATCGGCAGATCGGCCAACAGGAAGTGACGCGCCAAACAGGAAGTGCTCATCCATATTTCGTCCGGGCACTCGCGATCGTTAGCCGGACTCCGTCTCGACACACAGGATAATCAATCGCTTGCCCTAACTCAATAAACAACGTTATTTGGACGTATATAGTATTATACAACCTGGAAATGGTTCATCTAAATCAACATCCCATAATGGAAAACTGTCTACTCCAAGCTGATCGTCCAACGGCGCGAGGAAGATACGGTAAGATCCAGCATTATTTTCTAACGTGTTCCATTTAAACTGCTCTGATGATCATATGACCCACACTAGGTGAATGATATAACGTTGCCCACGGAATTATAAACGACCCCCCGCCCATCCGGTCATCATCAGATGATACGTAGTAACTTCTAGAAGTACCTCCAGTTGAATTTTTTTTATCTGGCACAGATCGCTACCAAACTGTATTTGATCATCAATATAATGCATTTGGGGCTATAAATCAAGTTCTGGAGAAAGCTGCAGAAAACGATAAAAACATACTTATACTTTAGACCATATTTTAGTATGAATATGTGAATGAAAAAGTATAACGTTGCTACACCCTGAACAATGGATATAGTCCAGTCATTATAGGCCAGAATTAGGCTAAACCTAGGACAAATTGCAACATTAGCAAACTCAACTCAACAAAAATTGGAGTGATCCAACGAATGTGAAAGAATTATCCAACCACTGCTCCCCAGAACTGGAATATATAACCATCAAGTGTCGTCCTTTCTTCCTCCCGAGGGAGTTAACGGCGATCGTCCTGGTCGGAGTGTATATTCCACCGCAAGCCAACAACAACGCCGCGCTCTCCAGACTCCACGACGAGGTAAATAGTATACAAGCGACGAACGTTAACGCCGCCATTTTAGTACTGGGAGATTTCAATAGCGCCAATCTGAGAAAGGTATTGCCTGATTTCTACCAGCATGTGACTTGCAACACCAGAGGCGGTAACATCCTAGATCACTGTTACACGCAATTTAAAGGTGGCTACAAGGCTCATTCTGATAGTGGCTTTGGCAAGTCAGATCACGCATCCATTTTCCTTACACCAAAGTACAGACAAAGAATTAAAAGTACTCCCGTAGTCTCGCGAGAGGTGCAGAAATGGGATGTGACGTCAGAGGATACGATCCGGTCAGTGTTTCACAACACAGACTGGATTGTGTTCCGCGACACAGATAACATTAATGCCTACACGGAGACAGTGCTGGACTATGTCTGTACTAGGGTGAAAGAAACAATCCCCACTACCAAAATGAAAGTTTACCCAAATCAAAAACCCTGGGTAGACAAATCCGTCCGTGAAGCTCTGAGAGAGCGCACCAAAGCATACAATGACGGCCTAGTGGCAGGCAACATGAATGACCACAAGGTGGCGCGACACAACGTAAGGAGGACAGTGTCAGAGGCCAAACGGCGCTACAGGGATAAAATTGAACTCCAGTTTGAACAAGCTGACTCTAGAGCTATGTGGCAGGGGCTCAAAACGATGACAGACTACAAAGGCGCCTCCCTCAAACTGAACAGTGACATCTCCTTAGCAAACGACCTCAATACCTTCTATGCGAGGTTTGATGCTGGTAATAACAACACCAGCTCACAAGCCTCGGCAATGGGGGGGGGGGGGTCGGCTGCTGATGGAGGCGCAGTGTTCAGGGTAACGGAGCATGAGGTGAGGCGGACCTTTAAAAAAGTGAATATCAGGAAGGCAGCAGGTCCGGACGGCATCCCCGGCCGCGTCCTAAAAGTCTGTGCCGACCAACTGGCCCCAGTATTCACTGACATATTTAACCTGTCCTTAGAACAGGCTGTCATCCCCACCTGCCTGAAGAAGTCCACTATTATCCCTGTACCCAAAAAATCCAAGCCTGCTTGCCTCAACGACTACCGCCCTGTAGCTCTCACCTCCATAGCCATGAAGTGCTTTGAGAAGCTAGTAAAAGGCTACATCTGCTCCTCCCTCCCCATCAACATGGACCCCCTGCAATTTGCATACCGCCCCAACAGGTCCACGGAGGACGCCATATCCCATGTGCTGCACACAGCAGCATCACACCTGGACAAGAGGCAGGGGAACTATGTGAGAATGCTATTCATCGACTACAGCTCGGCATTCAATACCATAGTCCCCTCCATACTCATAGCCAAGCTCAGGGACCTGGGCTTGGGCTATGACCTCTGCCAGTGGGTCTTGGACTTCCTGACTGGCAGACCCCAGGTGGTGAGAGCAGGCAACTGCACCTCCTCATCCATCACCCTCAACATAGGGGCCCCCCAGGGCTGTGTTCTGAGTCCCCTCCTCTACTCCCTGTACACACACGACTGTGTGGCTCAGCGGAGTAGCAATACAATCGTCAAATTTGCTGACGACACAGTGGTGGTGGGCCTGATCTCTGCCAACGACGAGAGGGCCTACCTGGAAGAGGTCAAGGTCCTGGCGGGATGGTGCCAGGAAAACAGCCTCTCCCTGAACGTCAGCAAAACAAAGGAGATGATTGTGGACTTCAGGAGGTCGGGGGTCAAGGACTACAGCCCCCTCAGCATCGACGGGGCACCGGTTGAGAGAGTCAACAGCTTCAAGTACCTCGGAGCCTACATATCCGAGGACTTGACATGGACCACACACATTAACAGTGTGGTGAAGAAGGCACGACAACGCCTCTACTTCCTCAGGCGCCTAAGGAAGTTCCAAGTCAGCCAGAAGATCCTTAAGAACTTCTACTCATGTACAATAGAGAGCATCTTGACCGGCAACATCACCTCCTGGTTTGGGAATAGCACTGCAAAAGACCAAAGCAGACTACAAAGAGTGACACGTGCAGCCGAACGCACAATTGGAGGGGGGCTCCCCACCCTCCAGAACATTTACTACAAGCGTTGCAAGGGGAAGGCTAAGAGAATTATTAAGGACTCGAGCCACCCGAACAACTGCCTCTTTGAACTGCTGCCGTCAGGCAAGCGATACAGGAGTCTCAAGGCGAGCACAGAAAGACTCAGAAGTAGCTTCTATCCCCAGGCCATCAGGCTGCTAAACGAACAATGAATGAACACTACACAACAACAACCACCAAACACACATAGCACACACATCCACACGCACACACTCACTTTAAACAAACACACTGTAGCACCCACTACACACACTTTATAGCACACACCCACTTTAAACAAACACACTGTAGCACCCACTCCCCACACTTTATATTTATTGATGAAGGATTGCACTACAACTCGTACACCTTACTGTAAATTGTACCTAAAATTGTACCTCATCCCATTTCTGCTTTGCACTAGATAGTACTGTACATTAGTACACTGCATAGTATTGTGTATTGTATATTATATGGTAACTCAGAACATTGTACATATGTCTATACCGAACAACTGTGACCTCATTTTCTTCTTCTAAATTCATGCTATATTATGTTATTATGTTATTTGATACTATCTTGTCTAGCACAGTCTCTGGAGCGTAACAGTAAGAAGCATTTTGTATGAAAGTATTCTGTACTTCTGTATGACAACTATTAAAGAACTTGAACTTGAACTTGAACTGATTTTGTATCCTCAATATGTCTTTAGTGAGAGAAAAAAAGTCCCAAGGAATCCCATCATGGGAAATGTGTTTTTTTTCAATGTTTTGTTACCCCTATAGTCCAGTCATTATAGGCCAGAATTAGGCTAAACCTAGGACAAATTGCAACATTAGCAAACTCAACTGATTTTGTATCCTCAATATGTCTTTAGTGAGAGAAAGAAAGTCCCAAGGAATCCCATCATGGGAAATGTGTTTTTTTTTCAATGTACTTGATTGCTGGCAGGATCACTGACGACACTGTCTTTCAGAGATTGTGACGCGTTCAAATTTTGAGGTAGCTAGATTCTAGACAACCTCGGGTTTCCAATGAGACCAACCATGTCATGTTACCTCATTGGAAAGGGGGCTACATACCTAATTATTCAAAGTTAAGACGATTTTTTGGGGAGGGAAATATGGCCATCACCATTTTTCAAATGGTCCCTTGGCCTTCTACCTCAATATATGTTAATTGCAATGGGTTACATGGGTACCTACAAGCCTCCCCTATACAGACATACCAAATTTATGTTAAGCCCATGTAGTTTTGTGCAAGAATCATGTAGTGTTTTGCATGCTGTACAAATATGTAATTTCCGCCTATTATAAAAACCCCCATCTCCATGGACCTCCCCACGGACATAAACCCTTGAGCCCCATCCTCGTGGACTGAGCTCCACAGAGCCTATCTACTAATATTCCAAGAAGAAAAAAATGTCTTTATCAAATGTTTTGATTAGTTCTGGTGTGTAAGATAATGTGTGATTTGCATGAGTAAACAGAATAATTCAATGAAGTTGTGATTGACTTTTTTCTTGTCTTTGTGTGTGTAATCAGCTTGTGAGTTTTTATAGTGATATCTAAAAGTAACATTTCCACCACTATGTTATAACAGGCATTTTTCGATATGAATATATATAGGTCGTTTTCAAAACTTTCCCATGATGGGATTCCTTGGGACTTTTTTTCCCTCACTAAGGACATAATGAGGATACAAAATCAGTTGAGTTTGCTACTGTTGCAATTTGTCCTAGGTTTTTTCATATAATGACTGGTGTCAGAATGCAGGTAGGTGAATTCCAATGGGTGAAGGCAATCACAGAGACAGAGAGTGTTTACTCTTGAACAGGTTCGACTTTAATAGTAGGAACACAGAGTAAATTCTAAGAGAGAACAAGTGCTAATAGCACAAGTGGAAAATAAGGTAAATGGGAGCTTATTGGAGGTCCAGAGAAGAACCGTCCGCGTTATCCCCGAACGCAATTAGTGAAGACCTGACAATGGACAAGCAGAAGAGAGGTATGTTACATAGACACCAAATACCAACATTCCACACACACCCCCGTGACAGTCAATCAGGAACCACCCCTAAGTGACAGCACTAATTGACAGGGAAATGACAGGTGACAAGCCCAGTGACATATGCCAGGAATGTGGGTGGTCACCGACCGAGGTCGGTGTCCAGAACGTAACAGTACCCTCCCCCGACGAACGGCACCAGACGTTCACCTAGGAGCCTCGGGATTCAGCCGCCGGAAATCAACGATCAGGCTGGGATCTAAAATATCCCTTTGAGGCACCCAAGAACGCTCTTCTATCCCGTACCCCTCCCAATCCACCAAGAACTGAAACCCCCTACCCCTCCGCCTACAACCCAGTATCCTCCGCACTGTGTAAATAGGTTGACCGCCAATAAACCGGGGCGGAGGAACCACAGGCAGTGGCGGGGCCAAGGGCGATGAGAGGAATGGCTTCAACAGGGACACATGAAACGTCGGATGAACCCTCATAGAGCTCGGAAGTCGTAGCTTGTAAGCCACTGGATTAACCCGATGAATCACTTTAAATGGTCCTATAAAGCGAGGAGCCAGCTTCTTGGATTCCACCCGGAGAGGGAGATCCCGGGTGGAAAGCCAAACCCGCTGCCCTGGACGGTAAACTGGAGCCGGACGACGCTTACGGTTAGCCTGCCGTTGGGTACTAACCGAAACCTTCTGTAGCGCCTTCCGAACCTGTTTCCACGTCCTGCGACAGCGAGCCACATGTGCCTGGGCCGAGGGCACCTCCGCCTCCTGCTCCTGCTCGGGAAACAGAGGAGGTTGAAAACCATACTGGCACTGAAAGGGAGACATACCGGTAGAAGAGGAGAGAAGGGTATTATGCGCGTACTCAGCCCAAGCCAACCTCCTACTCCACGTTGCCGGACTACCGGCAACGTAACATCTCAAGACCCCCTCCAAATCCTGGTTGACCCTCTCCGTCTGCCCGTTCGACTGTGGATGGAACCCAGACGACAGACTGACAGAGGCGCAGAGGCCGGCGGCAAACGCCTTCCAGAACCTGGAGGCGAACTGAGGACCCCGGTCCGACACGATATCTACTGGCAGCCCGTGGACCCGAAAGACATGCTGTATAATTAAATCAGCAGTCTCCCGGGCCGAAGGAAGCTTGGGGAGAGGGACAAAGTGAGCCGCCTTAGAGAACCGATCCACCACCACCAAGATGGTGGTGAATCCGTCCGAAAGGGGAAGACCAGAAATAAAGTCCAGAGATATGTGTGACCAGGGTCGTTTAGGAATAGGAAGTGGTCGGAGGAGACCCGCCGGTGCCCGTCGAGAGGTCTTACTACGTGCGCACACCGGACAGGCCGCCACAAAGGAACGCGTATCCCCCTCCACTGTCGGCCACCAGAACCTCCTACGGATAAATTCCAGGGTCCTGGTTGCCCCTGGGTGGCTGGTGAGGGATGACGCATGTGCCCACTGTAGCAAGCGTGAGCGCGCCACCTTGGGAACATACGACCGTCCCGGAGGACCCCCACCAGGATCGGGCTCCCGCGTTAGCGCCGACCTTACCACCTTCTCTATGCCCCAAGACACGGGTGCCAAAATCAAGGCCGGTGGAATAATGGGATGGGGCTGCTCCTCCCGACCAGGAAGATCAAACTGGCGCGACAACGCGTCAGGTTTGATATTCTTGGAGCCGGGTCTATAGGAGATGGTATATCGAAATCGTGTGAAGAACAACGTCCACCTGGCCTGGCGAGCGTTAAGGCGTTTAGCCCCTTGGATGTAAGCCAAGTTCTTATGATCAGTCCAAATAATGAAAGGATGTGCCGCCCCCTCTAACCAATGTCTCCACTCCTCCAGTGCCAATTTGATCGCCAATAACTCCCGATTACCCACGTCGTAATTACGCTCGGCTGGTGACAGACGGCGAGAAAAAAAAGCACACGGGTGCACTTTCCCATCCTTTAAGCATCTCTGAGAGAGCACCCCCCCCACCGCGACGTCAGAGGCATCCACCTCCACAATGAACGGAACCTCCGCGTCATGGCGGATCAATACAGGAGCGGATGTAAAACGACGTTTAAGATCGCAGAAGGCCGACTCAGCCCTAGGCGACCATTCAAAGCCAGGGAGAGAGGCCTTAGTGAGAGCTGTTAAGGGATTGGCTAAGGCGCTAAAATTGCGAATAAAGCGCCTGTAAAAATTTGCAAAGCCCAAAAACCGTTGTAACCCCTTGAGCGACGAAGGCCGTGGCCAGTCCAAAACTGCACTCACCTTGGCTGGATCCATGCGCAGATCGCCCTTCGTCAACACAAAGCCCAGGAAGGACACGGTGTCCGTGTGAAACACACACTTCTCAGCCTTAACGAATAGTTGATGCTTGAGGAGACGGTCTAGCACCTCCCGAACGTGCATTTGGTGTTGCACCATATCGCGATAAAAAATCAGGATATCATCTAAGTAGACAAACACCGACACCCCAATCAAGTCTCGCAGCACGTCGTTAACCAGGGCTTGGAAGACTGCCGGAGCATTAGCCAAACCAAAGGGCATGACCAAATACTCATAGTGCCCATTGGGTGTGTTAAATGCAGTCTTCCACTCGTCTCCCTCTCTAATCCTGACCAGGTTGTATGCATTACGTAAGTCAAGTTTAGAAAAGACCTGTGCCCCCTGTAAGCACTCAAAGGCCGTGTCCATGAGGGGTAAAGGATATCGGTTCTTGATGGAAACGTCATTCAATCCCCTATAATCAATGCATGGGCGCTGATCCCCATCTTTTTTATCAACAAAAAAGAAGCCAGCGCCGGCAGGGGAAGTGGAAGGGCGTATGTGCTCCGCAAGCAATGCCTCCTCTATGTAGGTGTTCATGGCCAAGGTATCGGGGTGTGAGAGAGAGAACATTCGCCCGCGAGGCGGGGAGGTACCGGGTAGAAGATTAATGGGACAGTCGTATGATCTATGAGGCGGAAGTGCTTTAGCACGCGTCTTGCTAAAAACGTCCGCCAGGTCCCAATAGATCTCAGGCACCCCTATTAAATCGGGATTAGAGGGTAGATCAGAATCTGCCACGCTCCCCACCATCCTGGAGAAAGAGGGAGGAGACAAAAGAGAAGAGGGGGGGGGAGACAAGGGTTTGGGTCAACTCCCGCTGACGATCGACTTGACGTCGGCCGCCGTTGAGAGTTCGCCCGTGCTCCAATTAATGACACGAACACATGACGACAACCAGGGATGACCCAACACCATGACAGAATAGGGGGAAAAGATGACAAAAAATGTAACCCATTCCCACTCCCCACCCTCCACCCGGATGTGTAAGGGAACTGTGCGCTGGGTGACGCTCCCACTGCCCAGAGGCCGACCGTCCAGGGCATAAACTGGTAAGGGAACCCCTAAATCCTCCACTGGGGTTCCCCACTCCTTCACCAATCCCACGTGAATAAAATTGCCCGCCGCCCCTGAGTCAATGAGAGCCTTAGTTCCCCTAATGTCACCCCCACAGTTGATCGCCACCTCAAAAAATGTACGAGAATCCGTGGTTTTGGCAGGAATGAGCCCACCTGCTGGCGCCTTTTCGAAGCCCGACGGCGCACCTTCCATCCCCGATTGGCGCCGAGCCGATACAGCCTGGACCCGACAGCTGCCGAAGCGGTGACCGGTGCGGCCGCACCGGAAGCAGCGTCGCTCTTTGATGAAGCGCTGCCTCTCGTCGTCCGAGAGCGACAGCGCTCCAAGCTGCATGGATTCATCACCCAGTGGCCCACTCGTGTAATGCATGGAATTATCAACACCAGGAGAAGAAGGAAAACATACCTGGGGCTGGGTGTTGTTGACATGCTCCTTCTCCCTCTCCCGGTGCCGATTGTCCATCTTGATGGTGGTGTTGATCAGCACTTCCAGCTGCTCGGGGATCTCACGCGCGGAGAGCGCATCTCGCATCCGCGCTGAGAGTCCCCTGACGAACAGAACCACGCAGACGTTCTCCGCCCAAGCTGTCTCCCGAGCCAAGATCCGAAAATTGATAGCATAAGCTGCGACCGTGCGGAGGCCCTGCCGGCAGTCGAGAAGACGACCACCAGCCTCGAAGATCGAGAGTACCCGGGAAGTATCGAATACTCTTCTCAATTCCCGGGTAAAGACTGTCGCAGATTATCGCCCCTGCCTCTAATTCCGCCGTAGCCCAGGAGAGAGCTTGACCGGTGAGCAGTGTGATAATATACGCTACCTGCGCTGTCTCCGATGGAAATGATCGTGGTTGCAGCCGGAAAACGAGTAGACACTGGGTGATGAATTCCCGACAACCATCCGGTGATCCGTCATAGCGAGCGGGCGCCTGCAGATGTGGTTCGCGGGACCGCTCCTGGACCCCGAACACCCCCCGACTCTCCTCTGCGTGGAGCGCTGCTTCTCCCGCCGCCGACTGAACACCAGCCACTCCTTCTTGGGCTTGTCGGGCTGTGGCCAACGCCGACTGCGCCACCGCTTGGGATGATCCGACGACCCCATTGAGTCGGATTAACTCAGCGCTGACCAGCTGCTGATGTTCCTCCATCCGTGTCTGGGCTGCTCCCTGCGTCCGGAGCATCTCCATGATGGCCTCCATGGAATTCTGATGGTCAGGTCTTCTGTCAGAATGCAGGTAGGTGAATTCCAATGGGTGAAGGCAATCACAGAGACAGAGAGTGTTTACTCTTGAACAGGTTCGACTTTAATAGTAGGAACACAGAGTAAATTCTAAGAGAGAACAAGTGCTAATAGCACAAGTGGAAAATAAGGTAAATGGGAGCTTATTGGAGGTCCAGAGAAGAACCGTCCGCGTTATCCCCGAACGCAATTAGTGAAGACCTGACAATGGACAAGCAGAAGAGAGGTATGTTACATAGACACCAAATACCAACATTCCACACACACCCCCGTGACAGCCAATCAGGAACCACCCCTAAGTGACAGCACTAATTGACAGGGAAATGACAGGTGACAAGCCCAGTGACATATGCCAGGAATGTGGGTGGTCACCGACCGAGGTCGGTGTCCAGAACGTAACAGACTGGACTAATATAGGACATTGAATGGGCCATAATAATGTCAATTTAGCAATAGAATTTAAAAAGTTATAGCCCTGCAAAGAAGGGGAACTTCTCCATAGACAAATAGAGCTGGCTAGGGATGGTAAATTATGAATTTAACCATGGCGATCAAAGTGTTAATGATCATCACATAATTATCGGAGGAGACTTTAACCAGGTCCAAAACATAGAATTGGATAGGTCCTCGGATAGACGAACTACCATCTCCAAACCAGCGAACATCCTGAAATTTCATATGGAACAACTTGGCCTTATAGACCCTTGGACAGCAAAATTTCCTACCAATAAACTTTTCTCCTTCTTCTCCCATGTCCACCACACGTATTCGAGGATAGACTTCTTTTTGCTAGATGAAAAACTACTACATAATGTAGTCTCTACTAAGTACCATAGTATAGTCATTTCCGATCATGCCCCGACATCCGTTGAAATTAACTTCCCCCAGGGTAGAACACCCTCTAAATTTTGGAGATTCAATTCCCACTTATTATCTGAACCTGAATTTAAGGATTTTATTCATGCACAAATAAAAGTCTTCTTTGAGATAAACGACACACCTGAAGTTGGCAGTGACATGCTCTGGGAGGCCTTTAAGGCATATCTCCGCGGACAGGCCATCTCCTTTACCTCTCATTTTGGGAAGCAGGAACAATCCAAATTAACAGATATATCAGATGAGATTAAACGATTGGACATCCAGTATTCATCTAAACCAACTCCTGTTCTATACAAGAAACGACTCCAGCTCCAATCACAATATGATTTGCTCTCAACTAGTAAGATCGAGAGACTACTCTTGCACACGAAGCAAAGTTTTTTCAAACAGGGGGATAAGGCCGGAAAATTACTTGCGTACCAAGCACGAGTGGTGAGTGCCTCTAGACTGATTCCCAGGATAAAATCCCAATTACTGTAGGTGTCACTACAACAGACCCTACGGATTTTTTTTTTTTTTTTTAATTTTTTTTATTATTGCAAAACAAAACTTATTAAAAGTCAGTACTCAACACACAATGTATAATGAAACTTTCAGTAAAGGTGGTTAAAATATATGCAAGTACAGAAACAGGATAAAACAAAAATAGTCAATAATAACATTTTAACCGTATACAGTGTATATCCAGCGAAGTTACAATTATATAAATGTTAGTATATAATATACCCCTAATACCTATTTTCTAAAACCCTACACACATATGCTCCAGCTCAAACCCCCCCCTCCCGGACCCCCTCTTGGATAGTACCTCCATTATCCCTCACTCCTAACCAGACACCACCATTATAGGCTAGCTTTTATTCTCTCCACCACTTCTAACCACATTGACATTTTGGATTCATTGAGCCCCAGAATTTTTGCTGTAGATATTTCTTGATATATCACATCGAGATATGTAAGAAACCACACTTTCCGGCACATTTTTTCCGGTTGAAACCAACGTGATGCGATCAGTTTTTTAGCTACTGTGATACCCGATAAAACCAATCTTTTTAGTTGTGGATTCACTGCAAACTCAAAAACATCATTCAATAGCAATACCGCGGGGTGTACAGGTATATTCCAAAATACGAGTATTGATAATTGTTGGGACACATCTTTCCAGAATGCCTTAACTGGTGGGCAGTCCCAATACATGTGCATAAATGTTCCTTCGTCCCCATTTGTACATTGGGAGCATTTGGAGTCTTGTATAAGCCCCATTTTGCACAGCCTTATAGGAGTCAAGTATGTCCTGTGAATATAGTTCAGATTGATTTGTTGATGATCCGGGTTCCTTGATGTAAGTCGGACATTTGCCCAGGCTCCTTGCCAATCAAAGTTATTTTCCAGGTCTGGTATATCCCTCCTCCAGACATTGTCTAGTTGAAGGGTTTCATACGAGGACGTTAGTAATTGATAATAAAAACCTGATACAAAACCTCCCAATGTATCTCTTTCATAGAAAAATTTGTGGTATCTGTGGTGTTCAATTGGTATGTGTAATGGAACACCGTGAGATCTCATACAAAGTCGTAACTGTATGTAAAAAAGCCATGTGGACTCGGTGAGGTTAAACTTTATGCATATTTCGACATAACTACAGAGGCCCTTGTTATTAAAAATATCCCCTAATGAGTGTATGCCTCTCTCTTCCCATATAGGGAATCTTATAGGTCGTTTTCCCATTAAGAGAGCATTGTTATTGAATATGGGAGTGTGATTATGCCATACTTGAGGGTTAGGAAATTTCCTTTGTGTTTCCCGCCATGTCCTGATTGCATGGGTAATTATTGGGCCAAATTCTCGCTCACAATGCTTGATTGAAAGTTTAGTGTATGCTATGTCTTTCAATCTCTGTGGGGCTACTATGTTTTCTTCTAATTTTCTCCAAGATACCAAAGCCTCGGGGTCAAACCATATCTTCTTCAATGGTCTTAATGTGAAGGCATTAAAATATTGTAAAAAATCTGGGACTGCCATGCCACCGTCTGCTTTATTTCTCTGTGCGGTGGATCTTTTTATGCGAGGTGGTTTGTTATTCCAAATAAATTTGTATGTGGAGGTTTGTAATCTTTTCCAGTAGCCCTCTGGAGGAGGTAACGGAAGCATTGAGCTGAAGAAATTGATTCTTGGTAATACATCCATCTTAACTATTGATACCCTTGCCTGTACTGAGTTTTTAAGTTTTGCCCACCTGTCCAGGTCGTCTTTGATTTTGTTCTGTATTTTTGTGTAATTGTGCTTCACCGTTTGTCTTATGGTGGGAAATATTTCCACACCCAAGCATCTGAAATGTTTGACCATGGGTATCGCACCTGGGAGGGTTGTCTCTTTTTTTGCACTGGTGTTAAGAGGAAGAAAAGCCGACTTAGGCCAATTTATTTTAAATCCCGATAAATCACCAAAGTTCTCTATCAACTTGAGTATAAGCGGCAATGTGTTGTTGGGGTTTTGCATGAACAATATTACGTCGTCCGCATATAAACTAATTTTATGATGTGTGCCCTTGATTACTATTGGTTCTATGTGTTGGGATTGTCTTATAAATTGTGCTAAAGGTTCTAATGATAGATCGAATAGTCCGGGACTAAGAGGGCAACCTTGTCTGGCTGAGCGTGATACCGGAAAGATATCGGAGATGAATGTGCCTGTTGTAATCCTGGCCGATGGGTCCTTGTATAGTACTTTAATCATATCAATGAAACCTTTTCCTAACCCCATCCTTTCCAATACTGCCCATAGAAACGACCATTCCAACCTGTCAAATGCTTTCATAGCATCCAGGGATAGTATCGCCTTAGGTGTGATGTCCTCTTTGTCTGTATCTAGTACGTGCAGTATTCGCCTTATGTTATCATTGATCAGGCGACCTTTTATGAAGCCTGTTTGGTCCGGATGAACTAAAGACGTCATATGCTTTTGCAATCTGATGGCTAATATCTTAGAGTACAGTTTGACATCGGTTCCGAGGAGGCTTAAAGGACGGTAACTACCGCACTCAGTGGGGTCTTTGTCTTTTTTGTGAAGAACTGAAATGAGTGCGGTATTTTGGTGTTCAATGAAGCTTCCCTCTTTGACTGAGTATAAGATCATATTTAGTAATAAGGGTCCAAATATGTCCCAGCAAGAAATGTACATTTCTGATGGGATACCGTCAATTCCCGGAGCTTTGCCGTTTTTCATTCCGGATATGGCCTTCTTGAGTTCTTCTAATGTGATCGGTACTTCTAACTGTTTAGCGTCTTCATCCGTAAGTTTAGGGAGAGTAATTTGATTAAGATATGTGTCTAATTTGTCTTGATCAAAGGTCGTTTCTGAGTTATATAAATCGGAGTAGAATTCTTTGAATGTATCGTTTATTATTTTGGGTTCTGTTACTAGAGCTTGTTGTTTCCTAATGGCAGTTATATCTGCAAATTTTGCATTAATTCTTAGTCGCATGGCTAATAGGTGACTAGGTTTAGAACCTTGGAAGTACTGCTGTTGTCTAGTGCTGCGTATTTGCAATTCCGATTTGTCTGTACATTGCTTTGATCTCTGTCTTTAGAATGTTAACTTGGTTATCTAGTCTAGTAGAGTTGTTGTATTTTAAAGAATTAAAAAGCGTTGAGTAAAGCGTTTCCATTTCAGACAGTTTTGTGTTTTGATTTTTGCGCAATATGGAGGTAAATCTATCCGAGAAATCCTTGATCATATTCTTTACCGACATCCATAATATTCTGGGATCTTGCACCGAGTTAGCATTATCTTGTAGGAATACTGTGAGAGCTTCTTTAATTTGTGTAATGAATTCCTTGTTGTTAAGCAGCATCGAATTAAAACGCCATCTTGGGGCCCGGGTAGATAGTGTACCAAATGTTGCTTTCAGGATTAAGTAGCAGTGATCTGATAGCGCATTGGGTGTCATTTCCACTTCATATTTATCAAATATTCTCGGGGATGCAAAGACGTAATCAATTCTGGATAGTGTGTTGTGTCTCGCCGAACGACAGGAGTACTTGCGGGTCATGGGGTTAAGTGAACGCCATAAATCAGTTACTCCTGTTGATTTCGACCAATCTTTTAATGCTTTAGATGAATTCTTTTGTTCGCTGGAGAAGGAAAGGTAAGTTTTGTCCATCCTTGGGTTCCAAATGGCATTAAAATCCGCACCTATTATATATGAGTACTCGGGATGGTTTAACATTTCTCCTGTTAGTGAAGTGAAGAAACCCACTTCGTACAAATTCGGGGCATATACCGCTGCCAATGCAATTTTCCTGTTATTGTGTATAATCCTAGCTATAGTTATGCGCCCCTCAGCATCCGACCATACCCCTTTCAATTCGATATTTAATTTGCGTCTGACGACTATGGCTACCCCTCTAGTTCTCGTAGCAAAAGAAGAGTGACTAATATTATGGTATATGTTATCCGCTAACGTATTTATGTCTCCCTCTAAAATGTGCGTTTCGCTTAATAGAGCCACGTCCACATGTTCTTTTTTCATCAGTGTAAGCACGCTTTTGCGCTTGTGTTGTTTGTTTATCCCACCGGTGTTCCATACCATTATATTCAAACTAGCCATAGTCTATGCATGTTTTCGTGTAGTTTTTGGTAATGTTTCTGGAGTATGAAGCTACAATAGATGCACATCCAATTAATGAGGTCCCGTTGAGAGCTGAGCTTAAAAACATATATATATACAAATAAAAATCCCCTATTTTCCCCTCACCCAGAAAGTCGAACATGCCTGTGTTCCAAGAACACATCCTCCGCGATTGACTTTCTCCCATGGTCCACCGGATTGCCCAAACTGAGCATTGTAATCCTAATTTTCCTATGCTAATTGCCATAGGATCTAACATTTCCATTCTATTGCAATAGAATGTCGCTTTTGGTCTTGCACCTTCCCTTACTGTAATGAAGTATTGTGATAAATAACATAAAGATAAAAATAAAAAATAAAATAAAAAAAGAGAATAAACCTTTATCGACATATTCCTTTGAACCCTCCACTAACGTGTGGGGGAAAAAAAAGGAAAAGATTGTAGAGCAATATTGACACCTTAATGTGAAGAACATTGGAAAAGAATAATGTAAGTTAAAATATATTTAAAAAATATAGAGTAATATTGACACCTTAATGTGAAGAACATTGGAAAAGAACAATGTAAGTTAAAATATATTTAAAAAATATAGAGTAATGAGAAGAAAAAAAATTAAATAAAATAAAAATCAATGGAAAGATATAGATAAGGAATAAGAGATAAATAATTATCAACGTGGAGAAGCCACTAGAATCGATTTAACTGATTAGATAAGATAGAAAAGCAGCGCCTTTTAGCGCTTCAATGTGCCTTTAATGGAGTGATTACTTAAATTGTTAGAATAACCTTGCTGTGCTCATACGTTTATGTGTGGTTAATTTTAAAGTATTATTAAGGACTGATTGCACTTCATTTAATTTATTATCTGCTATGTGTATACACACCGAATGTTATTGTTAGAGTTGTATGCTTCGTTGTCATGGTGCCTTATATTCTAGAAGGTTGTAGAATATACTAGTGCCTAGACTATTTTACATTCCAGAATGATCTAAGAGACCCAGGGCATTTGAGCGATAAACCCAGAATATTCCAGATAGATCTTTTTGCATTGATATTTATTTGTCCCCTCAGAGACCAGAGACTGAAATTATAATGTATTATGAATCGTATTATACACAGTACACTTTGTTATAGACGACTTGCATATCGTTTGCTACTTTGATGAACACAACAATGTCATTCCAACACTGGTGGAATGACCTCATTGATGAACACAATAAAGTCATTCCAACACTGGTATATATTTAGAGAGAGGCTTAACTGTTTCCGGCATTTTCGTCATGCTTTGGGTTATTTGCTACATTTTGATTCAGGAAATCCTCAGCTTCAAAAGGTGTATATGGACCTGACCTGCGGCCGTTATTGCCCAAGAATGATAACAGCGCCGGATATGCTAGCCTTGGCTTGTAGCCGGCTTTGTACAGCTTTTGCATCACATCTTTGTATGGTAGACGTCGGATGATGGCCTCTTTGCTCAAATCTTCGTAGATAAATATTGGTTTATCACCATACTTCAGCTTCCCACGTTGGTTGCGAGCATATTTGATGATGTCATCCCTTGTTGTAGTTTTCCGCAGAGTGACAATGATGACTCTCGGCCCGTTGATACTTTGCCCCTGGGAACCGATTCTGTAAACTTGTTCCACTTCTGGCACTTTGTTTGGATCGGTGTTATCCAAAATCGTTGATAACTCTTTTGGAAAGTTGATGTCTTCGCAGTTCACTGCTTCATCAAGCCCCACAATGCGGATGTTATTCCGCCTGTGGTAACGTTGGGTTTCTAGTTGCCTCTCCATCGCTTCGTTTTTAAGCCCTTTTATTTCCCTCCGATATTCCTCTTTAGCTCTTTCCATCTCTTCTCCCATCTCTGTCAAGCCACCTTCGTTCGCTTTGACTGCTTTTGTGTTTTCTGTCACCGAAATCTCCACTGTCGTGATTCGCTTTGACTGTGCATCGATCGCGTTCTTGACTTCTTCTAATTTCTCATCGATGCGATCGAATTTAGCCTCGATGCGTTCGAATTTAGCATCGACGTTTGCCTCGAGCGCCTTGATGTGTGTAATCTGCAGGTTAGACTGTTCTACCATCTGTTCTTTCAACAGGTTAGACTGTTCTACCATCAGGTTAGTCAGTGTGTTGAAATCGGGTGGATTTCTGCTTTCTTCAGTTGGCGGCATATGGTAGATAGATGCAGTGACGTTGGAATCCATAAATCTGGTTGCTCTCGCTTTCACGGAGCTTGATTCTGTACCTTCTTTTATGTTGGTCTCTATTAACTCTCTTTCGGGGACCGTAATCGATGATCCCGGTAAATTGTCCTCTTCCTTCTCCTCCTCGGAGCTTGTCGCCGTCGGCTCAGAACCAGCGACGGTTAGGAAGTTTCTTCCTCGTTTTGTTTCGTCCTGCGCCGTTGAAGTTGCCGTAGTTATTTTCTCTGCCACCTTTCTACCTTTAACCATTTTGTCTTTTGATATGGTTAGTAGAGGTTCTTAACAATACATACGATGTGGTCTATTCTCTTTCTTTACTGTCCAAATAATGTTTTTAAACAAAATTAGCGTTGGTGGGAACGGAGCAATTGCAAAATGCGTGCACTACATGTTGTGCTAAAACCGGAAGTCTACCCTACGGAAATTTCTGAAATTTTCTCTGACTATTATTCCAAACTTTACACGTCGGAATCTTCCCAGCAGGACTGGGATCGCCCAAACCCCCTCAAGTCTCTCAAGTACCCTCAAGCGAATAGAGCGGAGGCTGAAGAGTTAGGCATGCCTATAACCATCTCTGAAGTGACTGAGGCAATCAAATCTTTACAAAGTGGTAAATCACCCGGGCCAGATGGCTATACTACAGAATTTTATAAAACGTACTCCGTGTTGGTTGCTCCTTTCCTACTGAGAGTATATAACGACTCCCTTCTAAAGGGCCAAATGCCACCCACGCTATCAGAGGCGTCATTATCCCTGCTGCTCAAAAAAGGTAAAGACCCTCTCCATTGTAGCAGTTACAGACCAATCTCCCTCCTAAATGTGGATTGTAAAATATTGGCTAAGGTCCTTTCATGCCGTCTTCAGAAGGTGGTCCCGTTCCTGATAGACCCGGATCAGACTGGTTTCATCATGGATAGGCAATCCTTCTTTAACACCAGAAGGCTGCTAAATATCCTTTTCACAACCACGACTGGCGCGCCAGAAATGGTACTCTCCCTAGATGCTGAGAAAGCGTTTGACAGAGTGGAATGGAGGTACCTGTTCCATACACTTGAGAAATTCGGTTTGGGACCGGGTTTTATTTCATGGATAAGACTCCTATACTCGTCCCCGGTGGCCTCGGTCAATGTGAATGGTACCAAGTCGGGCCAGTTTGCGCTCTATCGCGGTACTCGTCAAGGATGCCCGCTTTCTCCCTTGCTCTACGCGCTCGCCGCAGAACCCTTAGCCATTTGGCTTCGCAGTGAGGTTAGATTTGAGGGGATTGAGAGGTTCGGCCTGGTTCATAAACTCTCATTGTATGCCGACGATCTCCTACTTTATGTCTCCAATCCGTCATCATCCATCCCTGTTATCCTTGATATTCTAGAACAACATAGGCAGCTCTCTGGATACAAACTCAATCTCCAGAAAAGTTAATATTTACCGGTTAATGCGTCTGCGGAACAGCTTCCTCAATCGCTTTTCCCCTTTAAAAGGGCCACGGAAGGATTCACATATCTAGGGATTTTTATGGCCAATTCACAGACGGAGCTCTTCGCAAAGAATTTCCATCCTCTGCTGGAGCGCTTTAAGCTAGATCTGACGAGATGGTCCTCTCTCCCCCTCTCGCTTCTGGGAAGGGTTAACCTGATAAAGATGGTGGTCCTACCCCGATTTCTATACGCTTTTCAGCATATACCGATATTTATTAATAAAGCCTTTTTCACTTCGATTGATCAACTTATAGGTTCATTCCTGTGGGGTAACAAAAGAGCACGTATTAAGAGGACGATTATGCAACTTCCCAAATCGGAAGGGGGTTTGGCTTTGCCTAATCTTCGCTATTACTACTGGGCATGTAATATAAACAAACTCCTTTACTGGAGGACCAGGAGGGAGGAAGAAGACCAACCCCAATGGGCTCGGATGGAAGTCTCCTCTTCAAAGTACTCACTCTGGTCTGTGGCAACATCCCAATTACCCATTTCGATCCCTATTAAACAGGTGGCTCAGAACCAAATTGTGACGGAAACTTTGAAAATCTGGAGTCAGTTTAGGAAACAATTTGGCCTACACGCTCCGTCAGGGCTAGCTCCAATCTCTCGTAATCACCTATTCTTACCATCCTGTTCTGATCCTGTATTCAGAAGCTGGGCAAACAAAGGTTTGCTAACCATTAATGACCTCTACTCCGGAGGTGTGTTCTCGTCGTTTGCAGAATTGTCGAAAAAAAATTGGTCTCCCAAATTCCCACCTTTTCCGTTTTTTTCAGATCAGACATTTTGTTCAGAACCAATTCCCACAATTCCCTGGCCGTCCTCCAGACTCTAGGACTGACCCTCTCCTATCGCTCGGTACCGGGCGGAAAGGGCTCGTCTCAATTTTATATGATCAAATATTTTAGATGAACCCAACTTGCTTAGACTCCCTGAAAGCCAAATGGGACGAGGATCTGGGAATTATCATTACAGATGAACAATGGGATCATATACTAGACCTGGTACACACTTCCTCTATATGTGCAAGACAGTTTGCTGCAGTGTAGGATACTGCATAGAGTTCACTACACCAATGCGAGGTTAGCAAAGATATACCCGGATAGAACGGATGCGTGTAATAGATGTAAACAATCTCCAGCCGATTATATGCACATGTTTTGGACGTGCCCCAAACTCACAGAGTTTTGGACTACAATATTCAATACACTGAGTAGGGTCCTGGGAGTGGCGTTGGACCCAGATCCACTCACTGCCTTTTTCAGAATCCCGAATACCCCTACGATAATATCTAGGGCTGCAAAACGAGTTGTGGCATTAACTACCCTCCTCGCTAGGAGTCTTATTCTCTTTAACACTTTCACTGCCACACACGAGATATCTCGGGTTTCCGATAGTTATGTTGAAAGCCACTCACGAGATTTCTCAGATTTTTTATTTTTATTTTTTAGCGATCTGAAATCATATTGCATCACGTGAGCCTACCCGAGTATACCCGAGCGCCGCCGGCGATCATATGTGGAAAAAAGCGCCCCCTATCGTCTCCCAGATGACATAATGGATTTTGGAATGGACTCAATGAAAATGGATGGGGAAAAAAATCCGGTACTCCACATTTTCCAGTCCACTGATCCAGCCGGGGTTACCACAGTTCATTCTGGAGCCTCTCAGCCCCGCGGAATCATGTGTACTACTGTATCACGTTGGATCCATACACTTATCAATTTTTTCGAATGGTGATCAGGAATTGGAATATACCAGTTGGATACCATCTGATGTCAGGTAAGGAATCTATGTTATCAGTGTTAGGATAATCAGACAAATTTTGATGAAGATATAGGCTGTTTTGTGAAATGGGCTCTTTCGGTGTCACTGGAAAAGTCCGAGAGGAAATGAACACGGCGATTATCCGTGCACGGCCCGAATGTGCTTGCGTGCACGTATAATATTGATCATCTAGCGTTTATTTGAAAACGATTCATAAATAGGCCGACGAATATCAACGTTCTGGAATATTCCAGTAAAAGACGATTATCATAGAATGGTCCAGAATGAACTGTTTTTTTTATCTCAAAACGGGTGCTTTTCTAAATGCTCTGAAACGGAAATGAAGCGATAAAAAACCAATCTGCCTTGACAGCACTGACTGGAAAAGTAGTCTTTGATAAGCGACGGGCAGATTAGACACAGCCATAATTTAAAACATAGATTAGGCGATATTAACGTTAACATTGAAGTGGACCGTGGCATCAAGGGGGTAAAAAGGAAAACCCGGCGTGGCACTCAAAGTGTTAAGTGGATACACCCTTCCCCACCCACTCACAACAGATGGATACATGAGATACTACATTGCGTTAAGCTTGAGCGAATCAGATTCTCCCTAAAGGAACATTCCAAGTGACCTGGCAACCATTTCTGCAACACATCGATACCCTGACTATCAATGAAGAGACTTAGAAAGGATAGAGCTTTACACCTCTAACTGCACTTCCTTATTTTTTATCGTTATTTTATTCCTATTTTATCCCCCCCCCCCCCCTCCCTGTCCTGGTATGTATGGGTGTGAATGAGACCCCCGGGGGCTGGGTGGGTAACTGGTGGAGGGAGAGGGGAACGGGAGACGCAGCTGCGGAAGGTCAGACTACTCAAGAATTACCACAATATTATGGGCAGAGGTGGGGAAAGGAGTGAAATAACCTCATTGATGACGTTCTTCCACAGCCACGGCCATGCTGGAGACGTTTTCTTTCTGTGTTTTTAGTTCTTTCTTTACTTCTTTGTATCTAAATATTTGTGCATAATACAGATAGGTCTGATTGATACTATTATTGTTTTTTGTTTTTTTTTGTTTTTCTTTCCCAGTAGCATCTATGCTGTGTGTTTGGATGTTTTGCAGATGTGTCTTCAAAAACCTCGGTGTGGGGGGGGGGGGGGGTATGAGGGATGGGAAGGGGAAATGAAAGGGGAAGAAAAGATGGAAAATGTATAATATTGACGATTGTAAATGTATGTACTACTTTTCCTGCAATAAAGAAAGAAAAAAAAAGTGAGAGGCTGAGGGCACTAAATGGCCTGGCTCTCCATCAAAGAGCCGTGTTACGGCAGTGTTTGCTGTATAAGAAATGTTACATTGAAACAAAGTTAAATTAAGTATTACATGCAACACTACTATTGGGTAGTATAATTTGTATTAAGATTACAATTGTTTTGCCGTTGTAGGCATAACATATTTATTATGACGTTTAGAGCTTTCAGGGTTAGGTGAAAAAAAAATTTAGGTTATATTTAAAAAATTATTTAAACACAAGACTTGCTCCTGCAATTGTAATTAGTTATTTACAATTCATCTTACACAAAGCTGCATTCTACTTAGTTATTTACAATTCATCTTACACAAAGCTGCATTCTACATACCAAAGTTGATGCACAACCCAGATTTCAGCTTGTCCATGCAAGTTGAAAAGAAAAAGCGACTAACACCCTCTCCAATGGCTGCATCACCTGTAAGACAATTCAGGGTTTGATATAGACCATTTAAACGGAATTGCATTGCTTGACAACAGCTTATGTCAATGTTTACCTGTCAACTGATGACATTCACGGCAACCAGAAATAAAATGGGACACGTTTCTAAATGTAATCCAAGGTACAGGATGCTGATTCAGAATGCGGCTACTAAAAATCTCCATTGAAAGGGGGGAAAAAAAGTGATCCGTTCGCCCACAGGGCACATTGCAGTAGCGCGATAGCGCCCCTAAGAGGATCTGGCCGGTATTGCATATTTTAGAATTCATAGAGTATTGAAAATCTGCAGTGCCGCTCGGCGACCTTGAACAGGTTATTAAAATGGAATAAAAGCAATAACAACTTGCCACGGCTTTATACGTGATTCTGTCCACAACGCATGGATTCGAAACACGTATATTGTTATGGTTTGTAAACAACCCCAACAGCACGACACAGACAGGTAGTTCAGAGTTAGCCAAAAACTAAGGGCGTATTTATTTACAAACAGAAAGAGCGAAAAAACAACCAAGCATTCAGGGGGAATGTCCTTGAGCAGAGTAGGCTCTGCAGCTCGGCCCAGAGCAGAGTTGGCTCTGTGGCGCTGCGGCCTCTGGCTCTGCAGCTTACTGTCTATCCACTCGGAGTAGATCAGAGAAACAGAGGAATGTCAATAACCGAACGCAGGGATTACGAGGCAGTCCAGTAATAACGCTGAATCCAGAAATAACAATAGGCGATACCTCTTCAGTGTTAACGAAACACACAAAAAACAGAAAGGTCTTGAGTCCAGGAAAAACGAGGAAAAAACAGAGCATCAAAAATATACTTCCAAACTCACCAAGGGGCAAAGTGAGATACGGGGCGCGGGTCCAGTGAGATACGGGGCGCGGGTCCACGGGAGCAGAGAAGAGCAACAGCGGCGAACTCCAAGGCGTACTGGAGAAACAAATGGAGAACAACACGGGAGGAACAAGCTGCAGGCGGAGGTAAGCAAAACGACCCGACAATGAACCTTCAGAAACCCCGAGTATATAAGGGCTCCCTTCGAGCTGATTCGAAACTCCCTTCAGGTGTGTGGAGGTAATTGGTACCTGGAAGCGTGTGGTAATGGACCAATCCTCACAGTACCCCCCCCTCCACGGGAGCCACCCGGCCTACCCGGATGGGACCGATGGAAGTCGGTGATCAGGGCGGGATCCATGATGAGCTGGCGGGAGACCCAGCTCCGTTCCTCCGGACCGTATCCCTCCCAGTCCACCTGATACTGGAACCCCCGTCCTCGCGGTCGGATGTCCATGAGCTGGCGGACCTTCCACTGGGGGTGTCCGTCCACCATCTCGGGAGGAGGCGGATCTGGAGCAGGAGGCATCAGGGGACTGAGAGACAGGCTTCACTCAGGACACATGAAAAACAGGATGAATGCGCATGGACGCAGGAAGCTTAAGACTCACCGCCGTGGGACTGAGCACCTTCTGGATCTCAAAAGGGCCGACGAACCGGGGGTTAAGCTTCTTGGCGGAGGATCGAAGCGGGAGATCCTTGGAGGACAACCATACCCTCTGCCCAGGTTGGTACGTCAGCGCAGGGATCCGGCGTCGGTTAGCTCCCCGACTGGCGCGCTCCGATGCCCGGAGCAGCGCAGTCCTGGTGATCTCCCAGACTTGGTGATCTCCTAGACTTGACGACACCGGTCGAGATGATCCTGCACGGAGGGAACTGCCACCTCCGACTCCTGTGCAGAGAAAAGAGGGGGTTGGTAGCCCAGGGATACCTCTAACGGCGAGAGGCCGGTGGCGGAACTGACCAGGGAGTTGATGGCGTACTCGACCCAGGGGAGGAACCGGCTCCAGGAAGCAGGTCTCTTGGCGGCAACACAACGGAGAGCAGACTCCACGCTCTGGTTCATTCTCTCTGTTTGTCCGTTAGTCTGTGGATGGTAACCAGACGAAAGACTAACAGTAGCCCCCAATCCCTTGCAAAAGGCCCGCCATACCTGGGAAGTGAACTGGGGACCCCGGTCCGAGACGACGTCCTGGGGGAAACCATGGAGGCGGAACACGTGGCTTGTCAGGAGGTCCGCTGTCTCGGAAACTGAGGGAAGCTTGGGAAGGGCCACGAGGTGAACCCCCTTGCTGAAACGATCCACCACAGTCAGAAGGACTGTTTCCCTGGGATGGTGGAAGACTCGTGACAAAGTCCAACGCCACATGGGACCAAGGGCGAAAAGTCAACGAGAAGTCGAACCGACTGAGGAAGCTGGCCCACCTTGCTTGCCGGCCGTTGAGGCGCTTGGATGCACGGATGTACGTCAAGTTCTTATGGTCCGTCCAAATGGTGAACGGTTCCTCGACCCCCTCCAGCCAATGACGCCACTCCTCCAAGGCAGCCACTACCGCCAGCAGCTCCCGATTGCCAATGTCATAGTTCCTCTCAGCAGGAAGGAAACGACGAGAGTAGAAGGCGCACGGATGGACCTTCTGGTCCGTCGCCGACCGCTGAGACAAGATAGCCCCTAGTCCAGTATCCGAGGCGTCCACCTCCACAATAAACTGCTTCTTGGGGTCTGGGTGGAGCAAGACCGGGGCGGTGGTGAACCTCTTCTTGAGGGAACGAAACGCAGCGCAGGCCGCCGGAGACCAGTCAAACGGCAGGGAGGGAGAGGTCAGCCTGGTAAGCGGTTCCGCCACTTGGCTGTAGTTCCGGATGAACCTCCGGTAAAAGTTTGCGAAACCGAGGAAGCTCTGTAGCTCCTTCCGAGAGGAGTGTTCCGGCCACTCCTCCACAGCCTGGATCTTGCGAGGGTCGGCTCGGGTCAGGCCGCTCTCCACGATGAAGCCAAGGTAATCGACGGAATCGGAGTGGAAACGGCACTTCTCTGCCTTAACGAAGAGCCGGTTGTGGAGGAGGCGCTCCAGTACTCGGCGGACATGCTGGACATGTTCCTCGAGAGTCTTGGAGAAGATGAGGATGTCGTCAAGGTATACTACCACAAACTCCTCGAGCATGTCACGGAGGACGTTGTTCATGAGCGCCTGGAATACCGCCGGAGCGTTGGTGAGGCCGAACGGCATCACCAGATACTCGTAATGACCCCTGGGAGTCTTGAAGGGGGTCTTCCATTCATCGCCCTCTCAGATACGGACCAGATGGTAGGCACTCCGGAGGTCCAGTTTGGTGAAGACTAGCCTGGGTGAGGGGCTCGAAGGTGGAGTTCATGAGAGGAAGAGGATACTTGTTCTTAATGGTGATCTCGTTGAGTTGGCGATAGTCAATGCAGGGCCGAAGATCTCCGTCCTTCTTCCCAACAAAAAATAAGCCGGCCGCCACCGGGGAGGACGAGGGCCGAATGAGGCCTGATGCCAAGGACTCAGAGATGTACTTATCCATCGCTGCCTTCTCAGGGACGGTCAGACTGTAGAGGCGGCTGCCGTGAAGGGGAGCCCCAGAGCGGAGGTCGATGGCACAGTCGTAAGGCCGATGAGGAGGAAGGGCCTGTGCCCGGGAGCCAGGGCCGACCCAGGACTACAGGGACAAGAGGGGATCTGGTAATAAGGAACTGGAGTCTCTCAACGTGGTGAGTGATGTCAGCCAGGCGGTGCTGATCCAACGCGAAAACCTCCAAGGGCCTCTCGAGGTTCTCAAGTGGAATGTTGGCCTGGGTGGCAAACTCAACGTCCAGGAAACTCATCGGCACCCGAGTCAACGAGTGCACCCACCGTCGCCCGCTGTTCCGCCCAGGCCAGGGTGACGCTCGTCAGATGGTTAGGAGGTGCATGGGTGTGGGAACAGGAAAAACGGCTCACCAGGATCTCCCGGGGTCCCAGCAAGCCTAATCTTTTGGCCGGGTAGGACAATTGAAGATACGGTGTCCATCCCGGCCGCAGTAGAGACAAAGGCCGGACCTGAGCCTGGACTCCCGTTCGGCCGGGCTAAGGTGTGTGCGTCCCAGCTGCATGGGTTCCTCCTTGGTCACAGATCAGGAGGGAAAGAGACCACCAGTTGCGGAGGAGGCAGGACGGTCAGCAGTCCAGTCACGAGTACGGGGGGTCTGGGGAACGTCTGGGGGTCCCAATCGGGCTCTCTCACGCCTTCTCTCCCGGAGGCGTCCGTTGATGCGAATGGCGAGGCTGATCAGGGCCTCGAGTGAATCGGGCTCCTCCCGGGTCGCGAGCTGGTCCCTTACAGCGTCGTTGAGCCCCTTCAGAAAGGTGAGATGAAGCGCCCGATCATTCCAACCACTCTCGGTTGCGGCCAGTCTGAACTCCAGCGTGTAGTCCAGGGCTATTCAACTGGCGGCCCGCGGGCCAGATCCGGCCCGCGGGATGATTCTGACCGGCCCGCCAAAGATTACATGATAATAAAAAAAAAACAAAAAAAAATTAAAAAAAAACATTTTTTTTTTTTTTTTTACTTTTTTCTTTTCATGTCAACGTTAACACGCACAATTGAGCCAAAAGTCACTCAATTAATGACAGATTTCATTGATAAATTGAGGGAAAACTTTGCAAGTCGATTTGATGAATTTGACATGTCCAGAGAATTGATGCATTTTGTGAGCAACCCATTTGCCAATGTAGCTGCTATTTCCACAAAAGGACAAGAGTTCCTTGCATCACTTCACATTGATGAAGGTCTCCTGCAACTTGAAATAATTGACATGCAAGCATCATCTGCTCTGAAGCAGGCACTTGAGAATGAATCCACCACAACATTTTGGATAAAGTGTATTCATGTCAAGACATTCCCCAAAATAAAAACGCTGGCAATATCTGTGCTAACAATGTTTGGCTCAACATACACCTGTGAATCCAGTTTCTCTCACATGAATGCCATTAAAACAAGCAACGTGCCTCCTTGACAAATGAGCATTTGCATCACTGTTTGCGGGTAGCCCTCACTTCCTATAAACCCTCTTTCTCTGCCATTGCCCAGTCAAAGAAGTGCAATCGCTCTCATTAGATGTGTGTATGTAGGCTAGGCCTGTCTGCCCCCCACCCCCCTGATGTTTGAGAGTTAAGAGTGGACAATAAGTGCTAATAAGATGCTGTGATTTGCTGTTGTTGCACAGACATGAAGCACTTTTTCATAAGCTCAGCTGCACTATAAATGTGTTTTTTTGTTCAAGTGTTGATGTTAGAATGTTCAGATGCACATCATGCACTTGTTTGTTTTTTATTTTATTTTTATATTGAAATGTTGAAGAGGAGATGTTGCAGTTGTTGCACAGTCATAAATGAAGCACTTTCTGCAGGAGATGTTGCAGAGGTGGCACATAAATGAAGCACTTTTTTTGAAAAGTATACTACTTTTGCAATGTAGTTAAATAAAAGTTGTGAAAATGTGGTTGCGTGTTGTGTCAAGTGTACATATATTCATAGCACGGGGAGGCGCCGTGGAAGTCCGGCCCCTGGCCCCTTGGGTTTCTGACAATGTGGCCCCCTGAACAATTTAGTTGAATAGCCCTGGTGTAGTCGGTGACACTGCCCTGCCGGAAGGTGCCCAACCGAGCTCCCGGGTCCTGGCCACGAGCTGGGTGGTGGAAAACCCTTCGGAGCTCTGCCACGAAGTCTGGGTATGAAAAACAAAAATCAGCCCTCATTGACCAGGAAGCAGTAACCCACCGTGCTGCTCGGCCTGTGAGCAGGTTGGTCATGTAAGCTACTCGGGCTCCCTCTGTCGTAAATCGGCTGGGTTGATGAATGAAAACCAACTCACATTGCATGATGAACGTGGCACAGTCCTCGAAGTTACCGTCGAATAATCGTGGGTTGGAGAGATGGGGCTCCCGAGGAGCGAGGTCGGGAGGTGCAGAGTCTGTCGCAGCGGCGGGTGGTGGTCTGGCTGGGACTCCTGCCACAGGTGGGGTTAAAAGCAGGGCGTTAAATGCTGCACTGAGAGCCTGTAGCTGGTGCAGAATATCAGCCTGCTGATTACCCTGGGTAGTCTGCTGGGTGGTTAGAGTGTCAAGAGAATTCTGAATAGGCTGGACCTGGGCCCGGAGGTCCTGCACAGCAGCCGCACCTAACTGTTGGGTGTGGTCGTTGGTCAGCTGGATCTGGACCGCCAAAGCTGCCCTAACACTTGAAGAGAAGAGTTGGCTCTGTGGCGCTGCGGCCTCTGGCTCTGCGGCTCTGCAGCTTACTGTCTATCCACTCGGAGAGGAACAGAGAAACAGAGGAATGTCAATAACCGAACGCAGGGATTACGAGGCAGTCCAGTAATAACGCTGAATCCAGAAATAACAATAGGCGATACCTCTTCAGTGTTAACGAAACACACAAAAAACAGAAAGGTCTTGAGTCCAGGAAAAACGAGGAAAAAACAGAGCATCAAAAATATACTTCCAAACTCACCAAGGGGCAAAGTGAGATACGGGGCACGGGTCCATGGGAGCAGAGAAGAGCAACAGCGGCGAACTCCAAGGCGTACTGGAGAAACAAATGGAGAACAACACGGGAGGAACAAGCTGCAGGCGGAGTTAAGCAAAACGACCCGACAATGAACCTTCAGAAACCCCGAGTATATAAGGGCTCCCTTCGAGCTGATTCGAAACTCCCTTCAGGTGTGTGGAGGTAATTGGTACCTGGAAGCGTGTGGTAATGGACCAATCCTCACAACGTGGTTCGTCCCCAATGGGTCGTCCCCATTCAACGTTGGGCTTCTTATAGAAGCAGATTTGCTTTTGTTGTTTGTTTGTATTCATTGCATGTTCGAAAAAAAAAAAAAATCAAAAAAGCAGATTAGTGCAGCGTCCTGTTCCGCAGGGCTGCTTCTAAGATCCATGCTGAGATGTAAGTGATTCTCAGATTCGTGAATGCTTAGAAGATCATCTCGAAACTTAGATATAGCTCTGGTAGGCTCCTAAACATTGAGTCACTCTAGTAAGAGGCAAAATAAAATGTTTATCAGTTAAAGGACGACTCCACTTTTTTTGGAAATTAGCTTATTTAACATCTTCCCTGGAGTTAGACAAGAAGATGCATACCTTTTTTGTCTCTGTGCGTGCATTTTAGCTTTGGGAATAGACGCTCCGTTAGCATAGCTTAGCTTCATCACTGGAAGTGGGGGAGGACAGTAGCCTTACAGTGCCTTACAGTGTATTGCAAGGTCTGACATTGACCAAACTTGATATGCATGACCTTGGTGGGCTCTAGGTCAACTCCTAAAAAGGGGGTCAATGTCAGACCTTGCAATCAAAAGTTAGGGGGCGCACTGAAATTATGGCAAGGGTTATTAGCCCCCTAACTTTGATTGCAAAGTCTGACATTGACCCCCTTTTCAGGAGTTGACCTAGAGCCCACCAAGGTCATGCATATCAAGTTTGGTCAATGTCAGACCTTGCAATACACTGTAAGGCACTGTAAGGCTACTGTCCTCCCCCACTTCCAGTGATGAAGCTAAGCTATGCTAACGGAGTGTCTATTCCCAAAGCTAAAATGCACGCACAGAGACAAAAAAGGTATGCATCTTCTTGTCTAACTCCAGGGAAGATGTTAAATAAGCTAATTTCCAAAAAAAGTGGAGTCGTCCTTTAAGCTTTCCCGTCAGACCTGCCTGTAAAGAAAGCCAGCTTTGAAAAATACATTCAGCAGATAGTTAATCAGTTACAGTTCCCTATTTATCAGAATGTACCTTTTGATACAGGATACAATTTAAGAAAATGATTTAGTTTACATCAATAAGGTGTAGGCTATGCCATGTGGGATAATAATAATAATAATAATAATAATAATAATAATAATAATAATAATAATAATAATAATAATTAATTGTATTTGTAAAGCGCTTCTCAGGAACCCGAAGTCGCTGAAATATGCTACTGTATGCTACTATTTACCCTCCCTAACATTCTTGCCCCACAGCAGCTAACCCTGATTAGAACCTACCTTCTGTAACTGCTGCAGCTGCACTACTTCCAGATGGTCCAGGCATTGCTGCTTGCTCTTCACCGACAGTACTCCTATCCAACATGTCATGTCCTGCACTGCCAACATTCACAACATACTTTTTATACACTTATATTCTATTTGTTAGACTGATTTAATGTTTGACATATTGGTTATTGAAAAAAGTATATACAATATATACCTTTCCCCACATGAAGCAGCATGTGCCTCAATGTAGTCAGTTTGAAACATGTCCATGCACAGAGGACAGGGTTGCATTAAGTCATGACTGGTATTTCCCAACAAGCCATTTGTCCTTACCGTGAATTGTGATTTTAGGGCATCAGCGTGTAATGATAATGGGAAAGAATTAATTTGTACATGTTATCTTACCCTGTTCACAACTATCCTCCACAACAGCCAGGTTTTCGTCATGGTCAAGATCAATGATGTTGCATCAGAACTTGATGTGGTCCATCAGGAGCTGCAGTGGAATGGCTGCTCCACACTTCTGGCACGTCTCTTTATGCATGAAATCTAATGTTTCATCCGTTAGTAGCAGTTTTGTTGTGTCAAGTTCCTCCTGCACTGGAGCTATGAAAAATGGACACCTATTCCCCCGGTTTGCAGCCCTTAACATCTTCCCCGTGTAGCCAGTATCATCCGGATTCCACAAGGGAGAGTTTGCGTGTACCCCATCCACCTATAGAGAACATTTCAATGGAAAATAAATCCTTTAATGGCTTGATGGATAAATTAACTTGTTTATTTAAAAAATAAAGTTTAGTTAGACATGACCAGACCTACATTCATTCAGTTCATAACAGAGAATGGCATGCCACAATATATTAAACAAAAATGAAAAGAGCAATTCACAGCTCTATTTGGGGAGCAACTAGTCAAAATAAAAGCTGACACTATTTAAAAAAAAATCACAAAGTTATGCAAACCTGCTGGTTTGTAAAGCAGCCAGCCACCAGTTACTTTCTCCAGTTTTGGGAATACACTGTTGAGTGTATGACATAACTGTAAGAAAAACAGTAACACAAAACAGTTTTAGTTAAAAAAGCCAACCGTTAGTTGCCACATCTCAAATAGGAGTGGTGTAGGACTAATTAACAGAATTATTCATGTTACGTACAACTACCCTAACTCATCCATAGCATGCTTACCTCATTGTGTCTTGTGCTCTCATCTAAATGAGTAGTCCTGCGGCCTAGCCCCGCCTGCAAGTGAACTAGTTGCTCTGGCCCTGTTGGACTTTTTTCATATAACTTTGGCAACAGGTAGAACGTGACTTCCAGGGGTTTAGGTCTCTTGGCAGGAACAAGAGTCGCTGCAGGAAAACGCCTCTTCCCTTTTCCCTTGGTGAACATACCTGGAAAGGATCTGTGGAAAATAATAAATAAATAAAGAAGTATGTGTAGAGAACATCAAATATCACAATCTTTTACCTAATACCTTCATAAAGATATTGCGACGAGATTGTAGTGTAGACTATTGGTGCTTTCACAAAATATTTACACAATGAGATGTTTGATGAATAATCATCAGTAATGTGGATATAATGACTATGAGGGTAAAGGAAAATAATAGAACAGCTAGAACAGTCTGATGAGTTCAGAAATTACATAATTTAACTGTAATGCAACCTTTAAAACTTGGAAAAGACATTATTATTATTACGATATCTACTCAAATCAAGATGTTGATAAATCGATATATTGCCCAGCCTTAGATAAAATGTGATATACATAAATATATATAATTACTAATACTATATCAGTTTTTATCTGATCAAGTTACTGTACAGAATCGAATTATGAACCTTGTCATTTCCATTGTTAGAGAAGGTCTTGGTGGCTGTTACGTATTACTTTCACATGGTGGAGGGATACTTACTGTCTGTGGTGCATATTCACATTGTGGTTAAGTGTGCTGTCACTAATTGGTGGTTTAATTGATGCACACTTTTGTTGTCATTTCCATGTGTTTAAAATGGCCGTTTTCTAATTGATCACAGGTGTGGTGATGAGGCACCACGCCCTACAAATGCAGAGTGCAGGCTGCAGTTCGTCTCCCCACTTCACAAGAGATGTCTCAGCTCTCCAGCGTCTCACCTGCTCTCACTGCTTGTTGTACATTCGGCTTGTTCTTCCTTTTTGCCTATAGTTTTGTTATTGAACTTTGGAGTCTGGAACACCCAGCTCCCACTCTTTTTGTCCATTTAGTTAGCTGTAAATAAATAGTTATTTTTGATAAACTCTTGTCCTGTGTCCACCACTTTACATTCAAGGCCTACACAAGCCATATCTTAGGCTTGAATGTAACATGGGGGCTCGTGCCGGTCTTCAAACAGGTGAGTATGCTCTTAATTTATAATTTGATTTGACTACTGGTATGCTTTAAAATATTTAGTTTAGTGGACACCACAGGTAGGTAATTTCATTGTTTTCTGGCTGTTGTTAGCGTCCTGTGTACCACGTACTCCTGGGGCGGTCATTGAAGGGATTGGTATATGATCTTTGGCTGGTAGCAGGTGTGGTTGAAGAAAGCTAGGTCTACAGTGCATTAGCTTTCAGTATAGGTAGGTTAGGGGGCCGGAGAATGTAATTAGTGTGTTAGGACCTGATGTAAGTGTTTTTGTTAGATTAGACATGTGGTGGGCCTAGCAGTCCTTCTTTGACTGCAGTGTAGGTTTTAGAAGCTATTTGTGAGTCATATCAGATTGTATGGAGCACCTGTTTGAATTATTTGAATTTGTTTGTTGAATTTGTTTGAGTGTTGCTTGAGTGTAACACAAGGGGTTTTGCCTCACTTTGTTTGTGTTACTGAAGAGCGTTTGTTCCAGTATTTTGGGATAAATGTCTACCACAGGGTTAGTCTTGTGGGTGGTTCATCTCAGCAGAGGCCTGTAGCTAGTGTCCAGTAGCAGTGTCTGCTGTAATTATCTAGTATAGGATCTGTGTGTGGTTAGTAGTGATTCTCTAGTATAGGATCTGTATGCATTATTGAGCTTGACCTTTTGATCCAGTATGTGTTATGCCTTGTGTCTTAAATACAGTGTGATTTGTTTTGCGTGCTAACATAAAATGCCGTGTGTTTTGAACTACTGCTTGTGAGTTTAATTGCGTGCTGTGTTATGCCGTGTATCTTAAATCACTGTCATTTAATTACGTGGATACAGGGAAATTGGAGTTTGAACCCCAGGTCGTAGGAACGGTGGGTGAGTTGCTTGTGTTTAAGATATTGAACTATATCCCTTATTGTGGATTAATTGTAGTATTGGTAATTAATTAATTGGTTGATTAATTAATTAGTAATTAATATTGTTGTATTCATTTGTTGTCGTTTACTGAGGATAATAGAAAATGACGTTGGACATTGATGACTTTGTTGCAGAGCCAACACTGGCTAAAGTAAAGAAATGTTCAAAGGATGAGTTAATGCAGGTAGCTACTAGGTTTTCAATAGACCTCGATGCAGGCCAGAAAAAGGAGAACTTGTTAAGTCAATTAATTGAGGAACTGAGTAACTGGAGGTTTTTGGTGTGGCTGCAGGTAATACTATGGATGAGGGGGGAGAATGCTTTGAGCTACCGCGTGGGCGAGATGAGGAGCTTAGGACAGCGCCTGCCCAGGCCCAGGAAGCTATTGAGGTGGCACGGGAGGTACGCGCCCAGGCAGCATATGACCGGGAGATGGCGATGCGTAATGCGGGTGGTGCTGGTGCTATACATGTGCATCGGGAGCCGGGTTTTGATATGGCTAGGCAGAAAAGCATGGTTCAGTTTTTTTTGGAAAGGGACGTCGATAGTTTTTTTTAATTATTTGAGGACATAGCTGGCAGTTGCGGCTGGCCAGCAGATAAATGGACTATCCTCATGCAGATTGCTTTGCGCGGTAAGGCACAGATCGTGTATGCGTCGATGTATCCTGATAATAAAGATTATGCTTTGGTGAAACAGGCTATCCTTAAAGCCTATGAATTGGTCCCTGAGGCTTACCGCCAGAAATTTCGCAATTTAAGGAAGCAAATCTCTCAGTCTTTTGTGGAGTTTGTGAGGGAAAAGCGGTTGCTTTTTGTGGTGTGCAGCGGAAAAGGTCACCACAGTGGAGGAGATTAGGGACCTAATCTTATTAGAGGAATTCAAGATATATGGCGTTTCTGAGGATATTGCCATGTACTTAAATGAGAGGAAAGTCAGGACCTGTTCAGCAGCAGCGGTCCTGGCTGATGAATATGTCTTGACCCACAGGACGTCTTTTGAGAGACGGAGCCATCCTGGGCATGATGTGGGGAGGCCGAAATGGACTCCTAACAGGCCTGTGGTCTCCAGCGCTGGGGGTGGTGTGAGGTTTAGTGGGCCAGGGGTAAGTAAGGATAATCGGACATGCCATGGTTGTGGGCAACTGGGTCACATTGTGGATAACTGTTATCGTTTGCACCCCGAGAAGCGCCCAAATGTTAGGCCGCCCAAACCAGTGTTGTTGATAGTGAAACCTGTTGTTCTGTCTCCACTAGGGGTCTCTGATGCAGTGGTTCATGACCTTTACACGCCCTTCAAGAGTAAGGGGTTTGTTTCTCTGACAGAGGGAGGTCCTAAGGTGCCTGTGACTATTCTCCGTGATACTGGTGCGTCACAATCTTTTATCCGGAGTGGTGTCCTGCCCTTTACGAGCGGCTCTGAGTTGGATGCTGGGATTGTAGTTAAGGCTTTTGGAATGCACACAATGAGTGTCCCTCTGCATAATTTGTTTCTTGAATGTGCCCTTGTGTCAGGCCCGGTGACTATCGGGGTGGCGGCTGACAAAATACCTATGGAAGGGGTAACGCTGCTCCTTGGTAACGACCTGGCTGGAGGGAAGGTGCTTGTGAGGCCCGAGGTGACATGTGTGCCAGATACACAAGTGGCAGGCGATGATCTGGCGAGGCAGTATCCCGGGGTTTTCACAACCTGTGCGGTAACTCGAGCTATGGCTATGAGAGAGTTGGATGAGGAGAATGTTGATAGTGATGTTAACCTGTGCGACACCATTCTTGATGAGGGGCAGGAGGTATCCAGGGAGGATCCGCATAGTGATGCTGTGTATTCTTCTGTGAGTGAGAGTTGTGCTTTGCCTGAGCTGGCGATACCGGGGAAGAAGGAGGTGGACTCTGCGACGGTGCCAGGGAACACGGGCGTTCTTAGCTTTCCTGTTGGGTATCCTTCGGAGCGCAAGGTTCTTATCTCATGTCAACAGGAGGATTCCAGTTTGCAGCCTCTTATTAACAAATCTGTGTCTGTGGAAGAAAGCGTTGACCTAAAACAATGTTTTTTGATGCGTGATGATTTGTTGTTGCGTAAATGGAGTCCTAGGTCATACACATCGGCGGATGACGAGTGGGGTGTGATTGAGCAGGTAGTAGTCCCTAGGAAATACCGTCAAGATATTTTGGTTCTTGCACATGACATGTCGGGTCACTTGGGTATCCGCAAGACCTATGACAGGGTTTTGCGGGATTTCTTTTGGCCGGGATTGAAAAGGGATGTGAAGAGTCACTGCCAGTCTTGTTCTGTGTGCCAGGTGGTGGGGAAACCGAATCAGGTGATTCCGCCGGCTCCACTCCATCCGATACCAGCAGTAGGAGAACCTTTCGAGAGGGTCATAGTCGACTGTGTAGGTCCGTTCCCGAGGACTAAGAAAGGTAACACGGGGCTGGTCACCATTATGTGTACTAACACACGTTTCCCAGAGGCGATACCTGTTAGGAACACAAAGGCCGAAACGGTGACTGAGGTTCTTTCAATTTTTTTTTTGTTGTTTGGTTTTCCCAGGGTCATACAGACTGACCAAGGTACCAATTTCACTTCGACTGTTTTTAAGCATTGGTGCAACCATTGGAATATCACACACAGTCTGTCTTCTGCTTACCATGCTGAGTCACAAGGGGCCTTGGAGAGATTCCACTCCACTCTTAAGAATATGTTGAGGTGTTTCTGTGAGGAGACAGGACAGGAGTGGGATAGAGGGGTCCATTTATTGTTGTTTGCAGCGAGAGGGGTAGTGCAGGAGTCCACTGGTTTTAGCCCTGCGGAGTTAGTCTTTGCACACACTGTACGGGGGCCGCTCAAGCTCCTGCGGGAGGGGTGGCTGGGTGCTAGTGAGCCAAGAAACTTACTGGATTATATCTGCGGTGTCAGGGAGCGGTTGCACCGGGCATGTGAAACAGCCCGGTCTAATCTAGAGGAGACTCAAGGTAGAATGAAGGTGTGGTACGACCGTAGAGCACGGGATAGAGTGTTTACTCCAGGAGATAAGGTGTTTATTCTGTTGCCAGTACCGGGCCCGAGTCTGCATGTGAAGTTCAGTGGTCCCTACTCGGTACTGAGGTAAGTCGGTGACCTGGATTATGTAATCAGTACGCCAGATCGTGGTAGGAAGACCAGGTTGTGCCATGTGAACATGATTAAGCCATGTCATGCCAGGGGGCCTTCAGAGCTCAAAGTGGCCGGCCCCACTGGGGGGGATGTTGTCTCTCCCTTGTTCCAATTTTGAACCTGCCGGGTCAGTCTCGACCTGTGCAGTTGTGCAGACTGTTGGTGACGTTTTTAAGGGGATGAGTTGGAGCGGGAGGATGATGTCATCGTCCCGTCTAAGGAAGTGGTGGGAGGGCGCTTGAAGAACTCTGTGCTGCTGGGTGACCTGGATGCACATCTGGTTCACTTGCCTGCAGATCAGAGGAGTGATATAATTTGTTTGATTAGGGAGTGTTGTGACATATTTGAGGATGTCCCTTCACGCACGACTGTGTTGCAGCACGATATAGACGTGGGTGATGCAGAGCCTATTAAACAGCATTTTTATCGGGTTAACCCTGCAAAACGTGATCGGTTGCGTAAAGGGGTGGAGTATATGCTTTCGAATGACATCGCTGAGGACAGCAGTAGTTCGTGGAGCTCTCCGTGTCTACTGGTGGATAAGTCTGATGGTACAGATCGTTTTTGCACGGACTTCAGGAAAGTTAACAATGTGACCAAGCCAGACTGTTTTCCTTTACCGAGGATGGAGGATTGTGTTGATCGGGTGGGTGGCGCTACCTTTGTTACCAAGTTAGACCTTTTGAAAGGCTATTGGCAGGTGCCTCTTACAGAGAGGGCAAAGCTCATCTCTGCTTTTGTGACGCCTGAGAGGTTCCTTCAGTATAAGGTCATGCCGTTTGGTATGAGGAATGCCCCTGCGACCTTTCAGAGGCTGGTCAATAAGGTTTTGGCTGGTGTTGTTGACTTACCTGGATGACCTGGTCGTCTATTCGAATTCGTGGGTACAGCATATGGGTAGTTTGAGGCTAGTGTTCAGCAGGCTTAAGCTTGCGAACCTCACGGTGAACCTGGCTAAGTGCGAGTTTGGGAGGGCTACGGTGACTTATCTGGGGAAGATAGTGGGGTGGGGTCAGGTTCGGCCTGTGGGCTCGAAGGTGGAAGCTATTGTGGCTTTTAAGCAGCCGGCTACTCTGCGTGACCTCCGTTGCTTCTTAGGTATGGCCGGGTACTACAGGGGCTTCTGTAGGAACTTTTCGCCGGTTGCCGCACCTCTGACAGACCTGTTGAGCCCGAAGGTTCCCTTCGAGTGGGATGCCAGGTGCGCTTTTGCTTTTGGCCAGGTGAAGTCCATATTGATCGATGCCCCTGTTTTGGCTACGCCCGTGTTTTCGAAGCCGTTTATGTTGGCGGTCGACGCCAGTGATCTCGGTGCGGGGGTTGTGTTGCTTCAGGAGGATGACATGGGTATTGAACACCCCATCTCGTACTTCTCGAAGAAATTTAATCGGCACCAACTGGTGTACTCGACGATTGAGAAGGAGTCATTGGCCATGATTTGGGCTCTCTCTCACTTCGAGGTGTAGATTGGGTCGTCTAACATGCCTCTTAAAGGATAACTCCACTTTTTTTTTAAATTAGCTTATTTAACATCTTCCCTGGAGTTAGACAAGAAGATGCATACCTTTTTTGTCTCTGTGCGTGCATTTTAGCTTTGGGAATAGACGCTCCGTTAGCATAGCTCTAGGTCAACTCCTGAAAAGGGGGTCAATGTCAGACTTTGCAATCAAAAGTTAGGGGGCTAATAACCCTTGCCATAATTTCTAACTTTTGATTGCAAGGTCTGACATTGACCCCCTTTTCAGGAGTTGACCTAGAGCCCACCAAGGTCATGCATATCAAGTTTGGTCAATGTCAGACCTTGCAATACACTGTAAGGCTACTGTCCTCCCCCACTTCCAGTGATGAAGCTAAGCTATGCTAACGGAGCGTCTATTCCCAAAGCTAAAATGCACGCACAGAGACAAAAAAGGTATGCATCTTCTTGTCTAACTCCAGGGAAGATGTTAAATAAGCTAATTTAAAAAAAAAGTGGAGTTATCCTTTAAGGTGTACACGGATCACAATCCGTTGGTCTTCATTAACGACATGCGGAACAAGAACCAACGTTTGATGCGCTGGAGTTTGTTCCTGCAGGCTTTTAATATTGAGATTTTTCATATTAAGGGTAAGGATAATGTGCTGGCTGACTCATTGTCCCGGCTGTGGTAGTGACTCATGGGCTGTGGGTTACAGTTAATTAATTTTTTATGTGCAGTTGAGTGTGACTCTTGACCGGGGCTCACACTCAACACAGTACAGGCGCTGCACATGATGGAGTGTGTGGTTGCATTTTTTTTGGTAAGGTTGGTAAGTATCCCCTTATTTATTTATGTTCGTTCTCTTGGTGATGGTTTCTTTGGGCTATAGTTGGGAGAAGAACATAAATCTTCGGTGTGGGGGTGTTACGTATTACTTTCCCATGGTCGAGGGATACTTACTGTCTGTGGTGCATATTCACATTGTGGTTAAGTGTGCTGTCACTAATTGGTGGTTTAATTGATGCACACTTTTGTTGTCATTTCCATGTGTTTAAAATGGCCGTTTTCTAATTGATCACAGGTGTGGTGATGAGGCACCACGCCCTACAAATGCAGAGTGCAGGCTGCAGTTCGTCTCCCCACTTCACAAGAGATGTCTCAGCTCTCCAGCGTCTCACCTGCTCTCACTGCTTGTTGTACATTCGGCTTGTTCTTCCTTTTTGCCTATAGTTTTGTTATTGAACTTTGGAGTCTGGAACACCCAGCTCCCACTCTTTTTGTCCATTTAGTTAGCTGTAAATAAATAGTTATTTTTGATAAACTCTTGTCCAGTGTCCTGTGTCCACCACTTTACATTCAAGGCCTACACGAGCCATATCTTAGGCTTGAATGTAACAGTGGCTGATGGCCTGGCCTCTCATTCTGGCGTAAACAGCCTGTAATTGTTAAGTAAACAAAATAATCTATGTGCACATAATTATAAGTGTAGTTTTAACACTTAACACTTTGATTGCCATGGTTAAATTCATGATATACCATCCCTTGCCAGCTCTATTTAACATGGAGAAGTTCCCCTTCTTTGCAGGGCTATAACTTTTTAAATTCTATTGCTAGATTGCCATTATTAGGGCCCATTCAATGTCCTATATGTATTGTTCATGGTGTAGCAACGTTAAACTTTTTCATTCACATATTCATACTAAAATATGGTCTAAAGTATAAGTATGTTTTCATCTCTTTCTGCAGCTTTCTCCAGAACGTGATTTATAGCCCCAAATGCATTATATTGATGATCAAATACAGTTTGGTAGGAATCTGTGCGAGATAAAAAATTTCAACATGACTTACTTCTAGAATTTACTACACGTCATCTGATGTTGACCGGATGGGCGAGGGGGCGTTTATAATTCCGTGGGCAACGTTATACCATTCATCTAATGTGGGTCATATGTTCATCATAGCAGTTTATATCGAACACGGTAATACTACACGCTAAAACTCACCCGTCTCCTCGGGCCGTTGGGCGATCAGCGTGGAGTAGACAGTTTTCAATTATGGGATGTTGAAATGCCCGATCTATTTCCAGGTTGTATAATAGTATATACGTCCAAATCATGTTGTTTTTTCGAGTTATTTCCACCGATCGATGTTCACTGTGTGAAGACAGAGTCTCTCTAACATTAGCGAGTGCCCGGACCACATATGGAGTGAGTCCTGCCGGTTCAAAGGTTGACATCCGGTTTCGATCTGCCGATCGGCCACCAGATGGCGCTCTTGAACCGCTAGAGGGTTGAGAGGAGATCAGCACTGTGTCAAGGCTGCGGAGGGGAAATATGATTTTGATCACAGATTTTTGAAATATTGATATCAAAGACGAGTTACGGCGTCCTCGGCAACTTGAGCATGGCGGGGAATGACGAGTTCCGGCGTTTTCGGCAGTTAAAGTGTTAACCTTATTTCCTGACTGGGGTAAGGGACAATGCCACTAGCAGCACCCCCCTCCTCTTTCAGATGGGCTTATTAACACTTTGAATGCCGACGACGTGTATTGTCGTCTTATCATGCCCCCCCGTTGAGTGCCGACAACGTGTATTGTCGTTTGATTTTTTTATTAACGATCTGAATTCATATTTCATCAACCGAGTCTCCCGTTGGTACAGCAGACCCTGGAAAATACCGCCCCCTATCGTCTCCCTGTGTAACTGCAGCCCATTCGATTATACTGCTGGATCTGTAGAGGTGGAGCCAACTGGCTCCATTATGCTGGCGAGCCGTCTGATGAACGTGGAAGTGATCGCGAGATGGAAAGCAGCGTGGAATATATATTTACAGCAGCCAATAATCAATCAATAAACGCGATCGATATTTGGAATGGTGATCAGGAATTGGAATAATCTTTTTGGAGAACATCTGATCTAAGGTAAGGAGTCTATGTTACCAGTTTTAGGATAATCAGATCTGTATTCACTGAGATATCAGCATGTGCCGTGTGTGTATGTGTGTGTGTGATGAGGAAATGATAGAATAGATTTTTCAGCCCGCCTCTATAGCGTGCATAAGTACACATACTATCGACAATCTAGCGTTTATTTGAAAACGATTCATAAATAGGCCGACAAATGACAACGTGTCTAGTGTATTCGAGAATATTCCAATAAATGCCGTTTATGGGGGAATCTTTCAATTTGCGGAAACATTTTGAGAGAACGATAGCTTTTCGAAATGCTATAAAAAGGATATGAACAGATTAAAAAACAATCCGTTTCAACAATGTTGACTGCAAACAAGTCATTGATAAGCGACGGGCAGATTAGACACATAATTTAAATATAGATTATGCGTTTTTAACGCTAACAGAATTGAAATATTATTGAACTATTATGAATTAACTGAATTACTTTACTGAACTAACATTAACATGTTTAATTAAATGCAGGGCTTTTTTGTAAGAGAGATTGTATACAGTCACAGTGTAGCACTTCTTTTATTTATGTACTGTGTGTCTTGAAACCCCCAAAAGTGCAGCTATGCATGGGATGGACAGATTGAGCTCCAAAAGGCTGTGAATGTACTCCGGAGAAATGACCATTCTCGGTCGTCCAACTGGTCCTTGCTCAAATTGCACAGTTTTAATGTATTGCTTACTTTTTTCTTTTTCCACATTTATAAGTCTATGGAGCTCTCTCATGGCATCTAACACAGGCAGAGAAACAGCTACCTGCCTGGACATGGCATTTAAGAAGACCAATTCTTGTGTGCAAATAAATTCTAAGTAGTCCAAATCCACAGGCATTTGTCCAACAATATGCTCTAAACGAGAGTAGAGACGTCCCAAAATATGATCAAGCAGTAGTTCCTGTGAGAGGAAAATTAGAAGGAAGGAAATCAGGTGCATTAGTGAACATCATTGAAGATTTAAAAGCTTAATTTTGCCAAGATTTTAAATGCAGTTTCAGGGCTCTACATGTGTCTTTTCATGCCAATTTCTACATTGCCTCCACTACAATATCTTGCATTTACATCACTAAATCACCAATGTACAGTTTCTATGTCAAATGTATATACTCTCTTTTTTAGACTCTTTTTGTATCACAAACAGTACTGTATTTGTAAATCTTGTATGTCATAAATGTATAGATGTAGCAGTACTGTCTATCTGTATGTCATGTATGTCATATGTTATGATGAATTGAAAATGGGGGACCCTGATGTAAACAAGACGAAAGTCTTTCTCTGGTCTGTACCCATTCTGCAATCTGTTAATAAAGTTTTCAATCAATCTGAAGTAAATTATCTGAAATGACTTCTAACAACTTATGGATGTTCTTACACCCCCTTTAACCCTTTATCTGCCGGAGCTTATATCCATCCTTGTAGCCTCTCTGCCAGCACTATTTGTCTATGGAGATGTTCACCTTCTTTGCAGGGCTATAACTTTTTAAATTGTATTGCTAAATTGACATTACTATGGCCCATTCAACATCAATTATCTATCGTTCAGGATGTAGGAACGTTTAACTTTTTCATTCATACTAAAATACCGTCCAGAGTATAAATATGTTTTGTATTTCATAGAACGTGAGATATAGCCATAAATGCATATATTAGATGATCAAATGCAGTTTGATACCGATCAACGTTATATAAAAAATTTCACATGTACATGATCCTAAACGTCATGACTGGTCATCTGCTGGTGACCGGAGGGGGGGGGGGGGGGGGGGGGGGGGGCGTTTATAATGCAATGACCGACGTTAAATGATTCATGTAGTATGGGTGATATATATATCAGAGCAGTTTGTATGTGTAACAAGTGTCAAATGAACATTGTTTATTATTATTATTAAGGGTTGAAATGTCACCAAATCCTGTTTACAAATGTTTAATGTTTACAATTGTTTATTATTTCTGTATACCAAAGACACTTTTATATGAACCGTCACTTTAAGAGTTCACGGTCAAGAGCTGTGCTTCCGGTTCAGTGGGCCAGTTCATAGTCTAGCGAGTACCTTTCCGGTTCTAGTCACTTTGCGCGAGGCGCTCAATCTGAGAGGTACGTTATTGACTCCCATGTTGTAAATATTCAGATAACAAATTCTATGTTAGTAATTGAGTAATGTTGACTCAGTATTGTTGTTATAAATGTTTGGGTCAATTCTATGCACAATTGAATGGTTGGTCGGTGAAATTTGCCGTCAAATGCAGTTAGTCATTATGATTCTTTGTCAACAGATTGACTGTCAGGACTGGAACGAATATAATGCCTTCTTTTGTGGTACTTTTGCTATTCATTGTGTACAGGTATGTGTATTCTCAATTGTTTCTTTTATGTTTATGTATTCACTTTGCACACTTTCTACATTTATATTCAATGCAATTCATGCTATGCAAAGTACTGTGTTGAAACGTGGCTAGGCCACGTTCATGTAGTGACGTCACTAGTCACTTCGCGCGAGGCGCTCAATCTGAGAGATTGACTGTCGGGACTGGAACGAATATAATGCCTTCTTTTGTGGTACTTTTGCTATTCATTCTGTACAGGTGAAGCAGCAATAAATGTGCCAAAAGTAGAATCGTCTCCTCCTTTCCTGTGGCGTATGAAGTCCCCAGAACACAATGCAGGGACCACGTGTGTTAGCCAGACCTACACACAGAACATCCGTTACAGTGGTACCGTCGACCCGGATAAAGAAAAGAAAAAAAGAACGACAACAATCGTTCGCCAGAAAAGCTGCAGTTCCACAGTCAACAATTGCCCTCATCATTGGTGAGACGCTGTCCTCTAGTGGCCGGTGATAAACTCTTCACACAGGTGAACTGCTTCTTCACACAGGTGTCTCCATGGACTGCACAAGGTATGTCAGTAGACAGTGAATGACCCTGGAATTCGGTGGACAGTCCACTGTTTTGTAACTTGTGGACAAGAACAATTAAATTGTGAACAAGGACAATGAAATTGTGGGGGAAAAAAAAGTCATGTAAAAGGATGTTGCCAGTGAATGTGCAGAAGACATTTAGGTATTGATTGTATATATAATATATAGGGGGTTATTGATCTGATTGGTCAATCTCTTATGTAATTATTTCATTCCTTTTTTTTTTTTCTTCTACTACAGTATTTAGAGTAACAGGTTATTTAATTTTTTTTTAAACCTGTGTGAAAGTAGGACCATGGCAGAGGGTGGGACATACTTAGGGGAAAGGGGGAATACAGATGTGGTTGTGGATATAGAATTGGGTGTGGGGGGGGGATTTTGCAATCGGCTCTCAGAGACAGAAGCACCAGGACCAGATCCAGTCACATTTGACACTCCACAGCTTACCTCCACAAGGTATGTAGATCGTGCCAGGCCAAGTCTACCACCAGTTAGTGAGCGGCTAACAGGTGAACAGCCAGAGTTAAGGTATGTGGACCGTGCCGGGCCAAGCCTATCACCAGTTAGTGAGCGGCTAACAGGTGAACAGCCAGAGTTGAGTGCACTCATCACACAGCTGGCAGAAAAGATTGGTGAGTCCATCACAGCTAAGCTGCAGTCTAGCAGGAGCACAGACAGTATTAGGTCTATGGAGCATCCCTCAGAGGTGACAGTGCCACACAGAATAGTCGTGCACTCAGACGCCAGAGAGCCCCCTATATTCAGGGGTGATAATTCAGACAAATTCACTGTTTATGAGTGGGAGAATTTGGTTACCTCGTACATGAGGAAACGAGCCACTCCAGTTAGTGAGCAATCACAGGAGATTCTATCTAAGCTCATGGGTAAAGCAGGGGATGTGGTAAGGATAAAGCTGCGTAACAACAAGTCTATTGACCACACAAGGAACCCTCACATGATTTTTGACATACTAAAACAACATTTTGGTGAACTCTCATACTCAAGCATGCCCCTGGCGGACTTTTATGGTACACTACCAAGGCCAGGCGAGGATGCTATGGAGTTTTGGATCAGGCTAAATAGGACAGTGAAGGTGGCTGATGAGTGCTTGAGGAGGCAAGGCCGTAGTATTGAGGACCCGAGTCACGAGGTTAGCATGATGTTTATCAAACACTGCCCCGATCAGTCACTCACTAATGTTTTTAAGTTCAAGTCTGCTAGGCAATGGTCTGCTTGCGAGATCCAGGAGACTCGATGAGCACATGCAGGCCGCCTAGTCACAGTGCAGACTCAAGTGCCAGCCAGCGCCACAGCTCGGGTGCCTGACACACAGCGCCGGTTGTGCAGAGTTTGTAATTCTCCTGACCATTCCACTCTTTCCCACTGCAGAGGGGAGAACAGATGTTTAGGATGTTTGTCTCCCGGGCATTGGAAGAGGGATTGTCCTCAGCAGCACAACCAGCGGCAGACTCCGCCGAGTGACAGCACTGGTGGTCAGTCTCGTCCTTTAAACCACTAAACTCACACCTAGAGAGGGGTGGTGTGGGTGGTATGGATGAATCCCTCACTGATGTTTCTGACCTTGCTCACTTGTATGAAGACAAGTGTGCCAAAGCACCTAAGGGTTCTCGTACGATCATTCAAGCTACTCGAAAGATTCAAGCTTTCAGTGACCTGTTTTATGCTTCAGTCCTTGTCAACCAGAGTGTTCAGCTTAAAGGCATGTTGGATACTGGCTCTATGTCGTGCAGTATCAGTGAATATGCAGTAGAGAAGCTCCGCTCTGGGGGTGTTTTACCTGGGAAGCAGCAGCCTGAAGAGAATATTGTTTTGGTTGGCTGTGGTGGTCTGGAGACGAGGCCTGATGGTTTTTATGATTTAGACATGCAGCTTTATGGTGTCTCGTTTACTGTGCCCACTTTAGTCGTGCCCGGTCAACATGATGACCTGATAGTTGGCACGAATGTCCTTAAACATGTTACTCACGTCCTGAAGGGTGGTAGCAGGGGTGCAGTGCTGGGCATACGCGGTCAAACGACGTTTGGGCTTCGTCACTGAGGCCGAAGTGCGCGCATCCTATTATTATGCAAAGTCTAGGTGATAAGTGCCGGCGAGACGACACAAAAATGACTCGTCGCGCCGTATACCCCGGCCGCCGGCACTTATCACCTAGACTTTGCATAATAATAGGATACCGACAACCAAATACAAGCCCTGTAGGTGTGGTGGGGGGTTGCTTGATCTCCCGACTGGAAGGATATCATCTGTTCTGTGCGCAACCGAGGGAACATGTATGCGCGTGCACGCGCGGGCGTTTGGCCTTCGCCATATTACGACTGCACCCCTGGGTGGTAGTGAGTACTGGGATCTAGTTATCCATAGATTGGTAACTAAGCCTCTGTAATAGGCTCATAGCCATTAGTGTGAGGTTATTACCATGGTCCACTAGGAAAGGCCCTTTCAATCTGTTCAGCTTATATATAAAATATACAGATACAGCCAGAAATAGTCATGGAACAGCTGTTTTGGGGCCGTTTTGATGCCGTTTGGAATGTTTAATGTTAACAATGACCAGCGGGGGCGCTCTCATACAGCTGGTGACAACTGCCCGACGCACCGGCTTTTTGTTCATTCATTGGAAGCTCGAGTTCCATTCAGTTCCATTACAGCTGGTGACTTCATTCATACAGTAGGATGCTACAACTTCCTACAGTATGTCTACAGACTGCACGATTAGAATGTTGCTGAGTTAAAGAATGAATAAGTTAAACGTGTAAATTCAGCAGTCAAAGTGTATATTAAAACGTGTCAAATCTAACTTCATTAGACGGCCGACGTATGGCTCTCTTGTCCATTCATTTCATCAGAAGAAAGCGTTAGTGTAATGCTTCTTGTTAACAATAAGTTTGTGTACGCAATGTCGCTGATTAAATATAATTAAACCGTTAAGACCTGTCGCTCTCATACAGCTGGTGACAACTGCCCAACGCGCCTTTTTGTTCATTCATTGGAGGATATATAATGGATATTTTATTTATCTGGCACTGTGGTCTCATGGCTAGTCATTTTCCCTCTCACGCGGGCGACCGGGGTTTGAATCCCACCCATTCTGATATATATTTTTTTTATTATTTATAAAATGAAATTGCCCGCAACGATGTGCAGCTAGCTAACGTTATTGATTGATTGATTGAAAACTTTATTAACAGATTGCAGAATGGGTACAGTACAGCTCAATACATACAATTGTTAAGGGGATGCAGACCAGAGAAAGACTTTCGACTTGACTTTTTTTATTACATTGGATGCCATTTTGTCACAGGAAAGATTAGCCTCTAGGATGGAACCCAGGTAGGTAATTTCATCTTTCCTTGTGACAATATTGTCACCCACTGTAACTGAGAAGCCGTCTGTTTTGCTGAGTTTGTTATTTGAACCGAAGAGAATGGACTCTGTTTTGCCCATGTGTAATGATAGTTTATAAATAGTAATATAACAAAATCTCAAAATCAACAAAAAAAGTATATTTGACTATTCACCTGCAGTGTCTCGCCTTAAACTTGAAAACAGTCTGTCTCGTCTCTCCCTCCATCCCAACAGGGGGGTAGAGTGACTAGCCTGTGTAGGTGTGACATTGGAATGTGGCGCAACCCCCACACACACCATTGAAATGCTAATTGTTGGGGGACCCTGATGTAAACAAGACGAAAGTATTTCTCAGGTCTGCATCCCCTTAACAATTGTATGTATTGAGCTGTACTGTACTGTACCCATTCTGCAATCTGTTAAAATTTGATTTTACATTTACATTTAGTCATCTACCTATTGAAGCGTTGAGAGAAAAAGACAGCCAAGATTGTACTCTAAACTAAATGACTTTTATTTGCCTGTATTCTAATTACATGCAATGCTTTGGTCCAACATTTTAAATGTCAAAGTAGAACTGTAATATGTACTTTCTCAGTCAGTGCTAAGTTCACATCAAAACAAAAGTAGAACTGTAATGTGGACTCTCATATTATTAACATTGACAAACATATTTACAATTAGCATTTTATAAAGTAGAACTGTAATGTGTACTTTCTCAGTCAGTGCTAAGTGCAGTCATCTTATGCAGCATCACTTTTCACATCAAAACAAAAGTAGAACTGTAATGTGGACCTTCTCCTATTAATTAACATTGCCAAACATATTTACAATTAGCATTTTATAAAGTAGAACTGTAATATGTACTTTCTCAGTCAGTGCTAAATGCAGTCCTCTTATGCAGCATCACTTTTCACATCAAAACAAAAGTAGAACTGTAATGTGGACTGTATCACAGGTCAATCACAAATGTCTCTCTAATCCTTGAGAACAATGCTGTCTCCCAGATTCAATTTCAAAACAATCTATGATCGATGTGAGACGAGGAAACTTTGTTTTGAATACTGGGGGGATGGTTGAGAATATGTGGTCCCTGTCCTGCCATTTAATCAAGAAGTCAAGCTTGACGTACATCAGGTCTATCCAGGTCCAGAACACTTTGATGACTGTTAGTGATGGGTCGGTCATAGGTAGGTAGGTTTAACATAGCATTAGTTGGGTTTTTTTTATTACCCTTTGGCGGAATTATAGGTAAATAATACTAGAGACAGAATGAGTTTTGCTTCTTTTTTTTGTTTTTGTTTTAATCAGTGAAATATATTCCCATCCATATCCCCAACTTTGTGATTTTTACATACTGATCAGACGGAGGCAGAATAGCCTGCACATACATCAATGCATCTCTTGTAAGATATGAATTGCGGCATACATTTTCCCAGACATGGTGCTGTTGGCGTCAAGCACAGGAGGTGACGGGTGGATTGTCACCACCTGTTTAGCTAGGGCAGAGCGCATGTAGAGGGCATAGAAGAACCAGACGAGGCTGAAGATGCACAGGCCGATGGAGATGTTGATGAACACTTTGCCCATGTCAACCTTCTTCTTCTTCTCCTTGCGGTGCAAGGCAGCAGGATTCTCCTCTTTCCTCTGGAGGGGAGCAGCTTCACCGGTCACCACCCTCGTCCTCTGCCTTCCCATCCTGCCCACAGGAGCTGAGTGAAGAAGTGCAGAAGAGAAGATGTTTAGGTTCAAAGGGACAGTCAATGGCATGCTTGAGGAAGACCGGTAAGGTCGAAACGTTGCATCTACTGCCTTTTTTGTTTATTAAAATCACCTTGGAACTACAAGTGAGTTGCGAGCCCCACTTTGTTCTTATGTATTACTGTTTTTACAGTTTGGCTCAGCACCAACAAACGGAGGATGTGCGTTATTTATTTTTTCTGACTGTTCAAATAAATAACATGTTATTTTCACACTTGTTATTGTGTTATAAATGTTGATTGATTGATTGAAAACGTTATTAACAGATTGCAGAATGGGTACAGTACAGTACAGCTCAATACACACAATTGTTAAGGGGATGCAGACCAGAGAAATACTTTCGTCTTGTTTACATCAGGGCCCCCCATTTGTAATTCATAGTGACAACAGCATCTAAAACAATATTTATATGTATATTTATATATTGTAAGAGTATATTTATGAGACAGTATATTTATTTTGTACATATGTAGCGGTTGTGACGGCAGAGTTTGCGGCATTATGTACCCGTAAACCGCGATGATTCTCATTCGAAGCTTAGCTCACCTGGCAGCGTGGCGGTCCTGTGTTGGTTTCAAATTCGAATCCCATCAATTTATTTTTTTTATTTTTTTTTAAACGTGTATTCTTTCGCCGGTTAAGGTTAGGCATGGTTAAGGTTAAGGTTAGGCATTGTTTCGGAGTTGGTTAAGGTTAGAAAGGTTAAGTTTAGGCGCTGTTAAGGAGCTGGTTAAGGCCCTGCTCTATATCAAGAACCATTATCAGAGTGGCAACTGCAGGACAATGAATATCATGATTGAATGAGAGGCCATGGTAAACAGCACAGTTAATATCACGTTAACCATCTAAAGCTCATCTGTGACGTCGGTACAGTGCGAAATACAATCTTATAGTAACAAAACAATACACAAATTGAACATAGTTTTGAACATTTTATTACAATAGTATTTACTCCCCCCCCCCTCTATGTAAAGCGACCTTGGGTCCTCTGAAAGGCGCTATATAAAACGAAGTTATTATTATTATTATACTTGGTCATTTACTGTACATTGGGGGGGGTTGTGTTAGGACATTTACAGGGGCCAGTTTAGAAAGTGGGAAGTATTTTGACATGTACATGGGTACCTTGGTCGTGTAGTGTATCTTGTAGACCAGGCCCATTGCAAGTTGTGTCTACTCTAAGCCATCCTAGGTTGTCAAAGTGGGCAGGGGTGAGGTGGGTTCTAGGAGTAAGGTCAAGCAGTAGTCTGACCAGATTGTTTTGAGATGTTTGTAATTTTGTTTTTAGCGCCTTTGAGGTGCTTTGGTACCATGACGAAACCCGATCAATCTTTCGCCGTCGACTAAAAACACACTTCAATCAATATCTTAAATAAATATTAAATAAAAAGCCGGTCCTTGCAAGGGTTCCGGTGGGTCCCTATAGCAAAATCAGGAATAGTTGACCTTCACCATTGTTTTTATGTTTAATTGTTTTTAATGATTTAATTTAATTGTAATCAGTTTAATTTACCTGTGCCTTTGATGATCTGTAAATAAAATAAATATGCACTGTTCTAATAATCAATTCAATGTCTAAATGTATCTGTGCCCATATTGTAATATATGCATTGGTCAAAGTTTAATCTTGATTTGCATCGTAATAGTTATTGTAGTCACCCTCTAACCATTTTGGATACAAGGACAATCTTGGTTGAGCCTTTGGGTGGCTCTGAAAAGAGCCTTTGGGTGAATACGGGAGGTAGGAGTAGGTGGCGTTGTTGCTTCCCATCCTTCTGAGGGCCTGGGCACCAAGGAGTGGCTCTGCTGGCACCGCGGGAGGCAGCGCTGGCACAGATCCATCGTCCCACCTGATTGATTGATTGAAAACATTAATTGCAGAATGGGTACAATACAGTACAGCTCAATACAAACAACTGTTAAGGGGATGAAAGACTTTCATCTTGTTTACATCAGGGTCCCCCATTTTCAATTCATCAGGACATTTATGACATACAGATATTTATATATAGCCTACCTCATGAAGTTGTGGAGCATACATGTTGCTTTCACAACTTTCTCCGCAACCTCTGGAGACACACCCAGCACCCTCCTATACAGTCTCCACTGAGCCGCCATGATGCCAAAAGAGCACTCCACCATTCTTCTGGCGTGGGAAAGCCTGAATGAATTAATGACAACTTTATTTAACAGATTGCAGAATGGGTACAATACAGTACGGCTCAATACACACAATTGTTAACCCTTTTCACTGTCACACGACAGCAGGTTAACCCTTTCACTGCCACACTACAGAAGGTTAACCCTCGGTTGTGTGATAGTAAAGGGTTAACCTTCTGTAGTGTGGCAGTGAAAGGGTTAAGGGGATGCAGACCAGAGAACGATGGAGAAGGTTCCCTTATACAGTAGTTGAAATACAGGGAACCGCTGCAAGGTGGGGCTTGGACTATGACGTGCTTCCCATCAACTGCACCTATAAAACACACAATAAAAAATTCACAATTATGCCACAACAATGTGGAACGCCGGCCCTACCCACAGCCGTAAAAAGATGTGAATCCCTACCCATGTATGTCCCTATGTCATAAATGTCACTATGAATTACAAATATGGGGACCCTGATGTAAACAAGACAAACGTCGTTCTTTGGTCTGCAGCCCCTTAACAATTGTGTGTATTGAGCTGTACTGTACTGTACCCATTCTGCAATCTGTTAATAAAGTTTTCAATCAATCAATAACGTTAGCTAGCTGCTAACGTTGGCTAACTGGGCTGGATACACGATAGCTAGTTCGCAGTTAAAGTCAAACGTTAGCAAACTAATACAGTAGTTTGGTCTACGTTTCTATTACATGCCGTCAAATATTATGTCTTTATGAATTGACCTTACCTTTGAGCAAACATAAGTGTCCTTGGTAATGGTCTTCACGTTCAGCTGTTTATGTGGTCGACGACACAACACAATCCACCGCTTGCATTTCTCGAGTTTTCTTTTGGGCTTCGGAAAAGGTACAAACATATACTCCTCCATCCAGTCTTTCGGGGTACCTGGTGTCCGAATTACAGGTACCCCACGCACAGCGTTTCACCATCAGATATTATGTAGGATTGGTTGGATTCTTATTATATATTATTACTATTGTATTATGCACATCGTTGCGGGCAATTTCATTTTATAAATAATAAAAAAAAAAAAAAATCAGAATGGGTGGGATTCAAACCGCTAAACCACAGTACCAGACAAATATATACTGTATTATAGCTTACTTGAATGAACAATCTCCCTCCCCACTTTACCAGCGTATTTTAAATTCACAATAAAGTCTCTCTCAGTCTCGCGCCGTCCCAACGTTGACAGTGGCTCGTGTTATCGACACAAAGGCACAGTGATGAATGAGGAAGTCAATACTCAATAGACCGCCGCCGGTCGACTTTGCGCCTCCTGGCGGCATAAAACAGAACAGCAGCCTGGGGTCCTAATTAATTAAAATGATGTGATATCACCGTGCGCGCGTTGCGGCAAAGCGGCCATGAAAACTAAAGGCTTCATCTGTACATTTGAATCATTAGTGTATCCACTCTGCAGAGTCCAGATGTTTCAGAGTGTTTGTTCTGACAGCAGACAGGTGATCATCAGCCTCCTCTGTGCCTCTAAATGAGCTCCAAACAAACCCAGGCTCCCCGTGTTGCTCCAGTGAACACCTCTCCCAAACACACTGATGATGAGAATAGATTCTCTGCTCTTTCAGCTTGACCAGTCCCAATCTTCAACTCCACAGAGACTGAACAACTGTCAACTTCTTAAACCAACATCTTCTCCTCCCTCATTCTAGCCCAGTGGAGATGTGTGGCACAAATGCAGCATGACAGCTCAGAGAGGTCAAATAACCATCTGTTCGCTCCAATGAAGCCAGTTATGCATTCTCAGCTGTTTGCACTTTACTTATTTTCACCCAGGAGTCTGGATAAAGAGGGGAAATAATTAAAACAAATTACATAGTGAAGACACCTTACATTCTTTCCAACTGGCTGCACCGTGTAATTTGATAAGTTGAGGCAATGGAAACATGCTAGCCGGTAGGCACAACTTGGCTGGAAGGGAAACAATCTTTCCAACCAGGAAACGGCCAGGTCACTGAGGCTATTGTAACTGTAAAGGACAAGGACAATTAGCCTGTTCATAGATCACACTTTAGCAGCTCCAGGAGAGGCAGCCAAGCCAGGCAGAGCCCATTCACCCCACATTACTGTATATGACGCGATGAAACATGGAGACTGAGCCTTAGCCTACTATTTTCTTTTGACATCCCAAACTACAATAGCTGGATTTGCCCCCCAAAATCTGGTCACCTTGTCCTAGACTCCCACTTAGAAATACCTCTTAGCATGCAATGGCCCACATGTGGGCCCTCTTGAGAACATTGAATAAAAGCCCTGTTTGTTGCCTGTCGATAGCCGTTTCAGGCGACAAAATCCGTTCACTCAGACATACTGACCACTATAAAAACCAGAGACAAAAAATGCTCTCAACTTCATAAAAGTCAGTCAAAGCTTGCCAAAAGCTCAAACAGTGATCTCCAAGCCCACATGGTTGAACTCAATCAACAAATAAACAGACTAAGAAACGATGTAAACACCATGATCAAATCTGCCAAAAAAAATTTCATCAATGACAAAACTGAGGAAAACAAAAACAAACCCTGTGAACTTTGGAAATTATTCAACAACCAACTAGGCTGCAGTAAAAAACTAAACCAGATTTACAAACATAAACATGAAGACAGAAAACACTCATCACAGACAAGCTGGATATGGCCAATTAAAGGGGAACTATCTTATAAATGGCCTTTTCAGTGTTTAGCATTGTTTCCTAGCTATGTGGACTTATATTAATAGGATCTATGTCTCTAATTCTCATATTGGCGCATTCTTCCAATTCTCCTCTCACAATATTCACCCTCACTGAACTGAGTCATCTGAAAATGTGCATATCTGTGATGTCAGAGATTTCTCAGCTGCATAATAATGTGGCAGTTGGTGTGGCAGTTGGCACCAGGCCACACAGTGGTTGGAGCCCAGCCTCAAAACGGCTTAAGATCTTGAGGTAGAAAAATGCTGTTTTTGAGTACTTGATTAGAAATACAAAACAATGAATAATTTTTCTTTTTTTAAATCTTACAGAGGTGTTCCAGACTCACAGGAATTGTGTAAAAGTGCCCAAATAGTGAAAGAAATAGTCAAATAGTTCCCCTTTAAACATTTTCTTTACAAACATAGCCACGGGTATTAGACGGCCCCACTCTATAAGGCCAGCATATCATAATAAGGTTTAATTGTGCGTGAGGCTGTTTGTAGAGCTAAATCTATACTTTATATTATTGCTATCTGTCCATTCTCATTGTCAATTGACACTATAAACCGTCCCTTCAAAATGGCTTAAAGAAATAATTTTTTCATCAATACGTTCCCATTTTATAGCGTCTTGAATATAAGCGTTATATGGGATTGGTCTGGTATATTTCCTGCAAAACGAGATACAGGCTGCTAAGCTAATAACGTTAAATCGAATGGCGTTTCGGCCCTACAGAAGCTAGAGCTAAAAATCTAAATGCATATGATCGATATCATGTTCCACCATGAATGCATGAAGAGGGAACGTCGTTTCTGATTATTGATTACCAATAACGGCGTTGGCCTCAGTAGCCACATTCGCTGATCGCCTGGTTGGGTATGATAACAAGGCCTGATCAGCGTGTAATTTACGTGAAGAAGATCTTACTTGTAGCCGGTTGGACTGCAAAAAGGATTTCTTAGTTATCGATCGCCATCTGGTAGATCCATATGTCTATTGGCTGATGCTATTATTCCTTTACTGCACACTGAATTCAGCTCCCAAAACATATTCCATGCTACATGCTACACGCATAGATTCAGCCTAACAGGAAAGTCCATTCAAGATCCAAAAAAATAAAACACCTGCTTCTGCCACAGGGAACACTGCATTATCGAGACAGCGCCCCTACGAGGATCTGGCCAGTAATGCACTTTTCCAAATTCCAAGAGTAGGGTAAATCTGCAGTACCGCTCGGTGACATTGAGTAGGTTATTAAAATGGAATAAAAGCCAAAACAACCTTGCCCGGACATGGTCCGTGGTTGGCCCTCAACCGTTGGATCCGAAACACGGACATGTCCGTGGTTGGCCGGGAATGTGTTAATAAACTACCCTCCCACTCAGGGCATTTTGGGGTAGAACACATCCTAGCCCTCTACAAAAACCTAGGGGTCCGCAAAGACGACTTCAACCTTGAAATTGTAACAACAGTTGAGGTACTCAAAAAACTAACAAGGCCACTGGCCATGACAATATCCCCGCCAAATTCCTCAGAGACTCAGCAGCCGCCATCACCCCAGTCATCACCCACATAATACACCTGTCCATAAAACAGGGATACGTGCCCAAAGACTTCAAAATTGCGAGAGTGACCCCCTGCACAAAAAAGGCAGTAAATTACACCCAGGCAACTACCGCCCTGTTTCTATTCTTACCTCTATCTCGAAAGTTCTGGAAAAAAAATTCTGTGAACAGGTCGAAAAGTACCTCGCTGAAAAAAAGCAAATCTACGAATTCCAATCTGGCTTCAGAACATCCCACTCCACTGACACATGCCTTCTCTATTTGAACGACCACATCAAACAAGAGGTGGACATGGGCAAATACTGCGGCATGGTCATGCTGGACCTCCAAAAGGCTTTCGACACTGTCAATCACTCTATTCCAGGGGTGGCCAACCAGTCAGAGCCTAAGAGCCACAAAAATTACTGTGGTACCACAAAGAGCCACACCAGCGTTTCTCAACCTTTTTTTTCAGTCACGGCACCCTTCATGTGTTTATAGGTCTCACCCTCTGGCCTCTGAAGTTGCTAATGTCTTTTTTATTTGGGCCTCACAGGGTTAAAAGTACCCTGTGAGACCCACGGTTGCAAAATTACAAAATCATGTTTAGCCATTAAAAAAAAAATCTGTAAATGTTTATAATTTTTTTAAGCACATGTATAATCAATTGGTCCTGTTGTGCAGCCTCACACTGCTATTTGATAGTAAATGTGTTTATATGTCCCACCCTCTGAAGTTGCTAATGTCTTTTTAATTTGGGCCTCACAGGGTTAACCTATTATGCCCGAAATATACAGTAAAAGTGTATATTTTCAGCATTACGTTTGTTTACCAATGATTTTAACTGTTATTAGTGAAATATAAGATTATATGAATCTCAGGGCATTGAGTCGGAAACCGGCGCATTTTGACAGGAGGAAGTGGAGCAGCCAAAAGTGAGTGTAGTCTTTTGAAGGAAGAGACTCCGGGCTTTCGAATTTCAAAAAACTACCCTACCCAGCTCACGCCAGCCCCTGTCAATTATCTGACTTCTGGATAAACTTTTTTATTTCTCTTATTTTTTGGGATTATCTCCCACAAACCTGAACGTTATTGCCATAAAACAGAACACAGTTAAGGTTCTCTACCTTTCTGTGAACGTCTAGCAAAAAAACTGTGTTGCAATATGATGAAAAATGGTGGAGAAATTTACATTATGTGAAAAATGGTGGAGAAATGTACATTATAAAAAAGATGGCAGAATTCAGTACTGTATCTACAAAACTGTTACGAATGGCGCGTTTCGTTGGCATGGTGGAGTGTGGAACCCAATTGCAGCAGATAACGGAGAGATAATTAACACTTTCTCTGCCAAGGACGCCTAAACTCGTCATTCCCCGCCATGCTAATTCTGCCAATGACGCCGTAACACGTCATTGAGATCAATATTTCAAAAATCTGTGATCGCAATCATATTTCTCCCCCGGAGACTTGAGATCTACTGTTGATCCCCTCTCAACTCTCCAACGGTTCAAGAGCGCCATCTGGTGGCCGATCGGCGGATCGCCCAAACCGGAAACCGGAAATGGAAACTGGTGCTCATCCAAATTCGGTCCGATCACTCACTAATAGTCCCAGGACTCGAGCTAGACACAATGGATAGCAATCCGTTACCAATAACTCGATAAACAACATGATTTGGACGTATATACTATTATACAACCTGGCGATGGATCGCATATTTCAACATCCCATAATAGGAATATTTTTGCTCCACGCTCATCGCCCAACGCTACGAGGAAGCTGCGGTGAGTTTCAGCGTTTTTTTTTACCGTGTTCGATACAAACTGCTCTAATGATCATATCACCCACACTAGATGAATCATCTAACGTTGGCCACAAAATTATAAACGACCCCCCCCCCCCCCATCCGGTCAACATCAGATGATAAGTAGTAACTTCTAGAAGCACGTCCATTTGAAATTTTTTATCTCAAGCAGATCGCTATCGAAATTGTATTTGATCATCAATATAATGCATTTAGGGCTATAAATCACGTTCTGGAGAATGCTGCAGAAAACGATAAAAACATATTTATACTTTAGACCGTATTTTAGTATGAATATGTGAATGAAAAAGTATAACGTTGCTACACCCTGAACAATAGATATAGGACGTTGAATGGGCCATAGTAATGTCAATTTAGCAATACAATTTAAAAAGTTATAGCCCTGCAAAGAAGGGGAACTTCTCCATATTAAATAGGGCTGGCGGAGGATGGTAAATTATGAATTTAAGCCTGGCGATCAAAGTGTTAACAGGAGGCAGGAGACGGCGCTGTGACGGTAACAAGGTTTACTCAAAACAGAAAACAAGGAAACACGACTGACACACAGGTAACATGAAACAATGAACCAGCAAGTGTATGCTGGCCCAGAACACCTAAATACAAACACTAATTAGAGACAGAGGGTAATTACTAACAGGACACAGGTGTGGTAGACAGAACTAACAGAATACAGAGCACACAGGGGAAAACAATAACAATTGTACAAACTGAGACATACGAGACTAAAACACATTTAGTCTAACACTGGAAATAATAAAGACAACATAGACAACGAATATATCAAACATAAATGGCAGCAAATAATGTTAATCAGGTGAGTGAGCTGATGCCAGATCTGCCACATCTGGATCAGCCCACCGGTTGGCAATGTTGTAGTGTGAAGTGGTGTATTGAAGGGGAGTTGTGAAGGTCCGAAACCTGGACCAGCCGAATCGGGAGGAGGGTTGCCGTCTGGTCCCACAGAACCGGGGGAAGCGTTACACAAAACCTGTTTAATCACCCTTAATTCATTTGCTTAGATTTTTCAGATCTGGTCAATTTTAGCATGGTGTTATTCACAGTCAAAGATAAAAAATTTTTTTTTAATATAATTGACATTCTCCTTTGGTTCATTACAATTTATTCAAGCCTAGTAACAGACACACTATTTCTGACACTGGGAATACATTCCCTGAGATCCATAGATGTCCCTAGATTCAGATACCAAGAACATGCAAATGGACCATTTAAAAAAAAATCTGTAAATGTTTATTCTACGTCCTTATGGAATGAGTGACACAAAAAAAAGGTCTGATTGACAAGCTAAAAGCAATTGGTTTTGATAGTGCATCAGTGAGCTGGATGCAATCCTACCTGGAGGGGAGAGAACAGATTGTGGAGGTAAACGGTACACTAGACCAGGGGTTCCCAAACTTTTCAGGCCGGGGCCCAGAAAATAAGGCGTCAGAGAGCCGCGGCCCAATGCACATCGTCTTTTTTTTTTTTTTGCCAGGCGACCGATTTTTTAAGCCAAATATCACTTCAATCCTATTAAGTTAGTTCAAGTTAGTTATTCATTTATATGTGCTATTTATGAGAGGGCTAACTTGTTGCAAAATAATAATGATAATAATAATAGCCTCATTAAAATACTATTGTTGCTTCGGTTGTTTTCAGCGTTTTATGTGCATAATCTGTTATTTAGTTTGAAATGTTCGTTGAAATAAGTAGATTTTTCGTTTTTGTTTATTTATTAAGTTAATATAAAACCATATAGTCACATTTTAGAATACAATAGAATAGAATTTTAGAATACAACTAGAAACACTGTCCTGGCCTGCTTCTAAGTTCAGTGGCCTGACAAAAAAAATTAAAAAAAAAAAAAATAATAAAAAAAAATTAAAAAAAAAAAAAAAAAAAAAAAATTTAAATCATCTCGCGGCCCATCCGTGGCTGCTCGCGGCCCACCTTTGGGTCGCGACCCCGACTTTGGGAACCACTGCACTAGACCCCCCCCTCCCCTGTGGTGTTCCACAAGGAATCGTACTAGGACCGTTACTGTTCCTAATGTATGCAAATTACATGTCATCAGCTTGTAACTGCAACTTGTTCCTGTTCGCGGACGACTCAGCCCTGCTGGTCTCTGACAGGGACAAGTTGTAGGTTGAAAAAGCCCTCAGCTCTGAACTCTGCAGAATCTGCACCTGGCTCACTGATAACAAACTATCATTACACCTGGGTAAAACAGAGTCCATTCTCTTTGGATCAAATAATAAAACTCAGCAAGGCCAACGGCTTCTCTGTTACAGTGGGTGACAATATTGTCACAAGGAAATTACATACCTGGGTTCCATCCTAGAGGCAAATCTGTGACAAAATGGCAACCAATGTAATCAAAAAAGTCAACCAACGAACAAGATTCTTGTACCGGATCTCCTCTCTAGTAAACAAGAATACCCTGAAGACTCTAACAGGAGCACTCATTCAAGGGTACTACGACTATGCTTGCACCTCATGGTACCAAAGCACCTCAAAGGCACTAAAAACAAGATTACAAAACATCACAAAACAAACTGGTCAGACTACTGCTTGACCTTACTCCTAAAACCCACCTCACCCCTGCCCATTTTGACAACCTAGGATGGCTTAGAGTAGACGACAGAGTACAGCAACTCACAATCGGCCTGGCCTACAAGATACCCTGTACATGTCGAAATACTTCCCAAAGGTCAGTGAATACCAGGACCACAACATCAGAGGGAGTTCCACAAATCATGTTCAACCCAGATTCGGCTCAAACAAGGGACTACAGTAAACACGTTTCGCAATTATGCCCAGTGATGCCACAGATTACTTGTAAAAGTAATCCGATTACTGATTATTGATTACTCCTTTAAAAAGTAATCCAAGTTACTTTACTGATTACTTGATTATCAGAGTAACTTAGTTACTTTGAAAGTAACTAGGTTACGAAGTCGTCGTCGTTCCCCCAACCGTTTTTTTTAAACGCTTTATTGAAAGTGCATAAATTGTTTTTAACTTGTTTCTCTGCACATAACGTAAATTGTTAAACTAGTGCTTCAGCTTCTGTACCATCAAGTATGGTAAAGCAACAGTCTATGATGCTCACAGCATTAGAGCAGCCAGCCAGTGGTTTTACAAAACCAGTGTATCCATTCACATCTAACAAATGCAGGCTGAACTATTCAATTATATCAACTGTAACTATTAAATTGTTTTTATAAATGTCTCTCTATAAACATACAATCAGTCTGAATGAATGAATGAATGAAAACTTTATTAACAGATTGCAGAATGGGTACAGTACAGTACGGCTCAATACATACAATTGTTAAGGGAATGCAGACCAGAGAAAGACTTTCGTCTTGTTTACATCAGGGTCCCCCATTTTCAATTCGTCTCTCTTTAACATGTAAATTAACTGTAAATCTGGCAAATAAGAGCTTTTGCTCTGCCACCATCAAATATACATTAATCAAAAGGGAAAGAAACTATCTCTCTCTTTTGCTGTTTGGCTGGCCTCCGATTCCTCCTGTACCTAGTCGAAGCGTCGGCTAGTGTTGTGATTCCAGATGCTTTCAATGCAATTGGATGTGCTGTTTTTAGCGGTAGACAGTATTTTGTTTCCTCCGCATATGAACGTGAAGTAGTGACTGACGAGCGTTTTGGGATGGAAGTCTGAACAGAAACTCACACTGGAATTCTCCGACGACGGAGCCCTGCTGTCACACAATTGGCGCATATGTCACATGACGTGCTGTGAAGACCCGCCCTACTCTGCCTCTGATTCGCAGACTGTGGATGGGGAATGTGATTGGACCAAGGCAGAGTCACTCACAGACAGAGTGTCCAGTCACGCCGCGGCCCGCGGGACACATTCTTGTGTAACCCTTTCACTGCCACACTACGTCACTCCCAAAAGAAAAACAGCTCAAAATGTATTTTTGACTGTCGAAAACGAAATAAAATACTGCATTCCACCTGCATTATGAATTTATGATGAGATAGTAACGAAATAGTAATGCACAGCCACTTGGACAAGTAACTGCAATCAGATTACTGGCTTTTAAAGATTAACGCGTTAGATTACTATTTTCGGGGGAAAGTAATCAGATTACAATAACGCGTTACTTAGTAACGCGTTACCGGCATCACTGATTATGCCACAACAATGTGGAATGCCCTACCCACAGCCGTAAAATAATGTGAATCCCTACCCACCTTCAAAACCGTTCTCAAAGAGCACCTACGGGAGGCTGCAATTCAAAACTGGCCCCGGTAAATGTCCAAACCCCCCCCCCCCCCAATGTACAGTTTCTTCCCCCTCAAATGTATATATTCTCTTTTAGAAACTCTGTCTGTAAATAAACTACTGTATATTTGTATATATATATATATATTTTTTTATCTTTCTTCCCCTCCTTTTTCCCGATTTTTCTCCCATCCCACCCTTCCTGGTTGTTGCGTACTTTCCCCTACTGTTGGTCCGGGAGACTGTCACATGCTTTCCTCCGACGCATGTGCAGCCTGGGGCAGGCCAACCTGGCCGCACAGGTTCTCACTGGGGAGAGTGTAGCGTGTGGGAGGCCACACTATCTCTCCTTAGTTCCAACCCTTGCTGAGCAGGCGCCCCGACCGAACTGTAGGGGTCGCTGTCCACAACGCCCAGGACCCACCCTTCAGCTTTCCCACCCCCTGATACAGCCAATTGTATCAGTGTGAGAGGCCAGCCAAGCTGATAGCAACGCCGGGAGCTGGATTCGAACAGGAGAATCCAGTGTCTCCCGGTGTTGGTGACGAACGTAATCTCCGTGCGCCACCTGCCCCCATATTTGTATATCTTGAATGTCATAAATGTCTGGATGTAATAGTACTGTATATCTGTATGTCGTGTATGTCATAAATGTTATGATGAATTGAAAATGGGGGACCCTGATGTAAACAAGACGAAAGTCTTTCTCTGGTCTGTATCTCCTTAACAATTGTGTCTATTGAGCCGTACTGTATTGTACCCATTCTGCAATCTGTTAATAAAATGTTCAATCAATCAATCAAGCAACTAACATGACCCCTTCTACACATGATGCAGCATCCAGTGGCTTTACTCAACATAACATCATATAATTTAATTATTTTCTCTGAATGTTTTGTAGCAAGTGGTTTTGTTGTTGCCGCGGGGTCATCCCTATGTTCCCCGGGTCCTATGTTCCCCGGGTCCTATGTTCCCTGATTGATTGATTGAACATTTTATACATTTTTATTATTTTATTAATTATTAATGTCCGCCTTGTTTCGAACTGGTTAAGCTTGGCGACTCTTTCGAAGTTGGTTAAGGTTAGAGTTTGAAATCAGGGCTGGTGGTCTGACTATCTATCGCTACCGGGGAACATAGGACCCGGGGAACATAGACATGCTCCCGTTGCCGCCATCTTCAGCAGCGTCATGCATTTCTCCATTCAAAACTCCCTGCAGAGTGCTCCATCTCCTCATTATATAGTGTTTCTCGTTGAGTACTGCCTGGTCATACAGGGGAAAAGGAAAAAATAGATATATTGAAATATTAAATTATTCTGTGTATTCAATTAGGCCTAAATATTCCTCTGCAGGTACATGGTTCCTAAAAGTGTATGGAATTGATTAATTCTTGACAAATAAAAGTTTAGGGACTACACAGCCCTAAAAGTTTAGGGACTACACAGCCCTACTACTACTACAGCCCCCTCAGCATCGACGGCACACCGGTTGAGAGAGTGAACAGTTTTAAGTACCTCGGAGTCCACATATCTGAGGACTTGACATGGACCACACACATTGACAGTGTTATCAAGAAGGCACAGCAACGCCTCTACTTCCTTAGGCGCTTAAGGAAGTTCAACGTGAGTCAGAAGATCCTCAAGAACGTCTACTCATGCACAATAGAGAGCATCCTGACTGGCAATATCACCTCCTGGTTTGGGAATAGCACTGCACAAGACCGTAGCAGACTACAGAGAGTGGCCCGTTCAGCCGAACGCACAATTGGAGGTGGGCTTCCCACTCTCCAAGACATTTACAACAAGTGGTGCATGGGTAAGGCTAAGAGAATAATCAAAGACTCCAGCCACCCAAACAACTGCCTCTTTGAACTGCTGCTATTGCACCTCACCACCACAAGGTGGCACCACAAGCTAAGCTATACCTCACCATTTCTACACTGTACTGTACCTGCACTGTATATACTATACATACTGTATATAGGTATACTGAAATTTTTTGTTGTTTACACTTATTTACGTACTTGACTTTCTATTTTATACTTAGTATATATCTTGTCATTATCTAGCACACTCTCAGGAGCAAAACAGAAGGAAGCATTTCATGCAAAGTATTCTGTATTTCTTTTTTTTTGTATCCACTTTTTCTCCCCAAAGAAAATGTTCTATTTTTCTCCCATCCCAATTTCGTATTATCCAATTCTTCCCTCCCCTGTCTTGAATGTTGCTAGACTATGCCTCCCACTGGTCGGTTGTAGTGAGGACAGAAGCCTTGCATCACGTGTCCCCTCCGGTACACGAGGAGGCAGCCTGTCGCATCTTTTCACCGCAGCAGCTCGAACTCTCAGTGGCGAGGAGTAATGTGTGGGAGGCTCACACTGCCCCCGCTACTTCCTGTTTCTGCCGCACCGGCGTCACCAAACCGACCTGTAGGAGTCGCTGTCCACAACGTCCAATCCCCACCCACCGGCTTTTCCTACCCTCTAACACTTGCCAATTGTGTTAGTATGAACGACCGGCCAGCCGGTAGCAATGCAGAGAGCTGGGCTCGAACCAGTATTCTGTATTTCTGTATGACAACTAATAAAGAAACTTGAAACTTGAGGGAATTTACAGTATACATAAAAAAAATATTATCAGAAGTTATTATATTGAGAAAGGTGTTATGGTTTGACACCGACCCCAAACGCACGACACAAGAGAGTAGGAATTCAGAGTTGCCAAAAACAAGGGCTTGTTTATTGAGACTAATTAATGAGCTCAAAAATAGGCAAGTCAAACAAGACAGGTACACAAGCAAGGGGGAAAATGTTCTGCTGCTCTGCAGCTTCTCCCGTGGTGGTAGTAGGGGGTAGCAGATGCTGACGTCTGAGCCGCTCTGCAGACTTCTCTCGGCAGAATCTCCGAAGTGTTGCGGGACCGAGAGAGAGAGAGAGGGAGCGAGTCAACAAGGGTGCAGGTGGAACGAGCAGGAGAACAGGAGAGGTGACTTGTACCCAAATACAAAAGTTATCCAAGTGAACCAATCTTCGTGTAAATACACACAGTGAGCAAAGTTCCAAAACACAATCCCAAGTGAATATCTTCGTGTAAATACACACAGTGAGTACTGTTCCAAAACACAATCCCAAGTGAATATCTTCGGTGCCAAAATAGACACAGAGAGTGAAGTCCAAAAAACAATCCAATGTGAATAATATCTTCGGTGTGAACAACACACAGTGGGAGATGTAAAGTCCCAAAAATATTATCCCAGTGAGAACAACAAAAAGGCGATCGCTGGGTGAGTGACTGTCTGATAAAAAAGGTGGTAATCTTCAGTGTTATAGAAACACACGAAAACGGAATTTGATCAAGACAGTCAGTAAAAAAACTCACCCAGACGTAGTGCGTAATGAGTGCTGGAACAGCAGCGGAGCGAGCGCGTCGCCACGGGGAAAAGTGTCCAAGAGGAAGGCTTCTTGGAATATCCTGGAGGTAAAGCACAGAGAGCAAACAGCAGCAGGAACGGAGAATGCAAACAGAGAAATATCAAAACGATCCAACAAAACTAGAGTGGAGAAAACGGGGTATAAATAATACGGGATTGATTGATTGACAAGCAGTGACAGCTGGGGAATGTGATTGAAAAGCGTGCGGACGGGAGAGAACCAATCAACGACGTCTCTGACGACGTCACTGGGAAGAAGCGTGTGAATGGGGGAATTGAATGATTAACAGAAACAAATGAAAACAGAGCGAGGTGGTTTAAAGGAACAGAACGAGTGAGTGAGCAAGGACAGAACCTCACAGTACCCCCCCCTCCACGGGAGCCACTCGGCGACCAGGCCGACCCGGCTCGTCAGGATGGGCACGATGGAAGTCAGTGATCAAGCCGGGATCCACGATGAGCTGCCGGGAGACCCAGCTACGCTCCTCAGGGCCGTAACCCTCCCAGTCCACCAGGTATTGGAACCCCCGGCCCCGTCGACGAACGCCCATCAACCGGCGGACCTGCCACTGGGGGTGACCATCCACCAACACGGGAGGCGGCGGATCAGGAGCTGGAGGCATAAGGGGACTGAGGGAGACGGGCTTAACCCGGGAGACATGGAACACGGGGTGGATGTGCATGGATGCAGGAAGTTTCAGGCGCAGGGCCGCCGGACTGAGTACCTTCAGGACCTCGAAAGGTCCGACGAAACGGGGGTTGAGCTTCTTGGCCGAGGACCGTAGCGGGAGGTCCTTTGCGGAGAGCCACACCCTCTGCCCAGGGCGGTAAGTCGGCGCAGGAACCCGGCGCCGGTCGGCACCACGACAGGCGCGCTCAGATGTCCGGAGCAGCGCGGTCCTGGTGATCTCCCAAACTCGTCGGCAGCGGTCGAGGTGGACCTGCACGGAGGGAACTGCCACTTCCGTCTCCTGTGCGGGGAAAAGAGGGGGCTGGTAGCCCAGGGAGACCTCAAAGGGGGAGAGGCCGGTGGCGGAACTGACCATTGAATTGATGGAGTATTCAACCCAGGGAAGGAAACGGCTCCAGGATGCTGGTCTCTCGGCTGCCACACACCGAAGAGCAGACTCAACGCTCTGGTTCATCCTCTCCGTCTGCCCGTTAGTCTGGGGATGATAACCAGAGGAAAGACTGACCGTTGCCCCCAATCCCTTGCAAAAGGCCCGCCATACCTGGGAGGTGAACTGGGGCCCCCGGTCAGAGACGATGTCCTGGGGAAACCCATGAAGGCGGAACACGTGGTGCGTCAGGAGGTCCGCCGTCTCGGCCGCCGAGGGAAGCTTGGAGAGGGCCACGAGGTAAACCCCCTTGCTGAATCGATCCACCACGGTCAGAAGGCAGGTGTTCCCCTGGGAGGAGGGCAGACCAGTGACGAAGTCCAGCGCCACATGTGACCACGGACGGCTCGGAACGGGAAGTGGCTGCAAGAGCCCGGAGGGTGCCTGGTGAGAGGCCTTGCTGCGGGCACAGACCGTGCAGGCCAATACGAACTCCTTGACGTCGTTCCGCATGGTGGGCCACCAGAAACGACGAGCCAGGAAGGAGAACATGCGATGGACGCCAGGGTGGCAGGCGAACCGGCTGGTATGGCCCCACAGCAGTACCTGGGACCGGACAGAGTCGGGGACGAAGAGACGACTCCTAGGGACGTTGCTAGGAGCACGTTGGAAGCGTAAGGCACGCCTTACCACACCCTCGATGCCCAAGGTGATGGCTCCAACCACTCGGGCCTCCGGGAGGATGGGAGTAGGGTCCTCAGAGGGTGGAGCCCCCTTGGAGTGCATCCGGGACAGGGAGTCGGCCTTCGTGTTGCGGGAACCGGGGCGGAAGGTCAGCGAGAAGTCGAACCGACTGAGGAAACTGGCCCATCTCGCCTGCCGACCGTTGAGGCGCCTGGAAGCGCGGATGAACGTCAGGTTCTTGTGGTCCGTCCAGATGGTAAAAGGCTCCTCGGCACCCTCTAGCCAATGACGCCACTCCTCCAGCGCAGCCACGACCGCCAGCAGCTCCCGATTGCCGGTGTCGTAGTTCCTCTCGGCAGGGAGGAAGCGACGCGAGTAGAAGGCGCAAGGATGCACCTTCTGGTCTGAAAGAGAACGTTGGGATAGGACAGCGCCCAGGCCAGAATCTGAGGCGTCCACCTCCACGATGAACTGTCTCTTGGGGTCAGGGTGGAGCAGGATAGGGGCGGAAGTGAACCTTCTCTTGAGGGAGCGGAACACAGCGCATGCCGCTGGGGACCAGTCGAACGGCAGAGAGGTCAGCTTGGTAAGTGGCTCCGCCACTTGACTGTAGTTCCGGATGAACCTTCGGTAGAAGTTGGCGAACCCGAGGAAACTCTGTAACTCCTTCCGAGTGGTGGGTTCTGGCCAATCCTCCACAGCCTGGATCTTGCGAGGATCCGCTCGGGTCAAGCCCTTCTCAACGATGAAGCCCAGGTAGTCGACGGAGTTGGAGTGGAAACGGCACTTCTCCGCCTTGACGAAGAGCCGATTGTGGAGGAGGCGCTCCAGCACACGGCGGACATGCTGGATGTGTTCCTCGAGGGTCCTGGAAAAGATGAGAATGTCGTCCAGGTACACCACCACGAACACCTCCAGCATGTCACGAAGGACGTCGTTCATGAGTGCCTGGAATACCGCCGGGGCGTTGGTGAGGCCGAACGGCATTACTAGGTACTCGTAGTGGCCCCTGGGGGTCTTGAAGGCGGTCTTCCATTCATCGCCCTCACGGATACGGACAAGATGGTAGGCACTCCGGAGGTCCAGCTTGGTGAAGAACGAGGCCTGGGTCAGTGGCTCGAAGGTGGAGCTCATGAGAGGTAGAGGGTATTTGTTCTTGATGGTGATCTCGTTGAGCTGACGATAGTCAATGCAGGGTCGCAGGTCCCCATCCTTCTTACCAACAAAGAAGAACCCGGCCGCCACCGGGGAGGAGGAAGGCCGAATGAGTCCTGCTTCCAATGACTCAGAGATGTAGAGATCCATCGCCTTCTTCTCCGGGACAGTCAGACTGTAGAGGCGGCTGCCGGGAAGGGGAGCCCCTTGGCGGAGGTCGATGGCGCAGTCATAGGGGCGGTGAGGTGGAAGGGCCTGAGCCCTGGTCTTACTGAAAACCTCCAAGAGGTCGTGGTACTCGGGAGGTATGGACGAGAGGTCCGGAGGCAACTCACCAGCGGGCCTCCGGGGCGGGGGACAGGACGCCGCCTGCAGACACAGGGCGTGACAGGAGGAGCTCCAGCCCCTGATGGTACCGGAGGACCAGGCGATGTGGGGCTCGTGCAGCGCGAGCCAGGGCCTACCCAGGACCACCGGGACAAGGGGGGATTGGGTGATGAGGAACTGGATTCTCTCGACGTGGTTCCCAGCGATGGTCAGCACGACTGGGCCGGTGCGTTGAGAGATGTCGGCCAGGCGGTGTTGGTCCAACAAAAAGATCTCCAAGGGCCTCACAAGGTCCTCAAGTGGAATGTTGGCTCGGGTGGCGAACTCGAAGTCGAGGAAATTCTCGTCTGCCCCTGAGTCGATGAGGGCCTCCACCGTGGCACGTTGGTCCCCCCAGGCCAGGGTGACGCTCATCAGATGGTCAGGTGGTGCGCGGCGCTGGGAATGAGAAAAACGGCTCACCAGGATCTCCCGGGGTCTCGGTGAGCCTGATCTTTTGGCCGGGTGGGGCAGTCGGCGATTCGGTGTCCCGCACCTCCGCAGTAGAGGCAGAGACCGGACCTGAGCCTTGCCTCACGCTCCGCCTGGCTCAGATGAGAGCGTCCCAGCTGCATGGGTTCCTCCTCGCGAACCGAACGGGGGGGCCTACTACCACCAGTAGTGTTGAGGACAGGACGTCCAGGAGTGACGTCATGCGTCCGGGGGATCCGGGGTGCTTCAGGAGGTAACAGTCGGGTCCTCTCGCGCCTTCTCTCCAGGAGGCGTCCGTCAATACGGATGACGAGGCTAAACAGATCCTCGAGGGAGTCGGGCAACTCCCGGGTAGCGAGCTGGTCCCGGACTGCGTCACTGAGCCCCCTCAAGAAGGTTAGGCGAAGAGCAGGTTCGTTCCATCCACTCTCCACCGCCGCCAGTCGAAACTCCAAGACATAGTCCGTCACCCTGCCGCTCCCCTGTCGGAAAGTCCCCAACCGGGCTCCAGGGTCCAGACCTCGGGCTGGATGGTGGAACACTCTGCGGAACTCCGCCACGAAGTCTGGATAGGAAAACACAAAATCTGCTTCCATTGCCCAGGAGGAAGTGACCCACTGGGCAGCATGGCCTGAAAGCAAGTTCGTCATATAAGCCACTTGGGACCCACAAGCAGAAAAACGGCTTGGTTGATGACGGAAAACCAACTCACATTGCATGATGAATGTGGCACACTCCTCGGGATTGCCGTCGAACAGCCGTGGGACGGAGAGACGGGGTTCCCGAGGTGCGGGATCTGCTGGGGCTGCGGGGAATGCTCCTGAAGGTTGTGAGAGATGAAAAGCATTAACGGTGTCGCCCAGCGAGTGAAGCTGAGCGAGAATGTCGGACTGTTGTCCCGCCATAGCGGCCATTGACCCTTGCATAGGCAGGACCTGATCCCTGAGACTCTGCACCGCAGCCGCAGCCCGCTCTAATTGGAGACTGTGATCCCTGGTCAACTCGACTTGATTAGCAAGTGCGGTTCTGACCCTCTCTGTGTCGGCTGGGGTCGTCATTTTGGTTGGATCGTAATGTTATGGTTTGACACCGACCCCAAACGCACGACACAAGAGAGTAGGAATTCAGAGTTGCCAAAAACAAGGGCTTGTTTATTGAGACTAATTAATGAGCACAAAAATAGGCAAGTCAAACAAGACAGGTACACAAGCAAGGGGGAAAATGTTCTGCTGCTCTGCAGCTTCTCCCGTGGTGGTAGTAGGGGGTAGCAGATGCTGACGTCTGAGCCGCTCTGCAGACTTCTCTCGGCAGAATCTCCGAAGTGTTGCGGGACCGAGAGAGAGAGAGAGAGAGGGAGCGAGTCAACAAGGGTGCAGGTGGAACAAGCAGGAGAACAGGAGAGGTGACTTGTACCCAAATACAAAAGTTATCCAAGTGAACCAATCTTCGTGTAAATACACACAGTGAGCAAAGTTCCAAAACACAATCCCAAGTGAATATCTTCGTGTAAATACACACAGTGAGTACTGTTCCAAAACACAATCCCAAGTGAATATCTTCGGTGCCAAAATAGACACAGAGAGTGAAGTCCAAAAAACAATCCAATGTGAATAATATCTTCGGTGTGAACAACACACAGTGGGAGATGTAAAGTCCCAAAAATATTATCCCAGTGAGAACAACAAAAAGGCGATCGCTGGGTGAGTGACTGTCTGATAAAAAAGGTGGTAATCTTCAGTGTTATAGAAACACACGAAAACGGAATTTGATCAAGACAGTCAGTAAAAAACTCACCCAGACGTAGTGCGTAATGAGTGCTGGAACAGCAGCGGAGCGAGCGCGTCGCCACAGGGAAAAGTGTCCAAGAGGAAGGCTTCTTGGAATATCCTGGAGGTAAAGCACAGAGAGCAAACAGCAGCAGCAGCAGGAACGGAGAATGCAAACAGAGAAATATCAAAACGATCCAACAAAACTAGAGTGGAGAAAACGGGGTATAAATAATACGGGATTGATTGATTGACAAGCAGTGACAGCTGGGGAATGTGATTGAAAAGCGTGCGGACGGGAGAGAACCAATCAACGACGTCTCTGACGACGTCACTGGGAAGAAGCGTGTGAATGGGGGAATTGAATGATTAACAGAAACAAATGAAAACAGAGCGAGGTGGTTTAAAGGAACAGAACGAGTGAGTGAGCAAGGACAGAACCTCAAAAGGATTATTGGCTGACAAACTACAAGTGCAGTCAAGGACTAATGTTTTCTTTTGATATGAAGTGAGAGACAGACTCAGATGATCAAAAGTACTTTACAATTTATGCCTCACATTCATCCATTCACTCACACATTCACACGACGGTGGAGGCAACCGTGTAAGGTGCCAACCTACTCATCAGGAGCAGTTAGGGGTTAAGTGTCTTGCTCAAGGACACTTCGAAACGTTGCTGAGAGGAGCTGGGATCAGACCGTTCTACCTCCTGGGACACTGACACCCCACAGTCACGAATCATCATTTCTAAATCTATAATTGTTAATTAAATTGTAATAGCAACTGTTCTGTGTTCTCTAGCAGCTGTGAGCTGCTTTCCGTGGTAGATGCATAATCAGTCTTTCTATTTATTTCTGTCACACAGTCGTTTCCTTTAGCATTAAAATGTCTTAGCAAAAGTAAACTTTACAGAAGATCCCATGCATACTGTCACATATTTGAAGTTACAACACTTCTGCTGCTGAGGAATATGAACAGCACGGTATTAATTACTCTGTTGAATTCTTGAGCCCTATTGTATTTGTAGAGCATTGCTATAAAAAAAGAGCCTAAGCTACCTATTTTCATTCAGAATCACAACAGATCATTATTTCAGAAAGGACTGAAGTAACCATATATTTTTTAATTGTGGCAAATGCACCCTAAAATAAGATTTACTAATTAATAAAGTTTTTATTCCTTATACTACTTGTAAATTACTTCTGCAAACGTCAATGGTGAGACGGAGGCCCTGACACTTTAATTCAAGATGCTTTGCATTCCCTGTTGAACAGCTCTACAGAGGAGCAATAATTGTCAAAGCAGATTCATGGAAGAGCCCCCCCCCCCCCCCCCCCCCACTGGCATCCTTTTCTACCATGTTATTACGATTCCAGTATAAACCAGGGTCTTAAGGCCTCAATGCCCTCTGAGACAGCAGGGATCACATGGAGATTTGGAGCCAAATACTGCCAAAGGCACCGAAATATTGGTTGGCTAAAAGGTGAGAGGGGAGACAGGTGGCAGGTGTTAGAAATTGATTTGCAGAAGCTGTGGTGGTGTGACAACTCTCAGAGGTGTGTTTCCACAGGCACTCGCCCTGCTGAACACATGCCGTCTACCACCTGATACCCAATTCACACATACTTAAATGCTCCACCAGACCATGTCCCATACCATGGAATGATATCTATCTAGAGAATGGTATCACGTGTCAGGACTATTCAAGTTTACACAGTCCAATGCTGCACACTGACCCAGACGGTGGCAGCCAGGGCATTCAGCTAAGCTAACCTGGTGCAAAACAGATCAGTAGATAAATAATATATTTTATGCAAATTAAATAGAAAGCAAATAGAATGTTTTTCTTATTTCCATTTTTACTCCCATAAAGGAATCCTGCCAAACATTCACTATTCAAACACAACATAGCAAAGACCTTCCATGAAACCTACTGTACTCTGATACGACAGATGATGTCGTATCAAAGACAGGTCCTGAGAGCAGCTGAAAGGAAGTATAGAAAGTCACGCCTCACTGCTGACATCGACACATATCACAACCTCTTGTTAACATTCTCCAAAACCATTACTAATGCCAAAGCTTCTTTCTTTCACCATAGGATCGAGGCCTCTGCCAAGAATCTTCGCAAACTGCATGCTACCATGTCCTCCCTCCTCACTCCCCCCCCACCCCCCCCTCCCTCATCTTTCTCTGCCGAAGACTTTGCGATCTTCTTTGAGGAAAAAGTGGAGAACATCCGCAGCTCCTTCTCCCAACCCCCACCCATTCCAAATGCTGAATCGAGAACCTCATCCTTCACTCTGTCATCTTTTTCTCCCATTACAGAAGCCGAGACCCTGACACTGGTAACGTCGAACCGTCCGACTACATGCCAGCTGGACCGGCTACCTTCCCCACTCCTCCAGTCCATAGCACCAGACATCCTCCCATTCCTAACTGCAACCATCAACTCCTCACTCAACTCGGGGGTGGTCCCCACCTCCCTAAAACAAGCCAGAGTCACGCCCCTCATAAAAAAACCATCCCTGAACCCTACCGTCATAGGCAACTACCGTCCTGTCTCTCTTCTCTCCTTCCTTTCTAAAACACTTGAACGTGCTGTATCCAACCAACTTACTGCTTATCTCTTACAGAATGACCTCCTAGACCCTAATCAGTCAGGCTTCAGGACTGGTCACTCCACAGAGACAGCCCTCATTGCGGTCACAGAGGCACTTCACTTAGCAAAAGCGAAAGGCCTCTCCTCTGTCCTGATTCTCCTAGATCTATCTGCAGCCTTCGACACAGTCAACCACCAGATCCTCCTCGCGGCCCTCGCAGGAATGGGAGTGGCTGGCTCTGCGCTGACATGGTTGTCATCATACCTCAATGACCGCTCCTACCAAGTGTCATGGAGAGGGACCCTGTCGGCCACCCGCCCCCTGCGGACAGGTGTCCCCCAGGGCTCGGTTTTAGGACCCCTTCTCTTCTCCCTCTACACTAAATCACTGGGTAACATTATCACGTCTCATGGCTTCTCCTACCACTGTTATGCCGACGATACTCAACTCTTCCTCTCCTTCCCTCCCTCAGATATCCACGTCTCTGAGCGGATCTCGGCCTGTCTGTCCGACATCTCCGCCTGGATGACAACCAACCACCTCAAACTGAACCTAAGCAAAACAGAATTGCTCCACCTGCCGTCCAAATCCTCCCCCCTGACCGACCTTTCCATCACAGTCGAGAATGCAGCTGTGACCGCGTCCCCGACCGCCAAGAACCTTGGTGTTGTCCTCGACGACCAGTTGAACTTCTCTGCTCACATCGCAGCGACAACCAGAACCTGCCGATTCCTCCTGAGCAACGTCAGAAGGATACGCCCCTTCCTGACAAAAGAAGCCACCCAACTCCTCGTCCAATCAACAGTCATCTCCCGCCTCGACTACTGCAACGCACTGCTCGCTGGCCTCCCGGCCACTGCCACTAAGCCTCTTCAACTCATTCAGAACGCAGCGGCCCGCCTGATCTCAAACCTACCGAAGTCGGCCCATGTCACCCCACTTCTTAGGGACCTGCACTGGCTCCCCATTGCTGCACGAATCCGCTTCAAGGCCCTCGACCTAGCATACCGTGCGGCAAAGGGAACTGCTCCCGCCTACCTCCGGTCAATGGTCTCTAACTACACACCCTCAAGACCCCTACGCTCTGCATCTTCTGGCCGCCTCAGACCTACTCCTATCCAAGCTCCGGGAGGGTCATCAAAGAGAAGTCGCCTATTCTCAGTCCTTGCCCCACAATGGTGGAATGAACTACCCACCCCAGTTAGGACAGCCGAAACACGTCCAATCTTTCGCCGTCGACTAAAGACGCACTTCTTCAACCATTATCTGAATTAAAAAAAAATAAAAAATCTAACCCTAACTAACCATACTGTCATGCACTTGTCCTAATAAACTAACCTACACTGTAGCACTCAACACTTTGATGAACATTGTTACTCAGCTGATAGAGTTGTGCTCTTCCTGATGGCTTGTCGTACAAAACTTGTAAGTCGCTTTGGATAAAAGCGTCAGCTAAATGACTAAATGTAAATGTAAATGTGATGTGGGACATTCATTGTCACTGAATAGAGCCAAAACAGAATGCAAGAACAGTCTAAATATTGCAAACTGAACTAGAGAGAGAGGAATGAGGGAGACAGTACTACTGCGCTTATCTAGTACTAAATGGTGTATTTATATAGCGGTTTTATCCAAATCGCTTTACAATTTGTTCCTCACATTTTACCCATTCACTCACACATCCACACACCGACGGCGGAGGCAACCATGTAAGGTGCCAAACTGCTCATCGGGAGCAGTTAGGGATTAAGTGTCTTGCTCAAGGACACTTCCACACACTGCCTGGGAGGAGTAGGAATCGAACCGGGAACCTCCGGATTACAAGAGGACCTCCCGACTGTCGCCCCATAGTACTAGAACAAACCCCTTTATAATGGACTGTCTGGATACAATCTTCTACACCCTCCCCAGGCCGCGTGTTGCTTATTAACAGCGGAACAGTGCAAAAATGCTTCCGCATTCGTCACCGCACGCCACTACGGTAATGCACCTTCCCTTTTCCTTCGCCCAGGTGCGTGCACCGGCGTGCTCGCGCCGCGCTCGCCCGCGCATGAGATCCCCGCTTGGTTCGACACATATTAACACGCTTTGGTTCAATTTAATCACGCTTTGGTTAATCACCATACACGTGATGGACGCAGCAGGCGATCACTCCTACTGTTATTCAGCTGCGCCGAGGTACATGATTGATTGATTGATTGATTGATTGAGCACTACTACAAATATAGTAAATTACCTTTTATTAAAATATTAACCATTAAATAAAGGTTGTAATTCCTTCATAGTTAAAGACAGTAGAGGTTATACTTTATTATCTAAAGATGGTAAGTTAGAGTGCTGTGTTCACTCATAGTTAAATACAGTAGAGGTTGCGTACTTCATTATCTAAAGATGGTAAGTTAGAGTGTTGTGTTCACTCATAGTTAAATACAGTAGAGGTTGAGTACTTCATTATCTAAACATGGTAAGTTAGTTAGAGTGTTGTGTTCAGTCAGACAGTAGACAAGTAGAGGTTGAGTACTTTATTATCTAAACATGGTGAGTTAGGATGTTGTGTTCATTCATAGTTAAAGACAGCCGAGGTTGAGTAGTTTCTTCTGATATTCCATAGTAAAGTACACGTTAACGTTACAATGTGTTGTGTTCACAACACTGTTTAGTCTGACGACGCGTCGCGAAGTACACGTTAACGTTACAATGTGTTGTGTTCACAACACTGTTTAGTCTGACGACGCGTCGCGATAATATACTATATTCCATAGTAAAGTACACGTTAACGTTACAATGTGTTGTGTTCACAACACTGTTTAGTCTGACGACGCGTCGCGAAGTACACGTTAACGTTACAATGTGTTGTGTTCACAACACTGTTTAGTCTGACGACGCGTCGCGATAATATACTATATTCCATAGTAAAGTACACGTTAACGTTACAATGTTGCGTTGTGTTCACTCATAGTTAAAGACAGCCGAGGTTCGCTAACGTTACAATGTTGCGTTGTGTTCACTCATAGTTAAAGACAGCCGAGGTTCCAAGTGATTCGTTGCAATGTACGCGGAAATGCCATATGCATTTGTCTAAGCGGGCGTGAAAAGAAAGGCGCATTACCGTAGTGGCGTGCGGTGACGAAAGCGGAAGCATTTTTGCACTGTTCCGCTGTTAATAAGCAACACGCCCCCAGGCCGGCAGTAGGGTAGTGCAACAACCAGGAAGGGAAATGGCATAAGGACAAATTTGGGGATATGGGAGTGAAAGTAAGACCACGTCCGTTTACCAGATAAAAAATTATAATTGCCATTTAAAATCTATCATAAAAGGAGAATGTGGCTTAAGCCTCAAGAGCCTGCACAGGAAAACCCACCTTTTGGCATTTTAAAACACTGGCCTATTTTGGCCTCTGACCCAGCATTAGCCCAGCATTTTACAGATCCTTTCCTCTTTGTTTAAAAAAGAGGTCTAACTTGTGCAGCAAGCTGGTGCAGGCCAATATAAAAGCAAGTTCAAAACAGACTCTTTTACAGTAGGTCCTTTATTAGGTGAAGTATCCATGCGTTAATTGTGCTCAGTGCCACAACACATGGAAAACCCCTGGTTTTAGACATCCAAGATCGATCAAAGGTTTTCCTGTCTGTACTCCCCTCCCCATGCTGCTATGACACCTGCATTTCCCCAAGGGGATTAATAAAGGAACACTTGACACTTGACTTGACTCACATGTAGCATAGAAAATGTTATGTATCTATTAAAATGCCCATGTGATTGAAACTATCCAAGGCACACAGTATTGTCACACATCTGACCCCAATCACAGACTATTTTCCCTCTGGGAGGCGCTATAGAAATCTCTGTTCCAAGTCAAGCAGGTTCAGAAACAGCTTCTCCCCCTTAGCTGTCATCACGCTGAACCCTGTACCACGATTACAACCCCACCCCCATACTGTATAAACTCTGAATTTCATTGCCTATACTCTAAGCCCTGTTGCCCCTACAGTATTAGGGGCAGATTAGCATATTACTCAGTAGCTTCATATATTGTTATGCACTTTACTGTTACCTTGCACTCTGGTTAGATGACAACTTATTTTCATTGTAATGTACTTGTGCTGTATGATGAAAATGTGATGACAATCTGAATCTAATCCAGTAAGATTTATATAGGTAAAACTACCTGTATGCTGAAACAAATGATTAGCGAGCACAAGAGCTCCATCAGATGCAATCATGTTAACTACTGTATCTTGTAGTCATTTGAATGGATTTTCACTCTTTACGATTCCAGGGCATAGACCTCCCACGCATTTACGTTATGACAAGCCCCAGTGCATGTTTCCCCGCCTATGGCAGAAATTAACAGCCTTTTCCTTTCCTGTCATTTTGTCTTTGGAGTTAACACATTGAGTGCCAGCCACGAGAAATCTCGTGATTTCATGCCATGCGTTGAGTGCCAGGGACGAAAAATCTCGTTATTTAATCGTTATTGCTTTTATTAGCGATATCCATTCATTTTTCATCAATCTAGCCCCACGTTATCATTGGGACTGTCTATGAGCTCGAACAGGGAAAATACCGCCACCTATCGTCTCCCAGATGGTAATGCACCCATTGGATTGGACTCAATGGAAATGCATAAAAACTTAATCCACATTTTACTTCTTAGGCATGTAACCGGAGACGATTGGATTCATTGTGGACACTCAGAGCAGCTTGGATTATGTGTTTCGAGTACCTAACGTTGGATCAATAAACGCGATCGATATTTGGAATGGCGATCAGGAATTGGAATAGTCTTTTTGCAGAACATCTGATGTGAGGTAAGGAATCTATGTTACCAGTCTTGGAATACATAACCCTCCTGTGGGGCTGTTCAAGCCCCAAATATATAATCCAAGTTGGACTTATAAATCGCAAACGCCCTTCAAATATAATATCAAGATCCATCAAGCTCAGTCAGTGATAACATCCTATGAAAATAGAAAACTAGAATATGACTAAACAGAGCCAGAATTAATGTTAAAACCTCCTTATCACCACACATGCTACATAATTGTAATATCAGACCAACATCAACTTGCTTTACTTAAATTAATTTATTATGTCAGAGTGAGCGGGGGTCCACATCTGCAAGTTGGGGCGAAAACCTAAGTGTTAGATGTTAAGAAACAGGGTAAAATTGGTGCGGCTAGGTGGTGCAGTGGGCAAGGCGCTCACCACCAATGCAGGAGACGCTGGGTTCGAGCCCAGCTCTCCGCATTGCTATCAGCTTGGCTGGTCGTTCATACTAATACAATTGGCAGTATTAGGGGGTGGGAAGCTGATGGGTGAGGATCGGACAGCGACTCCTACAGGTCGGTTGGTGCGCCTGCGCAGCAGACCCCGACGCTGAGAGATCGCGCTGTGCAGGTGAAAAGATGCGACTGCTGCTTCCTCGAGTACCGGAGAGGACACGTGCTGTAAGGCTTAGTCCACATTGCAGCCGGCTTGTGGGAGGCATGGCCTAACAGCGTTCGAGACAGGGGAGGGTAGAATTGGACGATACGAAATTGGGATGGGAGAAAAATAGAAAAATGGGAGAAAAAGTAGATAAAAAAAATTGGTAAAATTCCCCAACCACCCTCAGATGTTGTTGAGCGGCAACATGACCTGTTTGCAGACGGGCACACCCATTCACCCCCAATCAGGATAATCAATGTGACATAGGAAACAACAAACTGTTGCAGAAAAGACGCTTTTTTTTTGTGTGGCCTTCACGGCCTAAACATGGCAAGTAATGTAGAAAATGCTGTATTTTGTGGCCTTTATGGCCTAAACATGGCATGCAAATAACACACTACATATGGATCCACCCCAACATTTTCAACAAACGTCATGATGACAATCATTACTATTACATCATATAATAACGTTTCAATAGTTCATAGTTCGTGTGAGATGAGTCGAATTCCCCACATAATCTTTCCTGCTGTGTGTGTGTGTCTAAACTTCCCTGGGGAATGGCTATTGAAGTGATGGTCCAGAGTGGCTTCTAAAAACGCAATGCACCTTGGACATGAATTGTTCATCCGCCTAGTGACAGTGTAATAGAAATCAAATGTGAAGTCCTCCGGGATGTGTGATAATAACCTGTATCAGCATGTCTGGGGTTAAGGGGGACAAGGGTTGTGGTGATGAGTGGAATGTGGTTGTGATGATGAGGGGAATGTGGTTGTGATGATGAGGGGAATGTGGTTGTGATGATGAGGGGAATGTAGTTGTGATGATGAGGGGGATGGTGATGACCTCCTGGTGGTCGAAGGGGATGGTGATGATCTCCTTGGGGTCGAAGGGATGGCGATGATCTCCTTGGGGTCGAAGGGGATGGCGATGATCTCCTTGGGGTCGAAGGGGATGGCGATGATCTCCTTGGGGTTGAGGTGGATGGCGTTGACCTTGTGGCGTTGAGGTGGATGGTGTTGACCTTGTGGCGTTAGGGTTAGGAGCTGCATGTTGTCTTTACACCAGAGATGCAAGGGCACGGCGACTATTGATTCATCCTTAATCAAACAAATGGAAGGAGCAAGGCAATACTGGAGAGAAGTCCTCAAAAGAGTGGTGGCTGTTGGAAATTTCCTTGAGATTATTGAGTTGCTACATCAGTTCGGTCCGTTTTTAGCTGGGCATATAGAAGTATGGACAGAAAGGCCGGGGAAATGTGTCTTATTTGTCACCGACAATTTGTGACGAATTTATTGATGTCATGGGAGAGAAAACCAGACAACCTATTGCAGAGGAAATTCGGGAAGCAAAATACTTCTCTGTAGTTGTCGACTCAACCCCAGACCTTTTACATGTCGACCAACTTTGTCAACAAATAAGGGAAAATTGTTGAACGTTTTCTGGCCTTTGAGCCAATTGAAAGCCATACGGGTGAAAGTTTGGCTGAATGCGTTGTTGCTATGGTTGACAGTTTAGGCTTGGAGTTGTCAAATTGCAGTCATATGACAATGCAAGTAACATGTCTGGGAAGTACAATGGACTTCAAGCGCATCTAAAGAAGATAAATCCTTTAATACATTATGTTCCATGCGCAGCTCACTCCCTGAATTTAGTTGGAGTCAGCACCATAGAGGCCAGCAGCCCAGAGGTTGGAGTCACCACCATAGAGGCCAGCAGCCCAGAGGTTGGAGTCAGCACCATAGAGGCCAGCAGCCCCGAGGTTGGAGTCAGCACTAGGGATGTCCCGATCACGTTTTTTTTGCTCCCGATCCGATCCCGATCATGTGATTTTGAGTATCTACCGATACCGATCTTTCCAGATCCGATAAAAAAATAAAAAAGTAATTTTTTTCCCCCCCAACAAACATGACCATGTTCACGTCTTAAACTCATACTGAGGCCTTAGTTTTGGTTTTAAATTGCATATCATCATTCATTTATGTATTGTCACACAGAGCAGAAGAATTTTGCCAAAACAAACCAATAGTATCCAGCTGCAGAACGGCAGACCAGCCACACTCTCAGATCCAAACGTATTTCCTTTGATTTAATTATACATCAAATAATTTATGTCAAGGATTGCAATGCCTCGCTTGAATGAAGTTAACTTTTCACCTGGATAACGTCAACATTCAGGGTGAATGTAATGTGAGAAATTGGGATAAAAAAATTAAATAAAATACATTTAATTTGGGTCTGAGAGTTTGGCTGTTCTGCCGTTCTGCAGCTGGATACTATTGGTTTGTTTTGGCAAAATTCTTCTGCTCTGTGTGACAATAAATAAATGAATGATGATATGCAATTTAAAACCAAAACGAAGGCCTCAGTATGAGTTTAAGACGTGAACATGGTCATGTTTGTTGAATAAAAAAAAAATTATAATAATTGCAGATTTTAATTAAAAAATGTTGCCGATCCCGATCTTCAGAAAAAAACGTGATCGGCCCCGATCACGTGATCGGATCGGGACATCCCTAGTCAGCACCATAGAGGCCAGCAGCCCCGAGGCCGATAGAGGCCAGCAGCCCCAAGGTTGGAGTCAGCACCATAGAGGCCAGCAGCCCCGAGGTTGGAGTCAGCCCCATAGAGGCCAGCAGCCCAGAGGTTGGAGTCACCACCATAGAGGCCAGCAGCCCTGAGGTTGGAAACTACTTTGACACGTTACAGTCGCTGTACAATTTCTGTGCCTCCTCTACAAGCCGATGGGGCAAAGTTTATCGCAAAACGAGCGGAATAAGTTTGACATTGAAATCCCTCTCAGCTACAAGATGGAGCAGTCGAGCAGAATCCACCAAAGCTCTATCTGTAAACTACTCCAACATAAAGGGGGCACTTACAAAAATAGTAGGCTCAGATGAGGAAAAAAGGGACACTAGAAATGAAGCAAGAGCACTCTGTGCTAAACTGGAGTATTTAGAAACGGCATTTATGGCCCATTTTTGGAATGCAATCCTTGACAGATTTCAAGCCACAAGCGCAAAAGTGACATCAACATTTTGACGGCGGTGAATCTTCTCCAGTCCTTGCAGGCTTTTGTTTCCTCACAACGTGACCAATTTGACGTTTATGAAAAAGCAGCTCTGAATGCAGGTGTTCTCCAAACCTACAAGCGTGACCTACAACCAGTGATGCCAGTAACGCGTTACTAAGTAACGCGTTATTGTAATCTGATTACTTTCCCCCGAAAATAGTAATCTAACGCGTTAATCTTTAAAACCCAGTAATCTGATTGCAGTTACTTGTCCAAGTGGCTGTGCGTTACTATTTAGTTACTATCTCATCATAAATTCATAATGCAGGCGGAATGCAGTATTTTATTTCGTTTTCCACAGTCAAAAATACATTTTGAGCTGTTTTTCTTATTTGGGAGTGACGTCTTGTGGCAGTGAAAGGGTTACACAAGAATGTGTCCCGCGGCGTGACTGGACCCTCTGTCTGTGAGTGACTCTGCTTTGGTCCAATCACATTCCCCATCCACAGTCTGCGAATCAGAGGCAGAGTAGGGCGGGTCTTCACAGCACGTCATGTGACATATGCGCCAATCGTGTGACAGCAGGGCTCCGTGCACGGAGAATTCCACCCCAAAACGCTTGTCTAAACGCAAAATTAAAAGTGAAAACCGCAAGAAGACTTTTGCGGTTTCTGTTCAGACTTCCATCCCAAAACGCTCGTCTAAACGTAGCCTCAGTCACTACTTCACGTTTGTGTCAGCTAAGCCGGGTGAAAAAAACATTCATATGCGGAGGAAACAAAATACTGTCTACCGCTAAAAACAGCACATCCAATTGCATTGAAAGCATCTGGAATCACAACACTAGCCGACGCTTCGACTAGGTACAGGAGGACTCAGAGGTCCAGCAGCCAAACAGCAAAAGAGAGAGATTGTTTCTTTCCCTTTTGATTAATGTATATTTGATGGTGGCAGAGCAAAAGCTCTTATTTGCCAGATTTACAGTTAATTTACATGTTAAAGAGAGACTGATTGTATGTTTATAGAGAGACATTTATAAAAACAATTTAATAGTTACAGTTGATATAATTGAATAGTTCAGCCTGCATTTGTTAGATGTGATACACTGGTTTTGTAAAACCACTGGCTGGCTGCTCTAATGCTGTGAGCATCATAGACTGTTGCTTTACCATACTTGATGCTTGATGGTACAGAAGCTGAAGCACTAGTTTAACAATTTACGTTATGTGCAGAGAAACAAGTTAAAAACAATTTATGCACTTTCAATAAAGCGTTTAAAAAAAAACTGTTGGGGGAACGACGACGACTTCGTAACCTAGTTACTTTCAAAGTAACTAAGTTACTCTGATAATCAAGTAATCAGTAAAGTAACTTAGATTACTTTTTAAAGGAGTAATCAGTAATCAGATTACTTTTACAAGTAATCTGTGGCATCACTGCCTACAACGAAGTAGAAAACGTAAAACCTTTGCAGATGAAGGGGGTGCAGATGATGTAAGCAGCCTACGTGATGGAAGGAATCAATTCAAAGTTGAGACATTTTATGTTATCATAGACAAACTGGCGAGCTATCTTGATCATCGCCTCTCTGCCTACAAGGACTTGACCGATATATTTGGGGTATTATTCCAGCCAGAAACAACAAGCAACAGTGAGATCATAAAGCATGCCAATGCATTAGTCGGTGCTTATACATCCGACTTAAACAGCGGCTTTGCCAACGAGCTGCTACAGTTCAGATCATTCATGTCGGCTGAGAAAGATAATAAGTCACCCTCGAAGATGCTTAACACCATGTTGGAGCTTGGCCTGCAACCCGCCTTCCCGAACGTGTATGTAGCATTGAGGATGTTTCTCACTTTGCCGGTGACAAACTGTGAAGGGGAGCGATCGTTTTCCCACTTGGCGAGAATAAAAAATGAACTGAGAACGACAATGAGTCAACAACGCCTGAAGTCTCTATCATTACTGGCAATAGAGTCTGAACTTGTCAGAGACATTGACTTCAGTGATGTGGTGGACGAGGTCACAAGGAGAAAGGCCGGGAAGAAGACCATCGCATAAAGTAAGCTTACTATTCTAATATTATATTCTTGTCTCCAAAGTTTGTGCAGGTTTTTTTTTCTTCCTGAGGATGGGGCCATCCCCCCATCTAAACATGATGTGTTTCTTTTCTCTTCTCTTCCTTTTAGCTTGGCCCTCAGAGCCCACCAGAGAGCCCACCACCAGAGAGCCACCACCAGAGAGCCCACCACCAGAGAGCCACCACCAGAGAGCCACCACCAGAGAGCCCACCACCAGAGAGACCACCACCAGAGAGCCCACCAGAGAGCCACCACTAGTGGGCTGGGTGTCAGCGCCTCCCCTTCTTACCCCACCCCCTGGAGGGGGGTATGGACGCTGGGTGTCAGTGCCTCCTCCTCTTACCCCACCCCCTGGATGGGGGGTATGGACGCTGGGTGTAATGTAAATAAAAAATTATGTAAATATAATACATTTTCAATACTTAAAGGAAAACTCCAACATTTTGGGAAATTAGCTTATTTAACATCTTCCCTGGAGTTAGACAAGAAGATACATACCTTTTTTGTCTCTGTGCATGCATTAGGCTTAGGGAACAGCCGCTCCGTTAGCGTAGCTTAGCTTCATCAGTGGAAGTTGGTCAGACTTGTACCCTGACGTTCCCTACAGTGCCCTACAGTCACGAAATACACTCCAAATACAACTCCAAAACGTTCCTGTAAACTTGTTGTGACCTGTGTATTTACCACGTGGAGAAATAAAAAATAATTGAATTCGACAATTACGTTTTCTAAGCAAATATACTCTGATTTTTTTTTGCCTAACCACTCCTCTCTGGGCGCAGTGATTTCAGTGCTACTTTCTAACGTGACGCCGTGTTTGTTTACATTCTCATTTCATTCAAATGATCCAAACCGAAGTTTATGGATACCATGACTTAAAATCCTCTTACCTTACCTTACCTTACCAGCTGTCTACTGGTAGCATTATTTTGATTGACATTGGAGGCTTTGAGGCTAGGCCTGGTTGCCTTTTTCTAGCGTCCCTTACCATATTATTAGCCAATAAGATTCAAGCTTAATTCAATGGGGTTGGTCTTAACGGCCTGGTAGGGTCCAGGCCCAGGGATTCCCAGAGCCTTCTGGGAGCCTTCCGGGGATTCCCAAAGGCTCTGTCTTCCTCAGCCTTGCGCGTGCTGGGCCCAGAAATTCAGACCAATCAAATCACATTAAAAGCTAAACGTTCGAATTCTCTAGTAGATAGCGTTACAATCTAGGATGGAGGAAGGGGACGCCGGAGATATTGTCAACTATCTCCTACTAAATGATTGCACCAAATTGACAACATACTGCAGGGCTATTCAACTAAATTGTTCAGGGGGCCACATTGTCAGAAACCCATGGGGCCAGGGGCCGGACTGCCACGGCGCCTCCCCGTGCTATGAATATATGTACACTTGACACAACACGCAACCACATTTTCACAACTTTTATTTAAAGGAGAACTATTTTACTATTTCTTTCACTATTTGGGCACTTTTACACAATTCCTGTGGGTTTATGGAACACCTCTGTCATTTTTATTTTTATTTTAATTCATTGTTTTGTATTTCTAATCAAGTACTCAAAAACAGCATTTTTCTACCTCAAGATCTTAAGCCGTTTTGAGCCTGGGCTCCAACCACAGTGGGAACTGTGTGGAAACTCAGCTGATTATCATGCAGCGGTGTCTCTCTGACATCACAAATCAGCACATTTTCAGATGACTCAGTTCAGTGAGGGTGAATATTGTGAGAGGAGAATTGGAAGAATGCGCCAATATGAGAATTAGAGACATAGATCATATTAATATAAGTCCACATAGCTAGGAAACAATGCTAAACACTGAAAAAGGCCATTTATAAGATAGTTCCCCTTTAACTACATTGCAAAAGTAGTATACTTTTCAAAAAAAGTGCTTCATTTATGTGCCACATCTGCAACATCTCCTGCAGAAAGTGCTTCATTTATGACTGTGCAACAACTGCAACATCTCTTCTTCAACATTTCAATATAAAAATAAAATAAAAAACAAACAAGTGCATGATGTGCATCTGAACATTCTAACATCAACACTTGAACAAAAAAACACATTATAGTGCAGCTGAGCTTATGAAAAAGTGCTTCATGTCTGTGCAACAACAGCAAATCACAGCATCTTATTAGCACTTATTGTCGACTCTTAACTCTCAAACATCAGGGGGGTGGGGGGCAGACAGGCCTAGCCTACATACACACATCTAATGAGAGCGATTGCACTTCTTTGACTGGGCAATGGCAGAGAAAGAGGGTTCATAGGAAGTGAGGGCTACCCGCAAACAGTGATGCAAATGCTCATTTGTCAAGGAGGCATGGTTGCTTGTTTTAATGGCATTCATGTGAGAGAAACTGGATTCACAGGTGTATGTTGAGCCAAACATTGTTAGCACAGATATTGCCAGCGTTTTTATTTTGGGGAATGTCTTGACATGAATACACTTTATCCAAAATGTTGTGGTGGATTCATTCTCAAGTGCCTGCTTCAGAGCAGATGATGCTTGCATGTCAATTATTTCAAGTTGCAGGAGACCTTCATCAATGTGAAGTGATGCAAGGAACTCTTGTCCTTTTGTGGAAATAGCAGCTACATTGGCAAATGGGTTGCTCACAAAATGCATCAATTCTCTGGACATGTCAAATTCATCAAATCGACTTGCAAAGTTTTCCCTCAATTTATCAATGAAATCTGTCATTAATTGAGTGACTTTTGGCTCAATTGTGCGTGTTAACGTTGACATGAAAAGAAAAAAGTAAAAAAAAATATATATATATATATATTAAAAAAATATATTTTTTTTAATTTTTTTTATTATCATGTAATCTTTGGCGGGCCGGTCAGAATCATCCCGCGGGCCGGATCTGGCCCGCGGGCCGCCAGTTGAATAGCCCTGACATACTGTATATGACATACATGACATACAAATAGACAGTACTGTTACATCCAGACATTTATGTCATACCAGATCTACAAATATACAGTACTGTTTAAGAGTTGGATTAATAGACAGTTTCTAAAAAGAGAGCAGTGTTTCCCCTACCATTGCCTTGACGGGGCGGCCTGCCCCGCTAACGGGACCCCCCGCCCCCCCCTAAAAAAATTATAATAATTCTTTTTTATAAAAAAGATCCTATAAAGGTGACAGTGGTTCCGGGTAGGGGCAGACTACAATCAGACCAAAGGAACGAATCCCACAGGAGGGAGGAAATCATCAGAGACTCTCATCCCTCTCACCCTCGCCGGTGGGGGGGGGGGAATGACACATCATCATTAGCTTCGGCTAACGGGAGAAGGGTTCTGGCTAGACAAGGCCTGAGCCACCATTGGACTGAATAACAGCAGAGACGATAGCAATGAAAATACAATCTGATAACATCTGGGCTGAGGCTTCTGTTTATATCAATAAACAACGCTCTTTCAAGAAAGGTATGCTGTCAAGGTGTCGAATTCTTACGAAGGTGGAGAATTATTATGGTTTGCAGATCGCACTAACGGGGAATGATAAGGATTGTATCAGCCAGTGTATGAGACGTCGGAGAGATAAAACACAACGCAGATGGGGAGATGATTACACAAGCCAAACAGATGAAGACGTGATACTGGCCGATTTGATCAGAATCTAACAACTGCATACTGAATTCGGCGTCGCAAAAAGTATTCCAGGCGATCTGGTAAAGCCATAGCTTCAGGCTAACAGAAAAGTTAACCGGTAATGAAAAAGAAGTGACACCCGGTCTGCAACAGGGAAAACTGCATTATCAAGACGGCGCCAATACCAGGATCTGGCCGGTACTGCACTTTCGGAGTCCGGATATGCCGTTTCCAGCCAACATACAGCTCCGTGACATTGAGTAGGATATTAAAATGGAATAAAAGCAAAACCGAGTGGTAACACGTATATATACTGTACGTGGTTGGCCGTTTAACACTTTGGAGGCCAAACCCGAGATAGTCCGGGTTAACTCACCATGCTCTGGGCACCAAACCCGAGAAATCTCGGGTTTTAATCTATATTTCTATTATCTATATCCATTCATTTTTCATCCATCCAGCCTGACGTTATCATTGGGAATGGGTCTGAGCTCACAAAGGGCAAATACCGCCGCCTATCGTCTCCCGGATGGTATTGCACATCATTGGAATCCCTCTGGCTGGGGCTGTGCATCAATCTAAGAAGTCCGGTCCAGGTTTTCCTTCTCGGGCATGCAGTATCGTTATAACAGATGGACTGGGGACACTCAGAGCAGCGTGGATTATGTGTTTTGGATATATAACGTTGGATCAATAAACGCGATCAATATTTGGAATGGCGATCAGGAATTGGATTAATCTTTTTGCAGGACATCAGATGTGAGGTAAGGAGTTTGTTACGAATCAGATGCTCCTTTCACCGCCATCGGAGCGTGTGTGTGTGTGTGAGGTTCGCGCCGACCAAAGTATGGAGAAGCGATTTTTCAGACCCCGCTTCTCTTCATGCATGAGGACACATATAATATCGATAATCTAGTGTTTATTTGAAAACAATTCATAAATCAAGCGACAAATGGCACGATTTCTAAGGAAATACATTTAAGCTCGATTTGCGGGAGTTTATTGAGATGAGACAGAACACTCTAGAAATATATTGATATTCATCATGGTATAAAATGGAAATGTCGTATGAAAAAATTATCTGTTTTGTGCATGTTGACTGGAACCAACTCATTGACGATCACTGTGTTATTTAGATCTATTGCTATTATATTTGATATGTTTTAAGCACTCGCAAATAAGTCCTATCCTACATTGGATAAAGCACTGGCACCGAAGGGCCATCAGTAGAGGGCGCTGTTGGCCCCCAATTTAAGGATGGCGCCCAATAACGTATACGTGGTTGGCTGATAGTATAAAAACTGAGTTCTTTGGATTGATATGATAAGATAAGATAAGATATTCCTTTATTGATCCCCTTGGGGAAATTCAGGGTCTGAGCCAGCTGGACAGAGATTCAGGAAACAAATGTGAAGTCAATCGATGGTATTTATTGACAGGAACACACAGAGAACGAGGAACCGTCCTGGAGACCACAGCCCTCCATGGGGGCTGCAAGGCTCCAGAATGACAAACACATCATGGCTTAAATACTATGTGGGTTCCAAATTTAGCAGTCACTGGTTAACCTGTTCCACCCCAGGTGAAAATCTGCATAAAATGTATACCTAGGTAAATGGAATATTGCTCCACTTCTACAAGGGCTATTTGCATATTCTTGGTATCTAGGAACATCTATGGACCTCAATGAATGTATTCTCAGTGTCAGAAATATTGTGTCTATTACTAGGCTAGCTTAAATTCTGATGAAACAAAGGAAAATATGAATTATGATTTTTCTTTTCATCTTTGACAGTGAATAAAACCATGATAATAATGACCAAACTTAAAAAACTGCCACTGGGCTAATTCAGTACCCTCTTGAGATCATGTGTACAAAAGATCTAAGGAAATTAATAAAGGGAAGATGATAAAATTGAAGGTTTTGTATATACAGTACTGAATTCTCCCATCCGGACCAATGCAATTTGAAATATTATTATAGAATATAGAATATGCTTATACATTACCTTATTATAGCCAATTCGCACATTTATATATATATATACATATAGTATCTTTCAAATGGCCGAGTTCAATTTGGATATAGTATCACCAGGCATGCGTAATAACATATACAGTTATTTAATGTAATCGACTGTACTTTTTTATTTCTCCCACAGTGTAATCATTCTGTAACTAATTTCAGATCTGATTCTTCCTACATGATTACAATAGTGTGGAGAAACTGACTGCGTTTCAATATTTGTCAAAAACGTTACCTTTTGTAGCTTATTATCGCGAATCATAACAATTATTGATATGATTGCTTCAGAACGCCGAACTTTGAACGTCCATAGCAGACCACAGGAAGTGTAGTTTTGAGAAACTCCGACACTGGCAGATAGCTGGCGAGGCGATCTTCAAAATGGCCGCAAAAAAACTACAATTCCCATGGTTCAACATTTCCATTTCCGTTTCCGCATCAAAAACGCGACTGGAAAATAAAACCTTAAAATGATAAAAACTCACTTTTAACCTATTGCTAAACTATTGCCAACCTAACGTTTTACATTCTACATGTATTTGTGACATAGTAGTGATAATAATACTTGAAAACGTTTGATTTTAAAAAACGCAAATTTATTGCATCACTCATAAAAATATTTATATCTGATAATAATGTCAAAAAGGGGTCGGTACCGACCCCGTGGGGGGGAACAGGTTAAGGGGAGACACTGCAGGTGAATAGGGTAAAAAAATTAACTAATAGATATCACAATGAAACTTCCCCAGTTGATTACTTATATTAAGACAAGACTTTTTTGTATTACAAGTTTTCTGAAATTGTATGTTTAAATATGCAAATGAGGCATGATCTACTTAAATATGCACTAATTTGCATATAATTCCAGGACAGAAATCTGAACATTGGATAAAGCCATTTTCAAACTTATAGTTTCATTTTGTTGACATATTAGAGCCAAAGGTTATTACAGAGGGGATTTTGGATATCTCTTTTTATCACTCCATAAATCAGAAAATACTCCATTCAGTCCATTTTTATGGTAAAATTCCATATTTCGCCATGTTTTTAGGAATAAAATGTGATATAAATCAGGGTATGAATGCGATATCAACAAACCCTTCTGTAAATACCTTCAGAACATAGATATGAATAGAACTGGAAGGTTTGGTGTATGTGAGTGCTACTGAAGTGGAGATTTCTGGCTCAGAGTATGAGGAAAAACGCTTAAAACTCATTTTTGGGAAAACGCCTTCAAAGTTCTGTATTGTAAAATGCCATTTTTTTTTTTTAAACAGATATTTACAAACACAATACCTAATCAAACCATTAGTAATAGACAACCTAAACACATGCCTGATAACTGAATAATAATAATAATGATGTTATTGAACTGAACAGAACTACACACAGGCTACAAACAGTGTAGTATAGTGTAGTACCCCCTAATAGGCAAAACATATTTGAATAGATATCACTATGAAACTTTCCCAATTTGTTATGTACATATAAACTAAGAAAAAATATATTGCAAGTTTTCTGAAATTTATGTTTATATATGCAAATGAGGCACTTCCCCATTAAATATGTGCACATTTATGGATGCAATAAGGCAAAATGATGTAAAATAAACAACTAAATGTGTGTTATTGACGTTTTATTGTCACTAGTTTCATAGAAGACATCTTTAGGAAGCAAAATATAACAAAATCTCAAAATCAACAAAAAAAGTATATTTGACTATTCACCTGCAGTGTCTCGCCTTAATACTGGATGATCAGACAGGCTTGGTCTTATATGGTAGTCTAAGGATGAATCTGGTTTGCTCCTCTCACTGGCCTGTGGCCGGAGGACCGATAGAGCCATGCATGCACATTAGGTCACACAGGTCATCAGGTCAAAGTATTTCTGGGTGTCTGGCTGGCTTGGTCACTCGACCCACTGGCACATTCAACCACATTCCAGAGAGCTGGATATCAAATATTAGACAGTAATGAACTGAAAATACCGGAAATGGATCTAGGCGATCCACGTCAAATAAATGAGATCTTTTTCCTCCAGTCTCATCGGCGAATGGTAAGAGGACGCTGACGTCATTTTCAGCGTGATTGTTTATTATTATTAATGCAAACTGCTCTGATCAATATATCACCCATACTACATAAAGCATTTACTGACGATCACGGAATTATAAACGACCCCCCCCCCCGTTCATCCGTGCATGATCAGTCATAACGTTTAGGATCATGTACAGTTGAAAATTTTAATATAGCGTGTATTGGCAACAAACGGCAGTTGATAATTTATATATGCGTTTATGCCTATAACTCACGTTCTAAGAATTACTGCAGAAAACGATAAAAACATATTTATATTCTAGACGGTATTTTCGTATGAATCTATGAATGAAAAAGTATAACGTTCCTACATCCTGAACGATAGATAATCAATGTTGAATGGGCCATAGCAATGTCAATTTAGCAATACAATTAAAAAAGTTATAGCCCTGCAAAGAAGGTAAACGTCTCCATAGGCTTAGAGTGGTGGCAGAGAGAGGTATGAGACGGGCAAACTCTGTGGCAGTTAATGTGTTAATGGACCATACCTGCCGAACATCAACCACTAAACACGTCATATCTCTAACCAGGAGAAGATCAAACAACAGTTAGAGAGGGGAGAGAGACAGAGAAGATGATTGTCAGTGCACACTGTCCTTTATAAACTAAATAAACTAAACTAAAGGTGCATAAATTATGCATTACTATATTTCATCACAATATAATAGATATAGCTAGGCTACTGTCAGTAGTAGCTAGCTGTATCTATTGTTTACACTTGAAATGTGTATCTGGCCGGTTGTAGGGAGGATAGAAGCCTTGCAGCACGTGTCCCCTCCGGTACATGAGGAGGCAGCCTGTCACATCTTTTGACCTGCCAGCACGGACTCTCATTGGCGAGGTGTAACGTGTGGGAGGCTCACACTACCCCCGCCATATCCTGTCTCTGCTGTGCAGGCGTCCCCAACCAACCTGTATGAGTCGCTGTCCACAACGTCCAGACTTCCACCCTCTAACTCTGCGAATTGAGTTAGTATGACGGCTGGGCCAAGCCGGAGGCAGCGCCGACAGCCGCAGCCGAACCCGGTGTCTCTTGCATTGGTGACGAGCGCAATGTCCGCTGCGCCACCCAGCCGCCCATGTCAAAATATTTTTTGAGGAAGTGCTGACAGTGGAACAGCTGAATGTCTCTGCTGTCGAAACCGCTTCCGCATTATTTCCACTCGCTGCTCATAATTTCAACGTATCACAGATCTGAGTAAATTCAGAATGGCTTGGTTCAGTGGGGGAGGTTCTTGTCTCAGCTGAACTGCAGAAACGGGACTGGGTAGATATTTCACATCTACCTGTAGTCAGTGTTGGTACAACCCCACATTGCTAGAAAACAATTCAAACCACTGGAAAAGGCAATTTTTTTAAATAGGGGACCTTTAAACTCTCCTCGACCCACCAATGGACAAAAAAAGCACACTTATTGGAGTCTGGCTTTGCTCACATTTACAGTGAAACTCTTGCTCAACTTAATTTCACATTGGGTGCCAATCACAGCTTTTTTCGTTTCTGGGCCCCAACCGTTGAGTGCCAAAAATATGTTTTTGGATCGTTTGATCTTTTTACTTTGATCCCCGCTCTACACAGTTGCCCAGAGCGATCTGCATCATTTAGGCACGTCCCGACAATTTTGAACTGCATTCTGATCGACCATCACCAGGTGGCAGTATCGTTCCGTGTCTGAACTGCATGGGGCTCAAGGACGCCAAGTATCGATATTTTATTATGCAATACGAATTAAACTTTTTACTACCGGAATAATAAAATCAATTGCTTTTTCAGTCCACTAGATGACGCCGAGTTCGTTTCTGGGCCCCAACCGTTGAGTGCCAAAAATATGTTTTTGGATCGTTTGATCTTTTTACTTTGATCCCCGCTCTACACAGTTGCCCAGAGCGATCTGCATCATTTAGGCACGTCCCGACAATTTTGAACTGCATTCTGATCGACCATCACCAGGTGGCAGTATCGTTCCGTGTCTGAACTGCATGGGGCTCAAGGACGCCAAGTATCGATATTTTATTATGCAATACAAATTAAACTTTTTACTACCGGAATAATAAAATCAATTGCTTTTTCAGTCCACTAGATGATGCCGAGTTTGTTTCTGGTGAAATTAACATCAGACTTAGCAGTCATGGGGAGTTAAGCGGGAGCACAGGACGTTAAACAAAGAAAAACAAAGATGGAGTCCGCAGAGAAAAAATTTGAAATGCGCCGCCCGCGTTCAAATCAAACGTATGGACTTATTTTGGAGGAAATGAAAGGACTAGGGAGATTGATATGGCACATGCGATTTGCAGGGAGTGTCATATGAAAAAGAAATACTCCGGGAATACTACTAACCTGAAGCTCAAAATGACGACAAAGCAAAGCCACCTACACCGAAAAATCAACCAACACTGGACAAACTTATCTTGACAATTCTGAGCAAGCTAAGAAGATAACTCAATCCCTCACCTACTTCATGTGCAAAGACCTGCGTCCATACAGTGTTGTGGAGAATGAGGGCTTTGGCTATATGCTGAAGACACTCGAACCAAGGTACGTGCCTGCGTAGCGAAGTTTTTTCACTGATACAGCCGTACCCAAGCTCTACAGAGAAGTGAGGCGTAAGGTTAAAGAATCTTTGAGTACAGTATCATTTCAATTCAACAGTAATTTAATTTCAAACTCCCCAGTTGCTGAAGGGCTCTGGGGCTGCATAACGTATTTAGTTTTTGTAAGGAAGTTGCATTGTTCATTTCAATGTGACTGTAATACAAACAGTTCAGTTTGTCAGGTACATGCAACACAGATTACAGTGTTGACATCTGGCTGCTTGAGAAAATCCCATTTGCTGCAATAAAAATTATTGAAGTGAGATGAACAGACTGAAAACTTTATTTTATTAGATAAAACATGTTGACAAAGTTTTACTTTGCAGTTGAAAAAAGGTAATAAATCGCAATATTAATATCGCAATACTCAGCATATCGCAATATATTTTGAATCGCAATACTATCATATCGTGACTTAAGTATCGTGATAATATTGTACCGTGAGGCCTCTGGTGATTTCCACCCCTAATAGCAACTGTTTAATCTAGCTAACAATTTCAATATTAGCTAATATTGCGCCTGTTTCTGCGCCTATTTCCGCCTCGAACAGCCTGCAAACTACCTAACGCCTAGTTTATCACTGGTTAAGCTTAGGCGACTCTTTCGAAGTTGGTTAAGGTTAGAGTTTGGAATCAGGGCTGGTGTTCTATCGCCCTGCTCTAACACAAACTCTAACCTTAACCAACTTCGAAAGAGTGCCTAAGCTTAACCGGTGATAGAAACAGATGCAAGGCTTCGTCCACATTGCAGCCGACCTGTGGGAGGCATGGCCTAACAACGTTCGAGACAGGGGAGGGGTAGAATTGGACAATACGTAATTGGGGAAGGGAGAAAAATAGAAAATGGGGAGAAAAAGTAGATCAAAAAAAATTTAAGATCAACACAGGATATGTTTTAATTAGGTTTTATGTGATTCCTCCATATTCAGGTTCCTTAGAAATGTGAAATAAAGTTTCATATATCCGGAAGTAATACATATTTCACACAGGTCCGTCATACACGGGAGCTCGTTGTAGCCGACCTTAAACCCATGGTAAATATTTGTATCTCATGTATATCAAATGCAAGCATTTAAAAAGCACATTCACACAGATATGAACGTGTGTCCACGGATGCTTAGATATGTGTGGACACATATTTCTGATGACTTGTGTTTGACATCTGAGAGTATGATGAATTGGAGCTGGGAGGGTGGGGAGATGATCCTTGTCTGTCAGCGCTGTGGGTGTACGGAGTTGAAGGTGCAGTACAGTTGGCATCAGGGTGAGTGACAGGCTGCTGACAGGGAGATTATCTCCGGCTAGGCTGAAAGTCAGTGAGGGCTGTCCACCGTGGCTGTGAGGGGCCCCCTAGAAACCAAGGACGCTGAGGTCCACAGGGATACGCTGGTTTCAATGGTGAGGGAGGTGACGTGTCAAGTGGATTCTTACATTCCACTCGTTTAACACTTTCAGTGCCACCAGGGGGCGCACGACTTAGTGCTTGAATGCCACCATCGGCGCCAATGTTAACGTTAATATCGCCTAATCTATGTTTTAAATTATGGCTATGTGTCTAATCTGCCCGTCGCTTATCAAAGAATCATTTTCCAGTCAGTGTTGTCAAGGCAGATTGGTTTTTTATCGCTTCATTTCCGTTTGAGAGCATTTTGAAAAGCACCCGTTTTGAGGTGAAAAACAGCCCATTCTGTGATAATCGCCTTTTACTGGAATATTCCAGAACGTTGATATTTGTCGGCCTATTTATGAATCGTTTTCAAATAAACGCTAGATGATCAATAGCATACGTGCACGCACGCACGTTCGAGGCGCGCGCTGATAATAGCCGCTTTCATTTCCTCGTCAATTTTACAGTGAAACCGCTGGAGCACATATCACAAAAAAGCTTATATCTTCATCAAAACGAGTCTGATTATCCTAACACTGATAACATAGATTCCTTACCCGACATCAGATGGTATCCAACTGGTATATTCCAATTCCTGATCACCATTCGAAAAAATCGATAAGTGTATAGATCTAACGTGTATACAGTAGAACTCATGATCCGCGGGGCTCAGAGCCCCCTGAATGAACTCTGGTAGACCGGCTGCATGGGTGAGAAGTGAAATGTGGACTGGAATATTAATTTTTTTCCCATCCATTTTCATTGAGTCCATTCCAAAAGGGTGATTTACCATCTGGGAGACGATAGGGGGCGCTTTTTTCACATCTGATCGCCGGCGGCCCTTGGGTAGGCTAGGGTAGGCTCGCGTGATGCAATATGATTTCAGATCGTGTGACGTACCTGGGTACGTGGGTTGGTCATTATCATTATTACTGTATTTATGACACCTTCTGAACATCAGGTTAGTATATTTAATGTGTTATGTTTTGTATATGATGTGTGTGTGTGTAAACATGAGAGCTAATGCTGTCTCTTCACTCCCTGTCAGGTGCTGCCCATCCCTACTGAAGAGTGCTGATTGCTTAATGAATGACAGCTGATTGGCAATTAGCTCAAGAGGGATGGGTAGCCAAATACCTGACAGGACACACACGTCTCGGCGCGTCATGGTGTCATTTTGCCAGTGACCAAGTGGAGTGAGGTGGCCTCTGGTTGCCACTGTTTGTGTAGTAATTATTACTTTGCTGGTTATGCCAATTGCCACGGTATGTGGACTTTTGATTATGTGCTGCCTGCGTGGACCAAACCCTGTGGGGGGTAGGTATATGGTTTGCCATATTAGATTCGTTCTACACGGTTAACTGCATGGTTAGAGTGGTGTTCCTTCGGTCCCAGATTGCCAACCACGTGGCATGTGGTTGTGTGGTTCGAGTTTGCCTTACTTATTATTGTTCTTCACTTTGTTTGTTCTCCCCTTACCCTTTTCCTTTGTGTGTGTTGTGGGTTGAAATCCCCACTGATAACATCCCCTTTTCCTTTGGGAAAAGGCAGTGGGTTGAAACCCCCACATTACAATAAAACCAATTTACCATTTGAAAACGTCTTTGTTTACTATCTGCCTACCCGGGACTGTTTGAGAAGCATTTTTCTACTGAGGGGGTTGTTTTTTGCTCATGTAACACCTGCCCAGATTACTATCTTGTATGGTCAATAGACCTCTGTACATGACATGGGGGCTCGTTAAGTTTGCGCAATTGTATGGTTCCTTGTTGGTAAAATAATGGGGTGACTTGTCGATTGAAGCATGTCAGGTGTAATAAGATAGCGTTTTCTAAATTGGTATTGGTAGGGGTCCATTGTCCGTGCACAGTTGATTGATGTAAACCATTATTGTTGTGATGCTCTTAACCATTCTATTTTTCTGCCACATAGGTAACGGGGGGGTCACCTGCTTGGCTAGAGGGTGGGGGGCACGAGTTGTGATTCCGGTGGAGTGCGCAATGAAATCGGTAAGCGACTGAAGATATTTGTAGCCTTTCATCCATCTAGTGGAGTAGTTTATCTGGGATAGGCTAGAGGCAAGTGTCGTCCTTTCTTCCTCCCGAGGGAGTTAACGGCGATCGTCCTGGTCGGAGTGTATATTCCACCGCAAGCCAGCAACAAGGTTGCGCTCTCCAGACTACACGACGAGGTAAATAGAATCCAAGTGGCGAATGTTAACGCCGCCATTTTAGTTCTGGGAGATTTCAATAGCGCCAATCTGAGAAAGGTATTGCCTGACTTCTATCAGCATGTGACTTGCAACACCAGAGGCGGTAACATCCTAGATCACTGTTACACGCAATTTAAAGGTGGCTACAAGGCTCATTCTGATAGTGGCTTTGGTAAGTCAGATCACGCGTCCATCTTTCTTTCACCAAAGTACAGACAGAGAATTAAAAGTACTCCCGTAGTCTCGCGAGAGGTGCAGAAATGGGATGTGACGTCAGAGGAGACGATCCGGTCAGTGTTTCACCACACAGACTGGAATGTGTTCCGCGACACAGATAACATTAATGTCTACACGGAGACAGTGCTGGACTATGTTTGTACTAGGGTGAAAGAAACAATCCCCACTACCAAAATGAAAGTTTACCCAAATCAAAAACCCTGGGTAGACAAATCCGTCCGTGAAGCTCTGAGAGAGCGCACCAAAGCATACAACGACGGCCTAGAGGCAGGCAACATGAATGACCACAAGGTGGCGCGATACAACGTAAGGAGGACAGTGTCAGAGGCCAAACGACGCTACAGGGATAAAATTGAACTCCAGTTTGAACAAGCTGACTCTAGAGCTATGTGGCAGGGGCTCAAAACGATGACAGACTACAAAGGTGCCTCCCTCAAACTGAACAGTGACATCTCCTTAGCAAATGACCTCAATACCTTCTATGCGAGGTTTGATGCTGGTAATAACAACACCAGCTCACAAGCCTCGGCAATGGGGGGGGGGGGGTCGGCTGCTGATGGAGGCGCAGTGTTCAGGGTAACAGAGCATGAGGTGAGGCGGACCTTTAAAAAAGTGAATATCAGGAAGGCAGCAGGTCCAGACGGCATCCCCGGCCGCGTCCTAAAAGTCTGTGCCGACCAACTGGCCCCAGTATTCACTGACATATTTAACCTGTCCTTAGAACAGGCTGTCATCCCCACCTGCCTGAAGAAGTCCACTATTATCCCTGTACCCAAAAAATCCAAGCCTGCTTGCCTCAACGACTACCGCCCTGTAGCTCTCACCTCCATAGCCATGAAGTGCTTTGAGAAGCTAGTAAAGGGCTACATCTGCTCCTCCCTCCCCATCAACATGGACCCCCTGCAATTTGCATACCGCCCCAACAGGTCCACGGAGGACGCCATAGCCCATGTGCTGCACACAGCAGCATCACACCTGGACAAGAGGCAGGGGAACTATGTGAGAATGCTATTCATCGACTACAGCTCGGCATTCAATACCATAGTCCCCTCCATACTCATAGCCAAGCTCAGGGACCTGGGCTTGGGCTATGACCTCTGCCAGTGGGTCTTGGACTTCCTGACTGGCAGACCCCAGGTGGTGAGAGCAGGCAACTGCACCTCCTCATCCATCACCCTCAACATAGGGGCCCCCCAGGGCTGTGTTCTGAGTCCCCTCCTCTACTCCCTGTACACACACGACTGTGTGGCTCAGCGGAGTAGCAATACAATCGTCAAATTTGCTGACGACACAGTGGTGGTGGGCCTGATCTCTGCCAACGACGAGAGGGCCTACCTGGAAGAGGTCAAGGTCCTGGCGGGATGGTGCCAGGAAAACAGCCTCTCCCTGAACGTCAGCAAAACAAAGGAGATGATTGTGGACTTCAGGAGGTCGGGGGTCAAGGACTACAGCCCCCTCAGCATCGACGGGGCACCGGTTGAGAGAGTCAACAGCTTTAAGTACCTCGGAGCCTACATATCCGAGGACTTGACATGGACCACACACATTAACAGTGTTGTGAAGAAGGCACGACAACACCTCTACTTCCTCAGGCGCCTAAGGAAGTTCCAAGTCAGCCAGAAGATCCTTAAGAACTTCTACTCATGTACAATAGAGAGCATCTTGACCGGCAACATCACCTCCTGGTTTGGGAATAGCACTGCACAAGACCAAAGCAGACTACAAAGAGTGACACGTTCAGCCGAATGCACAATTGGAGGGGGGCTCCCCACCCTCCAGAACATTTACTACAAGCGTTGCAAGGGCAAGGCTAAGAGAATCATTAAAGACTCCAGTCACCCGAACAACTGCCTCTTTGAACTGCTGCGGTCAGGCAAGCGATACAGGAGTCTCAAGGCGAGCACAGAAAGACTCAGAAGAAGCTTCTATCCCCAGGCCATCAGGCTGCTAAACGAACAATGAATGAACACTACACAACAACAACCACCAAACGCACATAGCACACACATCCACACGCACACACTCACTTTAAACAAACACACTGTAGCACCCACTCCACACACTTATAGCACACACCCACTTTAAACAAACACACTGTAGCACCCACTCCCCACACTTTATATTTATGGATGAAGGATTGCACTACAACTCGTACACCTTACTGTAAATTGTACCTAAAATTGTACCTCATCCCATTTCTGCTTTGCACTAGATCAGGGGTGGCCAACCAGTCAGAGACTAAGAGCCACAAAAAAATTACTGTGGTACCACAAAGAGCCACACCATATACCAGCGTTTCTCAACCTTTTTTTTCAGTCACGGCACCCTTCATGTGTTTATAGGTCTCACCCTCTGGCCTCTGAAGTTGCTAATGTCTTTTTTATTTGGGCCTCACAGGGTTAAAAGTACCCTGTGAGACCCACGGTTGCAAAATTACAAAATCACTTTTAGCCATTTAAAAAAATAATGTTTATTTAAAAAATGTTAAAGGGGAACTATTTTACTATTTCTTTCACTATTTGGGCACTTTTACACAATTCCTGTGAGTCTATGGAACACCTAGGTTTTTTTCCAAAAAAATGCATTGTTTTGTATTTCTAATCAAGTACTAAAAACCGCATTTTTCTACCTCAAGATCTTAAGCCGTTTTGAGGCTGGGCTCCAACCACTGTGTGGCCTGGTGCCAACTGCCACATCAACTGCCACATTATTATGCAGCTGAGAAATCTCTGACATCACAGATATGCACATTTTCAGATGACTCAGTTCAGTGAGGGTGAATATTGTGAGAGGAGAATTGGAAGAATTCGCCAATATGAGAATTAGAGACATATATCCTATTAATATAAGTCCACATAGCTAAGAAACAATGGTAAACACTGAGAAAAGCCATTTATAAGATAGTTCCCCTTTAAGCACATGTATAGTCAATTGGTCCTGTTGTTCAGCCTCACAATGCTATTTGATAGTAAATGTGTTTATAAGTCCCACCCTCTGGCCTCTGAAGTTGCTAATTTCTTTTTAATTTGGGCCTCACAGGGTTAACCTCTTAAGCCCGAGATATACAGTAAAAGTGTATATTTTCAGCATTATGTTTGTTTACCAATTATTTTAACTGTTATTAGTGAAATATAAGATTATAGAAATCTCAGGGTATTGAGTCGGAAACCGGCGCATATTGACAGGAGGAAGTGGCACAGCCAAAAGTGAGTGTAGTCTTTTGAAGGAAGAGACTCAGGGCTTTCAAATTTCGAAAAACTACCCTACCCAGCTCACACCAGCCCCTGTCAATCATCTGACTTCTGGATTTACTTTTTAATTTCTCTTATTTTTTGGGATTATCTCCCACAAACCTGAACGTTATTGCCATAAAACAGACGCAGTTCGTTTCTCTACCTTGCTGTGAACGTCTTGCAAAAAACGGTGTTGCAATATGATGAAGAATGGTGGAGAAATGTACATTATAAAAAAGATGGCAGAATTCAGTACTGTATCTACAAAACCTTCTGTTTAATCATCTTCCCTTTATTCATTTGCTTAGATTTTTCAGGTCTGGTCAATTTTAGCATGGTGTTATTTACAGTCAAAGATATATTTTTTTTTAAATAGAATTGATATTCTCCTTTGGTTCATTACAATTTACTCAAGCCTAGTAACAGACACACTATTTCTGACACTGATCCATATATGTCCCTATATTCAGATACCAAGAACATGCAAATGGACCACTTAAAAAAAAATTGTAAATGTTTATTCTACGTCCTTATGGAATGAGTGACATAAAAAAAAAAAAAGTAAAAAAAAAAAAAAGTAAAAAAAAAAGTAAAAAAAATATTTTTTTTTTATTTTTTTTTATTTTTTTTTTATGGATGGAAGAGCCGCACATTGACGGGCAAAGAGCCGCATGCGGCTCGCGAGCCGCGGGTTGGCCACCCCTGCACTAGATAGTACTGTACATTAGTACACTGCATAGTATTGTGTATTGTATATTATATGGTAACTCAGAACATTGTACATATGTCTATACCGAACACTGTGACCTCATTTTCTTCTTCTAAATTCATGCTATATTATGTTATTATGTTATTTGATACTATCTTGTCTAGCACAGTCTCTGGAGCGTAACAGTAAGAAGCATTTTGTATGAAAGTATTCTGTACTTCTGTATGACAACTATTAAAGAACTTGAACTTGAACTTGAGTGACACAGGTGACTCCTAGTTGAGTGGTTAGGACAATTTGTTATTATTTTCATTTAGTAGATGTGGTCAGTTGGATTGTTTTGGTTAAGAGGTATGAAAGCAGAATGTGTCTATTATTATTGTGCACGGTCATGGTTAATTAAGTGAGGACGTGATATATATGTATATTTTATTTTTTCTTTTTTTTCTCACACACACATAAAAACATAATATGGCTGTGTCGGCATTTGTTTTGGAAGCCTTTATAGCGGATCCGACAGAGGGTCAAGTGGAAAGTTGCACTAAGGCGGAATTAGGCCTTATTGCTAGGCATTATGCTATTGCTGTACAAAATTCCCAATCCAAGGCGGATATGAAGGCAGCTGTTATAGCGGGGTTGGTGGAGCAACAGGTGTTTAGCCCGGCTCAGGGAGTAGTGAGTCATAGTGATCAGGAGGTTGCACACACTGGCGAATGGGTTAACTCTCCCTTACGTGATCTTGACATGGATGGTGGTGCTATTAGGAAGGATGGTAGTACGGCCGGAGCTGAAAGTGAGACCGCGGGCGATTCGGATAAAGACTCCACGTCTTCTGGCCATGCGCGCTCTAGTCTGCGTTTGGCCCGTCTCCAGATGGAGGAGAGAGCGCTGTTGCGCAGAGAGGACAGAGACAGGGAGGACAGAGCAGCTGACAGAGAGGACAGAGCAGCTGAGAGAGATAAACGGGACAGAGCTGACAGAGAGGACAAAGCAGCTGACAGGCAAGCTGTACGAGAGAGGGAGGACAGAGCAGCTGACAGAGAGGACAAAGCAGCTGAGAGAAACAGGGAAGAGAAGGAGAGAGCAGCTGAGAGAAACAGGGAAGAGAAGGAGAGAGATAGAGAGCTCCAGATTACACTGAAGAGGATGGAGCTGGGGAGTGTTGGCTCTTCTTCACCCTCATCTGAAGGTGGCCATGGCAGTTTTAATGTTGGGCAACATATTGCTATGGTTCCTGTGTTTCGAGAATCTGAGGTGGAGCCTTTTTTTTTTTTAATTTTGAGCGGGTAGCGGGGGCTGCGAATTGGCCGGAGGATCAGTGGGCACTATTAGTGCAATATAGGCTCACGGGTAGGGCTCAAGACGCATGCCAGTTTTTATCAAAGGAGGACAGCATGGTATATGAGAAAGTGAAGGGTGCCGGAGGCGTATAGGCAGCGGTTTAGGGGACTAAGTAAAGCTCCCTCGCAAACACATGTCGCATTTTCCCATGAACAACGGATGGTGTTCACTCGTTGGTGTGAAGCGTGTAAAGTGGATGGGGTCGAGGCTTTGAGCGAGTTAATCCTCATGGAACAATTTAAAAAATTTGTGCCCGAACACATGATAATACAGTTGGAGGAGCGAAAGGTTTCTACCCTCCAGGAAGCTGCAGTTTTGTGTGACGAGTTGGCAATGATCCACAAAAATGTTTCTGCATCACATGGTTCTGTGCGAAATGATGTGTATGTAGGAGGCGACGAGCGATCATTTCGACCACGCTCGCCTCCGTCAGAAAAGAGACATTGTAATTATTGTAGCAAGCCAGGTCATTTGGTGGCGGACTGTTATGCATTTGTGCGCGATCGGCAAAATACTGACAGGCCAGCGCAGGAACTGTCTCACGCCCTGTGCGGGGGAAACCAGACAGTTGTTTTGATCCTTTTATATCTTCTGGTTTTGTGTCACTGTCGGGTAAGGTCTGTGACCAGCGCGAGGTGAGGATCCTTCGTGATACAGGTGGTTCACAGTCCTTTATGCTGGCGGATGTATTGCCGTTAAATGTGGAGTCGTCTTGTAATACAAGTGCTATTGTGTGCGGAATAGAGATGGGCTACACGCCCGCTCCGTTACATATGATACATGTGAGGTCAAAACTAGTCACAGGTTGTTTTCCCGTGGCGGTTCGTTCCTCTTTTCCGGTAGCCGGAATTGATTTTATCATGGGAAATGATATAGCTGGGGGGAAAGTTCTGTGCGATGCGTTGATTGAGGCAGCAATCCGGCCACGCTCGCCGCCGTCTAGGAGACCGGTGGTATGCAATTATTGTAAAGAGACAGGCCATGTGTTAAAAGGATGTCGTACGCTGAGGAAGCGACAGGACAAAATCACGAAGTCAGCCCAGAAACCAAAAGGTGTGAGTGTTGATTTTGTCATGGGGAACAAGTTTGCTGGGGGGAGTGTGATTCCTGTAGTGGGGGTTGAAAAGGCTCCATTGACTGACTTGTGTTGTGATGAATTGCTTGATAATCACCCCAATGTGTTTTCTGCTTGTGTTGTCACCAAGGCACAGGGCGGGGAGCGAACTCAAGTTTCTGTTGGCGAGATGGAAGAGGTTGCTGTATGTAGCGTTCAGGGGCAGCTGGTAATTCCCGAACCATCTATTGGAGAGATGGTGATGAGAGACATATCACCTGGATCGTATCCACCTCATTTTTTCATTCGTGAAGCATTGTCGCCCGAGCAATTGCTCGCTCTAACGCGGTGGAAGCTAGGTTTTCTAGGCCTGTGTGGTGCTGGTGTGCCCATTGGTGGGTGATTGTGGGAGGAGAATTTTGTTTTTGTTGTTTCTGTTTTCCCTGGGGTGTGGTACTAATCGGATGTTGGGTAATAAGTAATAATGTTTTGCTAACCCTACAGGTTCGCTCTTATGGGGGGAGGTGTGACGTACCTGGGTACGTGGGTTGGTCATTATCATTATTACTGTATTTATGACACCTTCTGAACATCAGGTTAGTATATTTAATGTGTTATGTTTTGTATATGATGTGTGTGTGTGTAAACATGAGAGCTAATGCTGTCTCTTCTCTCCCTGTCAGGTGCTGCCCATCCCTACTGAAGAGTGCTGATTGCTTAATGAATGACAGCTGATTGGCAATTAGCTCAAGAGGGATGGGTAGCCAAATACCTGACAGGACACACACGTCTCGGCGCGTCATGGTGTCATTTTGCCAGTGACCAAGTGGAGTGAGGTGGCCTCTGGTTGCCACTGTTTGTGTAGTAATTATTACTTTGCTGGTTATGCCAATTGCCACGGTATGTGGACTTTTGATTATGTGCTGCCTGCGTGGACCAAACCCTGTGGGGGGTAGGTATATGGTTGGCCATATTAGATTCGTCCTACACGGTTAACTGCATGGTTAGAGTGGTGTTCCTTCGGTCCCAGATTGCCAACCACGTGGCATGTGGTTGTGTGGTTCGAGTTTGCCTTACTTATTATTGTTCTTCACTTTGTTTGTTCTCCCCTTACCCTTTTCCTTTGTGTGTTCCTCCTGTGTGTGTTGTGGGTTGAAATCCCCACTGATAACATCCCCTTTTCCTTTGGGAAAAGGCCGTGGGTTGAAACCCCCACATTACAATAAAACCAATTTACCATTTGAAAACGTCTTTGTTTACTATCTGCCTACCCGGGACTGTTTGAGAAGCATTTTTCTACTGAGGGGGTTGTTTTTTGCTCATGTAACACCTGCCCAGATTACTATCTTGTATGGTCAATAGACCTCTGTACATGACAGATCGCTAAAAAAAAAATAATAATAATAATTCCGAGAAATCTCGTGAGTGGCTTTCAACGTAACTATCGTAAACCCGAGTTTAGCCGTGAGTGGCAGTCAAAGTGTTAAGAGCAGCCAGTGCATTCATCAAAGTGCCTGCGGGGTGGCGTGCATGCATGCAGACATCGACTCAGATCCCCAGCGTATCCCTGTGATGCGTATGGGGCCGTGAGGTGGCAGCGCCCGGTGTGTGATGCTCGATCTGGTGAGATAAAAGGACGGAACCCTGCTGTGTGTCATAATTTGTTAGGTCCTTTGTCCGGCTCTGGCACCTGTGCCAGACCGCCACTTTTCACTCAGCCTTTTGATCCGTATTCAAGACCATGATCAAACACCTGTACTGTGATTGACCGACTGCAGATACAGAAGCAAATTGGTTGCTCATTTTAAAGATGATATTTCTCCATCTACATGTTCTACATCTAGAGCACTTGCCAAAAGGCCAAAATTACAGATCTTTTTGTAGCCGACCTACCACAAAAATGGTAACATATGGTGCGGCTGGGTGGTGCAGCGGACATTGCGCTCGTCACCAACGCACGAGATACCGTATCGAATCCGGCTGTCGGCGTTGCCTCCGGCTTGGGCCTGCCGTCATACTAACTCAATTGGCAGAGTTAGCGGGTGGGAAGTCGATAGGTGGTAATCTGGACGTTGTAAACAGCAACTCCTACAGGTCGGTTGGGGTGCCTGCACAGCAGAGACAGGAAAATGGCGGGGGCAGTGTGAGCCTCCTACACGTTACTCCTCGCCAAATGAGAGTCCACGCTGGCAGGTGAAAAGATGCGACTGGCTGCCTAGTGCCTACACATGTATCGGAGGGGACATGCGATGGGCTTCTATCCTCACTACAACCGGCCAGTGGGGGGCACATGCGAGCAACATTCAAGACAGGGGAGGGGAGAATTGGCATGGCTAAATTGGGATGGAAAAAAAAATAGAAAAAGCGGAGAAAAAGTGGATAAAAGGCACATTTTTATTTTGTCATAGACAAAAAATGATTGTTGTGGGCACAGAAGATAATGGAAGGAGGCGTCTTAACTGCGAGATACCTTAGCAGGATTGGTAGCCTGAGGAGGGAGGGATTCAGAATGGTCTGGCCTGTGTGGAGGGCTTCACAGACAAGGACGAGGAGCATACTGAAATGCACACATAATGCCCAGTGGGAAGGTGTTTGGAGTCAGAGCTGATAGTTCATTGATCTAGTAATATTTGATGTCAATATCTTATATATCTGTGCACCTATTGTCTGCCCACGATGTGCGGGCTGCACCCATGCTGTAGCGCCGCTGTGTCTCCGTTTACATCTGGCTGGCATGCCTCTTGAGTGACCTGATGACCCCGTTGCTGCATCCCTCGTGATTTGTTGGGGCCGTGGCTCTGTGTCTCCCTCCACACACACGGGGCCCCCCGTACATCCTGTTTGGTATATCGTCTCTGACACACACCACACAGACAAGCACACACACACATACATACACACACACACATACGCACACACACCCTCCCCTCCCTTCCTTTGTCCATGAGGAGTATAAATTCTGTGTGCTCAACAATAAAGACTCCGTCTGAGAAACTTTGTCGCGTGAATCTGTCAGCTGGTCCATACTAATATCAATCCAAAGGACTTGGGTGGGATTAATTCCCTTCAAATGGAGGCGCTGCTGAGATAGATTTTTGGGCCAGCTGACCAGCCAAGAAAGACGGAACGAGAACTGCTGACATCAGAAGGAGATATGGAGAAGAGAAGAGACGGTGCAGAAGATCCAGACATTCACACCAGCTGTCTGTGGCGCATCTGAATCAGGGGAGAGATGCCAGCAGCAGCCCCTCAGACGTCCGAGACGAGACCACCAGACGACCCTCGACCAGGAGACAGGTAGGAGGAGACGGAGGACAGGCCGGAGATGAAGAGAGGCAGACTGGAGGAGGAGGCAGCTAAGCAGCAGGGGCCAGACCGCTGCCCCATATCCCCTCCGCCCAGCGACACCGCAGCCTGCACACAGATCATCTACGACGAGAACAGGAAGAACAGCGGGTGGGAGAGCACTGAGGCAGAGCTGAAGAGACGGTGGGCCAACTGGGGAGAGGCGGAGAAGATAGTCCAAAGACACTGAGGCAGCAGACCAGAGGAGACACATTTGCCTGTAGGACCGCGCCCTGGAACGGGAACCAGCTCAGGAAGGGGCCCTTGCCCTAGAAGACGGGACCGGCCCAAGATCGGGGGTGTACTGTAACAGAGGGGAGGAAGCGCCCTGATAGACGTTGGGTGTACCTGAGTAAGGGGGGTCCAAAGGGGTTAGGTGTATTGTCTGAAAAGTTGCAAATCTGTGTCTCTCTCTTTCTTCTCTTTCTCTCTCCCGCTCCCCCCTCCCTCTTTTTCTCTCTCTCACCCCTCTCTGACCGTTGTTCATCCCGTCTGGTTTAGGTGTGATGCGTGTAATGGATGACAATCGACGGGTACAGATCCATCAATGAACTATTGTGTTGACATATTTGATTTATATGTCAAAGGGGGATTGATAGGTTTAGTTCATTGATCTAGTAATATTTGATGTCAATATCTTATATATCTGTGCACCTATTGTCTCCCCACGATGTGCGGGCTGCACCCATGCTGTGGCGCCGCTGTGTCTCCGTTTACATCTGGCTGGCCTCATCCATCTTTCCCCCATGCCTCGAGTGACCTGATGACCCTGTTGCTGCATCCCTCGTGATTTGTTGGGGCCGTGGCTCTGTGTCTCCCTCCACACACACACACACACACACAGGGCATACCGTACATCCTGTTTGGTATATCGTCTCTGTGACACACACACCACACAGAGAAGCACACACACACATACATACACACACGCACACACCCTCCCTTCCTTTGTCCATGAGGAGTTGTGTGTCATCATTCTGTGCTAGGCTGAGCCCTGTGGAGGGCGACTGTTCTTCTTCTCTGTGTGATCAACAATAAAGACTCCGTCTGAGAAACTTTGTCGCGGGTCCATACTAATATCAATCCAAAGGACTTGGGTTGGATTAATTCCCTTCAGAGCCACAGGCTGTGCTAAAATGGGAATGCAGATGAGGATTCACACAGACTGCCAGAGCTCCCATTCCCTCGAGAGCTGAATATATGAGCCCTAATGGGAATAGGAGAGAGAGACCATGCTGATCCTGGAAGCAGATAGGAGAGAGAGGCCACACTGATCCTGGCAGCAGATAGGAGACCACACTGATTCTGGTAGCAGGTAGGAGAGAGAGACCACTGGTCCTAGCAGAAGGTAGGAGAGAGAGACCACGCGGATCCCCAAGGCCATACAACTGCTCAACTCCAACTCCTCCTAAATTTACCCCCTGTTGTTATGTTTCTTCTGGTCTGTTACATTGAACTGACATCTATAGTTTTTCGTACTGTACTGTTTCTGTCATGTATTTGTTCTAGGTGGTGTTTTCTGTACTGTACTGTTCCATGTGTCCTTTTATGTTTTATGTGGTGTATTGTCGCAGCTACCACCTGCACCGTGCTTGAATTCCACCGGCATGGCTGTGTGGCAATAAAAGGAACTTGAACTTGATCCTGGCAGCAGGTAGGAGAGAGACCACACTGGGGCTACACCCGGATCCAGGTGTCTGCCCTCAGTCCTGACAAGCCACCTATAGCTAACTTTCAATCTTGGGGTATACAATTAACTTTAGACTAATTTGTCATGGGGAAAAAAGTGCTTTGTGACTTACTGTAGGTTTATTTAAAGTATATAGCAAACCAATAACCAGACTAAGATCAATAAAAAAAAATGGTAACCATCATGGAAAAGAAAATAATATCAAGGGAGGCATTAAGTCTGGGCATTTTTTGTCTATCAACTGCTGACCTCAACATGCATCCCACTGGTCAGAGAGGACAGAGAGTGCAATAGATTAACACTTTGAGTGCTGGCCTCTGTGTCCTATTTACCCCCATTGAATGCCACAGCTCTATTCAATGACAGAGCACTCGCATTTGTGAACGCATAAACTATATCTTAAATTATGGCTATGTATCTAATACGACCGGCGCTTATCAATGACTTGTTTGCAGTCAACATTGTCGAAACGGATTGTTTTTTTAATCGGTTCATTTCCGTTTTATACCATTTTGAAAAACGCTTGTTTTCTTTTACTTTCAGAAAAAGAAAATGATTCTGCAGGAATCGCGCTTTACTGTAATACACAAACACGTTGTCATTTTTCGCCCTATTTATGAATCGTTTTCAAATAAACTCTAGATTATCGATAGTATATGTGTACTTATGCACGCTATAGAAGCGGGTTGAAAAATCGATTATCTTATTTCCTGATCAGCAGATATGGGACACGTTGATATATAGGTGAAAACAGCTCCGATTATCCCAATACTGGTAAAATAGATTCCTTACCTCAGATCAGATGTTCTCCAAAAAGATTATTCCAATTCCTGATCGCCATTCCAAATATCGATCGTGTTTATTGATCCAACGCTGGGTACTGGAAACATATATTCCACGCTGTTCTGCGGCTCGGCAATGAGTGGGTTTGGCTCGGATTACCTGAGAAGTAAAATGTGAAATCCGGACAATTTTTTTCCCATCCATTTCATTCAGTCTAATCCAATGGGGTGCAGTACCATCCGGAGAGACGATAGGGGGGCGGTATTTTCCCAATTCGAGCTCACAGAGAGTGCCAGTGGTAACGTGAGGCTAGATTGATGAAATATTAATGGAAATCGCTAAAAAAATAATAACGGGCGCCCCGAACCCGTCGTTATTGGCCGAATGTCTTCCCCCCACTCTGTCTCCCATTCCTCCTCTGTCTCTCTCTACTGGACTGCCCAGTAGCAATAAAGCGATAAAAAAACAACGATTAAAAAACGGCATATCTCGTTCCTGGCACTCAACGGTTGGCATGAAATAATGAATTATGCCGTGGCTGGCACTCAAAGTGTTAAAGAGCCCAATGGAAGCTGTATTGCTCTTCTCTTGAAATAATATACTGTTGTATCACTTCCCTGTAATTGCCGTCCATCCAAAAAATAACGATTAAAAAACGGCATATCTCGTTCCTGGCACTCAACGGTTGGCATGAAATAATGAATTATGCCGTGGCTGGCACTCAAAGTGTTAAAGAGCCCAATGGAAGCTGTATTGCTCTTCTCTTGAAATAATATACTGTTGTATCACTTCCCTGTAATTGCCGTCCATCCATTTCTCTAGGAGAGGCTTTACATTTTTTTTAAGCAACTGAAGAACATTTTGAGACAATAAAATTTGCTGAAGACAGAAAAAGCCATCTAGTTATCCAACAGCAGGGAACCGGCTCTTGTTCAGTGTAGTTAACACACAAGTACAGAGCTTCCTTTGAGCTTAAAGGTCAACCTCCACGTTGTATTTTTGTTCAATAAACAATGTGGACTAGGCCAACAGTGGCTTTCATGAAGAAGGGAAAAAATAAGTATTGAAATTGACCCAGTTTTAGCGTTTTTATCAAAACATTTTGTCTGCCCAACACAATCAACATGCACATGCATATTTTAATCAATGGTTTATAACGTGCACGTGTAATGTCGTCACAACAGGTATTGGTCACCAGGGGGCTCACCAGGGGGCTCACCAGGGTGCGCTGAGAGTCACACAGCTAGTGGCAGGCAGAGAGCCTTGCTACCATAGATATATGCTTGCTACTACTAGCCGAATGGAAATGTATCTGTTTCACCTCACTATTGCTCCGTGATTATAGCCATCCATCCATCTCTAAAGCTAACCACTATTTGTAAAAGCCACAACCACGTTACCATATTTGTAATAATGTAAATCATTGTGTCGTTGTACACATAGTGTTTATAACGTTAGTAGATAACATAGCTTAGCTTGGTAGCTATTGTGCTAACAACATATCCCGACATCCGGCTCGCTGGCCGGCATGAACGGCCGACCCAAAATGGTTCTCTCCTCTCTGTACACCCCGACCCGTCCCCACGGGTGCCCTGCCGGGGGGCCCATGGACGCAACGGCGGCGGCAGCCGCAGGGCGCCCGAGCCCGCAAAGGCTAGTGTTACACGATAGCTATGAGCTAACTAGCGCTGCGGGCTCCGGCGCCCTGCGGCCGCCGCTGTTGTAGAGTCCACAAGCTTCACTCGGTGCATCAGTCACGAAAGGGGCTATGATGAGCTTGGCAAGCCAGAGTAAAACACAGTTTTCATTCAATCAATCAATAACAACATTAACCAGACTCTCGTTGTCTATTATGCTAACGCTAACGTTACCTCATTGTGTCTATTCTACACAGATAGCCTCTCGTGTCTATCTGCTAACGTTAGCATTAGGCTAACTAACGTTACGTCCCTAACCCCCAACAACAAACGTAACTAATCAGCGATCTTTTTGTCAGACTAAACTCTCCGCTCGGTGGCAAATTGTGTTGATGTCTGTTTTGTTTCATCAATAAATGAGGCAGAATACACAGTGACTGTATCCTTTTTTATTGCACTTGTTTCTTGCTGCAAACATACAAAAGACATCCTACGCGAGACATTAAAGATGGCGGCGTTCTGTTTTCGTTCAGACTCCCCAAACAGTGACGTCCTGACGTGTCTCTCTTCTGAAGTTCTGACCAATCAGTGGTCTGCAGTTTTTCACGTGTCATTTCTGGAGCTCTCATGCTGATCATCAGCAGCCCTGCCTCCCCACACGGAGACAAACTGAGTACTTTATTTTAGTGGAAAAGCAACATTAGATTCGGCTCATTAATATGCAAGCCACACCTGTTGTGACGTCGGCGTTTGATAAGCTTTTTTGATTCGCGCGTGCATGTTATTCGTGCGTGGACCTTTTTAACTCTTTCAGAGTGGCATTTCCGGTGTCAAATGGAAAAAAATAAATAATGAAATTATATACCAATGATGTAAACTACCCATAATTGATCAGTAGGGTTTAACCTAGAGGTTGGGCTTTAAACACTGAATCCTTCATAGCAGCTGAAAATAACATTTGAGATGTTACCCCCCCCTAATTTATGAAAGGGCCTTACAGTGGGAGTCAGTGAGAGTGAGTTTACACCATACAGGAAGGAAATGCATGGCATAATATTAACAGCAAAGCCTCTCTGAAGCAAGTGGAAAATCAACAAGTTACTATGGATCCCTCTTCTGAATATTTCAGTGGAAGTACAGTAAAATGGAGCTCCTCCTAAATATAAAATAGATAAAGCTCTCCAGAACGTGATTTATAGCCCCAAATGCATTATATTGATGATTGTATACAGTTTGATAGCAATCTGCGCGAGATAAAAAATTTCAAATGGACGTGCTTCTAGAAGTTACTACTGATCATCTGATGTTGACCGGATGGGGGGGGGGGGGGGGGTTGTTTATAATTCCGTGGCCAACGTTAGATGATTCATCTAGTGTGGGTGATATGATCATTAAAGCAGTTAGTATCGAACACGTTAAAAAATAACGCTGAATCTTACCGTAGCTTTCTCATAGCGTTGGGCGATGAGCGTGGAACAGAAATATTCCTATTATGGGATGTAGAAATATGCGATCCATTTCCAGGTTGTATAATAGTATATACGTCCAAATCATGTTGTTTATCGAGTTATTGGTAACGGATTGCTATCCGTTGTGTCTAGCTCGAGTCCTGGGACTATTACAGAGTGATCGGACCGAATTGAAATGAGCACCAGCTTCCATTTCCTGTTTCCGCTCTGGGCGATCCGCCGATCGGCCACCAGATGGCGCTCTTGAACCGTTGGAGAGTTGAGAGGGGATCAAGAGTAGATATCAAGTCTCCGGGGGAGAAATATGATTTCGATCACAGATTTCTGAAATATTGATATCAAAGACGTGGTACGGCGTCTTTGGCAGAATGAGCATGGCGGGGAAAGATGTCCTACGGCGTTTTTGGCGACCATAGTGTTAACTCATTCCCTGCCAACAACGATTATACTCGTTATTGGGCGCCATCGCTTGAACGCCAACAACGAGTATACTCGTTATTTGATTGTTTTTCCTTTTATTCACTATTTTTATTCATTATTCATCCATTGACCTCTGTGTTGCCATATAAAAGGACTTTACAATAGGACTGTTGGTGGGACTGATAGGCAAGGAGGTGGAGATTTGAACCAGTTTGCAACCATTTGCGTTCAAGTTGTCGGCCAGTTGTTTTTAAAGGGGACCTGCATTGCTATTCCTAGCACTATTTGGGCAACTTTACACAATTCCTGTGAGTCTATTGAAGACATCTGTAAGGTTTTTTTCAAAAACAAATCATTGTTTTATATTTCTAATCAAGTACTCAAAACCATCATTTTTCAGCCTCAGGATTTCAGGCTGTTATGGCCTGGCTCCGCCCATAAGCACTTTGAGTGACAGTCAGCCCACACAGTCTGCGACTGGTAGACAGAGAGCGATAGAGAGGGGGGGGTGGGAGAGAGTGAGAGAGAGAAAGAGCTGAGAGAGAGCTGAGAGAGAGAGGATTCACTTCCTTGTGTGCGTCCAGCAGACCAGGGGAAAAAGACAGGCCGTTATTGATAAGGCCCCCCCCCTACCCTCTCTCCCTCCCTCCCTCTCTCTTCCTTTCTTCTTTTTTTCTTTATTTCACTCTCTCCCTCTGTATCATTCTGCTCTCCGCGGGGCGGTGTTTCTGTGCGGGTGGGGGGGGGGGGGACCTGCGCGCGGAGTGTTTGCACAGTGGTCTCCCTCTCTATCTCTCTCCCTCGCAGAGTGCATGCAGGTGTCGGGTTTCACTCTGCCTCCCAGTATGAGGAAGTGGTTTCCACTCGCTGTGTAGTCTAGGTAGATTGTGGGCGTGCATTAGCTCCAACCACAGAGCCAATCGCATCACTGTCCGCTTACCCAGGCCCCGGCGACGGCACGATATGCCTAATTAAATCTAGCAGGAAATAGTCTGAGCTGTATGAGAGCAATCCACCAATATGGTATTTAGACACAAAAACACATTGATACTAACTCCTATTACTATAATACAATGCTAGAGACTGAAAAATGACATTTATAATGCATGTCATCTTTAAGGAACGCAGGTCAGGGGTATATTAGGGAGCAGAGCGGGAAAAGTGTGACTTTAGGGGGGCAGCTTTGTCTAGAATGGAGTTGAGAGATGTATTATACAGTTGAACAGCATGGTTGGGGGAGTGAGATTGAAGCACATTTACAGAGGTGATGTCGTTGCACAGAATGGGGAGATTAACAACTTGTACATTGTGTACTGTTAGTGAGTGGTAGGGCTGTCACTTTAACAAAATCGAATTGGATATTCGTTGCAATAAAATTGTAGACAAGTTCGAATTCAAATTTCAGTGTAAAAAAAAAAAGATATTTTCAACGTTTTAGTTACTTCTTTTTACCATGGTATGTTTGGTATCATTCTTTTCAGCACAGTCTCACCTATATGACCTGACTGTTTGTTTTCATACTGTACATACATACTGTATACTGTACAACACAAAAACGATTTTAGAAGATGTGTTTTTCTACTATGAGGCTGAGCAAATGTAAACATGCTCCATGACACGAAACAATGAAAATGCGCCTTCAGGTTGCCTATGTACAAACAATTATATGTATTTAAACAATTATTTTCTTTCCTCATGTGACGTACGTGGGTTGGTCATTATCATTATTACTGTATTTGGAAGACCATGTGAACATCAGATTAGTATCATTTGTATGTGTGTGTGTGTGTGAACATGAGAGCTAATGATATCTCTTCTTCTCTCCCTGTCAGGTGCTGCCCGTCCCTACACTGAAGGGTGCTGATTGTCTAATGAGTGACAGCTGATGGCAATCACATCGAGAGGGACGGGTGCACAAGTAGCTGACAGCACACACACGTCGGGGCCCTCATTTTGGAAGTCACTGCCACGTTTCAGAGTGGAGTGAGGAGGCTGCCTTCTCGCCTATCTGTTGCATGAAGCAACACTGTGTGGCTTGGTGCCATTTATCACATTGAGTGTGGATTAAACCCCCATAGCTGTGGTGTCCTATGATGGGCACGTGGTTGTATTAGCTATTAAGTGTTTGTTTGTATTATATGTATATCTTGTTTGTCCTCCCCTACCTTTTCCCCTTGTGCATTATGGTGGAGGTTTAAATCCCTATCACCATAAATATATAATTTACTATTTGGAAAACGTCTTGTGTTGTGTCTTTTTTTACCTATACCTGGGACCTTGATTTGAACGCATTTACTGAGAGAGGCTGCTTTTGCTCATGTGCCGCCAGCTCCAGTTGTTATTCTGTGTGGTCCTTAGACCTTCGTACATGACACCTCACCTCATAATAGTACAAATAGAGTACAATTTACGCATGCGTAAAACCTTATTTAGCATCGAATTGAAATTATGCTGTTTCAATCATTTCTTGGGCTATCAACACCAAATCAAAACTAGCTACAGTACTATGTAGTTTTAGGCCTCTGCTCTTTCGATGAGCGTTCAGGAAATGGCAGACCTCGTCAAACAAATGACGTCACTTAAGTCCAATGCACACGGTGGGCAATTTTTGACAGGCGACCGACTTTTTATGCGAGGCGACCGACAGATTGTATCATGTCCATTGTTATGAATGAGAGAACCCACACGGCAGGAGATTTTTTCTAGCGACGATCGCGCAGCAACTTCTGTCGCCTGGCTAAATATCGCCTCAATCCGATTTTTTAGGCGCCGGCAGGCGACACAGCAAGGACAATGAGGAAATTAACATGACTTCTACTGGTGTATCATTTGTAATATACATTTATTTATCAATACATTCACTGATCAATAACCTACGTATTATTACCATGCTACTTATGTTAATTATTATTAACAGGAACAAATAAATAACGTTACATTTACATTTAGATTTAGTCATTTAGCTGACGCTTTTATCCAAAGCGACTTACAAGTTCTGTACGACAAGCCATCAGGAAGGGCACAACTCTATCAGCTGAGCAACAATGTTCATCAAAGTGTTGAGTGCTACAGTGTAGGTTAGTTTATTAGGACAAGTGCATGACAGTACGGTTAGTTAGGGTTAGATTTTTTTTTTTTTTTTTTTTTTTTTTTTAATTCAGATAATGGTTGAAGAAGTGCGTCTTTAGTCGACGGCGAAAGATTGGACGTGATTCGGCTGTCCTAACTGGGGTGGGTAGTTCATTCCACCATTGTGGGGCAAGGACTGAGAATAGGCGACTTCTCTTTGATGACCCTCCCGGAGCTTGGATAGGAGTAGGTCTGAGGCGGCCAGAAGATGCAGAGCGTAGGGGTCTTGAGGGTGTGTAGTTAGAGACCATTGACCGGAGGTAGGCGGGAGCGGTTCCCTTTGCCGCACGGTATGCTAGGTCGAGGGCCTTGAAGCGGATTCGTGCAGCAATGGGGAGCCAGTGCAGGTCCCTAAGAAGTGGGGTGACATGGGCCGACTTCGGTAGGTTTGAGATCAGGCGGGCCGCTGATCGCTGACGTTAGTTGGAGAAGCTATAGTGGCCGCTTGTCATTAACTAATAAATGGACAATGCGCCACAATGTTTTTATACTCGGGTAACAAAAGAAGTTGTGGATGTTGACATAGTTTAATGTCCAGGCTGCAACTGATGTAGTTTGTAAGGTTTATTGTCCAAAGAAAATGATGGTTGAGAACAGACAGTTTGCGTCTTCCGTGAAAAAACATTCTCTCAGCAGGTGCATAACAACAATACTTGTCCAATCGGTGGTAGTGAACGTATTGTAGCGATCAGTCATGCAGTAATGTCAGGAAGAATGAGGAGAGGTTGTATTCGTATATGGTGGTTTAATTCCAGCTCAATATGGGTTTTTACAGGTTAATACTTCTCTCGTAATGCACAACACAGCTACCTGCTAATATGCTCGCTTCACGACAACCTAACGTCCGGTCCGCCCTCTCATATCTCCCGGGGGGAAACAAACCCCCCAGCTAAACAGAGCAACACATAATAGCTTATTATACCTGTGAACGGTCGGGTCTGGTCATTATTTGGAATACGTGTTTGATCGTTTTTACTGGTATCCTCCACAAAATGTTACTGAAGTTATTATTATTATAAAAAATATATTTTTCTCAAATTAGAATTTCTCTGTTCACGTTCGAATCGTGTTTTTATGTAAATTTTAAATTAAATTTAAAAAATCGAAAATAATGTGACATCCCTAGTGAGTGGTAGAGGAATGGACAGATTAAAACACATGGCAAGGTGATCAGAGATTCCAAGTTCAGAGTTTGTGAGAAAAGTAACAGATACACCAGATAAGCAGACTATATCTAGGGTGTGGCCATGTTTGTGGGTTGAAAAATGTACACATTGTTGCAGATTGTAACAGTCAAGCAGGGAAATACAATTTTTTGCCAGGTTGCAGTGTGAGGAGTCTACAATAAAAAAAACTGGCCTGCTGGCATGAAAAAGATAGCCATTCATTTCACTACCACACTACAGAAGGTTAAATGCCACTAATTCCCGCCAGGAACGGGTCAGATTATCCGACAGTTTATATGAGAAAAATAAACAGTGTAAACTATATAATTACCTCTGAATATAAAAATATGAGGTTTACTACAATGAAACGTAGGTTTGAGTGACATAAAAAACAAAAAACAAATATATATTATAAAAAAAAAGAAAAAAAAAGATGGAAGAGCCACACATTGACGGGCAAAGAGCCACGGGTTGGCCACCCCTGCGCTAGACGCTTGCAAAGTGCTGTGACTTTCGTCTGTTCCAATGGCCCATATGTGGAATAACGTTCTAATTACATTTTCCTGAAGTCATTTAAACATTTCAGAAACCGTGCCAGATAAAACGGGTACTTTTAGGAAAAGTCATTGAGTGACGGAGCTGGAGTTCGACCAAGTGACGTGGATACATTTATTGAAAATGCCTAGGGGTCATGTGACCCCTTGTCGGCTGTGCTAGTGTTAATCCAGTTACATAAGGCAGTCTTACCAGACAGAAAATATCTTGTCTTGCATCCTCCAGTCTCACTGTCCTGCCATGGTAACAGATCAGATTCTTCATTCTCCTCCACAATCTGAAATAAGGCAATCTTCTGCTACACTTTTGTAGTTGGGCACAGGGCAGACATTAACACATTAATGCCAATAACGACTCGTTATTGGCCGCCATGCATTGAGTGCCAACAGCGAGTAAACTCGTTGTTCTTTTATTCGCTATTGGCATTCATAATTCATCCAGGAAGCCTCCGGGAGCCAGCTAAACCCTGTCTGATATTGCAACGCCTCAATACTGCCGCCGGGTGGATTTCGTGCGAGTTACACTCCACTCTAAACCGGAAGTGGCGCTCGGTGCATCGGGGAAAAAGCTCTGCCAGAGATATGTTGTTACGTGGATCAATATACACACCGAGTGCATTGGATCGCTTTCGAGGCGCAAGAATCAATATGCTTTCGGCGTTTATTGTGTCATACAAACGGAAAATGGATCTAGCAGATCGACGTCAAATAATTGGAATTTTTTTTCTCCAGAGGTAAGAGGAATCTAACGTTATTTCCAGCTCGATTGTCCATTTATTTCATTGCAATCTGTCCGATCAACGTATGGTCTTACTAAAGAAAGCCGCTAGTGACAATCAAGGAATCATAAACGACCCCCCCCCTTTCCTTCACGCATGATGGAGCATTATAGCGATCATATGCATTTGAAATGTTTAATATAGCGTGTATAGGGACGAAACGCCAATCGATAATGTATAATACGCGTCAGGGCCTATAACACGCATTCTAGGAATTACTGCTATACAGTCTAAAAACATACTTATATTCTCAATGGTACTAACACGACAATGTATTTTATAATATTTTATTTTCAGCTTTTATAGTTTCATAAACACACATCAAGACAAATCACAAACACAAAGAAATAAAAAATAAATAAAAAAAACACAACAATGTATGAATGGAAAAATCAGGAACGATAGATACCCGATGTTGAATGTTTCAAGTTTCAAGTTTCTTTAATAGTTGTCATACAGAAGTACAGAATACTTTTGTACAAAATGCTTCTTACTGTTGCGCTCCAGAGACTGTGCATGACAAGATAAGTATGAAATAAAAACATAGTAAAAATTAGAAGAAAAAAAAGAGGTCACAGTGTTCAGTTTAGACATATGTACAATGTTCGTAGACGTAGTTACCATACAATATACAATACTGTGCAGTGTACTAATATACAATACTATATAGTGCAAGGCATAAATGGACGAGGTGCAGTTTAGGTACAATTCACAGTAGGTGTACGAGTTGTAGTGCAAATCCTTTATCAATAAATATAAAGTGTAAGTGTGTTTGTGTGATCTAAAGTGTGGAGAGTGGGTGCTGCAGTGTGTTGTTTGTTTGAGTGAGTGTGTGTGTGCGTGTGGGTGTGTGTGCTGTGTGCATTTGATGGTTGTTGCATAGTGATTATTGTTCGTTTAGCGATTATTGTTCGTTTAGCAGCCTGATGGCCTGGGGATAGAAGCTCCTTCTGAGTCTTTCTGTGCTCGCCATAAGACTCCGGTATCGCTTGCCTGACGGCAGCAGTTCAAAGAGGCAGTTGTTCGGGTGGCTCGAGTCCTTAATAATTCTCTTAGCCTTCCCCTTGCACCGCTTGTTGTAAATGTTCTGGAGGGTGGGAAGCCCCCCTCTAATTGTGCGTTCGGCTGAACGTGTCACTCTTTGTAGTCTGCTACGGTCTTGTGCAGTGCTATTCCCAAACCAGGAGGTGATGTTGCCGGTCAGGATGCTCTCTATTGTACATGAGTAGAAGTTCCTAAGGATCTTCTGACTGACTTGGAACTTCCTTAGGCGCCTGAGGAAGTAGAGGCGTTGTCGTGCCTTCTTCACAACACTGTCAATGTGTGTGGTCCATGTCAAGTCCTCGGATATGTGGGCTCCGAGGTACTTGAAACTGTTCACTCTCTCAACTGGTGCCCCGTCGATGCTGAGGGGGCTGTAGTCCTTGACCCCCGACCTCCTGAAGTCCACAATCATCTCTTTTGTTTTGCTGACGTTCAGGGAGAGGCAGTTCTCCTGACACCACTGTGACAGGTTCTCTACCTCTTCCAGGTAGGCCCTTTCGTCGTTGGCAGAGATCAGGCCCACCACTACTGTGTCATCAGCAAATTTGATGATGGTGTTGTTGTTCCGCTGTGCTACGCAGTCATGTGTGTACAGGGAGTAGAGGAGGGGGCTCAGAACACAGCCCTGGGGGGCCCCTATGTTGAGCGTGATGGATGAGGAGGTGCAGTTGCCGGCTCTTACCACCTGGGGTCTGCCCGTCAGGAAGTCCAGGACCCACTGGCACAGGTCATAGTTCAAGCCCAGGTCCCTGAGCTTGGCTATGAGTTTGGAGGGGACTATGGTATTGAATGCTGAGCTGTAGTCGATGAACAGCATTCTCACATAGTTCCCCTTCCTCTTGTCCAGATGTGATGCTGCTGTGTGCAGCACATGGGCTATGGCGTCCTCCGTGGACCTGTTGGGGCGATATGCAAATTGCAGAGGGTCCAGGTTGATTGGGAGGGAGGAACAGATGTAGCCCTTCACTAGCTTCTCAAAGCACTTCATGGCTATGGAGGTGAGGGCTACAGGGCGGTAGTCGTTGAGGCAAGCGGGCGTAGATTTTTTGGGTACAGGGATGATGGTGGACTTCTTCAGACAGGTGGGGATGACGGCCTGTTCCAAGGACAGGTTGAAGATGTCAGTGAATACCGGGGCCAGTTGGTCGGCACAGACTTTTAGGACGCGGCCGGGGATGCCGTCCGGTCCTGCTGCCTTCCTGATATCCACTTTTTTAAAGATCCGTCTCACCTCATGCTCTGTTACCCTGAACACTGAGTCTCCATCAGCAGACCCCCCCCCCCCCATTGCCGTGGTTTGTAGGCTGGTGTTGTTATTCACAGCCTCAAACCTCGCATAGAAGGAGTTGAGATCATTTGCTAAGGAGATGTCACTGTTCAGTTTGAGGGGGGTTCCTTTGTAGTCTGTCATTGTTCTGAGGCCCTGCCACATGCCTCTAGAGTCAGCCTGTTCAAACTGAAGTTCAACTTTATCCTTGTAACGCCGTTTTGCCTCTATTACTGCTCTCCTGACGTTGTATCTTGCCATCTTGTGTTCTTCCATGTTGCCTGTCACCAGCCCGGTGTTGTATGCTGATGTGCGCACTTTCAGAGCCTCACGGACGGATTTGTCTACCCAGGGCTTTTGGTTTGGGTAGATATTAATTTTGGTGGTGGGGATTATTACTTCTACCTGAGTACAGACATAGTCAATCACCGTTTCGGTGTATTCGTTAATATTGGCTGTGTTATCACGGAGTACACTCCATTCTGTGCTTCCCAGCACTGCTTGGAGTGACTCTACTGACGTCACGGTCCAACGCTTAACCTCTCGCGAGACCACCGGCGTTCGCTTGAGACACTGTTTGTACTTAGGCAAAAGAAAAATTGCTGCGTGATCGCTTTTACCGAATGGACTAAGAGCCTGTGACTTGTACCCATTCTTAAATTGCGAGTATACATGGTCTAATATGTTCTCGCCTCTGGTGGGACAGGTCACATGCTGATAGAAATTCGGCAGCACCTTTTTAAGACGCGCGCTGTTGAAATCCCCCAAGACCAAAATGGCCGCGTCAACGTTAGCTGCCTGGAGTTTGTTTACCTCGTCGTGAAGTTTTGAAAGTGCGACCTCAGTGTTCGCGTGTGGTGGAATGTACACTCCGATGAGGATGATGGACGTTAACTCTCTTGGGAGGAAGAAGGGTCGACATTTTATCGTGATAAACTCCAGGTCTGGGGAGCAGTGGTTAGACATTTCTTTTGTGTTGCCTAAATCGCACCATTCCTTGTTTATCATGAAGGCAATGCCGCCTCCTTTCTTCTTTAGTGACTCTAATGCCGTCCGGTCTTTTCGTAGAACGAAGAAGTGGTCTGCCGGTTCTATTGCATGATTCGGGACATCTGGACTCAGCCAAGTTTCTGTGAAACAGAGGACGTTACAATCCCGAATGTCCCTCTGGAATTGGATCCTTGCTCTGATGTCGTCCAATTTGTTTCCTATCGATTGCACATTGGCCAACAATATGCTGGGCAATGTGGTTCTGTGTCGTTTGGACCTCAGTCTGTTCCGGACCCCGGCTCTCTTTCCTCGTCTTCGCGGCGGCTTTTGTCCGTGGCCGGCATAACAAAGGATCTCGGCAGGCCATTTCTGCTGTTCAGCGATCCGATCCAGAGAGCAATCCAAACGGTAAGTTTTTCTTAATCCAATGTCAATGATTGACTGACGGTCATACACATATAATGCACCAACAGTTGGTGCAAATAAAACTCCTAATACTATAAAAATTAACAAAATAAAGCACAGTCTCGTCGGAGCGATCAGAAAGGCAGCCATCACAGCAGCGCCAGTTCAGTTCGAATGGGCCATAGTAATGTCGATATAGCTATAATATTTAAAAAGTTATAGCCCTGCAAAGAAGGTCAGCCACTCCATAGGGTTACAGCACTGGCAGAGAGTGGTAAAGAATACTGCATGGCACCCAATGTGTTGTTCAGATAGTTCGTTGAGAAAAACAGTGTTATTGGTTTTGGGGGGTCTATACAAAAGAATGACAAGCACAGTCAGGGTTGACAGGAGTTTGAGGTGGAAAGCAAGACATTCAAATGGGGTGAATTCAGAAACAGTAATTGGAGTAAGTATAATGCTGGATCGGTAAAAAAGATTGCTAATCCACATCCGTGGGAGCATGATTTCTCAATATAACTATTTCTCAAAATTGTTGGGACATGGAAATGTAGGGTTTGTGAAATAATATTTAATGATTATCTTGTATCTTTGTTTGTGAAATATTAGTAATCATTTTTGGAAAGTTGTGCTTCGATCAGCGATTTATCTCGGCTGCTGCCCTACATTTTCAAAAGCCTATCTTAGTTAACTTCATCATCATAAATTATGCATGTAAAATTTATATAAATAATTGTCATTGTGTGCTATGCCTTTCGCATGATAGCATGATATATCACAGCATTAGTGGCGGATAACAAAACAGCACTTCATAGAGTCCACCATCACGCCGGCGTGATCAAGTGATGTCATTTGTTTGACGAGGTCTGGTGGAGAATTTCCGGATTATTTCAACACCCGTTGAAAGAGCAGGCCTGAAACTACATACTAGTTTTGATTTGGTGTTGATAGACCAAGAAATCATTGAAACAGGATAATTTCAATTCGATGCTAAATAAGGTTTTACACGTGCGTAAATTGTACTCTATTTGTATTATTATCTTCGCCGTGGTAAAAAATGTCTGAATCAGGGGAGCTCCAGTACCTCGGACGCTATTTCGGCGTCGGGGACAACCGTGCGCGTCACGGATCTGGGGTACACGAGTTCGACTCCCGGACTCGCCGTATTTTCTCAGAGTGTCTTTCCCCCGATCTATACCCCATTCAACCTGTTTCTGTCGGTCATGCTTGACCAGAAAAAGCGATAAACGCTAAAAGAACCAGCTGACTGGTCAAAGTAAAAAAAAAAAAAAAAAAAATGCCTGAATCTGCCGACTCGGCTCTACAGGTTGGATTTACAAGAACAGCGGAAATGCTTTGCAGACTGGAGAGAGAGTAAACATGATGGGAGATCACGCTAGTTTTTGCTCTTTTGGATTTTATTGTTTAACTCATTCAGCGGCATCGCTTAATGCGCCAGAGGGCGCTAGAACGCCATCGCTTTAATCAATGGGGGGACTGCGAGATTTGTGAGTGCTTAAAATATATCTTATATTATAGCTATGGGTCTAATACACCCGTCGATTGTCAGTGAGTTGCTTCCAGTCAACATGCCCAAAACAGATCCGTACATTTCCGTTTTATACCGTTTTGAATATGAGTATAGTTTTGGTGATTCTTAGTAATCCCAGGAAAAGACGCGATAATAGCCCTTTAGTGGAATACACTAAACACGTTGTAATTTTTCGCCTGATTATCGAATCGTCCTGAAATCAATGCTAGATTATCATTATTATCCTTGCTCATGCATACATAAAAATTGGCCCTCGTAGCGCGGCGCTCGCCCCCCCCCCCCCCCCCCCCCCCCCTGCACTCAACGGTAAACAGCCACACACACACAGACAGCGTCGTTCGCGGTAGAAAGAAATATCAGATCAACGCAAGATTTTATATATAGAGTCCTTACCTGGTCTTTGATGTAATGCAAAAGTATCCAATTATCTGATCGCCATTCCAAATACTGCTTGTGGAGGTCCGTCCCACATTACTGAGCGTTACACATGAACGGGCGGGCAGGGTTACTGTTCCATGCCATCGTTGTAAAGGCCTGCCTCGTCTGAGTATTTAAACCCCGCCCGCACGCGTCTATTTTTTTACCAAACGGTTTGTGCGTTTTGCAAATCTGATTGGCCACGCACGTTTCTGGTCATGTGACATGTGCGCCCAATCGCATGACGAGCAGTGTCTTAGCCCATTTCCGCGTCAAACAGCCTGCAAACGACCTAACGCCTAGTTTATCACTGGTTATGGCGACTCTTTCGCAGTTGGTTAAAGGTGACATGTACTATAAATGTCATTTTTCAGTCTCTAGCATTGTATTATAGTAATAGGAGTTCGTATCAATGTGTTTTAGTGTCTAAATACCATATTGGCGGATTGCTCTGATTCAGCTCAGCCCCTTTCCTCCTCCAGTAAATCAGGCAATTTTTATTTGAACGGCTGAGTCACGTCATTTGGACGCTGGGTAGCAGACAGTGATGTGATTGGCTCTGTGGTTGTAGCTAATGCCCGCCCACATTCTACCTAGACTGACTGTACACAGCGAGTGGAAACCACTTCCTCATACTCTGCATGGGGAGAGAGAGAGATAGAGAGCACTTGGGGGGGGGGGGGGGGACCTGCCGCGCGCCACACACCCGCAAACGGGAGATTGAAAGAAAGAAAAAAAAAACACAAGCTGCCGCGCGGACTCTCATCACCGAGAGGGAGAGAAAGGAAGAGGGAGAGAGGGGGCCTTGTCAATAACGGCCTGTCTTTTTTTCTCTCTCTCTCTCCCACCCCCTCCCTCTCTCTCTCTCTCTGTCTACCAGTGCAGACTGTGTGGACTGACTGTCACTCAAAGTGCTTATGGGCGGAGCCAGGCCATAACAGCCTGAAATCTTGAGGCTGAAAAATGATGGTTTTGAGTACTTGATTAGAAATATAAAACAATGCATTTTTTTGAAAAAAAACGTACAAATGTCTTCAATAGACTAACAGGAATTGTGTAAAGTTGCCCAAATAGTGCTAGGAATAGCAGTACATAGCCCCTTTAAGGTTAGAGTTTGGAATCAGGGCTGGCGTTCTATCGCCATGCTCTAAGACAAACTCTAACCTTAACCAACTTCGAAAGAGCGCCTAAGCTTAACCGTCCAAAGAACTTGCCGTCACATGATTGGGCGCACATGTCACATGACCAGAAACGTCAGTGGCCAATCAGATTTGCAAAACGCACGAACCGTTTGGTCAAAGTAATGACGCCGCCCGCACGGCTCAGATCGGCCCGGAAAAGAAACAACGCCATTTCTAATAGAGTGCAATTGTTATGGTTTGTAACCGACCTCAAACGCAACGGCACAGAGAGGAAGTTCAGAGTTAGCCAAAGCAAGGGCGTATTTATTTACAGAGTCACAAGATGGAATGAAGTACAGCAATCGAACAAACGGGGAATCTGGCATGTGAAGATGTTGCGGCTCTGCAGATACTCCCAGTAGGTAGTGGTGAGGAATTGGCTAGTGACGTTGAAGCGGCTCTGCAGATACTCCCAGCTTTCACTCCCGGTGGAAACGGAGAGAGAGAGAAATCAGAGTTAGCCCAACGAACACACAGAGGCAGAGAGGTGACTGATCCAGTATAAATCCAAGTGACTTGATCTTCGGTGTACACACAAGTCCAGAGAAAAAACAATACGGTATCTTCAGTGTTAATCTAACACAAAAATTAGGTGAGTCCAGTACAAACAAAAACGGGATCTCTTCGGTGTTCACCAAACACACAAAAAACTGATAATCCAAAAGACAGTTTCCAAAAACTCACCAGAGCGCAACGCGAGAAGTGGGCAGATAACGAGGCGTAGCTCCGAACGGGGAACCAGGTTCTCCACAGCAGTTCTCCACAAAATATCCTGGAGAGCAAAAGACAGGAACAGCGACGGGGAATGGCAGGTATATGCAGGTGTAATTCAGAACGACCCAACATCGATAGTAAGGGGGTCTGAGCATATAAAGCCTTCAGGGGCGCTAATTACAAGCTGTGACAGCTGCGGGATGAGATTGATACTTGCTCCAAAAGCGTGTGGCGGGGAAAGCACCAATCAAACACGGCACCTTAAAGGAACGGAGCGCGTGGCGGGGAATGCATTAATCACATAGTACCTTAAAGGAACGGAGCGTGTGGTAGGGAGCGGACCAAAACCTCACAGCAATACCGGCTGGAAGGCGGCGGCATTTGCCCTTTTGCGAGCTCAGACCCATTCCCAATGATAACATCAGGCTGGATGGATGAAAAATGAATGGATATAGCTAATAAAATAAATAACGATTAAAACCCGACTTTACTCGTGATTGGCACTGAGCGGTTGGCGAGTTAACCCGACTTTACTCGTGACTGGCGTTGAATGAGTTAAAAGGATCCCCATTAGCTGCCACCTAAGTGGCGAGCTAGTCTTCCTGGGGTCCACACAGAAAGACAACACAAAACACAACATAACTACATGAGATACATATGACAATCACAATTCACTTAATTAACAATGATAATCTAAAAACATTGTAGACATATTTATAAACATCAGAATATTTTCAGAAAATGTTATTACATTCATGGGTAGACATGAATATTTCCAGAAAAGGTTATTACATTCATGAGTAAATATTTCATTATTACATTCCTACAGTAGGTATTTCCACTCCCAATCGTGAACAGTATTTGCTCACATATTTAAGTAGTGCATTCTTAGGTGGTGATAAATAATACTGAATTAAAACGATAGACAATTCTAAATTACACAACACAGCCAGAGCAAGAGTTCCAGAGACACACAAGCACATCCCTTCTCCCTTCACTCTCTCTCTCTCACTCCGCACACACACACATTGACTTCACGCTGGACACTGCTGCATCTGGCAAACCTCCAGACCAGATCACAATCAGTGTATCCACTTAAGTCCATTAGAACCTTTGGTGAGGGATCTCACCAGATTAGCCCAGATCAAATAATTCAACTCATTGTCACAAAATGCCACAAGTCACTAATATACGACCGCCCAAAGGATTATAAAAATCCTGGTCAGGTACCACACTCTCCATCAATCACAGATCGTTATCAATAAAGACAGACAGACACACACACGCACATATGTGCACGTAAATGTGCGTACCACACACTCATGCACGGCAGACATACAGGCTGACCAATACACAAGACACACGACATGCACGCAGGACAGAGACCACATACACACTGGACTATTGGGGCAGCTAATAAAAAAACACCCTTTTCTTCTCTGCCTTCTTCTCTGCTTTGACTGGCACTGGAGACTGCTTCACGGACTGGACGGACTGACTGGACTCCACGGACAACACTGTTGGACGAACTGGACTTCACTGACTAGACTACAATGACTTGACTGTTTTTTCTTTTCTACCCGGCCGGCCGGTTGTACCAACTAGATTTCAATTGTACCTTGCTTATTCATTTTTTATAATACCTTGCTTATTCACTTTTTATAATAAATACCGTCAAAAGTATTTCATCTCTTTTATCTTTAAACATCTTATTACAACTTTCACGTATCCGAGTCTAAAACGTGACAGTGGTACTTGAAAGACACTTTGCTATTTATGGTCAGTGAGCAGTTATTCCAATGATTGATGGCACAATAAACAACCGTCCTCTTTAAAGCATCTGATTTTGGACGTGGTAACATAATCTGTCCATCATCGGCTGACCTAGTCAAATATGAATGAACCTGACTGCATCTGACAATTTGTTTGTATAAGAAAACAGGTTGAGACGAAAAGACGGGTCTCATTCTCCAAGGACTTACGACAAAAAGGGCTTTCTCTTAGGGCCATTTGAGACCTTTTCGGGACGATTTTGGGATTCACCAACCGTCCCAATAAAACATATATAATTAATATTATATTATAATATATTGTCTATATTCATGTCTTACCCGAAAAGGTCTCAAATGGCCCTAAGAGAAAGCCCTTTTTGTCGTAAGTCTGTTGGATAATGAGACCAGTGACTGTTCCTGAAAAATGTAACCTTGTTGAAAACCAGCCTATTCTCTACCGTTAACCATGAGAGTTGACGGTGCATACTGATAGTGTTTGTTCTCATGGAACAATGTAAGACTAACCTTGCAGCTCTGTTTTGGGCAGTTTGCAATTTTTTTAGTTGACCAAAGTTTGGATGCAGAGAACCATACTGGTGCACAATAATCCAGGTGACATAAAATTAAAGATTTTTTTAGTTGTTTTGTGCGGTATTAGTATTATGAGGCAAGGTAAGAAACCGGTGGCATGCTGTGACACGTTTGGTTGCTTTTAATCAAATATAAGTATTCCGATGGACTTTTGCGCCGTGTGATAGCACGTTGAACTTGAATTATCAAAGCTTGTAAAAGGGCAAGAAGACACAATCTGGATTGCCTACACCTGTTTGTTTAACGAGCCACAGGCGCACCTGCTGCTATTCACCATGGCTTTGTGAGAACTGGAGTCTGGAGCAGGGGCGTATCTAGACCCAGCACTTCAGTAGGGCACAGAAGGGCACCAAAAAAAATTGGCCGGTTTTGGCCGGTTTGTGGGCGAAAATGGGTGGATTTTGTAACTATTTTTTTTTAACTTTATTTCGGTTTTAGGGTTAGGTTAGGGTTATGTTATTTAATTATTTTGGGGAGCCAGCCCCCCAAACTCCTGAAATGCATAGAAATCTATGAAATAAATAAAACAATCTGACATTTATATTAAAAAGAGCTAGCCACCCAAACCCCTAAAATACCTAGAAATCTATGCATTTTGGAACAGTTACTATATATATAGTCAATAAAGCATTTAGTCATACTTAAAGTTTAAAGTGCTTTACTTGCATTGAACATTGCATTGAACATTGAACATTGAGGAGACATCATTAGAAAGCACAATGTATGTTTCCATAGTTACGCAGATGACACACAATTGTACATCTCCGCTGAACCAAATGATCACACAGCTATAAACTCCATTTCCGCCTGTCTCTTAGCAATAAACAAATGGATGACGAACAACTTCCTAAAATTAAATGAGGGCAAAACTGAAATCCTACTAGTCGGTCCTATAACAAAAAGAGAAATGTTACAGAGCAATATGGGGCAACTTACTCCTTGGATCAAACCCGAAGTTACAAGTAAGTAACCTAGACTGGCTTCTGGTAACATTTAGAATTGATTTCAAGGTCCTCCTCCTTATATACAAAGTATAAACATTGTGATAATCTACTACTGGTCTATTGAAGGTTCCAAGCCACAGTCTAAAGAAAATCAGGGATGCAGCCTTTGCTAACTATGCACCAAAGTTATGGAACACACTACCTATGGACATTAGGGAAGCTAGATCTCTTAATATTTTCAGAAATAAGCTAAAAACGTACCTCTTCACCATAGCCTTCTAATACACCCCGCTGTTGATTGTACTGTAGCACTATTTTACTCTGGCCATTCTATTGCATAATTTTACTATCTATTCTACTATTCTATTATTGCACTGTATTATTGGTGTGCAAACCAGTCAACTTACAAAAAAGAGCCTGTTGGAGGATTTCAACAAGATAAATGCAGTGCAAAATATTTCACTATAATATTTCAAAGCGAAGTAAAAAATATTATAATAATTATTTGATCATGTTAAATGATCATTTGATCATGTTAAAAAAGGGAAAATAAAAAACATTTGTTAAAAAAAAAAGAAAAAAAATGTATCACTGGGGCACAGATGATCATCAGTAGGGCACGTGCCCTAGTGATAGTGGTCTAAATACGCCGATGGTCTGGAGCACAGCCCAATTGCTGAATACACGAGAAGAGAAAGGGAGCGGTTTCAAGGGTGTTTAATTGAATAGAGCAACACAGGAATTGGGGGGGAAAATAGAACGGGGTTAATGTTCTGTCCTGTGGCTGCCACGGCGGCAGTGAGCGAGCAAGCGGTCCTGGTGCTTGTCGGGGGAGCTGCTGGGGGGGCAGCGGGTGAATAGGGGTTCCTCTCGGGAACAGGTGACGTCCAGACAGGGACGCTGGAGCTGCTGGGTGGCAGCGGGAGATAGGTGTTCCTCTCGGGAACAGGTGACGTCCAGACAGGGACGCTGGAGCTGCTGGGTGGCAGCGGGAGATAGGTGTTCCTCTCGGGAACAGGTGACGTCCAGACAGGGACGGCGGTCCTTTGGGGCACAGGAGAGAAACGGGTTAGAGTAAGCCAATACACGGAGAGTATCTAGCAGTAGAGCTTGTGGCAGAGACGTCGTACCTGGGCAGTGGTAATTAATACCACGACAGCTTCTGGTCAGCGTCGAGGTGTAGATATAGTCCCCTCATCAGGGGAGGATAGGGTGCAGCTGGGGAGAGTGGTGTGCTTGCCCGTGTGTGAATTAGGGGGATGGAATACAGCTGGGTGAATGAGGGTGAAGGAAGGGGTGACTGAAGAAAGAGAGGATGATGAGAAGTGCGCAGTGGATAGAGAGGGGGATGAAGAGGAGTGTGGAAAAGGAGGGGGAGTGAAGTAGGCCCGTGCTGTGATTATGACAGGACCCCCCCCCTCGACGGGCGCCTCCAGGCGGCCCAGGCTTGTCAGGGTGAGCCTGATGAAAGTCCTGGACGAGAGTTGGGTCCAGGATCATTGGCCGGGAGATCCAGCTCCGCTCTTCCGGGCCGTAGCCCTCCCAGTCGACCAGGTACTGGAAGCCGCGGCCGTGGCGCCGCACGCCCAGCAACTCCCGGACCATGTAGGCCGGGTGGTCGTCTATCACCAGCGGAGGAGGGGGCTCTGGAGCAGGGGGAGACAGGGGACTGGAGACCACCGGTTTGAGCTGGGAGACATGGAAGGAAGGGTGAATGCGCATATGGGGGGGAGCTGGAGCTTGACAACAGAGGGATTAATGAGGGACAGGACCTTGTAGGGCCCCACGAAACGGGGGGTTAGCTTTCGTGAGACGGATTTGAGAGGCAGGTCCCGAGACGAGAGCCATACCATCTGACCTGGTACATAGGCGGGAGCCGGGGTCCGGTGGCGGTCGGCGAAGCGCCGGTTCTGGTCCGCAGTCCGGAGCAGCACAGCCCTCGTCTCCTCTCAGATCGTCCTGCAGCGACGGATATGGTCCTGCACCGATGGTACGGCGATCTCCTCTTCCTGGGCAGGGAACAGCGGGGGTTGGTAGCCCAAAGATGACTCGAAGGGGGACTGACCTGTGGCCGCCGAAGAGAGGGAATTGTGGGCGTATTCCACCCATGGCAGGAAGGCGCTCCAGCCGGAGGGGTCCCGGGCTGTCACGCAGCGGAGTGCGGATCCCAGGTCCTGGTTGGCCCGCTCCGACTGGCCGTTGGTCTGAGGGTGGAACCCGGAGGAGAGGCTGACCGTGGCCCCCAGAGCCCGACAGAACGCCCTCCAGACCTGGGATATGAACTGAGGGCCTCTGTCGGAGACGATGTCAGCTGGGATCCCATGGAGCCGGAAGACGTGGAGTACCATCAGGTCAGCAGTCTCTGCAGCAGAGGGGAGTTTGGGGAGAGCAACGAAGTGCACAGCCTTTGAGAAACGGTCAACAATGGTGAGGATGGCAGTGTTACCGTGTGAGAGGGGAAGGCCGGTGACGAAGTCCAGGGCGACGTGCGACCAGGGCCGACCGGGGACTGGGAGTGGACGAAGGAGTCCGGCGGGCGGTCGGTGGGAGGCCTTCGCACGAGCACACACGGTGCACGCCAGGACGAAAGCGCGGGTGTCCTCTCTCATGGTGACCCACCAGAAGTGCCTCTTCAGCAGAGATAGTGTCCGGTCGATCCCCGGGTGGCACGCGAACCGGGAAGCGTGAACCCACTCGAGCACCTGGGAGCGGACGAGGTCAGGGACAAAAAGCCGGTTAGGTGGACCGTTACCTGGGTCCGGCTGGGCACGCTGTGCCTCCCTGACGACGGACTGGATCTCCCAGGTGGCGGTGGCCACCAGACAGGAGGTAGAGAGGATGGTGTCGGGGTGTGTGGACCCCTCCTCAGGGACGAACTGCCGGGAGAGGGCGTCTGGCTTGGTGTTCTTGGAACCAGGCCGGTAGGTCAGGGTGAAGTTAAACCTAGCGAAGAACAGTGCCCAGCGAGCCTGGCGAGAGTTCAGGCGCTTGGCCGTTGAGACGTAGGCGAGGTTCTTGTGGTCCGTCCAAACCAGGAAGGGGACCTCCGATCCCTCCAGCCAGTACCTCCATTCCTCCAGGGCTAGCTTGACCGCCAGGAGCTCCAGGTTCCCGATGTCGTAGTTGACCTCGGCTGGGGTTAGGCGGCGTGAGAAAAAGGCGCAGGGGTGCAGCTTCTGGTCGGTGGCAGAGCGCTGGGAAAGAACCGCCCCTATTCCGGTGCAGGAGGCGTCCACCTCCACCACGAACTGGCGGGACGTGTCCGGCTGGACGAGGATGGGAGCGGTGGTGAAGTGCCGGCGCAGCTCGGCGAAGGAGCTGTTTAACGTTGGTGGGACGGGGCCAGTCGGACACCGCTCTGATCTTCTCGGGGTCCGCCCGGATCTTGCCGCCCTCTATGATGTGTGGTGTTATCATAGTTTAGACCATCTATGTGGGCCGGGTCTATTGGTATGACGAACAGGAAGTAAGGTGAGTGCCCGGCCAATAGGAATGGGGCTGGGGACTATGTATAGGAGGGGAGTTCAAGGTAACGGGAGAGTTAACTGACGTGATTGCGATGGTAAATAAATGACCAGATCAGTTCACAGTTGTGGTCTCACGTTATTCCAAGAATACGCGACATGGTGTCAGAAGTGCTGTGAAACAGATCAAACGGTCTACCTCGGAGGTGGAGAAAGAGCAGCCAGGTAGAAGCGGAGGTAGCATCATGGCTAACGTACCTGCGGCTACTTTCAACATCCAACCGCCTGAGCCCTTTGATTTCTCCAAGCCGCTCGAGTGGACTAAATGGATCAGGAGATTCGAGAGGTTCCGTCAGGCAAGCAATTTAACTGCAAACTCAGAAGAAAATCAGGTAAACACGTTGATTTACTGTATGGGAGATGAAGCGGATGATGTTTTGAGAGGCTTGAATCTCAGTGCTACAGACCAGCTGGAATACGGTAAAGTGCGAGATGGCTTTCAGTCTTTCTTTGTTGTGAAAAAGAACATTGTGTATGAACGTGCACGTTTTAACATGCGCAAGCAGGAAGCAAACGAGACTGTGGATGCATTTATTACTTCACTGTATGGATTAGCAGAGCACTGCAATTATGGGACGTTGCATGATGAGCTAATTAGGGACAGGATCGTAGTGGGACTGGCTAACACACATCTCTCAGAACGCATGCAGATGGAGACAAATCTAGACCTGGAAAAAGCCATTAACATGGCTAGACAATCAGAAGAGATTAAAAAACAGCAACACACACTGAGGAGCGATGCCGGTTGTGTAAGACTCATGGATAGTGTTAGCTCTATGGACAGAGTGTTTAAAGGCAGGCAGCAGTATGACAAGCCTAGTTTCACCAAAAATAAGAGTTATGGAGCACACAGCAGCCAGAGTAAAAATCAAAACAGCTCACAGTGTTACAAATGTGGGGGCGGACCCCATCCTAAACACGAGTGCCCTGCAAATGAGGTCAGGTGCCATTCCTGTGGGAAAATGGGTCACTACCAGCGTGTGTGCCGTGCTGGTAAGGCTGTGCATGGTATTGAGGAAGAAGAGGAAAGGGGCTATTTTCTTGGCTCTGTGACATCTGAGCAAGAGGCATGGACTGCTGAGATAGGCATAATGGGGAAAAGCATCGTTTTCAAATTGGACACCGGAGCGGATGTTACGGCTGTGTCACAGACAATGTTTAACAGTATATTTTCCCATGCACAGCAGAAAGCAGAGAGACCCTTATTGGGTCCAGGACGGGTTCCGTTGGATGTGTCGGGTTTCGCCAGACTGCAGCTGAGAAAGGGAGCCAAACATACCACGGAGAAAGTCTATGTGGACAAAAATCTGAGTACGCCATTGCTCGGGTTGCCAGCCATAGTAGCCCTGGGCCTGCTCATCCGTGTCAACAGTGTGGACAAGGGGACCCTCAAGACGAGCTACCCAAAGCTAAGCAGTGGGCTGGGTATGGTACGTAGATCATATCACATTAAGCTTACACCCAATGCTGTGCCGATTTCCTTGAAAACCCCCAGGAGAATTCCACTGCCGTTGGTGGGGAAGGTCAAGGAAGAGCTCCAACGCATGGAAAGGCTGGGTGTTATCAGCCGCGTGAAGGAGCCGACCGCCTGGTGCGCCGGCATGGTGGTCGTACCCAAAAAAGAGACAGAGAAGGTGCGTTTATGTGTGGACTTGACAGGCTTGAATGAGTATGTGTGCCGTGAAAAGTAAATTTTACCGTCAGTAGAGCAGAATCTCGGGACACTTGCGGGAGCAAAGATATTCAGCAAATTGGATGCCAACATGGGGTTCTGGCAGATTCCACTCACGAAGGAATCAGCCAAGTACACCACGTTCATTACACCCTTTGGCCGATTCCACTTTAACCGTCTTCCATTTGGAATCGCCTCAGCACCTGAACACTTCCAGTGCATGATGGCGGAGGTCATAGAGGGGCTAGAAGGGGTGGTCTGCCACATTGATGATCTATTAGTGTGGGGGCGGGACCAGGAAGAGCATGATGCTCGACTCCATGCTGTGCTACAAAGAGTGGAAAAAGCTGGCCTCACCCTGAATGTGGACAAATGTGAGTTCTCCAAGAGTGAAATGCTTTTCCTGGGTCACATCATCACATCGGAGGGCATCCGCCCTGACCCGAGGAAGACAGAGGCCATCACAGAGTTGGCGGAGCCTACGAACGTTACTGAATTGAGGAGTTTTCTCGGCATGGTCAATCAGCTGGGAAAGTTCATCCCTCAGCTGGCCGAGACTGATAAGCCGCTTCGGGACCTCCTCTCAAAGAGAAATTGTTGGGTCTGGGACGTGGACCAGGCTATGGCGTTTGAAGCGCTGAAGAAGGCACTGTGTTCTGCTCCTGTGCTGGCTATGTATGACCCGAACAGAGACACTAAAGTGTCAGCTGATGCATCATCATATGGATTGGGAGGCGTTCTTCTCCAGAGAGAGGAGGAGGGATGGAAGCCTGTGGCGTATGCATCGCGCTCACTCAATCCAACTGAGCAGCGTTACGCGCAGGTAGAGAAGGAGGCGCTAGCCCTCACATGGGCCTGTGAAAGGTTCCGGGATTACCTCATAGGGAAACATTTCTGCCTGGAGACCGACCACAAACCCCTACTCAGTCTACTTGGAGCCCAAGCACTGGATCTGCTGCCGCCAAGAATCCAGCGCTTCAGAATGAGGCTCATGCGCTACTCATACTCCATTGTGCATGTACCAGGAAAGTCACTTTGGACAGCAGACATGCTGTCGCGTGCACCTGTGGAGTCACGTATGTCTGCAGGAGATAAAGAGCTGATGGAGAGCACCAACATATACGTGGACTTTGTTCTCGAGAGTCTACCTGTCAGTGCCTCATACATGGAAAACCTGAAAGAACAGCTGAAAGCTGACAGTGTTTGCTCACGTATTATAACACTGTGCACAGAAGGATGGCCAGCGCATGTAAAAGAGGAACCGCTGTTGAAAAACTACTGGCCAGAGCGAGATACACTCACAGTGGAAGATGGATTACTGTTGAAAGGAGCACGGCTTGTAATACCAGCAACAATGCAAAATGATGTGCTGGCCAAAATACATGAGGGACACCAAGGCGTGGTGAAATGTAAAGCGCGCGCGCATCAGTCCGTGTGGTGGCCAGGACTCGGGCAGCAAATAAATAACATGGTACTCAACTGCAGGACATGTATACAAGAGCGCCATAACCACAGAGAGCCACTCATGGTGTCTGAACGCCCTGAAAGACCATGGCAGAAGTTGGGGGCAGATCTGTTTGTCTTGGGAAGCAAGACATACCTGCTCGTTGTCGACTACTTCTCCAGGTATGTTGAGATTGCACTATTATCTCACACCAGGTCCCACCTCTCCAGAGTGGTTACAGCCCGGCTCAACTTCTCATGGGCCGACGTCTCCGCACCACTGTGCCGACCATTCCCTCCCAGCTGGTTCCTGCGCTGCCGGACTGCAGTGCGTTCACTCGGAAGGAGGAGAAGAGAGGCGTGGCGGATGCTGAAACTTACAACAAACGTCACCGTGCCAAAGCTCTCAGTGACTTGTCACCAGGAGAACAAGTATGGGTCACTGACGCTGAAGAGTCTGGGACAGTGCTCCAGAAGCACTCCACTCCAAGGTCATACTTGGTGGATCTACCTCAGGGGGTGGTGAGACGCAACCGCCTGCACCTGATACCTCTTCAGACATCTGAGCAGGACAGAGGTTCCCCACTACAGCACCAAACGCCAGAGCCAACTCTTGAGCAGGCTGAGCCAACTCCTGAGCAGGCTCCCATGTCACCGGGTGTGGTATCCCAAGCCGCACCTAAAGGGACTCTCACTCTCAAAACCCGGTCTGGGAGAACTGTAGTGAAACCTAATAGGCTTGACCTGTGAACTGGGGGGGGGGAAAGGGGATCTGAAATTGTTAAAAAAAAAAAAAAAAAAAAGCACAAATGTTTATTTAAATGTTATGTAAATATGGTATGTAGAATGTAAATGGTATAGTCTAGTATAAGGCACTATGAATAATAATGTTTGGTTAACAGGGTTAAACAGGGACAGCTCACAAGTCGCCCTAACCTGAGCAGCTGAGAGGACGCTGGCGTTTGATGTCGCCGCTTCTCAGTCGCTCCACTGAGTTAACGTTCCTTCCCTTACTAAACATTTTTTGTCTGGGCTACTAACGTTAGATTCAGATCTTTTTTACTTTGCCATAACAGTGTGATAATTTTCATTTATCCGGTTTTTGTGTTTACTCACCCTCTCTGCTGATCAGCTGGGCTAGTGTTTGCTACCTGCCCGCTGTCAGCGTCAGCTGTTAGCATCGTTAGCCCCGTTGTCAAACTAGCCAGCCGGCTTCCCTCTACTCCTGGGTTTTCGGTTTGGATCATCTTTTTTCCATCACATGTTTTTCCCCAACTGGATTAACTCTCTACATGTACCTGGATTGTTCGTGAGTTCTGATCACTCCACCGCAGTGTGCTGTTGTCCGAGGCTGGATTCGTTGTGTGTGGCTGGTCGTTAGCCGGTTAGCTGCTCCGGTCGATATGCTAACATACTCCTCTCACCAACTTCGGAGCTTTCTCAACGCAGCTGCGCCAATCTGGCTGGATACCATCAGATCACTCGGACTCCTTCAACGCCCCCGCTATATACATCGAGCATCCCGCTACAAACTCATCTGCACAGATTCCACTATTCCAGTGGTAGTATCTGCTCTGCGCTTCCGTGTTGTTCATCAACGTCATCACAACACACCTCACGTGCGCACCAGCTGTCTGAAGCCCCTGGCCTGCTCAGACAGTAGCACCCCTCCCACTCTGCCTGTCTCCTCCACAGCCACGTTCATGCTGCTCAATACTCGCTCCCTCAATAACAAGGCACTACTCATCCATGATATCATCACTGAAAGAAAACTGGATTTTTTTATGTTTGACTGAAACATGGCAAAATAAACAGGATTTCATCACACTAAACCAAGCTACACCCCCTGGTTACATCTACCTCCAGAAACCGCGCTCCACGGGCCGTGGCGGCGGGCTGGCTGTCATTCATCGTACAGACTTCCAGGTCAAGGAGATCCCCACTCCTGATCTCACATCATTCGAATGCATTACATTCTCTCTCTCCGGATCTCCTGAACCTCAACCTCAATTCGCCCTGATTTATCGCCCCCCCAAAGCCTCCACCACCTTCCTGTCAGAGCTAACCGAGCTCCTGTCCTCCTTCTGCTCCAGGTCCCTCACCACCTATCTGCTCGGAGATTTCAACATCCATGTTGACTCCACCAACTGCAACTTTGCCGCTGATTTCCTGTCGCTTCTGGACTGCCTCAGCATCACGCAGCATGTCCAGGGCCCCACCCACTCCAAAGGCCACACTCTGGATCTGGTCTGCTCCACCGGTAACCCCCCCTCCCACCTGCAGTGTCTAGACCTTGCGGTATCTGACCACCATGCCATTCTTTTCACTGTCCCTATCCCCCCGCCCAGGCAGCGCCCAACGCGCACCCTCACATTCAGGGACACCAAGTCAGTGTGTGCATCAGCCCTATCTGACCTCATCACTACCCACATGGCCCCGGTTCCCTCCGATACCTCCCCGGACACCTTAGCGGCCTGTTACAATGCCGCCCTCTCCCTCAGCCTGGACTCTCTGGCGCCCCTCAGAAGCCGGAATGTGTCCTTTCCTCGCCCTGCCCCATGGTTTACCTCTGACCTCCGCTCTATGAAAAGAGTGGGTCGACGACTGGAGCGACTCTCCAGGCGATCTGGCCTCACCGTCCACCGTCTGGCCTTCGTCGACCACGTGAGGTCCTACAGAGAGGCTCTCTCCAAGACTAGGACCGCATACTACTCCACCCTCATCACCTCACAGCAAAATAACCCCAGATCGCTTTTCTCAACCATAAATCGTCTCCTCCGCCCTCTCACTGCCGCCCACACTGATGCTCCTGACCTCTGCTCTAAGTTCCTGGACTTTTTCCAGGCTAAAGTGACTTCCATCCACCAACAACTCATGGTGCCCGCCCCCTCCCCTCCTCACTTACCCCTGACGCCGGACTACATGCTCCCAGCTGCATCCCTCCATCCCCAGTGCTCTCTCTCCTCCTTCTCCCCAGTGGATGTTCCGCTGGTCATGAAGCTGGTTACCAGAGCCAAAGCTTCCACCTGCTCCCTCGACCCCATGCCTACGGTACTGGTCAAGGCCTGCCTTCCTACCCTCTGCCCCATCATAACGGACATCATCAACTCCTCTCTGTCATCTGGAATAGTTCCCTCCTGTTTCAAAACCGCCTCCATCACTCCCATCCTAAAAAAGCCTGGTTTGGACCCTGAGGTGCTGGACAACTACCGGCCGATCTCCAACCTTCCTTTCCTAAGCAAAACCTTGGAAAGGGCAGTCGCCGCCCAGCTTCATCAACATCTGTCCAACCATGAGCTCTACGAACCCCTTCAGTCAGCCTACCGAGCACATCACAGCACAGAGACCGCCCTCATCAAGATCACTAATGACCTCCTCCTTGCTGCAGACTCCGGACACATCAGCCTCCTCATCCTTCTCGACCTCTCCGCGGCGTTTGACACAATATCCCACTCAGTCCTCCTCAAATGCCTCTCCGACAACCTAGGCATCACCGGTACAGCTCTGTCATGGTTTCATTCATATCTCACTAATAGATCTCAGTTTGTCAGCGTCAGCGGCTCATCCTCCCCCCCGGCCCCAGTCAACCACGGTGTCCCCCAGGGCTCTGTGCTGGGTCCCCTACTATTCACCATTTACATGCTCCCCCTCGGTCAGATTATACGTCACCACGGACTCAACTTCCACTGTTATGCTGATGATACTCAGCTCTACATCAGCACCTCACCATCCTCCCAGCTCCCCCCACAGTCTGTAGTCAACTGCCTCCACGCTATAAAAACCTGGATGGCAACCAAATTACTCAAACTCAACAGCAAAAAGACAGAGCTCATGGTTGTGGCCCCCAAGGCACTGCTCGGGAAGGTTGGAGATCTCCTCCTCCACGTTGACGGCTGTTCCATCTCCCCGTCTCTCGAAGTCCGTAACCTGGGCGTCACCCTTGACTCCACACTTTCATTTCACTCCCACATCAAATCTGTCACCAAGTCTGCCTTCTACCACCTCAGGAACATCTCCCGTCTCCGACCCTCACTCTCAGACTCTGTGGCGGAGACCCTGATCCACTCATTTGTCACCTCCCGGTTGGACTATTGTAATGGAGTCCTGTTCGGGGTACCCAGCAAAGCCCTGGACAGGCTCCAGTATGTCCAGAACTCAGCTGCCAGGGTTCTCACTCACACCAAGCCCTGGCAGCACATCACCCCCACCCTCATCCATCTCCACTGGCTTCCAGTCAGGTTCCGCATCACCTTCAAACTCCTGCTCCTCACCTACAAATCCCTCCATGCCCTCGCCCCCCGGTACCTGTCTGATCTCCTCCACCAGTACACTCCATCCCGGAACCTACGATCCTCTGATCTAGGTCTCCTCTCCATCCCTCGCACCAGGTTACGGACTTTTGGGGACAAAGCCTTCAGCGTGGCGTCCCCTACCCTCTGGAACTCTCTCCCCCCCGAAATCCGCAACGCCCCAACCCTGGACACCTTCAAATCCGCTCTAAAAACACACCTCTTCACCAAGGCTTTCCCCATCAGTTAGTTTTAGATTAAATTAGGTCCATTATCCCCTACTTTCCCTCATCCCCTCTTCCCCCTCCCCCCCTACTTTCCTTGCCCTATTTTTTGTCCTGATTGTAAAGCGACCTTGGGTTCTATGAAAGGCGCTATATAAATTTGATTTATTATTATTATTATTATTACACAAGAGGCAGAATAATCCTCTAAGGTTTGAGGAGACAAAGGCAGTCTACCCTTTTGTTCTCAAGAAAGGGGAGATGTGGTGTTATCATAGTTTAGACCATCTATGTGGGCCGGGTCTATTGGTATGACGAACAGGAAGTAAGGTGAGTGCCCGGCCAATAGGAATGGGGCTGGGGACTATGTATAGGAGGGGAGTTCAAGATAACGGGAGAGTTAACTGACATGATTGCGATGGTAAATAAATGACCAGATCAGTTCACAGTTGTGGTCTCACATTATTCCAAGAATACGCGACATGATGTAGCCAAGGAAGCCGATGGAGGAGACGTGGAACTCACACTTCTCCGCCTTGACAAACAGCTTGTTCTCTAGAAGACGCTGGAGGACCCGGCGGACGTGCTGGACATGCTCCTCCATGGAGCGGGAGAAGATCAGGATGTCATCTAGGTAGACGAATACGGAGCGGTGGAGTACGTCACGGAGAACGTCATTGACGAGGGCCTGGAAGACAGCAGGGGCGTTGGTCAGACCGAAAGGCATTACCTTGTACTCGAAGTGGCCGAGTGGTGTCTTGAAGGCCGTCTTCCACTCGTCTCCTTCCCGCATGCGGACAAGATGGTAGGCGTTCCTGGGGTTCCCCGGGCGTTGCGGGGTATCGGCAGGGCGTCAGTAGCGATGTTGTAACGGGAGACTACTCCGGCATCGATGAGGTTCTCGTCGGCCCCTGAGTCAACCAGAGCAGATAACGGGAGTGTTTGGTTATTCAGACACAGCGTGGCGCGGAATAGCATGTTTGGGCCAGAGCTGGGAGCGATATCTAAACTCGAACAGACGCCCAGCGCTACTGTCGAGCCCCGTCGTTTGGGCGAAGCGAGCAAGAGGCAACTGAGTGACCCGTTTGACCGCAGTACAGGCATGCTCCAGTAGCGAGCCTGTGTCTGCGTTCGCTGGGAGGGAGACGTGACCGGTCGAGATCCATGGGCTCGGAGGACCTATTTTCTTCGGCGCGGGCAGCGCGACGAGGCGGGCCGGTTACAAGCGGACGAGTGGTGCTAGCTTTCTCCCGACGATGTTCCCGAAGGCGCAGGTCCAGTTCTCTGGCCAAATGGATTAATTCGCCCAGGGAGGTGGGTCTTTCTTTGGACGCAAGCTCGTCTTTAATAGTGTCGTTCAAACCTTGGCGAAAGGCGCCTCGCAACGGTGTGTCCCCCCAGTCGGAGCCGGCGGCGAGGATGTGGAAATCGATAGCGTATTCGCTTACGCTGCGGCTTCCCTGGTGGATAGAAAACAAGCCGGAGGCCCCCTCTGAGTCATCTGGAGGGTGGTCAAACACCTTACGCATGTCGTCGACGTATTGTGAGTACGAATTGCAGAGGAAGGAATTGTTGAAGTGGAGAGCGGTGGCCCATCTCAACGCCACGCCTGTGAGCAGCGCCGACAGGTAAGCCACTTTAGACCTATCGCTGTGAAATGTGTGGGGTTGTTGTTCGAACACTAACAAGCATTGGAATAAAAACGCACGCCATTTGGAGACGCTTCCGTCATAACGTTCCGGTGCGGGGACAGGGGGTTCCCTATGCGGGGGGCTTGGTGCAGCGGGGGTAGCGGCTGATGAGCCCTGCTGTGACAAGTGTGCCTCGATAAGTTGATACTGTTTTTCTCGCTCAACGGAGTCGAGGGCGGCCAGCTGTGCCGTGACGGCGTCTAGGGAGTGGGCGAGTTGGTCTACCCGGACGGTCTGGCCGTTAATGATACTCACAGACTGCTTCTGAAACTTTTTCCATTCCTCGGTCTCGTGTACAGCTGGTGCTGTCATCTTGGTCGTGGTATTCTGTGAGAACTGGAGTCTGGAGCACAGCCCAATTGCTGAATACACGAGAAGAGAAAGGGAGAGGTTTCAAGGGTGTTTAATTGAATAGAGCAACACAGGAATTGGGGGGGGAAATAGAACGTGGTTAATGTTCTGTCCTGTGGCTGCCACGGCGGCAGTGAGCGAGCAAGCGGTCCTGGTGCTTGTCGGGGGAGCTACTGGGGGGGCAGCGGGTGAATAGGGGTTCCTCTCGGGAACAGGTGACGTCCAGACAGGGACGCTGCAGCTGCTGGGTGGCAGCGGGAGATAGGTGTTCCTCTCGGGAACATTTGACATCCAGACAGGGACGCTGGAGCTGCTGGGTGGCAGCGGGAGATAGGTGTTCCTCTCGAGAACAGGTGACGTCCAGACAGGGACGGCGGTCCTTTGGGGCACAGGAGAGAAACGGGTTAGAGTAAGCCAATACACGGAGGGTATCTAGCAGTAGAGCTTGTGGCAGAGACGTCGTACCTGGGCAGTGGTAATTAATACCACGACAGCTTCTGGTCAGCGTCGAGGTGTAGATATAGTCCCCTCATCAGGGGAGGATAGGGTGCAGCTGGGGAGAGTGGTGTGCTTGCCCGTGTGTGAATTAGGGGGATGGAATACAGCTGGGTGAATGAGGGTGAAGGAAGGGGTGACTGAAGAAAGAGAGGATGATGAGGAGTGCGCAGTGGATAGAGAGGGGGATGAAGAGGAGCGTGTGGAGGACGTGAGGGGAAAAGGAGGGGGAGTGAAGTAGGCCCGTGCTGTGATTATGACAGGCTTAACACAATGGGGACCAGCCACGTATAAATACAGGTTTCGGTGCCATGCGTTGTGGACCAGAGGCACGTATATAGCCGTGGCAAGTTGTTATTGTTTTATTCCATATTAACACTTTCAGTGCCACCAGGTGGCGCCAGAGTTAGCGCTTGAATGCCACCATCCACTTTAATGTTATCGTTAATATCGCCTAATCTATGTTTTAAATTATGGCTATGTGTCTAATCTGCCCGTCGCTTATCAAATAATCCTTTTCCAGTCAGTGCTATCAAGGCAGATTGGTTTTTTATCGCTTAATTTCCGTTTGAGAGCATTTTGAAAAGCACCCGTTTTGAGGTAAAAAAACAGTCCATTCTGGGCCATTCTGTAATAATCGTCTTTTACTGGAATATTCCAGAACGTTGATATTTGTCGGCCTATTTATGAATCGTTTTCAAATAAACGCTAGATGATCAATATTATACGTACACGCACGCCCATTCGAGCCGTGCACGGATAATCGCTGTGTTAATTTCCTCTTGGATTTTTACAGTGAAACCGATAGACATTTCATAAAACAGCTTATATCTTCATCAAAATTAGTCTGATTATCCTAACACTGATAACATAGATTCTGTCGTATATTTCTAAATGAAAACATGAATAAATGCAAGTGAAATGTACAAGGAAAAAGATTAGAAAGACAAAAATGCTGATTGAGAGTACACCATGTGAAGTTATTTCTGAGACCCTAGGCTACAGAGGGTAAGAGGCAGGTTGACTCCCCAGAAAACAGATGGCTGACCTTAAGACAATAAAACTGACCCCTCAGGACTATAGTAAGACGGGCCGAAAGGAGAACTATCGTTGAGAACTAAAACAAACTGAGAATAACCGTTGAGATCATAAAGGTCATATTTACCCTACGGAAGGAAACTTCAGGTTACAACACGGCAGCTGCTGACTAACCCAGAGGTCAGAAAGGTGACACAGGCTATTTGGAAATTTCCCATTACACAGAGAACTGCCACTAGTTGAAAGAACAATGCAAAGCAATGATATACTAAAAGATTTAGCAATTTCATAAGTTACATGTAGGCATAACTCTTAGAACAATTAGAATAACTTAGTCACAATAAAGAATAGAAACTCTTAAATATTAGAAGGTAAAACTATACAAATATTGGTCACATTATTTAATCAGTAAATAAGGTGTTCTATTAAAGGACGGATATATAGGGTTTGTTGTCAGGACACAAAGTAGTCTGTTTCTTATCTACACTAGGTAAACATTTTGTCACAAGAAGCATGAAGAGATGGCACGCATTAAACTAATCAATGATTAAACAGGCCGGCAAGGTTCTATGGTAAAAACGGTTGTGTCAGCAGAAGAAATTGTGTAACATGTTGTAACCAGACCAGCAGACAAGCTTCTGCTGGAATGTGAAACGTGAATAGGCAGGCAGGGCTCTCTCTCCCTCCCCCTCTCTCTCTCTCTCTCTCTTGCTCTGATAAAAAGGGCTGATGGCGACACACTAGGGACACGACTCACACCCAGAAGGGACCTGGGGAAGCGCAGACACACACCCGGTGACGGGAGGAGGAGACCAGAAGGAAACCTGGAAACCTGGAGACTGGAGAGACACACAGAACTCGAGAGCCGAGCAAGACACTCAGAGGAGATGGAGAAGGATCCTGAGAGCCAAGCCGTGACACAGAGGGACTGAGACCCGATGACAGACGAAATCACTTCGCATCAGGGGAAGCGCTGACACACCAGAAAGGACCTGAAGACACAGAGCCATGGGGACAAACGATGACAGAGATCGCATCGCAGCTGGAGCGCTGAAAACCTCCACCGACAGAGGGAGACTCGCCACTCAGGCTACTGAAGAGCCGATGAGACAGAGAGCCAATTGAAACCAGATGACCGAGCCGAGGTTCAAAGCAGACTCCGCCGATACGAAATCAAGCACTCCCTGCCTGATCGGCGAGGAGACCAGGTTGTCTTGACAACCAGACCAGCGGACCACTAGAGAGGACTCGTTGTTGCCATGGACAACCTGAGACGACAACAGCCACATGAAAGAGACAATTAGATTTGAACCAAAGAGACGATGTACTTGTTTTAATTCCTAAAGCTGTTTTATTAATAAACAACCGCCGCCCGTTGATTTTGACCATATCGTCAGTCTCCTCTTACTTGAAACCGAACATCTGAGAAAATACCTAAACCAATGCAGAGGAAAGGGTGATATAGAAGACTATACGATCAATGAACTTAGATAGAGATAAATGAAGCTAAGATAAGACACTTCAATTGGTCCGTGACCCGTCCTGCATTCGGCCAGTACCGGTTGAAAAACGACAGCAGCCACTTCTCAAGGACACGGAGAGGTTCTCTCCCCCTCATCGATGCTCTCTACGACTGAGGACTGAGGATCGTCACCGTTTCGACCGAGGCCAGTGGGAATAGGTAAGTAGTACTAATGTGTTTAAAATTGGTAAATGGTCGAAGCAGTCTCGCATTTTGGGGTTGCTATTGCATTAGGTAGGAATGAGTTGTAAATGGACCAGGATAATGTTGGTGTTGGAGGAATACCGGGGTCCAGGTTTCACAACCTGGCTCTGGTCTCAGCCACACACCAGCGCTGCACTTAGGAAGGGGTAAGGGGATGTTCAGTTAGGATGCCTATAATTGGTACAAGGCCAAGTGAAGAGAGGAAATAGATGTCTGTATTTAGTTATATCAGCTTAGGGGATAGGCTAGGGATTAGGTAAAATATTTGAGGGGACCGGCGTAGGAGCAGTAGAACGGAGATTAGTCACAGATAGCGGGACGTGGGACTGTGAGTGACGGAGTGGTTCATTAGAGGGTAAGGTAAAGAGTTTAATGAGAAAACCGTGGTGTAGCACAGGGGTAGCCTGGTTCCACGAAGAGAACAGAAAACGGAGTGTAGAGTAGAATAAAAGTTCCGTGGTGAAGTTCAGGGGTAGCCTGGTTCCGCGAAGAGAAACAGAGAACAGGGAGATGAGAAGAGATTATAATGTTCCGGCTAGAATGCTGTAGAAACCACACTTAGAATCGGTGCGACGGAGTAATGGACTTTGGAAGACGTTCCATAAGCGAATTACCACTTCTAGTCCGACGTCATTTAGGCTCAGATTGGCTAAGGTCGATATCTGATGAACATCAGCCGCGTGAAATGAATGCAAGGGGCTCTACGGGTGGCGGGGAGTACGGTCGAACACACGATTTGGCCATATAACACTCCGATACAAGCCAACATAGGGCGCTGCTGAAACTTTTCACGGGCTACAATACATGAATGGAGTGGGTTTCTCAGGGGTATAGCAAGTCGGACTCAGTAGATATATGAAGCACTTTGGTAGTCGATACTGTACAGGGGATTAGAACATAGGAGAATATTGTGTGAAAAAAGCAAGGAAATGCATTTGGAATGAATGTGTGCATAAATGAATGGTTTGTTTATGAATGGGACATTGTTTTGCTAAGTATATGTGTTTAAATGGATGAATGTTAGGAGCTCTGAGTGAATGTCAAGGTATTTTTTATATTATTTTGGACCAGGTGGCCAACGCTGCAGCGGGGAGAAACCACACCCCTGTCCTGCCAGCATTAGCTGAGCGCGACGCGACTAACGTGTGGACGCTGTGTTGCGTTGTCGAGTGAATTGAATGAATGACATGTGTGATGGGACCTAGGAGATGTGTAATGTTCGTTGAAATTTTTCAAATCGGGGCTGTGGAAGTCTAAAAGTAATGTAGTAAAGATCAAAGAAAACGGGGATTTTTGAGCTGATGACGTCATTGGGAGCGTCGGAGCTTGGGGTGCGTTAGATTTGAAATACGGGGCTGGATCGGGAGCGTTGGATTTAAAATACGGAGCCGGCCGGGGCCAATCGGGCGAGCATGCTAGAATAAGGATAATGATATGTTCTGTGAACGGGGGCTAAATAGGATTAAAGTTATGTTGCGGGGGAAAGCAGGGGTTGTGTAAACATTGCGATGTGTTGTGCCGCTCGAGTCAACAGGACTGGGCCGTTTAGGAGGAGTGGTGTTGGATGCTGAGCTAAGCTAGTAGGAGCTAGCGGCACTGAGCTAACGAAGCTAAGATGCTAAGCTACCTGTGCTAACAATATAGCATGATTGAACTCTCGGGGAATCTCGCGTGTTGCTACTGTTGCTGGCAGCGGGATCTTAGAGAGACGGTGGACAGGGACTTCCGGTGTAGGGGATTCTGGGAGTTGTTGTTTTATGGTTGAGGTGGAACGTCGAGTTCCCGTCTTGGGGTGGTTTACGTAATGACGCACTTGCGGGGGAGGCGTGGGCGCCTCCTACAGGAAGTGGTGAGTGCTGTAGTGCGTTGGTGGTGATGGACAAGACGTTCCAGCGGAGGGCGCTGTTGCCTCTTTTATAGTTTCACCTTTGCAGGTAAAACGAGGTGCAGTAGGCAGTAGAGAAGGGTTTGTGATTATTATAGGTTTTGAGTAGCGACCGTTTGTGGGGATTTGTAGATGCTTTATGTTCGGTTTTTTCTGTTGTTGATGATAGATGTGTGAGTTTGATTTTTACTTTGGTTGCGTGAAACCCCCCCCCCCCCCTTTTTTCCCTCTGTCTCTTCCTCCCTCGTTCACACTCTCCCCTTCCTCCGTCCCTCCCTCCCTCCCTCCCTCTCTCCCTCCTTCCCTCCCTCCCTCCCTCCCTCCCTCCTTCCCTCCCTCCCTCCCTCCCTCCTTCCCCCCCCCCCCCCCCCGCCCCCCTCCGCTCCATCCGTCTCCCAGCTTGACTTTGTGGGAAGGCAGGTGCGCGAAGGGAGTTTTGTTTAGGATAGATTGCCTGATTGATTGATTGATTGATTGAAATATTTTATTGACTGATTGTAGGATGGGTACAATACGGTACAGCTCGATACACACAATTGTTAAGGGGATGCAGACCAGGGAAAGACTTTCGTCTTGTTTACATCAGGGTCCCCCATTTTCAATTCATCATGGGCTTGGAGTGTTGGTTATATTAAAATAGTGTTACTTGCTAAAATAGGATTACATAAGGATAAATAGAATATTCATGGTCATTCTTTTGGTCTGATTAAAGTTAAGGTTGATTTAGAAGGTTTTGGTAATAGCTAATGTTGCATTGTGTGCCCCCCCCCCCCCCTTCCTCCCCTTAGTCCCTGTATCCCTGTATCCCTCCCTCCTTTTTTCTTTTCCCTTTCCTGTCTCTCCTTGTATTTCGCCATCCCTAGGTTTGTGGCGTGTTGTGGGCATTTGGTTGTAGGTTTATTTGAACTACGTTGTTATTGTGTATGTGAGGTAGGTACCGGATGGGCGCTGGCCTGTCTAGGTGCAGGTGGTGGTAGGATGATTTGTGATATTCTTGGTGTGATGAAGCTTGGGGTGTTTCCGTTCAGGTTCGAAACTGGAGGAAAACGCTTTGGGCTGTAGGATGACGGTTCTTTGTGGATTCAAGGATCTGAAGGATATTGCGGTGGCATAGTGCAGGTGGCCGTGAATTTATTAACGTGGCCAGCTGTACTATGTGTCGGTCAGGGTTTTAGTGATCTAAGTTGCTAAAGGTTTATTGTTTTCCCTGATCGGTGGTTGGTAGCAGTAGCAACACTGATTAATTTTTATTAAGTGTTGTGGGGGGTACAAGTGTGTGTATAAGGAGTGAATGAAGTTGATGTTGTATGAGGAATGTGAAGCAAAAGCGAATAATACATTTAGTCGATACGCTAATCGGGCATTTAAAAGTAAGAAATAAGGTTAGGATGAACAGATTCATCAAGCAAAGAGGGATTAGAATCAGATGAAGGACCAGGTTTACAAAGGATTATTAGACAACGGATAGGAAGGGGATTAATGATTATATTTCCCAGGAAATCAGGTGGAGAGAGCACACAGGGGATTGGAAACCTCCAGTGTTCCTGTTGAAGGAACGGACAAAAAACAAGATAAGCTGTATCGTTATTTTTTCAAGCAAATCACACTGTGTCTCTTTAAATATATTAGTATAGTGTTGCCCGACATTTCCAATGCATAACGAAGAGTGGAAATAATAAGGGAAATGCCACTGTATTAAGTCTGGATGTTTCTGCTTTCTTTCGATACAGGTGCTCGGCTGAACAGGAGCTCTGGACGATTTCCATAACCATCTAGGGAAAACGGCTTTAATGCGCCTTGGTATAAGTATGAATGATAAGCCAATTATCAATCCTTGTCTGCACAGTAGAAATTTGACAGTGTGAGTGTTTTAACTCAAGTAAGTAGAAGTAGTGGAAGACAGAGAAACTTGTTTTTTCAAACGGTAATTACAGGAGTGGTTGAAGGTGGAGTGAATGACAGTAACATAGGAAGTTCACCTTAGAGGAACATTGATAGGAACAACTGAAGCGTTAGATGCAAAAACAATAGAATAACAGCGACAACAATATGGAAAATAGTGATCAGGCCATTGGGGGGAGTAGGCCGAGAGCCTCTGCAGACATTTCCCAGATAGACTATACCAGTGATGATCTGATTGATTTGAATATGGACTTCTCTCATGTGACCAGTACGACAGAAGGACTTGAGATGTTGACTTTGGTTCCAACACAGGGGAGTGAACCAGTGACAACGGTGTTACTCCAACCAGAACCGATTCAAGCTGGAGTGTCCATTGCAGGCGACTGCGGTTTAACCAAGGGGCAGAAAAAGAGACTGAGGTTACAGCCGTCCCACGAAGTCCACTCTGGCCGGAGGGCTGGAACTGAGACCGACAGCAGGTATGGAATACACGAACAGTTTCTACAGCCCACCCGTTTCCCATGTCTGCCCTGCCCTCAGCACCAAAGCCAGGATGAGAGGCGGAGCCCAACGATGGGACGTCAAACCGCCAGTGCTGAGATGGGGGAAGAGGCAGCATACGATAGACAACAGAGAGCGTTTGTGACAGCGTTCGAACGATACGAGGCAGTTCATCGAGATCTGATGAAGACACAGCTGGAGATCGGTCAAGCCGCACACGAGACTCAGAGACTGGGACGAGAACTGGCGAGAAAGACTGTGCTACTAGAAGCGACAGCTGTTGAGATCATGCTTCGAGCGTCTGACCTAGGCCGCCGGGATCAAGGAGTGCCCTGTGCCCCGTTGCCCGGACAGGGAACTGGGCCGCGACAGGGTGGGCAGAACCGCAGGAGGGGTGAGTTTCCAGGCCCCTCCCAACAAGAGGAGGCCCGAGGAGAGGCAGCAGAAAAGGACAGGTATGCCCCTCTCTCCTCCAGGCAACAGGACATGCGACCAGAGGACGGGAGAGGGGTGGACCTGGCGAGGACTGTGGGAGGCCAGCCGAGAGACTGTGGGAGTCGTGGTAAACTGGGTAAACTGGAACCCCTGGGATGGCCGGCGTCGGCTGTGTGCTGGAATTGTGGGGAGGTTGGCCATTTCGCTCGGTCATGTGACAAAGGGTGGAGGACTCAGCGAACGTCCAGTAAGAAGCAAGAGTCCAAACAGGGTTGCTGGAAATGTGGAGAGTTGGGACATTGTCAGAGGGGGTGTCTGCATAGGTCATAGGTTAATTAAGAACGAGGCAGGAATGCACAAGCGGAGCTAATAGTGCTCGGGAAAATAGAGTTATTAATAAGTTAAAATGGGAAGAAGGACTGATTGGAATAAAAATAGAATAAAAAATATATAGAAGCGTTGGTACATTAGATTATGAGTGGAAGCGACTAAGATGGATGTGCAACTAACAGGGAGAGATGAAATGACTGACAGATGCATGAGCCAATCGTACTAACAGTTGATTAATAGACAAATCATGGGTTTTCCTTTTTGCTACAGTGTGTCTGATCAACTCTTGCTGTGGCAGTGAGGAAAACGTAAGGGAGAATGGTATGGTGGACGATTTTTGGTATCTCCCACCTGTGCAGCCTGGCCCGGCTGCACAGATTGGAGAGAGAGAGAAAAATGGTCACCGCAATGGCTCTTGTGGTCATGTGAACTCTGAACCAGACGGTGTCAGAGAAGGGTTAAACAGTTGGTTTTAGACAGGAACAATGGAACATTTAATGTTAGACAGGGTTAGAAACAAAGGACTATTTATAGTAGTGATTACATACTTGATCAAAGGGTGGTCAAAGTTGAATTAAGGAATTTAAAAAAAAAAAAAAAAAAAAAAAAAAAAAAACCAACAACAATATTATTATTTCATTACTTGTTTTATTTCTTTTTGGATTTCTAATTTTGCTGTCTTAGTTTTGCGGGGGTATTTATGCCTCTAGACGATAGTTAAGTTCTGTTTGATGGGTGTGTAGCATGTAGGCACTCACAATTTTTTTTTTGTTTATTTACGATTTTCTTTGTTTTTGTTTGGTACTCTGGTAGTTATAGGAACTGGCTGGCTGGGAGGGTTCTCTCGCCGGTCAGGGATAGCAGGTGGTGGTGACACAGCGAGACTAGTAGGAAGTCTGATATAATGAGCTGGAAACTGAGAATGGACGGGAGCTGGTTCATGGTTTGTTTTCCGCTCATTAAGACTCCAGATGTAGAATCTGGAGGGTTGTGTCACTTTTTGGGTTATGGTAAGTGTTGGGGGAACATATTTCTCTGTCTATAAGAAAGCTCTGTAGGTTTTTGGTCGCCAATTGGCCGAGACAGTGTTCATGTAGAGTGCAGACATGTGAATTTGATGATTGACTTATGGTAGACTCTGCACCGGCTTGTTGAAAGCTGGCAGAGAGTGTGTGATGTGTGTTTAAAAGGGACTGTGGTTTGTTGACCATGCACATAGGTTCTGTTGGTGATTGGCCTCGTCTAGAGCTGACTGTCCGGACCGAGGGGCTGTCGGGAATCAAGGTATTTGAAAGTGAAATAATGGATATTCCACTGTCAAGGGTGGAGGTAGTTGTGTTGATCTTGAGATATGGAATCTAGTAAAACAGTACAGCACAAAAAGAGATGAGACAAAGATGATTTGATTGAATGCTAACGTAAGAAGCTGTGAAATACATAGATAATTAATTGGAGAAAAATGTATTGTCAAAATGCAGAACAGTAAAGATGTATCTGCGAAAATAAAAGTTTCCAATCTATTGTGTGTTTTGTAAAATAATCCAAAATGCAAAAAGGACAGAGGGAAAATCGTTTCCTTCTGTGGAAAATCGGAGCAGTACCAGAGACCTGCATACAACGAAGAGGAGGCGGTGATTAGCACAAGATACAACAAGAAGAAAACGGTCAAAAACGAGTTAGCAGTAAAGGCCTTAGGAGGTTTTAAACAGGGATGAAAGCGAAGGATAATTGAGGCCTCAGTGGTCTTTTTAAGGAGTAAAAATGATTTATGTTGCTTGTTTGAATTTCCCTCAAATGTTTAGAGAGTTAATCTTTTAGTGGTGTGATGTATTAATCTTTTCTTGCAGAGTCCATTACAAAAAATAGACATTTAAGCTAATTACACGGATAAAAAATTGTCTAAACAACAAAGCTAATATTGAAAGAGTGTTTCTTGTAAAAACAGGAACAGCTTTCTTAGACTGGATGACATAATAATAACTGATAATGTGTATAAACTGTGAAAGGAGGAAAAGGTAGGTGAAATGATGATTTTGTAACTGTACAGATGGAAAAGGGTTTTGTAGTTCGATTTGGGTAAATTTTGGATTTTTTTTGAAATTTTGTAAAATATTAGCAAAAATTATGATTATGATTTTTTAACATGTTTAATTTAGAAAATTAATGTTGTGTAGTGGGTTATTAAACCCCCTAAGGGTGGATTGTCGTATATTTCTAAATGAAAACATGAATAAATGCAAGTGAAATGTACAAGGAAAAAGATTAGAAAGACAAAAATGCTGATTGAGAGTACACCATGTGAAGTTATTTCTGAGACCCTAGGCTACAGAGGGTAAGAGGCAGGTTGACTCCCCAGAAAACAGATGGCTGACCTTAAGACAATAAAACTGACCCCTCAGGACTATAGTAAGACGGGCCGAAAGGAGAACTATCGTTGAGAACTAAAACAAACTGAGAATAACCGTTGAGATCATAAAGGTCATATTTACCCTACGGAAGGAAACTTCAGGTTACAACACGGCAGCTGCTGACTAACCCAGAGGTCAGAAAGGTGACACAGGCTATTTGGAAATTTCCCATTACACAGAGAACTGCCACTAGTTGAAAGAACAATGCAAAGCAATGATATACTAAAAGATTTAGCAATTTCATAAGTTACATGTAGGCATAACTCTTAGAACAATTAGAATAACTTAGTCACAATAAAGAATAGAAACTCTTAAATATTAGAAGGTAAAACTATACAAATATTGGTCACATTATTTAATCAGTAAATAAGGTGTTCTATTAAAGGACGGATATATAGGGTTTGTTGTCAGGACACAAAGTAGTCTGTTTCTTATCTACACTAGGTAAACATTTTGTCACAAGAAGCATGAAGAGATGGCACGCATTAAACTAATCAATGATTAAACAGGCCGGCAAGGTTCTATGGTAAAAACGGTTGTGTCAGCAGAAGAAATTGTGTAACATGTTGTAACCAGACCAGCAGACAAGCTTCTGCTGGAATGTGAAACGTGAATAGGCAGGCAGGGCTCTCTCTCCCTCCCCCTCTCTCTCTCTCTCTCTCTTGCTCTGATAAAAAGGGCTGATGGCGACACACTAGGGACACGACTCACACCCAGAAGGGACCTGGGGAAGCGCAGACACACACCCGGTGACGGGAGGAGGAGACCAGAAGGAAACCTGGAAACCTGGAGACTGGAGAGACACACAGAACTCGAGAGCCGAGCAAGACACTCAGAGGAGATGGAGAAGGATCCTGAGAGCCAAGCCGTGACACAGAGGGACTGAGACCCGATGACAGACGAAATCACTTCGCATCAGGGGAAGCGCTGACACACCAGAAAGGACCTGAAGACACAGAGCCATGGGGACAAACGATGACAGAGATCGCATCGCAGCTGGAGCGCTGAAAACCTCCACCGACAGAGGGAGACTCGCCACTCAGGCTACTGAAGAGCCGATGAGACAGAGAGCCAATTGAAACCAGATGACCGAGCCGAGGTTCAAAGCAGACTCCGCCGATACGAAATCAAGCACTCCCTGCCTGATCGGCGAGGAGACCAGGTTGTCTTGACAACCAGACCAGCGGACCACTAGAGAGGACTCGTTGTTGCCATGGACAACCTGAGACGACAACAGCCACATGAAAGAGACAATTAGATTTGAACCAAAGAGACGATGTACTTGTTTTAATTCCTAAAGCTGTTTTATTAATAAACAACCGCCGCCCGTTGATTTTGACCATATCGTCAGTCTCCTCTTACTTGAAACCGAACATCTGAGAAAATACCTAAACCAATGCAGAGGAAAGGGTGATATAGAAGACTATACGATCAATGAACTTAGATAGAGATAAATGAAGCTAAGATAAGACACTTCAATTGGTCCGTGACCCGTCCTGCATTCGGCCAGTACCGGTTGAAAAACGACAGCAGCCACTTCTCAAGGACACGGAGAGGTTCTCTCCCCCTCATCGATGCTCTCTACGACTGAGGACTGAGGATCGTCACCGTTTCGACCGAGGCCAGTGGGAATAGGTAAGTAGTACTAATGTGTTTAAAATTGGTAAATGGTCGAAGCAGTCTCGCATTTTGGGGTTGCTATTGCATTAGGTAGGAATGAGTTGTAAATGGACCAGGATAATGTTGGTGTTGGAGGAATACCGGGGTCCAGGTTTCACAACCTGGCTCTGGTCTCAGCCACACACCAGCGCTGCACTTAGGAAGGGGTAAGGGGATGTTCAGTTAGGATGCCTATAATTGGTACAAGGCCAAGTGAAGAGAGGAAATAGATGTCTGTATTTAGTTATATCAGCTTAGGGGATAGGCTAGGGATTAGGTAAAATATTTGAGGGGACCGGCGTAGGAGCAGTAGAACGGAGATTAGTCACAGATAGCGGGACGTGGGACTGTGAGTGACGGAGTGGTTCATTAGAGGGTAAGGTAAAGAGTTTAATGAGAAAACCGTGGTGTAGCACAGGGGTAGCCTGGTTCCACGAAGAGAACAGAAAACGGAGTGTAGAGTAGAATAAAAGTTCCGTGGTGAAGTTCAGGGGTAGCCTGGTTCCGCGAAGAGAAACAGAGAACAGGGAGATGAGAAGAGATTATAATGTTCCGGCTAGAATGCTGTAGAAACCACACTTAGAATCGGTGCGACGGAGTAATGGACTTTGGAAGACGTTCCATAAGCGAATTACCACTTCTAGTCCGACGTCATTTAGGCTCAGATTGGCTAAGGTCGATATCTGATGAACATCAGCCGCGTGAAATGAATGCAAGGGGCTCTACGGGTGGCGGGGAGTACGGTCGAACACACGATTTGGCCATATAACACTCCGATACAAGCCAACATAGGGCGCTGCTGAAACTTTTCACGGGCTACAATACATGAATGGAGTGGGTTTCTCAGGGGTATAGCAAGTCGGACTCAGTAGATATATGAAGCACTTTGGTAGTCGATACTGTACAGGGGATTAGAACATAGGAGAATATTGTGTGAAAAAAGCAAGGAAATGCATTTGGAATGAATGTGTGCATAAATGAATGGTTTGTTTATGAATGGGACATTGTTTTGCTAAGTATATGTGTTTAAATGGATGAATGTTAGGAGCTCTGAGTGAATGTCAAGGTATTTTTTATATTATTTTGGACCAGGTGGCCAACGCTGCAGCGGGGAGAAACCACACCCCTGTCCTGCCAGCATTAGCTGAGCGCGACGCGACTAACGTGTGGACGCTGTGTTGCGTTGTCGAGTGAATTGAATGAATGACATGTGTGATGGGACCTAGGAGATGTGTAATGTTCGTTGAAATTTTTCAAATCGGGGCTGTGGAAGTCTAAAAGTAATGTAGTAAAGATCAAAGAAAACGGGGATTTTTGAGCTGATGACGTCATTGGGAGCGTCGGAGCTTGGGGTGCGTTAGATTTGAAATACGGGGCTGGATCGGGAGCGTTGGATTTAAAATACGGAGCCGGCCGGGGCCAATCGGGCGAGCATGCTAGAATAAGGATAATGATATGTTCTGTGAACGGGGGCTAAATAGGATTAAAGTTATGTTGCGGGGGAAAGCAGGGGTTGTGTAAACATTGCGATGTGTTGTGCCGCTCGAGTCAACAGGACTGGGCCGTTTAGGAGGAGTGGTGTTGGATGCTGAGCTAAGCTAGTAGGAGCTAGCGGCACTGAGCTAACGAAGCTAAGATGCTAAGCTACCTGTGCTAACAATATAGCATGATTGAACTCTCGGGGAATCTCGCGTGTTGCTACTGTTGCTGGCAGCGGGATCTTAGAGAGACGGTGGACAGGGACTTCCGGTGTAGGGGATTCTGGGAGTTGTTGTTTTATGGTTGAGGTGGAACGTCGAGTTCCCGTCTTGGGGTGGTTTACGTAATGACGCACTTGCGGGGGAGGCGTGGGCGCCTCCTACAGGAAGTGGTGAGTGCTGTAGTGCGTTGGTGGTGATGGACAAGACGTTCCAGCGGAGGGCGCTGTTGCCTCTTTTATAGTTTCACCTTTGCAGGTAAAACGAGGTGCAGTAGGCAGTAGAGAAGGGTTTGTGATTATTATAGGTTTTGAGTAGCGACCGTTTGTGGGGATTTGTAGATGCTTTATGTTCGGTTTTTTCTGTTGTTGATGATAGATGTGTGAGTTTGATTTTTACTTTGGTTGCGTGAAACCCCCCCCCCCCCCTTTTTTCCTCTGTCTCTTCCTCCCTCGTTCACACTCTCCCCTTCCTCCGTCCCTCCCTCCCTCCCTCCCTCTCTCCCTCCTTCCCTCCCTCCCTCCCTCCCTCCCTCCTTCCCTCCCTCCCTCCCTCCCTCCTTCCCCCCCCCCCCCCCCCCGCCCCCCTCCGCTCCATCCGTCTCCCAGCTTGACTTTGTGGGAAGGCAGGTGCGCGAAGGGAGTTTTGTTTAGGATAGATTGCCTGATTGATTGATTGATTGATTGAAATATTTTATTGACTGATTGTAGGATGGGTACAATACGGTACAGCTCGATACACACAATTGTTAAGGGGATGCAGACCAGGGAAAGACTTTCGTCTTGTTTACATCAGGGTCCCCCATTTTCAATTCATCATGGGCTTGGAGTGTTGGTTATATTAAAATAGTGTTACTTGCTAAAATAGGATTACATAAGGATAAATAGAATATTCATGGTCATTCTTTTGGTCTGATTAAAGTTAAGGTTGATTTAGAAGGTTTTGGTAATAGCTAATGTTGCATTGTGTGCCCCCCCCCCCCCCTTCCTCCCCTTAGTCCCTGTATCCCTGTATCCCTCCCTCCTTTTTTCTTTTCCCTTTCCTGTCTCTCCTTGTATTTCGCCATCCCTAGGTTTGTGGCGTGTTGTGGGCATTTGGTTGTAGGTTTATTTGAACTACGTTGTTATTGTGTATGTGAGGTAGGTACCGGATGGGCGCTGGCCTGTCTAGGTGCAGGTGGTGGTAGGATGATTTGTGATATTCTTGGTGTGATGAAGCTTGGGGTGTTTCCGTTCAGGTTCGAAACTGGAGGAAAACGCTTTGGGCTGTAGGATGACGGTTCTTTGTGGATTCAAGGATCTGAAGGATATTGCGGTGGCATAGTGCAGGTGGCCGTGAATTTATTAACGTGGCCAGCTGTACTATGTGTCGGTCAGGGTTTTAGTGATCTAAGTTGCTAAAGGTTTATTGTTTTCCCTGATCGGTGGTTGGTAGCAGTAGCAACACTGATTAATTTTTATTAAGTGTTGTGGGGGGTACAAGTGTGTGTATAAGGAGTGAATGAAGTTGATGTTGTATGAGGAATGTGAAGCAAAAGCGAATAATACATTTAGTCGATACGCTAATCGGGCATTTAAAAGTAAGAAATAAGGTTAGGATGAACAGATTCATCAAGCAAAGAGGGATTAGAATCAGATGAAGGACCAGGTTTACAAAGGATTATTAGACAACGGATAGGAAGGGGATTAATGATTATATTTCCCAGGAAATCAGGTGGAGAGAGCACACAGGGGATTGGAAACCTCCAGTGTTCCTGTTGAAGGAACGGACAAAAAACAAGATAAGCTGTATCGTTATTTTTTCAAGCAAATCACACTGTGTCTCTTTAAATATATTAGTATAGTGTTGCCCGACATTTCCAATGCATAACGAAGAGTGGAAATAATAAGGGAAATGCCACTGTATTAAGTCTGGATGTTTCTGCTTTCTTTCGATACAGGTGCTCGGCTGAACAGGAGCTCTGGACGATTTCCATAACCATCTAGGGAAAACGGCTTTAATGCGCCTTGGTATAAGTATGAATGATAAGCCAATTATCAATCCTTGTCTGCACAGTAGAAATTTGACAGTGTGAGTGTTTTAACTCAAGTAAGTAGAAGTAGTGGAAGACAGAGAAACTTGTTTTTTCAAACGGTAATTACAGGAGTGGTTGAAGGTGGAGTGAATGACAGTAACATAGGAAGTTCACCTTAGAGGAACATTGATAGGAACAACTGAAGCGTTAGATGCAAAAACAATAGAATAACAGCGACAACAATATGGAAAATAGTGATCAGGCCATTGGGGGGAGTAGGCCGAGAGCCTCTGCAGACATTTCCCAGATAGACTATACCAGTGATGATCTGATTGATTTGAATATGGACTTCTCTCATGTGACCAGTACGACAGAAGGACTTGAGATGTTGACTTTGGTTCCAACACAGGGGAGTGAACCAGTGACAACGGTGTTACTCCAACCAGAACCGATTCAAGCTGGAGTGTCCATTGCAGGCGACTGCGGTTTAACCAAGGGGCAGAAAAAGAGACTGAGGTTACAGCCGTCCCACGAAGTCCACTCTGGCCGGAGGGCTGGAACTGAGACCGACAGCAGGTATGGAATACACGAACAGTTTCTACAGCCCACCCGTTTCCCATGTCTGCCCTGCCCTCAGCACCAAAGCCAGGATGAGAGGCGGAGCCCAACGATGGGACGTCAAACCGCCAGTGCTGAGATGGGGGAAGAGGCAGCATACGATAGACAACAGAGAGCGTTTGTGACAGCGTTCGAACGATACGAGGCAGTTCATCGAGATCTGATGAAGACACAGCTGGAGATCGGTCAAGCCGCACACGAGACTCAGAGACTGGGACGAGAACTGGCGAGAAAGACTGTGCTACTAGAAGCGACAGCTGTTGAGATCATGCTTCGAGCGTCTGACCTAGGCCGCCGGGATCAAGGAGTGCCCTGTGCCCCGTTGCCCGGACAGGGAACTGGGCCGCGACAGGGTGGGCAGAACCGCAGGAGGGGTGAGTTTCCAGGCCCCTCCCAACAAGAGGAGGCCCGAGGAGAGGCAGCAGAAAAGGACAGGTATGCCCCTCTCTCCTCCAGGCAACAGGACATGCGACCAGAGGACGGGAGAGGGGTGGACCTGGCGAGGACTGTGGGAGGCCAGCCGAGAGACTGTGGGAGTCGTGGTAAACTGGGTAAACTGGAACCCCTGGGATGGCCGGCGTCGGCTGTGTGCTGGAATTGTGGGGAGGTTGGCCATTTCGCTCGGTCATGTGACAAAGGGTGGAGGACTCAGCGAACGTCCAGTAAGAAGCAAGAGTCCAAACAGGGTTGCTGGAAATGTGGAGAGTTGGGACATTGTCAGAGGGGGTGTCTGCATAGGTCATAGGTTAATTAAGAACGAGGCAGGAATGCACAAGCGGAGCTAATAGTGCTCGGGAAAATAGAGTTATTAATAAGTTAAAATGGGAAGAAGGACTGATTGGAATAAAAATAGAATAAAAAATATATAGAAGCGTTGGTACATTAGATTATGAGTGGAAGCGACTAAGATGGATGTGCAACTAACAGGGAGAGATGAAATGACTGACAGATGCATGAGCCAATCGTACTAACAGTTGATTAATAGACAAATCATGGGTTTTCCTTTTTGCTACAGTGTGTCTGATCAACTCTTGCTGTGGCAGTGAGGAAAACGTAAGGGAGAATGGTATGGTGGACGATTTTTGGTATCTCCCACCTGTGCAGCCTGGCCCGGCTGCACAGATTGGAGAGAGAGAGAAAAATGGTCACCGCAATGGCTCTTGTGGTCATGTGAACTCTGAACCAGACGGTGTCAGAGAAGGGTTAAACAGTTGGTTTTAGACAGGAACAATGGAACATTTAATGTTAGACAGGGTTAGAAACAAAGGACTATTTATAGTAGTGATTACATACTTGATCAAAGGGTGGTCAAAGTTGAATTAAGGAATTTAAAAAAAAAAAAAAAAAAAAAAACCAACAACAATATTATTATTTCATTACTTGTTTTATTTCTTTTTGGATTTCTAATTTTGCTGTCTTAGTTTTGCGGGGGTATTTATGCCTCTAGACGATAGTTAAGTTCTGTTTGATGGGTGTGTAGCATGTAGGCACTCACAATTTTTTTTTTGTTTATTTACGATTTTCTTTGTTTTTGTTTGGTACTCTGGTAGTTATAGGAACTGGCTGGCTGGGAGGGTTCTCTCGCCGGTCAGGGATAGCAGGTGGTGGTGACACAGCGAGACTAGTAGGAAGTCTGATATAATGAGCTGGAAACTGAGAATGGACGGGAGCTGGTTCATGGTTTGTTTTCCGCTCATTAAGACTCCAGATGTAGAATCTGGAGGGTTGTGTCACTTTTTGGGTTATGGTAAGTGTTGGGGGAACATATTTCTCTGTCTATAAGAAAGCTCTGTAGGTTTTTGGTCGCCAATTGGCCGAGACAGTGTTCATGTAGAGTGCAGACATGTGAATTTGATGATTGACTTATGGTAGACTCTGCACCGGCTTGTTGAAAGCTGGCAGAGAGTGTGTGATGTGTGTTTAAAAGGGACTGTGGTTTGTTGACCATGCACATAGGTTCTGTTGGTGATTGGCCTCGTCTAGAGCTGACTGTCCGGACCGAGGGGCTGTCGGGAATCAAGGTATTTGAAAGTGAAATAATGGATATTCCACTGTCAAGGGTGGAGGTAGTTGTGTTGATCTTGAGATATGGAATCTAGTAAAACAGTACAGCACAAAAAGAGATGAGACAAAGATGATTTGATTGAATGCTAACGTAAGAAGCTGTGAAATACATAGATAATTAATTGGAGAAAAATGTATTGTCAAAATGCAGAACAGTAAAGATGTATCTGCGAAAATAAAAGTTTCCAATCTATTGTGTGTTTTGTAAAATAATCCAAAATGCAAAAAGGACAGAGGGAAAATCGTTTCCTTCTGTGGAAAATCGGAGCAGTACCAGAGACCTGCATACAACGAAGAGGAGGCGGTGATTAGCACAAGATACAACAAGAAGAAAACGGTCAAAAACGAGTTAGCAGTAAAGGCCTTAGGAGGTTTTAAACAGGGATGAAAGCGAAGGATAATTGAGGCCTCAGTGGTCTTTTTAAGGAGTAAAAATGATTTATGTTGCTTGTTTGAATTTCCCTCAAATGTTTAGAGAGTTAATCTTTTAGTGGTGTGATGTATTAATCTTTTCTTGCAGAGTCCATTACAAAAAATAGACATTTAAGCTAATTACACGGATAAAAAATAGTCTAAACAACAAAGCTAATATTGAAAGAGTGTTTCTTGTAAAAACAGGAACAGCTTTCTTAGACTGGATGACATAATAATAACTGATAATGTGTATAAACTGTGAAAGGAGGAAAAGGTAGGTGAAATGATGATTTTGTAACTGTACAGATGGAAAAGGGTTTTGTAGTTCGATTTGGGTAAATTTTGGATTTTTTTTGAAATTTTGTAAAATATTAGCAAAAATTATGATTATGATTTTTTAACATGTTTAATTTAGAAAATTAATGTTGTGTAGTGGGTTATTAAACCCCCTAAGGGTGGATTGTCGTATATTTCTAAATGAAAACATGAATAAATGCAAGTGAAATGTACAAGGAAAAAGATTAGAAAGACAAAAATGCTGATTGAGAGTACACCATGTGAAGTTATTTCTGAGACCCTAGGCTACAGAGGGTAAGAGGCAGGTTGACTCCCCAGAAAACAGATGGCTGACCTTAAGACAATAAAACTGACCCCTCAGGACTATAGTAAGACGGGCCGAAAGGAGAACTATCGTTGAGAACTAAAACAAACTGAGAATAACCGTTGAGATCATAAAGGTCATATTTACCCTACGGAAGGAAACTTCAGGTTACAACACGGCAGCTGCTGACTAACCCAGAGGTCAGAAAGGTGACACAGGCTATTTGGAAATTTCCCATTACACAGAGAACTGCCACTAGTTGAAAGAACAATGCAAAGCAATGATATACTAAAAGATTTAGCAATTTCATAAGTTACATGTAGGCATAACTCTTAGAACAATTAGAATAACTTAGTCACAATAAAGAATAGAAACTCTTAAATATTAGAAGGTAAAACTATACAAATATTGGTCACATTATTTAATCAGTAAATAAGGTGTTCTATTAAAGGACGGATATATAGGGTTTGTTGTCAGGACACAAAGTAGTCTGTTTCTTATCTACACTAGGTAAACATTTTGTCACAAGAAGCATGAAGAGATGGCACGCATTAAACTAATCAATGATTAAACAGGCCGGCAAGGTTCTATGGTAAAAACGGTTGTGTCAGCAGAAGAAATTGTGTAACATGTTGTAACCAGACCAGCAGACAAGCTTCTGCTGGAATGTGAAACGTGAATAGGCAGGCAGGGCTCTCTCTCCCTCCCCCTCTCTCTCTCTCTCTCTCTTGCTCTGATAAAAAGGGCTGATGGCGACACACTAGGGACACGACTCACACCCAGAAGGGACCTGGGGAAGCGCAGACACACACCCGGTGACGGGAGGAGGAGACCAGAAGGAAACCTGGAAACCTGGAGACTGGAGAGACACACAGAACTCGAGAGCCGAGCAAGACACTCAGAGGAGATGGAGAAGGATCCTGAGAGCCAAGCCGTGACACAGAGGGACTGAGACCCGATGACAGACGAAATCACTTCGCATCAGGGGAAGCGCTGACACACCAGAAAGGACCTGAAGACACAGAGCCATGGGGACAAACGATGACAGAGATCGCATCGCAGCTGGAGCGCTGAAAACCTCCACCGACAGAGGGAGACTCGCCACTCAGGCTACTGAAGAGCCGATGAGACAGAGAGCCAATTGAAACCAGATGACCGAGCCGAGGTTCAAAGCAGACTCCGCCGATACGAAATCAAGCACTCCCTGCCTGATCGGCGAGGAGACCAGGTTGTCTTGACAACCAGACCAGCGGACCACTAGAGAGGACTCGTTGTTGCCATGGACAACCTGAGACGACAACAGCCACATGAAAGAGACAATTAGATTTGAACCAAAGAGACGATGTACTTGTTTTAATTCCTAAAGCTGTTTTATTAATAAACAACCGCCGCCCGTTGATTTTGACCATATCGTCAGTCTCCTCTTACTTGAAACCGAACATCTGAGAAAATACCTAAACCAATGCAGAGGAAAGGGTGATATAGAAGACTATACGATCAATGAACTTAGATAGAGATAAATGAAGCTAAGATAAGACACTTCAATTCCTTACCTGACATCAGATGGTATCCAACTGGTATATTCCAATTCCTGATCACCATTCGAAAATATCGATAAGTGTATAGATCCAACGTGTGTACAGTAGAACACATGATTCCGCGGGGCTCAGAGGCTCCAGAATGAACTCTGATAACCCCGGCTGCATCAGTGGACTGGAAAATGTGGAGTACAGGATTTTTTCCCCCATCCATTTTCATTGAGTCCATTCCAAAATCCCTTATGTCATCTGGGAGACGATAGGGGGTGCTTTTTTCCACATCTGATGGCCAGCGGCTCTCGGGTAGACTAGGGTAGTCTTGCGTGATGCAATATGATTTCAGATCACAAAAAAAATAAAAAAATCTGAGAAATCTCGTGAGTGGCTTTCAACGAGATATTAATAATTCCGAGAAAACTCGTGAGTGGCATAGAAAGTGTTAATAACCGGATCAAGATCCCTGATCGGCTCTGCAGATCTACCCTCGTCTGTGGAATCGAGAACATGCAATACCGGCCAGATCCTCTTAGGGGCGCCATCGCTCCACTGCAGTATACCATGTGGGCGAATGGAGAAAAAAAAATGTATACCTTCCAATGGCGTTTCATATTACCCTGATCCCGAACCAACAGCATGCACGTGAATTACGTTTCGAATCGCAGATTTCACCATGGAATAAGGGGATTTATCATCAACCAATGGACATATCGATCTACCAGATGGCGATCGATAACGGGGAAATGCTGGGGGGTATCCCATGGGCCAGTGATTCCCAACCTGGGGTCCGCCAGGGGGCGCAGGGGGTCCGCCAGACCACAGATGATTTGAGTTTTTTTTTTTTTTTAGATAAATATTTAATTAGCATATTTTTATCATCAGAAGCATGAATAGTCTCTCCACTACAATAAAAAATAAAGATAAATAAATAAACATCTAGACATGATTTTTGAACGTTAACAGTAGGCTACCGGGTAGCCGCTAAAACGCGAATCAGTTGACTGTATCACTTTCCGTAGCTAGCCTAGCACGCTAGTTAACTTTCTCGGCTCGTCTGCAGTCAGCCGCCAGAGGCGAAAATGTGTGACACATTTTTGGGAAACACTGCACTAAACTATAGTAAGTTTAGTCTGAGGAACATTTTAGTAATGGAAAACAAATAATGAAACGAGAAAAACAAGAAGAAAACAAGTAGTTAATAATAATAATAATAATAATACTAATAATAATAACAAAGAAGGTAGTAATATACACGTTAGACTCACTCCCCTACCTATACTTAAAAAAAATGTAAACCTTTTTTTATTTTATTTTTAAAACTCAGACGACAAAACGATTAAATGTGAAAAAATATATACTATGCAAAGGAAGTAAACAAAAGAAAGGGGGAGAAAATAGAACAAAATAAATATTATTAAGTAACCAATATTTAACACTAAACGAAATTCATAAAATAATAATCATTAATTTCAAGGGTAGAAATAAGTAAAAAAAAAAAGAGAGAAAGTGTGGAAAAACTATAGAAAACCTTTATATAGAGTATATGCATATGTGCTACCAACCTAATTATTATTTAAAAAAAAACACATTGAAACAAACAAAGAAAAAGCCTATTGTTGAAATAATGAGAATTTCAGATGCAAAAATATAAATAAATAGTAAATATATCAAAAACCCTCCCCAAAACACTAAAACAAAATGAATATTAATGACCTATAATTATAGCACTAACGAAATCCTGTAGGCCTAATAGTAATCATTAAAAAACTGAATAGCTAATAATAATTATGAAGGAAAAGAAAACCAAAGATCTAGGCTATAAACTGTAGATGCCTAAAAAAAGAGAGGGAATTTGCAATAAGGCCTAAATAAAGAGTCCATTAGACCATGTCGGGTTTCCATATTACTTAATAGCCAATAGCAGCGTGAGGTTACTCAGCTGTAGGCTATAATAGGCAACACTAGATCATTTTAATACCTGCTTTCTTGTAATGTCCTTGCACTGATTATTAGATCATTCACAATTGCTGCTCTAGGCCGAGGGTGTCTCTTCTCCCTCCTGAGACGTCTCCTCTTCTCTCTCATTGCTCTGAGAAGCATTATCCTCGTTGTCCTCCGCCTCAACATCAGTGGAAGGTTAGGATGAGTGTTGACGACGTTGGGTTGATAAATCCACATCTGATATCAAGCCTTCGCAGCTCAGATCTCACCTCTTTAAATTCAGATCTTTGCTTTAGAATTTTGGGATTAACATCGGGAAAAATGCTGATCTTTGCCCCGTTGTAGTTTATGGATTTTGATTCTGCTGCCAGACGAACAATCTTTTTTTTGACCTCAAGGCTGTATAGCCTCGCAATCATGCACCGGGGAGCATTCTTCACAGGGCCAGTGCGATGCGCCACACAAACGACTGGAGCGGGTCCAATAATGTCTTCTCCAAACATCTCATACAGGAGCTTGGTGGTATAGGCAGTGGGGTTGCCAGCTTCAATACCAGCAGAGAGCCCGAAAATGCTTATATTAAAACTTTCGGTTGTGATTTTCGAGCTGTTCTGTCTTCTGTCGCAGATGTTTATTTTCTTCCATTATCGCATTCTGGCAACGCTCCAGCTCAGAGATTCTCACATAAGCTTCAACACTGGCCTGGTCGTGGTCATTCATTCTGTCAGTACAGGACATGTGTAGTCTTTTACCAACGGAGTTGCAGTTTTCCCGCGATCTGATTGGCCACTGGCGTTTCTCTCAGCGCCAATCGCGTGACGCCTAGTTTTATCACTGGTTAAGCTTGGCGACTCTTTTGAAGTTGGTTAAGGTTAGCGTTTGTCTTAGAGCAGGGCGATAGACCACCAGCCCTGATTCCAAACTCTAACCTTAACACATTGACTGCCACGCTTCTATCCATCAATGTATGATCACTGCCACCAGTCTAAGCCTATGGAGATGTTCACCTTCTTTGCAGGGCTATAACTTTTTAAATTGTATTGCTAAATTGACATTACTATGGCCCATTCAACATCGATTATATATCGTTCAAGATGTAGGAACGTTATACTTTTTCATTCATAGATTCTTCCAAAAATACCGTCTAGAATATAAGTATGTTTTTATCGTTTTCTGCAGTAATTCCTAGAACGTGAGTTATAGGCATAAACGTATATAGATTATCAACTGCCGTTTGTTGCCGATACACGCTATATAAAAAATTTCAACTGTACATGATCCTAAACGTTATGACTCATCATGCACGGATGAACGGGGGGGGGGGGGGGGGGCGTTTATAATTCCGTGATCGTCAGTAAATGCTTTATGTAGTATGGGTTGATTTATTGATCAGATGGTTTGTAAATAAAGAAATGTACAATCGCCTTGAAAATAACGTTACTGTCCTCTTACCATTCGCTGATGAGACTGGAGGAAAAATATCCCACTTATTTGACGTCGATCGACTAGATCTATTTCCGGTTTGTATGGCGCAATAAACGCCCAAATCATATCGATTATTGAATTATGGCAGCGATCCATATACACGGATGTGTGTCTAGAGTCCCGCAACAATATGTGACTGCCGGACGGATTTCCCAGATGCACCGAGATCACCAGATCCATTTCCGGTTGTAACTCGCCCGATCATCCACCAGGCGGCGGTATTGAAGCGTTGCACTGTTGTGCAGAGTCCCACTGTCTCAGCAGAGGCTGGGTGGCGGAATTATGAATACCATGGCGAAAAAATTAAATATGATATCACAATAACGTCGTACGCCGTGGCTTGGCAGAATTCGCATGACCAGCAAACCCGTCGTACAACTTGATTGGCGGTCAATGTGTTAACCAACTTCGAAAGAGTCGCCAAGCTTAAACAGTGATAGAACTAGGCGTTAGCTAGCTAGCAGGCTGTTAGAGGCAAAAATAGGCGTAACGCGATTGGCGCAGAGAGAAACGTCAGTGGCCAATCAGATCGCGGAACCCGAACGCGGAACTGCAACTCTGTTGGTAAAAGACTACACGCGTACAGGACTCTATCTGGGTTTTTAGCTCATACAGACATGTATTAACTGAAGCCAATTTAATATCCAAGGCTGAAGTGATTTCTTCTCTTAACAATTTCACGCATTACAGTAGCCATTTCAGCAGTGAACGATTTACCGTGGCGCGTGCCTTAACACTTTGACGACCGCTGGGACCCGTCTAATATGGTGGTAGAGGACCAATTTTAATTTTTTTTTTTTTAAAGCTGTATTGCAAATGTGTTGATTCAGTTTGGCACCACATACTTATGTGAATCTGGGTTTTCTACTCTAGCATACCTGAAAAATACAGAAACAGACTAAATGCTCAGCATGACCTCATAATAGCACTTTCAAAAACCAAGCCCAGAATAGATCTGCTCGTTGAAAACTTCAACCAGCCACATACCTCTCATTAGATTTCATTGTGCCATAGATGAAATATTATACCCCTTCTAGCATGTCAGGTCAGTCGAATTTTTTAATAAGTCAGTACAAATTAATCAGAATGTTGCTCAATGTTGGGGTTTAAGGTTTAGGGACGGAGGGAGGGGGTAAGAAATGGATAGTTGAAAAAGGGGTGAGAAATAGAAAGGAGAGTAGAACATGTTTGTTTTTTAAAAGTGTTACAACATTTTATGTACATATGTTATGAGGTGGTGAGCAACTTAACATTACACTCTGATTATTGCTGTGATGTACTTTTATAATTAAATAAATACATTTCATATACATTTGAAATTCATGGTTTGTTGTGTTCTTTATCAGTAGTTTATACATGTTTTTTTATTATCTTTTCCCCCCTTTTTCCGTTTTTTCTCCCATCCCAATGTTAGTTGTCATGCCAATTCCCAATCCCCTTCCTGGTCGTTGCGCACTCTACCCCCTACCGTTGGTCCGGGAGGACGGAGACTATCACATGCTTCCTCCGACACATGTGTACCCAGCCCACCGCTTCTTTTCACCTGGCAGCGCAGACTCACTGGGAGAGTGTAACGTGTGGAAGGTCACACTACCTCTCCTAGATCCTTCCCTTGCTGTGCAGGCGCCCCGACCTAACTGTAGGAGTCGCTGTTTACAACAACCAGGACCCACCCTCGCCGGGTTTCCCACCCACTGACACTGCCAATTGTGTTAGTATGGACGGTCGGCCAACCCAGAGGTACCGCAGCTGGATTCAATCCCACTGTCTCTGTGGTAGTAGACAGACGCTTAGTCCGCTGCACTACCCGGCCGCCCTATAAATGTATGTTATGGCAATTCATGATGTATTTTTGTAAGTTTGGGTCCCAGGGAAACACCAAATTTCTCTTTTGGGTCTCGAGCTGAAAAAGTTTGGGAACCCCTGGTTTAGTGTATAACCACTTTAATACTTAACAGATGATATAGATAATCACACATTCATATTTACCATCTTTTGATGGTTAAATAAAATGCTACTATAGGCGATATTATCAGTACTACTTATTATTTGTTTTTACTTTCACTCAAGAACAATTATTTAATGGTGATACCATCAATGTTAGAGTCATTTTCATACTTTTGGCCAATATCCCTTTTATTTTACCTGTTGCTCTTCATATTTTTTTTTTCAGTTATTTTAATTTAAATTTTTATTTAAACTATCCGTCTGCATAGTCCATCATATGATTAATCTGGGTGGTGCTGTTCTGCTGGGTTTCTCTGTGCAGAGGGACATAGTTAAGCTATCTAAGTCTACTTATTAATTGGTTAAAGACAACGTTTTTTTTAACATTATTGTTATCAATTTGACAAATGTCATAAAGATATGTTCAAACGGAATAGTTGCTCAGACACCTGTTAATTAATACTGTTTACGCCAATTGCATAGAGAACCGACCAGCACACAGCCACCTACTGGGACATGAGGAGATGAGCTTCCTTTTGCAGCTATGTTACAACCCTGTGTTAGATATACGGGGTGGGGAGGATCTACGTGGGAGGGGCACCAATCACTTTTTTTTTTAAATATATTCTTACAGACTTTTTTTTTTTAATATAGGGTGGTTTATATGGGTATTTTTTTCTTCTTATGTTCTTACTTTGGGCATCTCGTCAACAAAGACCAAATTTTGGTTATCTATTAGTACAGACTCATATACTTTTGAATTATTTTACTTCATATTATAAATGTCGTCTTTAGCTATTTTTTCATGGAACATTAAAGGTCTTAACAATTCCATTAAAAGGGCTAGCTGTCTTGATACTATATCAAGAAATCAAGTTGAAATGGCCATGTTACAAGAAACGCACTTGCTTGAAAGAGATATGCACAAATTAGAAAATCAGCGTTATAAAGTGGCTTCTTCTGCTTCAGCTTTGAATAAAACCAAAGGGGTTGCTATAATCATTGATAAAAAATGCAAAATTACCATCATAGGCAAAGGCAGTGATCAAGAAGGAAGAATAGCTTTTCTAAAATGTATTCATAATGGTAAAAGAATTGCGTTTATTAATGTCTATGCACCCAACTGTTATGAACCAGACTTTTTTCAATCATTGAACAAAGTACTAATGGAACTAGCTGATTTCCAGTTGATTATTGGGTCAGATATGAATGCTGTTTTGGATCATACCTGGGATAAATCTAAAGCAGTTCATCATAATGCTCGCTCGACAAACGCTTTAAAGCACTTGCTATCTGACTTTAATCTTATTGATATTTGGCGGGTTCATAATCCAGGCAACAGGGAGTATACCTCTAACATCTATCATTTTCCCGTATTTATTTAGTTTTAATATCAGCATCCTTATTTTCAGACGTCAAAAAAATTGAAATCCGACTTATGAGTTTATCAGATCACCATGCCTATTTCTGTCAATTTCAATTCAGCCAGGCTAAGAAAAAGGCCACCAGATGGCGCTTTAACTGCTCTTTATTGGATAATCCAGCATTCTGTGAGCAATTTCAGTCTGAGCTAGCACAATTTTGATTGATTAATAATAACTCCGTGGATGATTTCAGGATACTTTGGGACGCCACTAAAGGCTTTGTCAGAAATAATGCTATTACTTTATCTTCAAGTCTTAATAAATCTCAGCTAAAACGAATATCTGAATTAGAAACCATGCTGTCTACCTTGGACCTATCTCAACAGAGGCACTACTCTCAGCAGACTGCTGCTACACTAGTTCAAGTTCTTTAATAGTTGTCATACAGAAGTACAGAATACTTTCATACAAAATGCTTCTTACTGTTACGCTCCAGAGACTGTGCTAGACAAGATAGTATCAAATAGCATAATAACATAATATAGCATGAATTTAGAAGAAGAAAATGAGGTCACAGTGTTCGGTATAGACATATGTACAATGTTCTGAGTTACCATATAATATACAATACACAATACTATGCAGTGTACTAATGTACAGTACTATCTAGTGCAAAGCAGAAATGGGATGAGGTACAATTTTAGGTACAATTTACAGTAAGGTGTACGAGTTGTAGTGCAATCCTTCATCCATAAATATAAAGTGTGGGGAGTGGGTGCTACAGTGTGTTTGTTTAAAGTGGGTGTGTGCTATAAAGTGTGTGGAGTGGGTGCTACAGTGTGTTTGTTTAAAGTGAGTGTGTGCGTGTGGATGTGTGTGCTATGTGCGTTTGGTGGTTGTTGTTGTGTAGTGTTCATTCATTGTTCGTTTAGCAGCCTGATAAAGCCAATAGCCAATGTTAAGAGTGAACTAAACGATCTTATCAGGAAAAGAGCAGAATCCTCCATCCATAAAGTTAGAGTAAATCAATACTTTCATGGTAGTCGACCGAGTCAAATACTGCTGCTACACTAGCCAATGTTAAGAGTGAACTAAACGATCTTATCAGGAAAAGAGCAGAATCCTCCATCCATAAAGTTAGAGTAAATCAATACTTTCATGGTAGTCGACCGAGTCAAATACTGCTGCTACACTAGCCAATGTTAAGAGTGAACTAAACGAACTTATCAGGAAAAGAGCAGAATCCTCCATCCATAAAGTTAGAGTAAATCAATACTTTCATGGTAGTCGACCGAGTCAAATACTGGCCAATAAACTACGCAATAGTGATCTTGTAGGAACTATTACTACTGTTACATCAGAAAATGGTGAGCTGCTTACAGATTCAAAATTAATCAATACAAGATTTGCAAAATTCTATAACGATTTATATACTACAGAAGGCGAGTGCTCCTCTGAATAGATTGAATCTTTTTTAAGTGGCCTTAACCTCTCTGTTTTGTCACCAGTTGAATCAAGTTTAATGGGTGCTCCTATATCATTACAAGAACTCAAAACATCTCTGGAAACTATGAATAAAGGCAAGTCTCCAGGGTGGGATGGCATTCCCCCTGAATTTTATTTGAGGTTCTGCAACGATTTAGGCCCACTACTACTTGAAATTATTAAAGGCTCCTTAGGGAGAGATGTGAATATGTCCCTAATCTCTCTTTTATTAAAAAAAAAAGGTAAAGATCCAAACCAGTGTTCTAATTGGTGCTCTATTTCTTTAATTAATACAGATGTCAAACTATTTTCTAAAGTATTATCCTGCCATCTTGAAAAGTTTTTACCTAAACTGATTCACCCAGATCAAAGTGGTTTTGTAAAAAAAAATTAAATACTTTCGTCTGATAATTTGCGATGTCTCCTTCACATTGTCAACTCCGCCTCTCATGCTAAAGTGTCATCAGCTGTTCTCTCTGTTGACGCAGAAAAGGCCTTTGACCGTCTGGAGTGGACCTATCTTTGGGCTGTACTGAAACATATGGGACTAGGTCAAAATTTCATAAATATGGTAAAATTTATAATTTTTTATCCATCAGCCAGTGTTATAACCGGAAATATTAGTTCTCCTTTCAAAATCACTTGTGGAAGTAGGCAAGGGGATCTGATTTCTGCAAACTTGTTTATTTTATCCCTTGAACCTTTAGCCCAAGCTATACAGCAATCAGAAAACATTAAGCCAATATCTGTAAATTCTACAGAGGAAGTACCGCTGCAAAAAAAAAATTGCCACTGCGATGGCAAGCTCCACATTCTCTGCCCTTTAATCACTGGAAACAGTTATTAGCTGATGTTGTAACAATGGAGCTTTCTACAGCTAGATTAAATGGTGCAAACTATCAAACAATAGATAGCTGGAACCATATTCTCTATCAAGTTAGGACCTCTACTATATAACTAGCATGATAATTATATCTGTATAATCCCCTTTCTTTTTGGTCTTTGTTGAAATCTTTGCTCACTTTTTTCTTTTCAGGCCTATGACGGGGTGGGTTGGGGGGGATTTTTTTTTGTCAACGACCTTGGTGTTGTCCTCGACGACCAGTTGAACTTCTCCGCTCACATCGCAGCAACAACCAGAACCTGCAGATTCCTCCTGAGCAACGTCAGAAGGATCCGCCCCTTCCTGACAAAAAAAGCCACCCAACTCCTCGTCCATTCAACAGTCATCTCCCACCTCGACTACTGCAACGCACTGCTTGCTGGCCTCCCGGCCGCGTGTATACTTTCCGCAACGGAGTTCGGTTTCTGGGTTCCTCTGATTGGCCGCGACCCCCACGTGACCCGCCTCCCTTATCGCTGCCGCTCGCCGCTGTGTTGCAGCGCAGAGCGCTCGCTTCCTGAGTCGCGAAACGCGCCACTCTGCTGTCAAGAAACGCGCTGTTGGTAACTCATCTTAATGTGCTGCTTATGCAGTTATCAGCTGTTCAAGAAACGCAGTCATCTTAAAGGGGAACTCCAACATTTTGGGAAATTAGCTTATTTAACATCTTCCCGGGAGTTAGACAAGAAGATACATACCTTTTTTGTCTCTGTGCGTGCATTTTAGCTTTGGGAATAGACGCTCCGTTAGCATAGCTTAGCTTCATCACTGGAAGTGAGGCAGGACAGTAGCCTTACAGTGCCTTACAGTGTATTGCAAGGTCTGACATTGACCAAATTTGATATGCATGACCTTGGTGGGCTCTAGGTCAACTCCTGAAAAGGGGGTCAATGTCAGACCTTGCAATCAAAAGTTAGGGGGCGCACTGAAATTATGGCAAGGGTTATTAGCCCCCTAACTTTTGATTGCAAAGTCTGACATTGACCCCCTTTTCAGGAGTTGACCTAGAGCCCACCAAGGTCATGCATATCAAATTTGGTCAATGTCAGACCTTGCAATACACTGTAAGGTACTGTACGGCTACTGTCCTGCCTCACTTCCAGTGATGAAGCTAAGCTATGCTAACGGAGCGTCTATTCCCAAAGCTAAAATGCACGCACAGAGACAAAAAAGGTATGTATCTTCTTGTCTAACTCCAGGGAAGATGTTAAATAAGCTAATTTCCCAAAATGTTGGAGTTCCCCTTTAAGCAGTGTTGGGCACGTTACTCAGGAAGTATAGGAGTTGTGGAAAGCAGGATGAGAAAGCGTAGATTTCAGTGTGTATCATTTAATCATTTATCATTTAACATTTGAAAGGCATACATTGTTGTCATACAGAAGTACAGAATACTTTTATACAAAATGCTTCTTACTGTTACGCTCCAGAGACTGTGCTAGACAAGATAAGTATGAAATAAAATAGTATAGCATGTAAAATAGAAGTAAAAATAGAGGTCACAGTGTTCAGTATAGACATATGTACAATGTTCGATGCAGAATAGAAGTAACTGAGTTACCATACATTATACAATATACTATGCAATGTACTAATATACAATACTATATAGTGCAAAGCAGAAATGGGATGAGGTACAATTTAGGTACAATTTACAGTAAGGTGTACGAGTTGTAGTGCAAATCCTTTACCAATAAATATAAAGTGTGTTTAGGTGATCTAAAGTGTGGAGAGTGGGTGCTGCAGTGTGTTGTTTGTTTCATTCTGATTTAATTACTGGACTGTCATTATTATTATTTCTGTTATTGTCCTGTGATTCATCGTTGATTATTACTGTTACTGTATTGTTTATCTTGTTTCATGTAAAAAAAGGGAAAATAAAAAACATTTGTTAAAAAAAGAAAAAAATACTCAACCTCTACTGTCTTTAACACTTTCTATGCCACGAGGTGGCGCCAGAGTTAGCGCTTCAATGCCACCATCCACTTTAATGTTATCGTTAATATTGCCTAATCTATGTTTTAAATTATGGCTATGTGTCTAATCTGCCCGTCGCTTATCAAAGAATCCTTTTCCAGTCAGTGCTGTCAAGGCAGATTGGTTTTTTATCGCTTCATTTCCGTTTGAGAGCATTTTGAAAAGCACCCGTTTTGAGGTAAAAAAGTCCATTCTGGGGCATTCTATGATAATCGTCTTTTACTGGAATATTCCAGAACGTTGATATTTGTCAGCCTATTTAGTTTTCAAATAAACTCTAGATGATCAATATTATACATGTACGCACGCCCATTCGAGGCGCGCGCTGATAATAGCCGTGTTCATTTCCTCATGGATTTTTTCAGTAAAACCGATAGAGCCCATTTCACAAAACAGCCTATATCTTCATCAAAATGAGTCTGATTATCCTAACACTGATAACATAGATTCCTTACCTGACATCAGATGGTATCCAACTGGTATATTCCAATTCCTGATCACCATTAGAAAAAATCGATAAGTGTATAGATCCAATGTGTGTACAGTGTAACACATGATTCCGCGGGGCTGAGAGCCCCCTGAATGAACCCTGGTACTCCGGCTGCATGGGTGGACTGGAAAATGTGGAGTACAGGATTTTTTCCCCCATCAATTTTTATTGAGTCCATTCCAAAATCCCTTATGTCATCTGGGAGACGATAGGGGGCGCTTTTTTCCACATCTGATCGCCGGCGGCACTCGGGTATACTAGGGTAGGCTCGCGTGATGCAATATTATTTCAGATCGCTAAAAAAAAATTAAAATCCGAGAAATCTCGTGAGTGGCTTTCAACGAGATATTAATAATTCCGAGAATACTCGTGAGTGGCAGTGAAAGTGTTAACACTTTGAGTGCCACTCACGGCTTATCTCGGGTTTACAATAGTTACGTTGAAAGCCACTCACGAGATTTCTCGGATTTTTTTTTTTTTTAGCGATCTGAAATCATATTGCATCACACGAGCCTACCCTAGCCTACCCAAGGGCCGCCGGCGATCAGATGTGAAAAAAGCGCCCCCTATCGTCTCCCAGATGACATCATCGATTTTTTCGAATGGTGATCAGGAATTGGAATATACCAGTTGGATACCATCTGATGTCAGGTAAGGAATCTATGTTATCAGTGTTAGGATAATCAGACTTGTTTTTGATGTGCTCCAGCGGTTTCACTGTAAAATCCATGAGGAAATGAAAACGGCTATCAGCGCGCGCCTCGAATGTGCGTGCGTGCACGTATACTATTGATCATCTAGCGTTTATTTGAAAACGATTCATAAATAGGCCGACAAATATCAACGTTCTGGAATATTCCAGTAAAAGGCGATTATCACAGAATGGGCTGTTTTTTTTACCTCAAAACGGGTGCTTTTCAAAATGCTCTCAAACGGAAATGAAGCGATAAAAAACCAATCTGCCTTGACTGGAAAATGATTCTTTGATAAGCGACGGGCAGATTAGACACATAGCCATACTTTAAAACATAGATTAGGCGATATTAACGTTAACATTGGCGCCGATGGTGGCATTCAAGCACTAAGTCGTGCGCCCCCTGGTGGCACTGAAAGTGTTAACTATGAATGAACACAAAACTAACTTACACAGACCGTGACGCCAACCTCTACTGTCTTTAACTATGAATGAACACAACACTAACTTACACTGACCGTGACGCCAACCTCTACTGTCTTTAACTATGAATGAACACAACACTAACTTACACTGACGCCAACCTCTACTGTCTTTAACTATGAATGAATACGGTGGGCAGCAACATGTAACACGCGTCCGTTTTGAGCTCTGCACAAAAACAATTATTTCGTTAAATTTCAGCCTTTAGACTAATACTATAACTTGTTCAAATGGAGTATAACCACTCAACAACATAAGAAAAACAGTATTTTCACAAATATTCTGTTGCACTTGAACGACAATCGACCCTCAGATGGCTAGCAAGCAAGAGCAGGCTGGCAAGAGCAGGCCTAAATCAACCCCGAAAGCCTTGGGCACTGTTGGAACCAGAACACCCAAAATGGCTGTGCCAGATATGCATTTCACCTCCATCATGCAAGCCATCAAAGACTCGGAACAACGGGTGATGTCAAATATAGAAAGCACGGTGGCTATAATAACCACGGAACTGTACGCTAAGCTGGGAGATCTCCGACGAGCTACGAAGAGAAATAGCTACCGTGCGTTCGGAGCAACATGAGGCTATAGATCAGGCTAACCAAGATATCAAGCTACAGGCTACAGCCGTACAAGCGTTGGAAGAGGGAGCTAATCACTACTCCGATAGAGTCGTCGAGCTAGAAACTGATAGTTTTAGTTCATTGATCTGATGTCAATATCTTATATATGTTTAGGCTGCACACTGCTCTCTGTGTCTCTCTTCCCCTGCATGTGGACACAGGGCCCCGTGCACACACATGCAAAATCATGTAGCAGAACATGCAAAGTCCTAGTTCCCTTGGCACTCTCTCTCTCTGGCAGTTATACATGCAAAATCATGTCCCTCCCTTTCAGCACACACACACACACACACACACACAAGCACACACCACACAAACACCCATACATACACACACAGAGACATACACACACGCCCCTCCCCTTTCTCAAGAGTGTATAAAGTGACATGTAATATGGACACTCTGGTCCTTTAATCAATTAAGAACTCACGACCAGGGATAGGCTAATCCCTAACAAATGGAGGTTCCGGAGTGAGAATTGATGTGGGCCAGCCGCAACCAAGGACGGAACGGGGAATGGAGACGCGGAGGAGGAGGAGACGGTGCAGAGGATCCAGCAGTCACTACCAGCTGTCTGCAGCGCGTCTGAACCAGGGGTGAGATACCAGCAGCCCCTCAGACGTCCGTGACCAGACCACCAGACGACCGGATGACAGGCAGGAGGAGACGAAGGACAGACGGGCCAGGATGAGAGGCGACCGGAGGAGATGGCAGCTGTGCGAGAGGCCGGAGATGACCACCGCAGCACCGGAGAGGAACACCGCAGCCAGGCACCGCGGAGACCGCAGATCAATCACCGCTGATCGTCGTCTACGACACGCAGTTCGTCCACGACTAGAACGGGGGAAGCGACAGCAGGAGTGACACTGAGCTGAGTTGGAGTGACGGTGGGGCCGGCCGGCGAGAGGTGGAGCGGACAGTCCAGAGACACTGGGAAGGCGGCGGACCAGGGGAGACACGTTTGTCTAGGGGACCCGCACCTGGAACGGGGACCAACCTCAGGAGGTCAGCCCTTGCCCTCCAGAAGACGGGGCCGACCCAGGTGGGCGGTGCACTGTGACAGAGGAAAGGAAGCGCCCTGATGGACGTTGTGTGTGCCTGAGTAAGGGGGGTCCAACGGGGTTACTATATCGTCTGGAAAGGTTGCAAATTTTGTGTTTCTCTCTTTCTTCTCTCTCTCTCTCCCGCTCTCCCCCCCTCCCTCTATCTCTCTCTCTGCTCTCCTGATGTTGATTATCCCGTCTGGTATTGGATGCGATGCATGTAATGAGGTGACAATCGACGGGTACAGGTCCATCAATGAACTGTTGTGTTTGACGTATGTATTTAACGTCAAAAAGGGGGATTGATAGTTTTAGTTCATTGATCTGATGTCAATATCTTATATATGTTTAGGCTGCACACTGCTCTCTGTGTCTCTCTTCCCCTGCATGTGGACACAGGGCCCCGTGCACACACATGCAAAATCATGTAGCAGAACATGCAAAGTCCTAGTTCCCTTGGCACTCTCTCTCTCTGGCAGTTATACATGCAAAATCATGTCCCTCCCTTTCAGCACACACACACACACACACACACACACACACACAAGCACACACCACACAAACACCCATACATACACACACAGAGACATACACACACGCCCCTCCCCTTTCTCAAGAGTGTATAAAGTGACATGTAATATGGACACTCTGGTCCTTTTTTGTCTACTGGTGATGTGCCCGCGCGGGGTGACTGACTGTCTTCTTCTCTAATGAATAAAAGCTCCGTTTGAGAAATACTCTGTCTTCCGCTTCGTCTTTCGGCCGACTGGTCCACAACTAAATCAATTAAGAACTCACGACCAGGGATAGGCTAATCCCTAACAAAACGGAGGTGAAATCGATGAAATCTGATATCAAACAACTAACGGCCAAAGCAAATGATCTTGAGTCCAGACAACGCAGAGACAATTGTCGGATAATTGGAGTAGATGAGCGTTTTGGAGGTGCACGTATGGAAGAAACGGTGGCGAAGCTGCTCCAGGATTCACTCAACCTAGACTACACTCCGACGATTGACCGGGCACACAGGAGTCTGCAACCCAAGCCAAAGGATGGGGATCCCCCGCGACAGATTGTGATCAAGTTCCACTACTTCCAGGAGAAGGTGGACATCCTGAGGAAGGCATTGACTCAACGACCCATCCACCACAACAAGAAACAGATCTACATCTTCCCAGATTACACGATGGCAGTAAGAAAACAACGCGCAGCCTTCAAGGTGGCTAGAGAGATGCTACACAGCTGCCCGAATATCAGGTTTGGTCTGTTGTTCCCAGCGACGTTGAAAATCACATCTCCTAAAGGGGAGCAGAAATCGTTCGACGACCCATCCGAGGCGGAGGATTATATAACCAGACATCTGAAAACGAGGGACTCGAACGAACAAGGTGAAGGTATCGGCTAGCCTCGTTAGCCAGCTATAGCAATTTCGCAGCTATCCCCACTGCCGGCCGAAGCCAGTCAAGCTAAACGTTATTATTGTGACAACAGTTAACAGAGGTTGTTACAATGAATGTGTTTGTGTATATTGGGATTGTGCTATGGACTTGATATAGACATTAATTTGCAGTAGCCACTGCTAGCTGCTAACTCGGGACCGGAGCGAACTGTGTGTATATGATATCTCTGGGACAGACTGATGACGGCGTATCTGTGCGACCAATGCTCTTGGCATCTCGACTATTCAGTGGTGATGGAGGCTAAAAGGGGGTAGAGGGCGCTGAATGTCCAAATATAATTTCACCTACCATATTAATACCCTCTTACATATATGTGTGTGTGTATATATATATATATGAGTGCATGGTTGTGTGGGGATGTGTGTGTGTGCTCAATATTCCATTTAACCTTGCCTTACATAGATAAATGTTGGGGGATGCATGCATTGTGTGAATCTACCCTTTTTCTTTACTACACTGCTGCGGTATGTGTGTGTATGTGTGTGTGTTTACGGGTGCATGCACACATTCATATATATATATTATAGGGGGTGGTGGTTGCGCATATATGCGTGCAATTATTTTTTCTTTATTATTAATATTATTATTTTAATAGGAGGGAGAGGGCACACATTGTTTAGTCAAATATGGGCTGAAGGGGCCAATATAATTTCACTTGCCATATTAATACTCTTATAGGTATGTGTGTGTATATGTATGTATGGTTGTATAGGTGGGAGTATGTATGTGTAAGTGCTCATTCACTATTTCATTTATCCTGTTCTACCACTCAGGATATAGTTGTCGGTGGATACATACGTTGTGTGGAGCTACCCTATTTTGGTACTACATTTCCAGCGTGGGTGTGTGTGTATATATATATATATGTATATGTGCATTTATTATCTCTATATTATTAAATTTTTTGAGACCTAACAAGCACAGCCTGAATGCAAACATATGACTACTGTTGAGAGGTTATACCAGGAATTAAAAGTCTAGAAGACTGTTGTATTTGTTATTATGCTCTTAGGGTACTTAGTGTTTTTGTTAGATGGTATGCTCAATCGGGGTTAGAGCAACCTACTTAATGGGGTGGTATTTTTCTGTGTTTTCTGTACTGTTGTCCTATATGTGTGTAATTGTTCCTCCTCTGAACTCTTGGGATCGACCGTCTGGGCCCGCCTGGATCAGCGCCTCTGTCCTCAGCCTGGCTGCACTGGTATGTTCTCCACGCATTTAGACAAATTCGACCATGGCTAAATTGAATATTTTTATTTGGAACGCAGGGGGTCTTAACGCCCCACACAAGCGTGCCAGTGTCCTTTGGTTATTGAAGAGAAGGAATATTGACATTGCTCTCCTTAGTGAGACGCATTTATTGGTGGGTGATGTGTCAAGGCTAGCAAATCAACAATATCACGTTATCTCCTCATCCTCAGCCGATGATAAGACAAAAGGAGTCGTCATAGTTACAAGACGTAACCTTGATATCAAAGTCCTGGATGTGTGGTCGGACACGGAGGGAAGGATTACTATAGCAAAGGTTGAGTTCTCTCATAGGAAGATGGCAATAATAGCATTGTATGCCCCTAACACATTTGATTCAGCGTTCTATAATACAATCACAAAGAATATGTTGGAACTTACTGGATACGCTCTCATTGTGGGTGGCGATTTTAATGCGTGCTGGGATGCGGAGATGGATAGGTCCGGGTCCTCTGAAACAAGCAACCAAAAACGGTCCTCTAAGGCCCTCAGGATGTGGGCCCAGGACACGGGGCTCGCAGACCTATGGCGCATATCCAATCCCACCCTCAAGGATTACTCTCACCTGTCAGCCAGACACAAAACCTTCTCTCGAATAGACTATGCATTTGGCACGGTCGAAGACCCTAGGGTCCTGTGGAACGCATTGAAAGGATTTATCAGGGGTCATGTCACACTTTTCGCCTCCAATTTGCGTAAATCCCGGTCAAAAAAGCTAGAAGGACTGGAAACATTATATGCGGACCTATACTCATCTTTGCAAACTAACTATAGTGAACGACTAAACACACAACGTAAGATAGTCAAGAAAGAAATAAACTCCATACTTAAACAACAGTCTGAGTTCTTGATACATAGGACAAGGCAAAATTACTACTTTCACGGTTCCAGGCCTAGCCATCTATTGGCAATGAAAATACGCTCGAATGATAATTTCTCGGATATCCCTTCGATCAAGACGCGACAGGGAACAGTCACTACGGATTCGAAAAAGATCAACAACACTTTTAAAGAGTTTTACTCACAGTTATATAGCTCAGAGGTTAATTTCGATAACTCTAAATTTGAATCGTTCATTGGCGGGATTGAGATACCCCACATTTCTGAGGAAGAGGCTAAGGAATTGGGGAAACCGATCACTCTTATGGAACTAAAGGAGACGATTGCTGAAATGCAGAGGGGTAAGGCACCAGGCTGGGATGGTATTCCACCAGAGGTATATTTAGCTTTCTGGGACCAACTGGGTCCATTGATGCTCGATATGATCAATTACGCTATCGAACAAGGGGAGTTCTCAAGAGATGTCAACATGGCGTTGATTTCTTTACTTCTCAAAAAGGATAAAGATCCCAATGATTGTGGTAGCTATAGGCCCTTGAGTCTTCTCGGGGCCGATCTAAAAGTGTTTGCCAAGGTGCTGGCCCGCCGCCTGCAGAGATTTATGACGGTATTGGTACACTGCGATCAGATTGGTTTTATCCCGGGGCGCCTGGCTGCAGATAATCTTAGGAGGCTGTTGCATGTAGTCGATAACAGTAAAGACAATACAGCTCCGTCCACAGTTCTGTCTTTGGATGCCATGAAGGCGTTTGACAGACTAGAGTGGTCATACCTGTGGAAGGTACTTGAGGTTATGGGTCTTGGAAAGAGTTTTATTCATATGATTAAAGTCCTGTATGCCTCGCCGTCGGCAATGATACTGACAGGCAAAAACTGTTCCACACTTTTTCCAGTCTCCAGATCTTCTAGACAGGGTTGTCCTCTGAGCCCAGGACTATTTGCGCTTTCCCTCGAACCATTGGCCCAATTTATTAGGCAATCGGAGGACATCGTCCCCATAATGGTCAATAATACTCCACACAAAATTGCTCTCTATGCGGATGACCTACTGATTTTTATGGACGACCCCTCCCGGTCGGCCACAAAATTACTGGGAATAATCGACGACTTTGGTAAATTGTCAGGCTTTAAGATTAACTGGAACAAATCAGCCTGCCTACCTCTTAATGAGCTGGCCAAGGCGGTGCGACTACCAGCTGATATCCCCATAGTGGAACATTTTAAATACTTGGGCATAGAGATATTCCCCACGCTGAGTCAAACTACTAAGTACAACTTCACGGGTACTTATGATAAAATACGCCAGGATCTAGACAGGTGGTCGTCCCTTCCTAACTCCTTACAAGCCCGGGCTTCCATAATCAAAATGAACGTCCTGCCTAGGATACATTTTGTTAGCTCAATGCTCCCCCTGCCCCCTCCAATAGACCACTGGCGCAAGGTACAATCGATGGTATCTAAGTTTATCTGGAATAACAAACGCCCGAGAATCAAAAGAGCTACTACTCAACGTAGGAAACAAGATGGGGGCCTCGCAATCCCTGATTTTAAGCTTTATTTCTGGTCCTTTTCACTGAGACCTCTGATGTGCTGGCTAGACCCTGTAGAGGCTGTATCTTGGCGCTCCTTAGAAGCGGCGGCGGTTTCACAGCTAAGATTGCAGGATGTAGTGTACTCCACTATTTCGAAATGCCGACTGAGGTATGGACCGATCATAACTCACGTGATCCAAACGTGGCGTAATGTACAGAAGTCGTGTGGGGTTAAATGCCCATGGCACCTGGACTCTCCAATTTTTAATAATCAGCAACTACTTGTTGGGCACAAGCCGGTTAGTATTCCTCAATGGCAAAGGAGGGGAGTTCATACTCTGGAGGATATTTATGATAAGAACGGCCTTCGGGCGTTTCAGGACTTAAGAGAATTTTATGATCTTCCCGGCGAGTCCTTCTTTCTTTACCTTCAACTAAGGTCAGCGCTGAGGGCGCATGGCGTGCCGTGGGCTCAAGCTTTGCAACCACACCCCTTCCTCAGGCTCATAGTGGACAGGACGACCTCCAGATGGTTTGTCTCAGACTTTTATACGCTCTTAATTCAATCCACGTATAAAAATTTGTCATTGGATACAATCTGGCGTGTGGATATCCCGGAGTTGGACCCCGAGTTTGACTGGGATGATGTTTGGGCAAATGTGGCATTGTCTTCCCGCAACCCCAATCACCAGCAAATTAATTTTAATTATATTCATAGGACCTATCTTACACATAGGAAGCTATTTGCTATGGGACTGGTAACCGACTCTCTGTGCACTTTGTGCTCTCAAAGGGCCGCTGGCACTTATATGCATATGTATTGGGATTGCCCACCAGTGGCCCGCTTCTGGAGGTCAATAACGGACAAACTTTCAGATTTGTGTGGCTTAACTATCCCATTCACAGCTGTTACGCTACTCCTGAACGATATAACGACACTACCCGCGTCCGTACAACTAAAAAGGGTTGTCCTAGCGGGCGTCACAGCAGCGAAGAAGCTAATAGCATTGAGATGGAAGGAGCTTGAGAAGCTCACAGTGATTAACTGGTCCCTAACACTGTTGGATGTGATTTATCTTGAGATATCCACGGCGCGGGTGATTGGGGTGGAGCAGGCTAGTATTGACCTGTGGTTTGCAACATCTGAGAAGGTCAGGACCGCCGTGTGCGGCTGAGCGGGGTTGAGGTGCTTGTTCGGGGGAGTCCGGCGGTCTCGTGGGAGGGGGAGGAGGAAATGTCTTGTCTGTCTTGTCTTTTGTCTTGTCCTTCTTAACTTTAACTGGGGGAATTTTATTGGGGGGGAGCTATTTTGCTATTTCTTCACTGTTTGGGCACTTTTGCACGGTTCCTGTGAGTCTATGAAACACTCTGTAGGTTTTTGTTTTTCGAAAAGATTCATTGTTTTGTATTTCTGGTCGGGTACTCAGGGGCAGCGTTTTTCTACCTCAGGATCTTAAGCCGTTTTGAGGCTGGGCTCCAACCACTGTGTGGCCTGGTGACAATTGGCACATTGTTATGCAGCTGGAAATCTCTGACATCACTGATATGCACGTTTTGATATGACTCAGTTTGGTGAGGGTGAGGGTTGTGAGGGGAATTCGAAGAGTGCGCCAATATGAGAATTAGAGACATAAGTCTTATTGATATAGAGCCACACGGCCGGGAAACGGTACTGAATACTGGGAAAGGCCAATTGTAAGATAGTACCCCCTTAAAATTAAAATGTTGTACTCTGTTTTTATAAATTGTTATTTCTTTTATTATTATTGTTCTGTTATCTCCCTGTGAAGTTCTGTGTATTGTTATTATGGTTATTGTATTGTGTTGTCTTGTTTTCATGTTAAGTAATAATAATAAAAAAAATATCAAAAGAAAAAACTATGAATGAATACAACACTAACTTACACTGACGCCAACCTCTACTGTCTTTAACTAGATGACTGCACAAGAGCACGCAATGTGAAAAGCGACAATATTATTAAACAGCAGCGAGCAAAGCGCAAGGAAGCGAGCGTCAAATTGAAAGCGAAAGTCAAGTCCATGGCCGCTCCGGCAGCGGTGGATAGGGGGGCGGGTCACGTGGGGGTTGCGGCCAATCAGAGGAACCCGGAAACCGAACTCTGTTGCGGAAAGTATACACGCCTCCCGGCCACTGCCACCAAGCCTCTTCAACTCATTCAGAACGCAGCGGCCCGCCTGATCTCAAACCTACCGAAGTCGGCCCATGTCACCCCACTTCTTAGGGACCTGCACTGGCTCCCCATTGCTGCACGAATCCGCTTCAAGGCCCTCAACCTGGCATACCGTGCGGCAAAGGGAACCGCTCCCGCCTACCTCCGGTCAATGGTCTCTTAACTACACACCCTCAAGACCCCTATGCTCTGCATCTTCTGGCCGTCTCAGACCTACTCCTATCCGAGCTCTGGGAGGGTCATCAAGGAGAACCTGCCTTTTCTCAGTCCTTGCCCCACAATGGTGGAATGAACTACCCACCCCAGTTAGGACAGCCGAAACCCATCCAATCTTTCGCCGTCGACTAAAGACTATTTTTTTTTATCTACTTTTTCTCCCATTTTCTATTTTCTCCCATCCCAATTTCGTATCGTCCAATTCTACCCTCCCCTGTCTCGAACGCTGTAAGGCCATGCCTCCCACAAGCCGGCTGCAATGTGGACGAAGCCTTACATCACGTGTGCCCTCCGGTACTTGAGGAAGCAGCCGTTGCAACTTTTCACCTGCACAGCGCAATCTCTCAGCGTCGGGGGTCTGCGTGGGAGGGACACGCCGCCCCCGTCGCTTCCTGATTTTGCTGCGCAGGCGCACCAACCGACCTGTAGGAGTCGCTGTCCACAACGTCCGATCCCCACCCATCAGCTTCCCACCCCCTAATACTGCCAATTGTATTAGTATGAACGACCAGCCAAGCTGATAGCAATGCGGAGAGCTGGGCTCGAACCCAGCGTCTCCTGCATTGGTGGCGAGCGCCTTGCCCACTACACCACCTAACCGCCTAAAGACTCACTTCTTCAACCATTATCTGAAATTTAAATCAAAAAAATTATCTAACCCTAACTAACCTTACTGTCATGCACTTGTCCTAATAAACTAACCTAAACTAGCACTCAACACTTTGATGGACATTGTTACTCAGCTGATAGAGTTGTGCCCTTCCTGATGACTTGTCGTACAGAACTTGTAAGTCGCTTTGGATAAAAGTGTCGCTTTGGATAAAAGTGTCAGCTAAATGTAAATGTATGTAAATGTTATACATATAATTGTTTGTACATAGGCAACCTGAGGGCGCATTTTCATTGTTTCTAATGCTTCATGGAGCATGTTTACATTTGCTCATAGTAGAATTTTTTTTTGTGTTTTGTGTTGTACAGTATGCAGTATACAGTATGTACAGTATGAAAACAAATGGTCAGGTCATATAACCCCAAGAGCCCCAGGTTTGTGTGTAGAGTGAGTTATCTGTTCCCCAAGGGCCAGGGGGGCCATAGCACTCTCTTACGCCTTAATCTGAACATCACTGGTCTGACAACTGCTGTATGTGATGTGAATTCCATAAAGAAGGCTAGATACTGCATTCAAATCCTGGCTGTGGTACTGGCCAAGAAGAGAGACGAGGCATTCCAGGCAAAACATCTAGAGGACAGTTTGATTTGGAGCAATTGGGTGGCCAATGAAAACAACCCCATGTTTCACTACTAGACCAATGTCCTTGAAGCAATCAAGAAGGTTCTTATCTTCATCAGATCCTTTCGGGAGGCCAACTTCATCATGATGATCAGTGCACTTGAGCAGCTCATTCCTCTTTACTTTGCACTTGATCATACACACTATGCCAGATGGACATCAGTGTTTCTTCAGGATCTCAAAGAGCTAAAATGGAGACACCCAGAGTTGTTCAAGGAATTTCTATCAGGCTCTTTCGCAGTAAACACCAGAGGTAACCGATTTTCGAAGATTGCATGTGCTCAAAAGCAGCAGCATAATATAAAGGTCATCAAGTCTGACACTGGATACGTCAATATCATCAATCGGGAAGATCAGGAATTCTTCAGGAAACTCGAACTTGCCCTACCCGAAATCCAGCTGCGAGACCTGCCCCCAAGCCAGGATGCACTTCTACAGCATCTGTTGAGAGCTACATTCCAGGGAGGATGGCTGTGGGGGAACAGCCTTCTACAACTCCCTTGTCCCCCGGTTGTTGAATGGGGATGGACTACCGATGGAACTCTTGGTCAAGTGGAGCACAGTTTCCGCAGGAGACACATTGTCTCAGGTAACAGGGGTGTGTAGCTGCAGATCTAATAAATGCACCTCATGTTCTTGTGCTGGCAGGGGGATGAAATGTCTCATTTATTGCAAGTGCCTCAGCAAGTGTTTGAATCCTGTGTGATGGGATGTGTTCAAATAAAGTTTTTTTGGACTTCAAGTGGTTTGCTTTGTTTCTTGGGTGGTTGTTGGGGTCCTCATTTTCTAACAAAGCCTCAACCTAAACACTAGTATGCCCCATGAGTAGATTTAGAACTTTGGCCCAAACTAACTCCATGGCCTTCATGAGCAGATTTGGCTGAAGTGGCTTGGGCGCTGATCAATTCAGAGATAAAAAAAAGTTTTTCATGAATATCTCAAAAAGTAAAGGTTTTAGGGCATATGTTTGTTCATAACACTAATATAAATGTGTCATTCCCACATCTTTTGAGCCCAGAATCAACTATGTGCCACCTTCAAGAGCTGAGATACATAATTGCAGGTATGAAAAGTGGGCGTGGCCGTTTTTCAGAGACTTCGCCTACCAAATGTTTTGGGCTCCTTGAATTTTTTTCTTTATTGGACCCTAAATGAACAGAAAAACATTGTCTCAAATGTTAATCATGATTTGCAGCCTTGACCCCATATTTGCCACAAACTGACCAGACTACCTGGGCCCCCTAATAGCATAATCTGCCCCCTGCTACAGAGGTCCTACTGAAACATGCAGTTATATATCGTATAGCTTACGCTCTGCGCCTACTGGAACATATCCCATATCAGTTCTATATACTGAATACATTTCTCCACATGTACCTATACACACCCATCCGCCTGGCCACACCCTCATCCGCTCCTCTACATAAGCAGGGGTGTGGTCATACTAACAGCTCCTTCCCTATTTTCACCAAGGCGAGTGTCTGTATACACCACTTGAGTTTAGTGTAAAATGGTTGGAAAGGAGTTACGTTGAAGAGAAGGAGCTGCGTTGACATTATATCTTTGTTTTCTCTCTCACAATTTTTTCGAGGAAATACAGCGATAATGTCTAGAAGATGATGATCATTCTGACCTCCATTGGAGCTTCGTAGTAGGGGCTCGCGTCGCTGAGCAATCCCCTCCGGCTCTGCAGTTGGACACTTTGCTTGGGAGGCGCTCTGCAGTGTGAGGGCTGGCGGCCTCTCTGGGGCGCCTGTACGTTAATGCCAAGCAAGCAGTGCAAAAATGCTTCCGCATTCGTCACCGCACGCTAGTGCGGTAAAGCGCCCTTCTTTTCAGACAAATGCTACCGTGCGTGCACCGGCGGCGGCGTGCTCGCTCAGGTGCGTGCGTGCGCCGGCGTGCTCGCGCGAGGTGCCCGCGCATGCGCATGAGATCCCGCCTCGGTTCGACACGAGCGGAGCTCAATATATAATAAGTCACCGCCCCTTATTCAGTATCTAGCAATAGCTCAATTGGCAAGGACACATGGCTGTGGATCCTATGGCTTGTTTGCTGGCGAGTTCGAATCCCATCGAAAATATTTTTTAACGTGATTTTTTTTTAACGTGTATTCTTTCGCCGGTTAAGTTAAGGTTAAGGTTAGGCATTGTTTCGGAGTTGGTTAAGGTTAGAACGGTTAAGTTTAGGCGCTGTTAAGGAGCTGGTTAAGGTTAGAGTTTGTCAAAGAGAATGGCAATATAATTTCTATGGTTAAGGTTAGGCATTGTTTCGGAGTTGGTTAAGGTTAGAACGGTTAAGTTTAGGCGTTGTTAAGGAGCTGGTTAAGGTTAGAGTTTGTCAAAGAGAATGGCAATAGACAGCCTATTTCCGCGCGACCTGGGCGCTGGGCGGCGGAAAATGAAAGGCGCATTACTGCATGCCACTACAGTAAATTTTTGCACTGCTTGCTTGGCATAAAGCTACACGCCTCTGGGGCGGGGGATGTTTTTGCAACACGGGCGCCAGGTATGTTGGTTGTGGGGGGAACAGCTACACAGCTTACGAAGGTCCTGCTCCAGGCTGGTATCCTTTTTTTGCTGCCTCTTAGCGGCGTGGAGAGGGTTCTGGTTTGATGCCCACGTTTACATGAGCTCCTCATCGGGAGCTTTGTTTGACTGGGACCGTGATTCCGAATCTGCGGTTCAATTCCCCGGGTCTCTGGACAAACGGATACCCTCTGTTGCCGCGCTGGCCCCGTTTTTTCAAAGAAATGAAAAGCCCCGGCTTGATGCTATCAGTCAGCCTAGAGTTAGCTGTTAGCTTGTGCTACAACCATTAAACATTAGCCGTGAGAATAGCAGGCCCTGGCACTCTGACTACGACGTCATCTTTGACAGAAGATGTAATCGGGCCTGCACCATGACTGGCTGCAGGAGGGTGGCGTCTCGCTGGAGCGAGGAATCCGGCCATAGCTTCTTTTTTCCCCGCCAGCGAGAGGCCTTTCGTCAACGTGGAGACCAGCCTGTGTTGCGGCCTTTTCGTCCTGCGTTCATTGGTACAGGTAAGATGTCCATTGGAACAATACAACAGTAAATAAATAATTTTAAGTAAGTGCAAGACAGGACAGAACAGTGAGACAACAATAAGACTGTGAAAGTGCAGTGGTTGGGGACATGGATACAGTGCAACACAAGTTCAAGTCCAGAAGTCCAGCCCTAGCAGCTCGCCATAGAGGGGGGGGGAGCAGGGGGACACCTGACTCGTTTACCAGGCGAGCTGCTGAGGGGAAGAAACTCAGTCTGTGGCGGGACTTTAGTGTCTTGGGCAGCCGTAGCCGCCTGCCGTGGGGGAGCATGTTGAAGAGGTTGTGACCCGGGTGGGCAGGGTCTGCCATGATCTTCCTCGCCTTCCTCAAGGCCCTGGTGGAGTGTAGGGACTCGAGGGAGGGAAGGGGGCAGCCGATCACCCAAGGTGTAAAAATTCAGGTGGCAGGTTCGCACATGAGCCTATGTGAAGCTGTTACCTTGACAGGTATACATGCGCTTCATGTAGCACGCTATGACTGGTCTCATGGCTCTGCTTTGTCATTGCATCGTATCAGGGGTGAGGGGTCATGAGGGGGTGAACTGAAACCCTCCCTCCCCTTTTTTTCTGATTGGTCAGGGGGTTGGACCTCCTGTCCTTCGGGCTTCCTGTCACGTTGCTGGGTCAGCGCGTCACAGGGTAGGGAGGGGGGGGGGAGTTCCCTGGTCCCGCGCCATATTTGGGTGGTGGGTCACGGAATTCCCCCCGCCATAGAGTACATCACTGGGCGCGTTTCTATTGGTTGTGAGACTTCCGTGAGTTATTTTCAGGCTCCATGTTGTGGACCTCTGTTATTGTCAAGATGAGTTATGCGGTGCGTGAGAACTTAAAAGGAAGTTCTCCTCTGCGCTCTGTTGTATGTGTCTTGAGCTTGGTAGGTGATGCAATGCAGTAGAGACAATTTGTTCTTCTGCTCTGCTCCCTACTAGTAGTGTATATTGGGTCAGAGCCTCCTCCTCAGGGAGTTTCAGAGCCTCCTCCTCAGGGAGTTTCAGAGCCTCCTCCTCAGGGAGTTTCAGAGCCTCCTCTGTGAGTTTCAGAACCTCCCTCTCAGTGAGAGCCTCCGCAGAGTTTCAGAGCCTCCTCCTCAGAGAGTCTTAGTCCAATTGTTACATGAATCTTTTTAGACAATGTTGCATATATCTTTTCAATTATTACTCACGTGGGAAGTCTCTCTCTGGGGGTTCCCTGTCTCCTCTCTTTTATACAGGACAGGGTTGACAGGGGTGTTTTCCCTCGGACGCGTCATATGGGACCCATATCTGTGTCTTGGCCAGCTTCCTGCCGCTCTCCCAGGCGGCTTGGAGGGAACGTTATCTGGGTTCTTGTTAGAATTACCATTGATATGTTTTGGGTCTCGACGTGTACATAGTGCTGGCCCTGGGTGCTTCTGTGTGGAACCACGCATGGGCTTGCGAACCTTGGTTTCTCATCATTGAAACAGCGTTTTTATGGGGCAACTAGGATGGAGTTTTGTCTCTTCCGAGCGCCAGTGTACTAGGTTAGTCTCGATGAATTCTCGTTTATCTCTGGGGGGAGATAACGGAATAGATCAAAGCATTGGCGGAGGGGTCTCACGCCTTTGGGGTGGGCCACCGGGCACGGCTTGGTGGCGCCCTCTGTGATGTTTTAGATCGACACGCATACCTACCCCCCTCCTGGGACTGGGGATTGTGGCGTGATTAGGACACGGGACTGGTTCTGGTCGCGCCGGACCAGGTCAGTTAACCCGTTGTCCGCCGGGGCGCAGATCTGCTGTTCTGGTACCCTGAGGGACTTGTGCTTTTTCGGGGGGAAAATGCCGGGTCGGCCCCGGGCGTTGCAGGGTTTGATGTTATGGAGGTGTTCGTGGTTATGTCACTGCGTGTTATCCTTCACTGTTGCTTGGTCCATATTGTGTTGTACCTTGCGCTGTGCTAAAGGAGCCTAGTCCTTCTCCATTCTTTTTTCGCCCCTCTCTTCTCCTGCTTGGCGGGGCTGGGAGGGGGCTGTCGAGGTGGTTCTTGTACCCCTCTGGCATCCCTGTGTACGTCCCGGTCCGCTGGGCCCAGGTCCGGACTTGTTCTCGTCGACCTGTTGGCCTGGGTTAACCCCTTCTTGAGAACTGAAACACTTGTACTGCTGTATAGCCGGTGTATACCCGCAGTTGTGTTTTGGAGTTTTTTTCTTGGGGGGGTTATAGGAACAACCGCCTACTGTTAGGTGGTGGTTGGTTTCCAGGTGTGTTGATAGCGGAATCGACTATCGGGTTAGGCCGGGCTTGACCCCGTCTGCCTGCGAGTGTGCCCCCGCACCTTTCATGACGTCTGCCAATCGTGTCTGCCTTCTCTGCCTCTGCCCCTCTAGAGGGTCTTTGTTTTTTGTGGAGGCTTGGTGCACAGCATACCGTACGCCCCTTCCGCCGGGGTGCTGTTTTCAGCAGACCCCTTTGGCGCCTGTCTAGTCCGCAGTGCTCCAGGCCAGCGTTTCCGTTAGCCGTTACCGGTATTTGACCGGCAAAATCTGTTGAAGTCCGACATATTTAATCTCTCCGGTCATAATGTCCGGTGAAAATAATTCCCTCTAAGCACAATTAGATTATTTGAATTGTATTAAAATAGACTAAAATTAAATAGCCTATGCGATGAATGAAACAATCATTACATTTGTTTCATCGTTGCTTCACCAAGCAGCCGGTCTAATAATGACACCGCTGTGTCAGCGCGAGCTGGCTGCTCCTAGATTTGTGAGAAGCATCCATCTGCAGCCCCACAGAATGCAGTACTCCAATCCAGCCATTGGCAATTCAGCTGTTGGGTGGGCGGCGCTGCTGAGCCCAGACCGGACTGGACCTAAAAACACCGCTGCTCTGTCGGTCTGCAGCTCCATGCTTCACGTAAATCTAACAGCCAGCTCGCGCTGACACAGCGGTGTCATTATTAGACCGGCTGCTTGGTGAAGCAACGATGAAACAAATGTAATGATTGTTTAGTTCATCGCATAGGCTATTTAATTTTAGTCTATTTTAATACAATTCAAATAATCAAATTGTGCTTAGAGGGAATTATTTTCACAGGACATTATGACCAGCACCAAGTCGTTGGGAGGTGGAGTCATCACGCAAACCCACGATAATGTTGCCGTCTCTCTCTGCCAAATTTCTCAGTTCTTCGCTTGATATAATTAATACAAATGTCCAATATAACGGAATTCGTTAGCTCATAAAAATGTGATTATAACAGACTGCTGTTTAATGTCGGGCAGACTGCCCACCGACACCTCAAGTCGGCAGCAGCACGAAGTCTCGAGGGACTTATTTTATTTGGAATATATTAATGACTGTATACGCAAAAGTAGCCTAGTTTTAAGTTAAAATATTATAAATGCCTTGATGATGTCATTCTTTATATAGGCCTATCAATTGTTTTTAAGCTCAATAAACTCTGACCGGAATTTATCCCATTTGTCCGGTAGATTGAAATCTACCGGACACTCAGACCTGCAAAAAAAAATTCTAACGGAAACCCTGCTCCAGGCTCAGGTAGAGTATTGAGGGATCAACCTCTTTGGGGGTTGGGTGTAGCCTCTTGAGTGCTTCAGGGCGGCATGCTGTAGAGGGGAAGGGCCTGCTCTTGGATGGGCCCTGTCCGATACGCTGGCGATGTGGGGGGTGGTGTCACTAGTGACCGCCTGGTGGGGTCTCGATGCTGCAGCGTTGTTGGCCTCACCAGGCCCCCTTTTCCGGGGGGTCCAGTCCCTTCCTGGGGCTGGGTCCTCCTTCGCGCTCCGCTGCTACGGCCTTGCCACGGGGTTGGGTTTTTGCCCTTGACCCCGTGATATTAGGGGTTGTAACGGGGGTTTTGTTTCTTCCCGTTCGTTCCCTAGTGGCATGTGGGTTGCGCGTTTGTGTAGTCGTAGGTTCTTGTGGGAAGGTAAGTCCTACGGTCTGCTCACCCTGTGCGTTTGAGTTGCTAAACCCTCTTCGCACAGTCGGATCCGATTCCCTCCCGTCCTCCACTAGGGGGGTCCGGGGGCTCGGGTCCTCCCCGGTTCTGATGGTTGTGGGGTGCCTCAGCGGGTACATTTGTCGAGTTTCCGCTCTGCTCAGCTCCTGTGTTCCAGTAGGCGCAGAGCGTAAGCTATACGATATATAACATACGGTTATCCTGCGCCGGACTCACTGAGGACCCCGTGGTCTTCGCCTTGGTGGTGAAAGACTTGGGAAGGAGCTGTTAGTATGGCCACACCCAGTGGCGTTGCGCAATATGTGGGGGCCCCCCCGCGGCAGGTCGGACCATGGGGCCCCGCCCCCTCCCCTAAATCAATAATAGAGTACATGGGATAGACATCGCGGCCACTTTTTTAAATGTTTATTTTTTCAGGCATCTTTTGTAAACAGTATAGGGTCAGTAGGAACTGTATAATAATATAATATAATCTGATTTAAAGGGGAACTATCTTATAAATGACCTTTTCCAGTGTTTAGGGTTATTTTCTAGCTAGTAATAGGATCTATGTCTCTAATTCTCGATTTGGCGCATTCTTCCAATTCTCCTCTCACAATAATGTCCCTCCCTCAAGTGAGTCATCTGAAAATTAGCGTATTCGGGACGTCAGGTGGTGCGTATTTGCATAATAACACTCGCCCCCCTCTAGCTGCCAGCCGAGCCTAGAGCGAGAGAACTGTAAACACTCTCCTTCTCCTTCTCGAGGAAGTCCACCACCGCGCTGCGCCACAGACAGCTCATGCTCCCGAACCGAGAGAGAGAGAACTGTAAACACTCTGCGTGTCCTCCCGGCTCCCTCTCCCTCTCGAGGAAGTCCACCACCGCGCTGCGCCACAGACAGCTCATGCTCCCGAACCGAGAGAGAGAGAACTGTAAACACTCTGCGTGTCCTCCCGGCTCCCTCTCCCTCTTGAGGAAGTCCACCACCGCGCTGCGCCACAGACAGCTCATGCTCCCGAACCGAGAGAGAGAGAACTGTAAACACTCTGCGTGTCCTCCCGGCTCCCTCTCGAGGAAGTCCACCACCGCGCTGCGCCACAGACAGCTCATGCTCCCGAACCGAGAGAGAGAGAGAACTGTAAACACTCTGCGTGTCCTCCCGGGAGAGGGAGCCGGGAGGACACGCAGAGTGTTTACACTTTTTTTTTTCTTCTCTCTCTCTCTCTCTCTCTCTCGACTGACTGTCACTCTCTCTCTGTGGACTGACTGTCACTCAAAGTGCTTATGGGCGGAGCCAGGCCATAACAGCCTGATTTCTTGAGGCTGAAAAATGATGGATTTGAGTACTTGATTAGAAATATAAACCAATGCATTTTTTTGAAAAAAACCGTACAGATGTCTTCAATAGACTCACAGGAATTGTGTAAAGTTGCCCAAATAGTGCTAGGAATAGTAAAATAGTTCCCCTTTAAACATCATTGACAAATACAAACAAGTGGCTGTGTATTTTTTGTAACATGAAGGTATATATTGTAGAACGCTATCACCTATCATCATTGGAGTTCACACAACGGAACAGTTCACATATAACATTCTGTATAAAAGAAAAGCCTAAAAAACAATCAAACAAAACACATCCTATAGGCTACATAGAGGATGCAATCAGGAGCTGCTTTGTATAGGCCTATTATTTGATACGAGCGCGTCTCCTGGCATTCTTCTGCGCAAAGTCCTGTATAACAGTCTTTAAATCTATACTGCGCGCGCATCGGCTCAATACTAAGGACTGCTAACCCAGACAGTCTCTCTTGCGACATTGTGCTCCTCAAATAGGTCTTTATTAATTTAAGTTTTGAGAAAGATCTCTCAGCACTGGCAACAGTCACGGGTATAGTTAAAAATAATTTCAGTGCTGTGGCAACATCGGGGATACTTGGCAAAATTGACTGATTTTCAATGAGCAGGGTTTGTGCAAGATCTTTGATTGTTCCACGCTCAATGTTCTTTATAGTAGGCCTAAGAGCATTACGGAGGGACAGGATCTGGAAAGGGAACTCGGCTGACAGGTCGTCTTTATACTGGCCTGATAAAGCACTTACGGACTCAAACAGATCCTTGTCTGTTGCGTGCAAAAGTTTGCAGGGAAGCAGAAAAGAAAATCGCTGTGCAACTTCGCTCATTCCAACAAATCTATTTCTGAGTTGGGCAACGACAATATCAATATTTCCGTAAAATACCGCCACTCTAAAATGCTCCCCTGGGTCTTGGAGCCGCTGATCCTCGCAAAGCTCTGAAAAGTGCCTTTTTGTGCGTCTTGCGTGTCTGTCTTTGAAGAGACTGTGTACACCCCATGATGATGATGATACATGTGTAGAAATGTATTCAGTATATAGAACTGATATGGGATATGTTCCAGTAGGCGCAGAGCGCCGCTATTACTCATATAACTATGGTTCTGTTTCGTTAAGGGGCTCTGCTTGGCATCACCTACTGCACTCCCTCGCGTACGTGCACGCGTACTGAATAACATTCCACAAATATACCTTTAATACCAGTATTAGTCTGACCACACCCCTCATCAGCTTACCTTCATAAGCAGGTGTGTGGTCACCTGCTCTCCTCCTTCTCGCTTTCACCACAAGGAAGTGCCTTCGGTAGTACCCCACTTGACGTGTTGTTAGTTGAAAAGAGTTGTGACTGGTTTACATTGTGCTTAATCTTTTCTTCTCTCACTTTGTTGTATAAGAAAAGGTTTGGGTCATAATGTATTCCGCGGAGAGTAGACCCGCTAGACCTACTCTTCACCACCGGTTCTCCATTCCCGCCTCCGTCGTGCGCTTCGGTGCTGGGCTGTTGCCACTCTCGTGGTTGCCGACCCAGCCCGGGAGACTGCCGGTGGATAGTTTTCCTCACCGACGAGCCGAGGGTTCGGTGCCGTCGCTCCGGCGATGGCCTGATCTCGACTCTGGTTCCTCTGGTTCTGGGGAATCGCCCGTTGATGAACGGGGGATTGTTTTGGAGCCGGAGGATTTGCGACGCAAACTTTTTGCGTCTGCTCGCTTGCGTCGCAAGATGGTGGCGTGCAGACGCGAACGGCCTGGGTTTGGGGAGTTGCTGGAGACCAGCGAGGATGCGTCCGACTCTGGATTTCTGATGGAAACTGAGGACTTCATGGAAGAGGCGGACGGATTCTTGTATGATGGTCCCGTGGAGGAGAGTATCCCTCCTCCGGAGACCCCGGAGGGGGGAGAAATGGCTCCATGGGGCGCCTTGTTCGAGGATGTCGAGGAACCACCTTGGCCTCATCAGCAGGATGCCCTACTGTCGGCCGCATCGGATTGTGGCTCCTTGACCAGTCGCAGCCTGCTGTATGCGAGGGATGCGGGGTCGGTGGAGGAAGGTTCGCAGGGGGAACTGCGGGCCTTGTTTCCCGAGCTCATGGCGGTAGCCGCCACCGCAAACGGTGTGCCGCTGCCATTGCCTGCACCTGTCCCTGATGACCTCATAGGCCATCCCTGGCAGCGTCCCCCAGTGAGAGGGGTGGACGTTGTCTACCCATTTTTCCCATCGATGGGGGCCTATGTTCGTCGGGGTCAGGCGGTGTCCAACATCATGGGACTAACTCCCGCCTACGTACCAGTTACGCGGGTGTCGGGGTTAGTCAAAGGTATGGGGGAGGGCGTGCCTCGGCTTGACAATCCGATGGCCGCGCTCCTCTGTCCGGATATGGTGTGGGAACCCCTATGCAAGCCGGTCCTCCAGGGGAAGTCGGCTAGGCGATTGGCTTATTGGGGTGACCAGTCATTCATCGCTGGTACACAATCGCTGGCTGCGGCGTCTAACATCGCCCACCTGGCTAGATTTGTATCGGGGATAATGACGGGCGGCACGGATCTGAACGAGGTAAAATGCGATCAGATCACCCAGGCTGCGGGAGCTGTCCTGCACCTTTCCCAGGGCCAGCGTCACCTTTGGCTGGAGCAGTCTTCAATAGACTCACAGGAATTGTGTAAAGTTGCCCAAATAGTGCTAGGAATAGTAAAATAGTTCCCCTTTAAACATCATTGACAAATACAAACAAGTGGCTGTGTATTTTTTGTAACATGAAGGTATATATTGTAGAACGCTATCACCTATCATCATTGGAGTTCACACAACGGAACAGTTCACATATAACATTCTGTATAAAAGAAAAGCCTAAAAAACAATCAAACAAAACACATCCTATAGGCTACATAGAGGATGCAATCAGGAGCTGCTTTGTATAGGCCTATTATTTGATACGAGCGCGTCTCCTGGCATTCTTCTGCGCAAAGTCCTGTATAACAGTCTTTAAATCTATACTGCGCGCGCATCGGCTCAATACTAAGGACTGCTAACCCAGACAGTCTCTCTTGCGACATTGTGCTCCTCAAATAGGTCTTTATTAATTTAAGTTTTGAGAAAGATCTCTCAGCACTGGCAACAGTCACGGGTATAGTTAAAAATAATTTCAGTGCTGTGGCAACATCGGGGATACTTGGCAAAATTGACTGATTTTCAATGAGCAGGGTTTGTGCAAGATCTTTGATTGTTCCACGCTCAATGTTCTTTATAGTAGGCCTAAGAGCATTACGGAGGGACAGGATCTGGAAAGGGAACTCGGCTGACAGGTCGTCTTTATACTGGCCTGATAAAGCACTTACGGACTCAAACAGATCCTTGTCTGTTGCGTGCAAAAGTTTGCAGGGAAGCAGAAAAGAAAATCGCTGTGCAACTTCGCTCATTCCAACAAATCTATTTCTGAGTTGGGCAACGACAATATCAATATTTCCGTAAAATACCGCCACTCTAAAATGCTCCCCTGGGTCTTGGAGCCGCTGATCCTCGCAAAGCTCTGAAAAGTGCCTTTTTGTGCGTCTTGCGTGTCTGTCTTTGAAGAGACTGTGTACACCCCATGATGATGATGATACATGTGTAGAAATGTATTCAGTATATAGAACTGATATGGGATATGTTCCAGTAGGCGCAGAGCGCCGCTATTACTCATATAACTATGGTTCTGTTTCGTTAAGGGGCTCTGCTTGGCATCACCTACTGCACTCCCTCGCGTACGTGCGCGCGTACTGAATAACATTCCACAAATATACCTTTAATACCAGTATTAGTCTGACCACACCCCTCATCAGCTTACCTTCATAAGCAGGTGTGTGGTCACCTGCTCTCCTCCTTCTCGCTTTCACCACAAGGAAGTGCCTTCGGTAGTACCCCACTTGACGTGTTGTTAGTTGAAAAGAGTTGTGACTGGTTTACATTGTGCTTAATCTTTTCTTCTCTCACTTTGTTGTATAAGAAAAGGTTTGGGTCATAATGTATTCCGCGGAGAGTAGACCCGCTAGACCTACTCTTCACCACCGGTTCTCCATTCCCGCCTCCGTCGTGCGCTTCGGTGCTGGGCTGTTGCCACTCTCGTGGTTGCCGACCCAGCCCGGGAGACTGCCGGTGGATAGTTTTCCTCACCGACGAGTCGAGGGTTCGGTGCCGTCGCTCCGGCGATGGCCTGATCTCGACTCTGGTTCCTCTGGTTCTGGGGAATCGCCCGTTGATGAACGGGGGATTGTTTTGGAGCCGGAGGATTTGCGACGCAAACTTTTCGCGTCTGCTCGCTCGCGTCGCAAGATGGTGGCGTGCAGACGCGAACGGCCTGGGTTTGGGGAGTTGCTGGAGACCAGCGAGGATGCGTCCGACTCTGGATTTCTGATGGAAACTGAGGACTTCATGGAAGAGGCGGACGGATTCTTGTATGATGGTCCCGTGGAGGAGAGTATCCCTCCTCCGGAGACCCCGGAGGGGGGAGAAATGGCTCCATGGGGCGCCTTGTTCGAGGATGTCGAGGAACCACCTTGGCCTCATCAGCAGGATGCCCTACTGTCGGCCGCATCGGATTGTGGCTCCTTGACCAGTCGCAGCCTGCTGTATGCGAGGGATGCGGGGTCGGTGGAGGAAGGTTCGCAGGGGGAACTGCGGGCCTTGTTTCCCGAGCTCATGGCGGTAGCCGCCACCGCAAACGGTGTGCCGCTGCCGCTGCCATTGCCTGCACCTGTCCCTGATGACCTCATAGGCCATCCCTGGCAGCGTCCCCCAGTGAGAGGGGTGGACGTTGTCTACCCATTTTTCCCATCGATGGGGGCCTATGTTCGTCGGGGTCAGGCGGTGTCCAACATCATGGGACTAACTCCCGCCTACGTACCAGTTACGCGGGTGTCGGGGTTAGTCAAAGGTATGGGGGAGGGCGTGCCTCGGCTTGACAATCCGATGGCCGCGCTCCTCTGTCCGGATATGGTGTGGGAACCCCTATGCAAGCCGGTCCTCCAGGGGAAGTCGGCTAGGCGATTGGCTTATTGGGGTGACCAGTCATTCATCGCTGGTACACAATCGCTGGCTGCGGCGTCTAACATCGCCCACCTGGCTAGATTTGTATCGGGGATAATGACGGGCGGCACGGATCTGAACGAGGTAAAATGCGATCAGATCACCCAGGCTGCGGGAGCTGTCCTGCACCTTTCCCAGGGCCAGCGTCACCTTTGGCTGGAGCAGGCCCGTGTGCCAGAGAAGAAGAGAGCCCCTCTTCTGACGGCCGCCCTCTCCGACGCTGGCCTGTTCGGGAAGGCCCTGCAATTGATGACCTCAACATGCAGAGAAATGGCAGAGGAGAGATCCATCCTCCAACCCCATTTTCCGCCTCCCGTCCTTGCCGGTGGGGGCAGAAGGCTTCCGCGACGTCGAGCTGTCTCCGTCGCCGCTACCACTGCCTCCGCCGCCGCTGCTGGCCCTGCCAAGAGGGCCAGGGGACGAAACGGCGCTTCGGCCACCGCCGGCCCATCCCAGACCGGAGGAGACGGTAGGGAACGTCGTGTCCAGCAGACTGTAACCTACCGTCCCTCCGGGGCTCCCCGGGGTGGCAAGACTCGAGCGGCGCGAGGTGGCAGACGCCGTTAGGAGTGACTTTTTCCCCTCTGTATCCCCTCTCCTACACCCTTCCCGGCCCCTCTATGATATTGTGTCTTACACTTTATTAGTTTTTAATAAAAAAAGTTCCCCGACATAAGGGGGACTGTGTTTTGGCCGAACAAACTGTGTGTTTCTTCATACAAATCATATGGTGGGGTTGTGTATATATGAATCTACCCTGTTTACGTTGGGGGGTGAGTTGTGTTGTGTTACGAGGTTTAAGCAAGGTCTGCAACTTACACTCGGTAATAGGTTCTATTTAGCTTGATGCTCCACATGCAATTAGAACTGGTGTTATTCCATTGCTTTAACTAAGTATATGTGTTTTCACAAGCTGTGTTGTTAGTTGCAGTAATGCTCGTACGCACACTTTTCACGGCCTAGCCGTTACTCTCGTTCGGCGTTCTTTCCTATGTATGACATAGGCAACGGGTATGGGATTCACGCACAGGCGACTTGTGTTTTGTTGTAAAACCTTTTACACTTTTTGTGGGTAGCAGGCATTGTATTAGCTTATGCTATGCATTGTTTTCTACCGGAGGTTTTTCAAGATGGCTACGGTTGTGTTTCTGTGTGTAGGGATAAAGGGTGTGTTTTCGGGAGGGGGTGTCGAATAAACCCCTCCTTTTTCCCACTTGATTGGTTTAGGGGATTTTTGATCTTTTCTGCTGAGCCAGTCAGGGCCAAGCCAGTGCTTGACGGGGGGGGGGGGGGAAGGGGTATTCTACCGACTCCTGTTATGACAGGATCCGGTGGGTTTTCCCTGCCCGTTGTAGCGTTGTTGCTATGGCGACGCCTTCCATGAGCTGGTGTCTTAAAGATGTCGAGGTTGGGCGCAGGGCTTACAGGCCTGCTGCGCCCGGTTTATGTGTCAAACTTGAGTCTATTGGTCACGTGTCTCACAGTTTACATATCTTTTTTCTTGACCGTAGTCTCATGTGGGAAGGTGTTTCTGGGAGGGTCTGGTCTTACACTCTGATTAAAAGGAGTGACTGGATTAAAATCATGTGAAAAACAGGGTTTTTACTCCCAGCTGTGCAGTTGGGTCATACGGGTGATGCTTTTTCTTTATTTTTATAAAGAGTTGAATGTGTCTTGATGGATTGGAAATGAGGGTCCCTGATGGAAACAAGACTAACGTCTTTCTCAGGTCTGCCTCCCCTTATCTTTTTGTGTGTATTTCTGTACTGCAGTCTGTTGGGTAAATTTTTTCATTCATTCATTCATGGAGTTGATTGCATCTCGCCCCTCTTGTCGTTTCCCTGGGCGTCTTGGGGATTCAATATGGTGGTCTAAACGGCCTATTGTTGATGTGGGTATGTCCAAACGCACACATAGTGCTGGCTCAGGATGTGCTTTTGGGCCATTGGCTGACTGGCGCGCCTTGTTTGCTTGGGTGAAACAGCGTTTTTATGGAGCAATTGGGATGGGGGTTTTTCCTCTTCCGACATCCTGTGTGTTGTCGATGGGTTCCCGTTCATGTCAGGGGATGATGACGGAATGGGTCTGGACATATGGGGAAGGGTCTCACGCCCTAGGGGTGGGCCACCGGACGCGGTGGGCCACCGGACGCGGTTCATACCGACACGTCTGGGTGGCGCCTTCTTTTTTGTGTTGGGATCAAACGCGCATATCTGCCCCTTCTCCTGGGGTTGGCAGGTCGGCGTGATTAGGGCACAGGACTGGTTCTGGTCGCGCTGGTCCAGATCAGTTGCACCCGTTGTCCGCTGGGGATGCAGATCTGCTGTTCTGGTACCCTGAGGGACTTGGGGTTTTTTCAGGGGGAAAAATGCTAGGTCGATCCGTGTGTCACAGGGTTGAGCGTTATGGGACCCTTGTTGGGTGCGTTGTATTCTGCACTGTCGTAATGGCTTACGGCCGTGCCGACCTGTACGCGTCCGATCTCGTCGGATCTCGGCCGCTGTACGGGTTGGTCTTGGTTGGTACTTGGTTGGGTGACCTCCTGGGAATACCGAGTGCGGTGTGCTGGGGCTGGTCTTCCATTTTTACGCTTTTCTCTTGCGTTTTGGCGCTGAGGAGCCTGTTGGGTGGTTTTAACCTCCTCGGGGGACCCTGTGCTCCCCGTATCACCGGGCCCGGTCCGGGGTGATGCTCGTTGACCCGTAGGCCCGGGATAGCCCTGTTGGGAACCGGAACGCGGGCTGCGGCGGTGCCGCAGATGTGTTTTGGGGTTTCTTTCCTGAGGGGTTATGGGACCAACCGTTGCATGGGGTGATGCCTGGGTGGTTGGTTCTCTGGTGTGTTGCTGCAGTGTCAACTCCCGGTTCTCCGGTTGAGGGTGCCCCTGCACGTTCATGACGTCTGCCTATCGTATGGGCTTTTTCTGTGGGCAGCTGTCAGGGGCAGAGTGGTCTACGGATCCCACTTCTGACGTGCTGTTTGAAAGCTTGGTTATGCGACAACGCCAGCATACGCCCCTTCCGCCGGGGCGGCTGTTTTCAGCTGTCCTTTCTGGCGCCTGCCTCGTCCGCAGTTTCCAGGCTTGGGTTGACAGCCTGTTGCCTGGTCTTTTTCCCCGGTGCACTGCCTGCTTCCGTTGGTTAACTCTTGTGTGTTATGACCATGCTGTCTGCCTGTTGCAGGGCCTGTGTTCCAGGCGGTGTGCTGTTGGGGAGGACAGGGCCCGCTCGGCTGAGGGGCCTTTGTCCGAATACGCTGGCGATGTGGGGGGCGGGGTCACTAGGTGCCCCCCTGGTGGGGTCTTGATGCTGGCATCATGGACTTCTCCGGGCCCCCATTCCAGGGAGTCCAGTCCTTTTGGTGGGTCTGGGTCTTCCTTCGCGCTCCGCTGCTACGGCCTTGCCACGGGGTTGGGTTTGCCCTTGACCCCGTGATTCTGGGGGCAGTGACGAGGTTGTTCCTACGTTCGTTCCCGGGTGGCATGCGGGTTGTGCGTGGGTGTAGTCGTGGGGTCAAGCCACGGTCTGCTCACCCTGTGCGTTGGGTTGCTTGAGTGCCTCTTCGCACGGTCGGGTCCGTCGCCCTCCCGTGAAGCCCCTAATAGGGGGGATGCCCTCCATTAGGGGGGGTCGGGGGGGCTCGGCCCTCCCTGTTCTGATGGTTGTGGGGGGCTGTCAGCGGGGTGTATTTGTCAGCCAGCGGCTCCGCTTGGCCTCCCTTGTGCAGTAGGTGATGCCAAGCAGAGCCCCTTAACGAAACAGAACGTTAGGTTATGGCTATAACCAAGTTCTGTTAGTTAGGGGTGACGCTTGGCATCAGACGGCCGCTGCAGCCCTTGACCTCACCTTGTGGTGAAAGCTTGGGAAGGAGGAGAGCAGGTGACCACACACCTGCTTATGAAGGTAAGCTGATGAGGGGTGTGGTCAGACTAATACTGGTATTAAAGGTATATTTGTGGAATGTTATTCAGTACGCGTGCACGTACGCGAGGGAGTGCAGTAGGTGATGCCAAGCGTCACCCCTAACTAACAGAACTTGGTTATAGCCATAACCTAACGTTATAGGATAACCGTATGATATTACTTGCCGTCTTTTTCACGAGAGAAACCAGCTCATAAATAATGTACGTTTCCAAAGCTGAACTCAATTACCTCTGTCACCTAGTAGAGATGAATAAAAGCCTTATTCAATTTGTGTGGCCTCGGGGGAAACGTGTTTGCATTTCTCTCCCATTTTCAGACAATGCTTCTCTTTCAATGGCTTGCTTAGTCAGAGAATTAATTTAATCAAATGCTAATTCGACGTAATGCCTGAACAGATACAATCAGCTGTCCTTGGCCTTTATGCATAGCACTGTACAGCAGAACAACAGTGAAATGAACTGGGTGGTTTGAAAGTGGGCTGTAATAAATCAAAGTAATTCTTGCAGGAGCATTTCCACTTTCTTCAGAAATCGTTGCCATCTAAAAAATAAATAAATAAATGTCCAAAGGAGCCAACCCTTCAATCAAAGTCATGAAAGTAGTTACGAAAACACAGCGTGTAACTGGATCTCAGCCAACTTATTCCAGCTCCACTTTAGAGGCAAAGCATCCAGCATAGTGGAGCTCATCCGAGTGCAATGTCCTCAAAGGTTCAACTTATTTGCCATTATTGCTTATTAACTCAATGGACGCCAAGGGGGCGCTGTTTACCTTCTGGTTAGAACGCCATCTCTGTAATGCAATGGGGAGAATGCCGTGTTTTGCGAGTGCTAAAACTATATGAAATAGTATAGCTATGGATCTAATAAACACGTCGATTGCCAGTGAGTTTCTTCCAGTCAACATGCAAAAAACAGATCCGTTTTATACCGTGGTGAATATGAATATAGTTCCAGAGCGATTCTGTCTAATCTCAAGAAACTTGAGCAAACCGTGCTTCAATGTATTTCCTTAGAAATCGTGCCATTTGTCGCTTGATTTATGAATCGTTGCATAATCCACGCTGCTCACATTCTCCCCAGTCAATGTGTTATAACGATACAGCATGCCCGAGAAGGAAAACCTGGACTGGACTTCTCAGATCAGCGTACAGCCCAAGGGGGAGGGATTTCAATGATGTGCAATACCGGCCGGAAGGCGTTAGGCAGCGGTATTGGCCTTTTGCGAGCTCAGACCCATTCCCAATTATAACATCAGGCTGCATGGATGAAAATGTAATGGATAAGGCGGATGGGTGGCGCAGCGGACATTGTGCTCGTCACCAACGCAAGAGACACCGGGTTCGAATCCGGCTGTCGGCGTTGCCTCCGGCTTGGGCCGGCCGTCATACTAACTCAATTGGCAGAGTTAGCGGGTGGAAGTCGATGGGTGGTAATCTGGACGTTGTGGACAGCGACTCCTACAGGTCGGTTGGGGGACGCCTGCACAGCAGAGACAGGAAATGGCGGGGGTAGTGTGAGCCTCCCACACTGTCCAATTATCTAGCGGTCTCAGTCAATGAGTCAACTAAATGTCCCCAAATTGGAAGGGTGTGGGCGAATGACTTATAATTAAACCAAAGAAACAATTCGGACTTTGTAAGAATGTTCATTTATTAGGACTCCAATGTCCAAACATCCCATTATTACTTGGTTGCAATAATCACCAGGTGGTTAATTAAGCAAGCAGTTAGCTTGTAGCTGGTAGTTAGTAGCAGCTTGCATTCAAGCGTTAGTGGATAATGTCAGTATAGAGGTCGATATGGCATTTGGTAATGTTCAGCCAAGTCGACGTGGATAACAGTTTGTTGATAGTCAGGTTGCAGTTAGCAACTGCCAGTAGTTGATAGCATTTAGTCAGTTGTCAACGTGTAGTCAGTATTTAGTCAGCAACGTTATTCAGACGTTAGTCAGGTTACAGTTAGTCAGGTTACAGTTAGTCAGGTTGCAGTTAGTTAGGTTACAGTTAGTCAGATTATTTACCTATACAAAGGAAAGGAAATAAACGGCATTAATTAGTAACTAGATATATGAATCAAAGGATAAATGCGGATATTAACGGTGCATATAATGCAACGTACCGTTGGCCAGTCAGAGTTCGCCCACAGGGCTTTTCACCTTACAGCCTATGGTCGAGAGTGTCACTTAAATAGCGCGACGCGCCGGCGCAGAGAGAGCTTACCTGTCCAGAGTCACAATACGTGTTCCAAAGTGCGTCCACTAGGCGGCACCAGATAATAACTAACGCATGCAATAAACGCATACAATAAATGTTACTTATGATAAGACCGTCAGGCTCATAAAACTACCCAAACTATACAACGTGTTCCCGGTCTATATTATTATTATTATTTTACAGGGGAACGAAGAATTAAACTATGCCCCATTTACGGTGGTAGCACAAACGGCTCCCACGAAAACTACGCAGGTTACGTCGGCATCGGGTGATTCTTGACGTCCTCAATTATGCCAGAAACAGGCGACTTTCGACGTCCTTCTTTGTGCCAGAAACAGGCGACTTTCGACGTCCTTTGTGCCAGAAACAGGCGACTTTCGACGTCCTTCTGTGCCAGAAACAGGCGACTTTCGACGTCCTTTGTGCCAGAAACAGGCGACTTTCTACGTTCTTTGTGCCAGAAACAGGCGACTTTCGACGTCCTTCTTTGGTCATTGTTCCTCGAATGGTAGAAGTACCACCAACTTCCTGATGTCCCTGTGGAGGACGGTGGTGGGGCACACCCCGACGTGACGATCACGCTTGGGATGACCGGCGGTAACGGGAAGGCTATGGCAAGTCCTTACTTCCACGTCTCTGATTGTAACTGAGGGGTTACAAAACCCTGACTGTATTAAAGATTGTGATAGATTAAACCACTGCTAATTATTATTATTATTACTTGCCAGAAAGTACAGTTATAATATGGCAGACACTCAGAATAAGACGGCACGGTGACAAAGAAATATCATTTATAGTATTTATTATTATGCAGTAATTGTACAGAATGGGAATTAAGGGTCGCGCTTGTATGGCGAAGAATATGAATAAAGTCAGTCAGTAGCAAAGTCAGTTGGAATGAATAATTCCTAAGCTGGGATACTAGACTAAACGCCGCCTGGCGTAGGATGGCACTATAGTGGGCAAACGATGGTACCGCTGGAGACAGGGGGTGTCCTCCCAGAGATGTAAGCTCTGGAGGAAGGAAGAATGTTCGGATACTTAGTCTGTTCACTTGAAGAAAGGGGATTCTCGTACGGAATCCAGTCTTTATAATCCAAATGCTCAGCAGCAAAGCAATAGCTGTAATCCAATTGCTCGATAGCAATGACGATAGCCAGCTAGCTTCGGTCCTCGAAGCTAGCCCGAGGTAAGATCTTCAAGGTGGTTAAATCCAAACGACAGTGGGTATTAACGAGGCTCTTCTCCACGGTAGTACGTTCCACAATCACTATAATCCAACCAATACTGGTTCTGCAATCGCCGCCGTAGGTTCCAATATGCACATGTCCAGTAGTTCCACGACTAGGCCCTCCTCGTGTACTGGCACTAATTACTAAGTCCACGCACACTTGCTAAGGTTTCACTAGTTACTAAACGAACAAACTGCTTGTAATGCTACATACCGAACGAACTGCTGTAACACGATTCACACTAAATGACGACTCTTTACTTCACATTAAGCTAAGTCGAACTTGACGTTATTGCATTAACTCTGACACTTTTACTATTCACTTCGCACGTTAGGTTCACAACACTCTGTTTAGACGAACTGCTTCACACTACATTAGAATCACACTACTGCTGCTGCGCCTTCCACGATATATATACTTAAGTGGCTTTCTAGTGCCAAGCCTCAGCTCTCGTCTCGAATCAATGCGCCGGCACCAGGCATGTTCCAACATGCCCAGACTCGCCTTTGAACCTGACTTCAGGGGCGCGTTGCCTGGCGCCGAGAACGTCAAGGGCATTATCCAATGAGGAAAGTGAATATTACTAGGATTCAAATGCAGGCTTAAAGGGATATAGCTTATATATATAAATAATATACAAGGTATATAAAACAATAAAAACGTAGATTCTCAGCTTTAATCTGGCCCTTCACAACAGCCGCCTCCTAATTAGTCCGCACCTAATTAGTTAAGGGAGACAGATTAATTGCTCCATACTTGTTGTGAGGAGTAGGTCAATCTACAAAGTCAGTGGGTCATGGTCGTCATCAGGGGAGTCAGGGAGCTTCGGCAACTCTATCAGCTTCGCCACAGGTCGGGTGTAAGTCCGCCCTTGTACTATGACTTCTGCCGCTCTGACCTTCCCATCGGCACCAGTAATCACTCTGCTCACGCGGCCGGCCGGCCACGTAGCTCGGGGTAGTGACTGGTCTATGATCATAACAACTGTGTCCACCTTCAGGTTGTCCCTGTCCTTTACCCACTTCTGACGGGCTTGGAGGGATGGTAGATAGTGGATGAGGAAACGGGTCCAAAACTGGTCAGCCAATACTTGGCTGTATCTCCACATTCTTCGGCCGTTCATCTCATCATGTCTGTACACCGCCTGTGGAAGGGCAGGGTCCAGCCGCCCCATCAAGAGATAGTTTGGGGTGACTGGGTCGACGTCTGCTACATCACTTGAGACGTAACCGAGGGGCTTAGAGTTCAAGACGCCCTCGATCTCCGTGAGGACTGTCATAAGGACTTCCTCCACCACAGTCTGGGCCCCAAGCACGGTGTACATAGCAGTCTTTATAGAACGGACTTCTCTTTCCCAGGTTCCCCCGAAATGAGGGGCGTTCGGGGGGTTGAACTGGAATGTGATCTGAGCGGGAGCGAGGCGGGTCTTAAGTCCTTCACCCATAGCCAGGAAGCTCTCTCTCAATTCTGTCCCCTCCTTTGAAGTTTGTCCCTTGATCGGACAACAACACAGACAGGGTTCCTCTTCGGGCTTGAAATCTCCGGAAGGACATGAGGAATGAGTCCGTACTCATGGTCTGGAGGATTTCTATATGAACAGCTCGGGTGGTCATACACTTGTACACAATGCCCCACCTCTTCTCTGTCCCTCTTCCTTTCTTGACATTGAATGGGCCGAAGCAGTTCACGCCCGTGGAGTGGAAGGCCCTCTCGCCGAGTCGGAGGCGGCAGGGAGGCAGGTCGGCCATCATCGGTATACTGGGCTGTGCTCGCCACTTGCGACAGGTTAGGCAAGTCCGTTGGAAGCGACGTACTGCTTCTCTCCCTTGGAGTATCCAGAAGCGTCGTCGGATCTCAGCGAAGACTCTCTGCCCCCGCGTGGTGCACCACCTCGTCGTACTTCTGTATGATCAGCTCGGTTATCTTGTGTCGGCTGTTGAGGACGATAGGATGCTTGGCATCGTCAGTCACGTCCGGGGCCCGTCTCAAACGACCACCCACCCTGATGAGGTGCTGGGCGTCGAGCTCTGGGGCCAAAGTGAGGAGTCGGCTGTCTGAGGGGACTGGCTTTTCCCCTTCCAGGCAGTCTAGTTCGTCTGGGAATGAGTCTCTTTGGGCTCTCCTTAGCAGAAGGAGTGCGGCCTCTTCGTAGTTCGATGCGTCAAGGTCTGTGGTGGGGGGAACCTCAGGGTGGTGCCACAAGAATGTCCTTTTCTGAGCACTCTCAAGGGTTAAGCAGTCGTCTAGGTTCGGGTCCGTTGGAGTCGGGGCGTGCGTCAGCCCGCAGAACATAGACTTCTTGATCTCTGCCTCCTCTTGACTCGCCTCCCGTGGTGTGGGGGTAGGCCACTCCTCCTCCGGGAGCTTGAGGAACTCAGGACCGTCACTGTAAATGTTAAGACGTGTGAGGTCGTCTAGGGACATCCCCCGTGTGATGACATCTGCTGGGTTCTGCTTGGTGTCAACGTATCTCCAGCACGCTGATCCTACCAAGTCTTGAATCTCGGTGACTCGGACTCCGACGAAGACTTTGTATCGACAAGAATCGGACTGGATCCATCTGAGCACAGTCATGGAGTCTGACCACAGGATTGTCTTTTGCACCGTTATGGTGAGTTCACGTTGTATCAGCGTGGCGAGTTACGCGCCTACCAGAGCTGCGCAGAGCTCTAGACGCGGGATAGATTGCTGCTTGCGGGGGGCGATCCTTGAGCGAGCCAGGACGAAGGCTGTATGTACTTCTCCTCTCGGGCTCTCAAGTAAGCCACCGATCCGTAAGCTACTTCTGAGGCGTCACTGAAGATGTGCAGGTCCATCTGACACGTCTCCAGCCGCACTGTGGGTGGGAAGTAGCTCCGGCGAATGTTCACATTTTGGAGCGAGTCGAGTTCTCCCTCCCACTCTCTCCAGGTGGAAGCCAGGTGCTCGGGTATGGGGTCATCCCAGCCCTGCTCCTTGTCCCACAGTTCTCGCACCAGCATCTTCGCCCAAGTGGTGTAAGGTAGGATACACCCCAGCGGGTCGTATTGGCTTGCGAGTGTTCTGTATACACTCCGTCGAGTGGTCGGTAGAGGGGTCGACCTTCCCTGCTCCTTGGTCAGGGGTGTGTGCTTGTAATGGAGCGAGTCTGTTTTGAAGCGCCAGACGAGGCCCAATGTCATTTCCTGTGCTTCACCTGGGGTGGTCGCCATCCAGGTCTCGCTGCTTGCTGCCTTTGTCTCTGGGGAGAGGCTGCGGAGTACGTGAGGGTCACTGCTGGCCCATTGCCTAAGGTCGAAGCCGCCTTTGACCAGGGAGGCTCGGAGCTTAAGCAGGATGGTTTCGGCTTCTTCTGGCGTTGATACGCTCTGTAGGCAGTTGTCCACGTAGAAACTCCTCTCTACGCTTTGTCTGACCTCCTCGTCGGCTCCAGGGTCTTCGGTCACGTGCTTTTGTAGTGCGAACGTGGCGCAGCATGGACTGCATGTGGTGCCGAAGGGGAGGACCTCCCATTGATAGATGGAGGGTTGTTCATCGTCGATCCTCTCTCTCCACAGGAACCGCAGCAGGGGCTTGTCTTCCTCCATCAGTCGCACTTGTAGGAACATCCCTTTGATGTCGCCGCTGATGGCTACTTTGTCCTGGCGGAAACGTAGTAGTACGCCGAGGAGGGAGGGGCCGAGTGTCGGGCCGGGTAGGAGCAAGTTATTCAGGTTCTGTAGTCCGATCTGATAACTGCAGTTGAATACAATGCGGTTCTTGCCGTTGTGGTGGACCTTGTGATGGGGCACGTACCAGGATTCAGTCGTCTGGTCTGCCTCTTGGTCATCGATTTTCTTTATATGTCCAGCTGTGATCAGTTTGTCGATCTCAGCGCGGTATATTGTTGCTTGAGGGGGGTCTTTAGCTAGACGCCGCTCGGTGTTCAGTAGATAGCGTTGTGTCGCTTCTTTTGATGCGTGGAGGGTGGGCATCCCCTCTCGCATCAAGAGTGGAGTTGCGTATCTCATCACTCCGTCGACCTCGACCCTCTTTGTCTTCTGCTCAAGGAGAGCTATGGCATACTTGCCTTCCTTGGAGCGAACTAGTTTCCGTTCGTTCTTGAAGGGCATCGAGTCTAATGTCCATAGTCTCTCGACGTGCTGCAAGAGGGTGGTGTCGTTGTCGCTTACCCTCGTGTAGAGGCAGCGTGTGGACGTCGGTCGGTTGGAAGACCCGGAGAGGGGGCCTTGGAGCGTCCAGCCCAGGCGGGTCTTGACCGCGGCTGGGCAGCCTCTGGGTCCGATGTGGACCGCGTCCGTTGGGACGATGAGGTCTGCGTGGTCGGAGCCTATGAGCAGGGTCAGGGTGGCGCCGTCGATGAGCGGTATAGGCAGTCGGCGTAGGTGCACGTACTTCTCCATCAGCTGTGGGATGGGGTAGTTATAACGTGACAGACCTATGTCATGGCTTGTGAAGGCATTAGTGATGCTGTACCGCTTCTCGGGCTGCTCGACCGCTGCTATTGTGAATGAGACGTTTTCGCCCTTTATGGTCTTTAGATCTCGCCGAATAGTACGGATTGTCATTGTTTCTTCGGTACCCCGCAGGCCCAACTGGGCTGCGGCGGAAGCGAGGAGGAGAGTCTTTTCAGACCCATCGTCGAGGACGGCGTAAGTGTCCAGGACCTTGTCCTCATAGCTTAGGAGCACTCGGACCACTTTCAAGAGCACTCGGGAGCTCCCGCTCTTCGCAGGGTCTATATACAGGACATCTGCTCTCGAGCTGCTTTGTGGTACGGGTCTCGGCTTGTTGCTGTCGTGTAGGACATCCAGGTGGGCGCCGTCGCACTTGCTGCATCTTTTCTTCAGGCGGCACTCAGCTGCCATGTGGCTGCGCGCGCAGCGGAAGCAGCGGCGGTTCGCTTTGATCCACTGACTCACTTCGTCGGCAGTCAACTTCTTAAAGGTGTGAGACAGCCAATGTTCATGTTCACAATACTGGCAGGCAAACTTCCACTTTCCCTTCGCGGGGGGGGGGGGGTGTTATGGCTCTTGTGCCGCGGCACTGACTCGGCCTGGTGCATAACGGTCACGGACCGGCGGTTGTCATTGAACCTCCTCGGTCCATCTTTAGGGTTAGAGCCACCCCACGTGAACGTGTCTAGTCGTAGACTGCTGACCTCCCTGGCGAGGAAATCAGCCAAGTCTAGGAGGGATGGTTCTGGGCCGTGGGGGTCACGGTGGTCTCTCTGCCGCCGAAAACGCTCTTGACGGGCTGGAGGGAGCTTCTTCAGTATCCGCTCCACGTTGGAATTTGCATATAGTTCATATCTCCCCTTCTCCTTCTGTGACCCGAGCATCCCCACCAGGGATTGCACCTTGATAGAGAGGTCATCTAGTGCTCTATTGTCTTTGGCTGGGGGGAGGCGGTCGATATCTCGTATTTCTTGGATCACGTAATCCCATATGCGTCCATAGCGCGCGTCGAGGGCCACCAGAGCATCAGAGTAGGGGGTTCTTGAGTTCGAATATGCCAGCGCTATGTTATGCGCTCTGGGCACTTTAAGGTGCTTGAGGAGGATGGCATATTTATAAGACTCGTCGTGTACCTCGGACATGATAGTCTCTAAACACATGCGTAGTTCAGTATACTGTGCTCTGTCCTCACGCGTAAAGTCTGGGAACGTGGGTGTTCCAAGGTAAGATGCCATGGATGGCTGGGACACAGATGCGCGTAGGGGGAGAGGCCTCCTGGGCGAGTCTCCCCGTACGGGTGGTCGTGGGTTAGTGCTGGGTGGGTACCAGAGGCCGGGCCCCCAGGTACTGCTCCTCGGTGCTGACTGTGTATTAAACTCACACATGGGTTGGGTCGGGGGTTCGTAACGCAGCGGCTCGGGGCTGAGGTCGGGGCTGTACTGGGCCTCCTGGTCCAAAATAGGTTTGTGCTGGTGGGCTTGATGTCCTCCCTCATCCTCCGTTAGGCCTTGAAGTCTCTTAGTTAGTTTCTCGGCGATGTAGGTGGGGTCTTCCCGGTGGTCGGGTCCCGTATGGACTGATCGGGGAGGGGAAGGTGCCCTCGACCCATGTAGAGATGATCTCCGGGAGCTCCGGGTGGAGGAGTGGGGGGTCGCCCTCTGGAGTAATTGTTCCATCATCTGCGCCTGCAGGCGGTCCCGCTCCATGTCACGCTGTGCATTGGCGGCGTCGCGCTGTGCATTGGCGGCGTCGCGCTGTGCATCGCGTTGCGCGTTGGTGCAGTCTCGCTGAATGTTTTCTTCAGCCTGGAGGCGCCTATCTTCCAGTCTGATGGTCATCGCTGCGTCAGCCTGGAGGCGACTCTCTTCCAGTCAGATGCGTTCTCTTTCCATTGCAGACTGTTCGCGCGCACTCTGTTGTTGCGCTTGGAGACGGTCGCGCTCACCCTGGATACGGTCTCTTTCGGTTGAAGCTGTCAGCGTGGCGATTAAGGCTTGCGCTAGTCTCTGGTCAGCCTCGCTGGGGGATGACGCTGATGAGGGTGATCTGGCGTTGACAGGACTTGGTGGTGACCTGTTCTCTTGGCGCGCTCCGAGGTCCATCTCTGGAGCGCTGCTTCTTATTTTCTCCCGCGCCCCGAGGTCTATCTCTGAGACGCGGTACTCTTTATCCTTTGGCGCTCCGGGGTCTATCCCGGTGGCGCTGTCTTTCTCCTTTGGCGCTCCGGGGTCCATCCCGGTGGCGCTGTCTTTATCCCCCGGCGCTCCGAGGTCCATCTCGGTGGCGCTGTGGTCGTTGGGCATAGTCAAGTCATGTCCCGCTTGTCCCCCCCGTGAGCTAAGTCAGTTTCGTTTGAACCCACTGGGGTCTCTACTTGTGGGGCCGACAAGTCGATTAGGTTGGGCATGCTTAAGCTATTAGTTTTATCCGCGCTTAACGTCTTTTTAGATAAGCTAGGAGGTAGAACGACAGCGTAGTCCTCCAAGTGTGGAGGGGGCTGACGTTGGTGCCTAGGGCGCTCTAGTTTGGGAGAGCCGTTTGGAGAGTGTCCGCCGCTGGCCATATCACTATTAATATGATATTAAGATTACTGATACCCTCCGGCTCGAAGGACCAATTGTAACTGAGGGGTTACAAAACCCTGACTGTATTAAAGATTGTGATAGATTAAACCACTGCTAATTATTATTATTATTACTTGCCAGAAAGTACAGTTATAATATGGCAGACACTCAGAATAAGACGGCACGGTGACAAATAAATATCATTTATAGTATTTATTATTATGCAGTAATTGTACAGAATGGGAATTAAGGGTCGCGCTTGTATGGCGAAGAATATGAATAAAGTCAGTCAGTCAGTTGGAATGAATAATTCCTAAGCTGAGATACTAGACTAAACGCCGCCTGGCGTAGGATGGCACTATAGTGGGCAAACGATGGTACCGCTGGAGACAGGGGGTGTCCTCCCAGAGATGTAAGCTCTGGAGGAAGGAAGAATGTTCGGATACTCAGTCTGTTCACTTGAAGAAAGGGGATTCTCGTACGGAATCCAGTCCTTATAATCCAAATGCTCAGCAGCAAAGCAATAGCTGTAATCCAATTGCTCGATAGCAATGACGATAGCCAGCTAGCTTCGGTCCTCGAAGCTAGCCCGAGGTAAGATCTTCAAGGTGGTTAAATCCAAACGACAGTGGGTATTAACGAGGCTCTTCTCCACGGTAGTACGTTCCACAATCACTATAATCCAACCAATACTGGTTCTGCAATCGCCGCCGTAGGTTCCAATATGCACATGTCCAGTAGTTCCACGACTAGGCCCTCCTCGTGTACTGGCACTAATTACTAAGTCCACGCACACTTGCTAAGGTTTCACTAGTTACTAAACGAACAAACTGTAATGCTACATACCGAACGAACTGCTGTAACACGATTCACACTAAATGACGACTCTTTACTTCACATTAAGCTAAGTCGAACTTGACGTTATTGCATTAACTCTGACACTTTTACTATTCACTTCGCACGTTAGGTTCACAACACTCTGTTTAGACGAACTGCTTCACACTACATTAGAATCACACTACTGCTGCTGCGCCTTCCACGATATATATATACTTAAGTGGCTTTCTAGTGCCAAGCCTCAGCTCTCGTCTCGAATCAATGCGCCGGCACCAGGCATGTTCCAACATGCCCAGACTCGCCTTTGAACCTGACTTCAGGGGCGCGTTGCCTGGCGCCGAGAACGTCAAGGGCATTATCCAATGAGGAAAGTGAATATTACTAGGATTCAAACGCAGGCTTAAAGGGATATAGCTTATATATATATAAATAATATACAAGGTATATAAAACAATAAAAACGTAGATTCTCAGCTTTAATCTGGCCCTTCACAACACTGATGACACCCTTCGGGTCAGGGTGAGTCTTTATCACTCGGCCCAGTCGAAACTGGCCTCTGAGTGCGTTCTGGTCCGCAAGCCAGACCAGGTCTCCTTCAGCGACATTCCTAGCGGGAATGTGCCACTTTTTCCGGACGAAGAGTTCTGGTCCCGCCAGCTGGCTCCATCGTTTCCAGAACCTGTCCACTTCAGCGGACTCGAAACCTCTGGGGTCTCCACAGGGCCTTGCACGTCCCAGTAGGAGAGTGTTGGGAGTGATGACCTCAATGGTGCCATCCCGAAGCTGGGCGTTGGCGCCAATAGGCCTCTCATTTGATAGATTGGCAGCTAGGTAAAGGAGGGTTTGGAACTCCAGGGCCATAAGGCTCCCTTCTTCGCCTAAGCTGCTCAGTGCTCTTTTCAATACTCGCACAGCTGCTTCAGCCGTGCCATTCCTATGAGGAGAGTCAGCGGGGTGGAACACCCACGTCCAATCTGTTCCAGACTCTGCTGCTTTCTTCTGTACCTTGTTATTGTCGATATTTGATAGGAACTTGTAAAGTTCTTCCAGCGCTGGCTTTGCTCCCACGAAATTAGTTCCTTTATCGGACCAGAGCTTCCTAGGATGGCCTCTCAATGCAGTGAAGCGTTGGAAGGTCTTTAGGAAACCTTCGGTCGAGAGGTCTTCCACTATGTCGGCATGTATCACTCTGGACGCCATGCAGCAGAAAACTACGCCCCAGGCTTTCTTGCTTGTCCTCTTTTTCACTGAGTCTTTGATCGTGTAGGGACCAAAGAGGTCCAATGTGGTATACTCTAATGGTGCGGCCGGCTCTGTGCGCTCCGGGGGGATTTTGCTCATGATTTGATGGCACATTTTTGCCTTGTTCTTTCGGCAGTGTATACACGAGTCAATCGTACTTCGGGCTACTCTTGGCCCTTGCACAATCCAGGCCTTGTCTCTCATGCGCAAGAGGGTTCCTGCAATGCCCTCATGGTTTGCCCTGCGGGCTTCCTCTGCCAGGAGGATGCTGACCCATTCCCTGTAGGGAAGTAAGGGCACCCCAGGCCATTCTTTGGCCATAGCTTGAACTCTGCCGTGGCACAGTAAGAGTTTGGACCACAAGTCTGTCCAGTGTGGTCACGGGGAATTCCGCGCCTTCCTGTGTGGCCAGGCATAGTTCCTTGAATGCGCTTCGAAGTTTGTTTACTGTTAATGCCTCCCACTTTACCAATGTGCGGGTTGGCAAATGTGCTTTTGTCGTCCGGGCCTTCCCGGTTTTTATTGTCGCCCAGAACTTTAGTGCCCTTCTGGTGAAGCCGACGACGCAGCAGAGTGTTTTAAGAGAACTGTATCTTTTCGGGTTTATCTGGCCTATGAGAGCCCCGCCCCAAAGTTTGTCGGAGGTTCTGTTTGGCGAGACAGTGATATCTGGTTCTTCTTTCATGGCTATTATCTTTTCTTCCCCTGAGCTGACAGAGGAAGCAGCATAGTGTTTTAAGAGAACTGTATCTTTTCGGGTTTATCTGGCCTATGAGAGCCCCGCCCCAAAGTTTGTCGGAGGTTCTGTTTGGCGAGACAGTGATATCTGGTTCTTCTTTCATGGCTATTATCTTTTCTTCCCCTGAGCTGACAGAGGAAGGCATTGCCTTTGCTTGTGCTCTTGTAATAGCAACTGTGAAGGCCTTTCTTTGAAGCCTACTTACTGCGTCTCTCGCAGCGGTAGCTGCCTCCGAGGCTGATTTCTTAGGCCATTCCTCTTCGGGGTAGGCGAGGAAATCAGGGCTGCGTTGCCAAGCAGAGTCCTCTCTGAGTAGCTCTGGGGAGCAGCGGCCTCTTGTGACCAGGGGTTCCGCGAGATGCCTGGCAATGTTCTTTAAAAATATAGAATGACAACAGTCTCATTTTGAAAATCCTATAGCGGGTCTCATTTATGCCCACGCGCAGCTCCAGCTATATTAAATAGGCTCCGAAAGCTAGCAACATTAAGGTCATTATGATACTCTTATTTTGAAAATCCGTGGTGTCGTGACTCATATCCGCTCCAGCACACAGCCAATAGGATGCATCTCAGGCAGGCTGAGCAGTAGCGTCTCTCAGCTCAGCAGTAGTAGTAGCGTCTGGATCTGGAACGCGGACATTGAAACACAGCAAGGGTAGTGTTTTTGCGACCCAAAACAAATCCCTGCTGTTTTATTCCGCAACGGGTCAAATGCATATAACATGCTTTGCAATCCTTGCCATTCCTTTATGACCACGTTGTGTTTAAGACCGGAATTAATGTCCCGTTACCATAAGCTAACAACAAGCTAAAGCCCTGTTCAGAGCGACAGAGAACAGCAGGGTGGGGACTTGGAAGGATGACTGGGAAGGAAGGGGGGGGGGGGGCATTCTCCCTCTATGTGTGTGCGTTTGAAAAGATGATGAAGTCAGACTACTATATTATATTGATAGTAAATGTACTGAGGGTGGACAGACAGATTATGTTGATATTTAAACATAAAAAATACAATACATAATAAATGTATCCATGATCATCATGCAACATAAAACAATTGCAGGAACGGTTTGGGAGAGGAAGGTGTTTTAGGTTGCGTGTTCCAAAAGATTTACTTAAAGTTTAAAGCTCAATATATCAAAACGTGGCACTTTATAGTGAACAGGCACTTTATAGTGAATCCAAATTCTTTTTGGATTACAGAAAATTATCCCTAAAGTGCTATCTGTTGCAGCTGCACTGTTTTCCATGAAAATACCATATTTGGATAAGTTTGACCATTTCTAAAAATCTGAAAATCATTATTTAATAAAACACAGAAAAGGATCACCAAGTTACTCTGGATAAAAAAAAACTTTACAGACAACATTGAGACAAAGCTTCCTGACACATCTCCATCCAAACTCTTGGAAGAACTCATTGAAATCTCATCTGATACCACCTGGAGAGCTAGTTTCAGAGTGTGGTGCTGAGTACCAAGTATCTCATGATGCTGCAGTTAAGGTGTTGATACCATTCAGCCCCACATATCTGTGTGAAGCTGGCTTTTCATCCATGACAGCTCTGAAAACAAAATATAGGGCCAAGTTGAGCCTTGATGATGACATGCGTGTGTTGCCTTGTCAAAGATCTCCCCACGTATTGACCGTATTATTAGCCAGCAGCAGCGGACCTCGCATTGAGCTAGAAATGTCCACTGAGTGAACAAGTGCTTATTTTCTGTATTTATTTATATTTTTTGAGAAATGGTAACTTGGTGATCCTTTTCTGTATTTAAAAAAAATACATGATTTTCTGTTTTTGAGAAATTGTCAAACTTATCCAAATATGCTATTTTTATGGAGAACAGTGCTGATCCTTTTCTGTATTTAAAAAAAAAACGTTTGTCATCAGATTCAGATTCAGACAACTTTATTGATCCCGCGTGGGGCAATTCATATTTGCAGATTCACCAACAAGCAACAAAGACAAACAAACAACAAAACATCTCAACGACAGCACGGCAAATAAAGAGTAATTGTATCATCATTGTAGCAAAAAAGACAGGACCGGGAAAGTCTTTATCGTATGTAGGGGTGCCCTGGAATATTTTATTGAACACAGGGGTGCCTTGGCAGCAGAAAGGTTGAGAACCCCTGAGCTACGGGACCAGCCTTCTGGATCTCTCCGACCAGATTCGCGAAGAACATCTGGAATCCATAGCTTTCTCTCTGGATGGCACCTAGCACCGTCTGACTGTCGACGAAGTGGAACCATCTCTCCACTTTGATTCTTCCATGTTTAAGTACGTACTTTTTTAGGCAGGATGCGAACACCGCCCCACAGATTTCCGCCTTTACTGGGTCACCTAAGGTCAAAAGGGGCCAGTTTCGCTTTTGACTCCACTAGCCGGGCGACTGCTCCTCCGGACATCTCCCACCGCAGATATAGTACCGCGCCATAGGAATCACAACTCCCGTCTGAGAACGTGATCCCCCATGGCTTGCCCAACCAGCCGGCGGGCGTGATACTTCTCGGGAATGTGATGCGGCTCAGGCGAGCATATTCCTTGAACAGCTCCACCGCTTTCTCTCGGAGCTCCTCTGATAGTGGCTGGTCCCAAGTGTCCTTGGTCATCTTTCCAGCCTCCTGAAATGCTCTTCTCACTAGGATCACTCCCTTCTGCTTGAGTGGAGTTGCGAGACCAATCGGGTCATACAGTCCTGCGACTTGGCTGAGTAGGACTCGGCGTGTCAGAGGGTTAGGCGTCCTTTCTATGTTATCTTCTTCGGCTAGATCTGCTTCCATCCTCATCTTCTGCCTCCTCCAGGAAAAGTTGATTGATGCCATTACGAAGAGCTTGTCTTCATGGACAAGGTAGCCAACTCCCAAAGCCTTGTTATCTTCTTCCTTGAGTTGGTTCGGTAGAACTAGTGTCTCTGGCTTGGTCTCCGGGGCGTCATGCCTCCCACTGTGACCAGATCAGACCCAGGGTTTGAGGTGGAAGCCGCCTGCCTTCACGATGACTTCGACCCCCTTCAGGATCTCTTCCAGTCTGTGTGATCGTCCACGTAGCTGTTGTCCACGATGACAGATCTTTCATCAGTCAGATGGGAGAACCGAGGAAGGTATGCGGTCTCTCGCATAGCAACTTGGACAATATATCCGGCCGGCTTGTCTCCCATATTCACCCTGATGACGGCGTAATCTTCTATCTCGTCTTGCGGTGAGTCTCTCCACAGAAAGCGGTGTACATGAACCTCCTCCTCTTCCAGCCACACTGAGTTGTACATCTTTTTTATGTCACCGATGGCTGCATGTTCTCCTTCCCGGAATCTGAGGAGTACCGCTCGGATTGGGTTCAGCACATCAGGACCTTTCAGTAGGATGTTCATGCTTACTCCTCTGTACTCTTGGCTGCTGTCCCAGACGATGCGTACTGGAGTGGTGATGGAGTGTGGGTTCGGTGCGGTAAAGTGACTCACGTACCATACTGCTCCTTTCCATTGGTCCATCATAGACCTAGTTAGTTTCACGGCAGCTTCTCTCTCCACCATTTCGTGGATTTGCCTGGTATAGGCGACTTTCCATGAGGGGTCTTTCTTGAGGCGCTTCTCCGTCCTGAGGAAGGTTGACTCCACAGCTCGGCGGTTGTTAGGGAGAGATGCTGGTTGTTCCTTCCAGGGGTACTTTGCATCCCTGTGGAAGTCCCCACAGTGCGAGTCTTTCTCCTTGAAGGTCAAGCCAGCCTTGATGGTCTCTAGCTCCCTCTCGTCAGCCAGTGTCATCTCCTTTCCTCCAGGAGGACAGTTACCGCAGCGACACCCCCCACAGACGGGGTCACAGGCTGCTCCTATGCTGTCCCATTTCAGCCAGTCGAAGACTTCCTTGTTGCTTGCGGCAGTTCCTGCTTCTTTTATGCCTTTCCTCCTGGTTAAGTCCACCGCGAGGTGTTTGCATTCTCTCACGACTGTTGTTCCCATGGAGCGTGCGAAGTGGGTCAATGAATGACGCATGGTCATTTTTACCTCCTCGAAGAGGTCCGGATGCGCACCGCTCACAGTTTTGCCCAGTGGGCCGTCCCATAGCACCAGATCACCGGCTCTCTCCATTCTTTGTGGGGCCAAGCGACCTTCTCGGGTGCTGATGAGCAGATCAATGGTTTCAGGCCGGGTCAATTCTCCTGGCTTGACATATGGGAAAAACAGTTCTAGTTTCTTGGAGTCCACCACTCTGTCTACTTTGGCGATGTCCTCAAGGCCGTAGCAGAGCATTTTGTGGGCCCTCAAGGTCCCCTTCGGGGTCCATACTTTTATTGCCACCACATACCTTTTGGTATCGACTCTGACTGCCATCTTCCCAACACCGTACACGACCAGTGTGATAGGCTTGCCGGCCAGCCCGAGCCTCTTGACGGCTCTGTGAGTAATATAGTTGGTGTTGGAGGCGAGGTCCATCAACGCTCCAACACAGTCTCCTCCCCTTGTCGTGACGTCCATGAGCATCATGAGGACTGGGTATTCTTTTATGCCGCTTTTGTCCAACAGGCTCTTGCCGGCGCACACTTGGGAGGTTGTTTTGTTCGTGAAGGCTTTCCTGAATGCTTCCATTTGGAGTGTTGACAACTTTAACTCCGTGACAACCTTCTCCTGCTCAGCCGTAAAGCCTCGGAGCCATCTACGAGCACCAGGCTGTTTTGCTCCTGCTCTGTGTCTTGGAGCAGAGGAGAAAATGATGGTTGACAGGGCCGCCCCCCTTCACACACTCAGGGTTGGCCCCGTGATAAGCGAGGCATTTGGCGCATGCTCCAGCTTTCTTCACCTGGGCTCGTTTCTCAAGCAGTTTAGCCTTCTTGAAGGCCTAGCAGAAGTAAAGTATTTTTCCATGTGCTTCCTCTCCACACATGGTGCACAAGTCCCTCTGGGGCTCTTTTCTTACTTCGCTCGCTGTCGTTCTGGTAAATGACCGTCTGTCACCGCCTCTGTCGCTCAGCCTCTCACGCTGGGTTGGTCTATCGCCAGCGTGGGTGGCTCCGATCTCCAACTGTGCTAGCCTCTCGAGGATCCTTTCCTGTCCTTTCAGAAATGACAGGAGTCTGTCGAAGTAACTTGCGGGCGTGACGCCATTCGCGGGGTCACGCTCATAGGAGATCCACTTCTCTCTCATGCCTATAGGCAGTTTTCTCTCTATGGCGGCGACAGTTAGGTGGTTTTTGATCACGTCCTCCATCCCAAGGTCCTTTAAGTCGTACAGTGCGGTTTCCACTGCCTGGACCAGGTCGATCATTGGCCTAGGCTGGTTACTCCGTACTGCAGGCACTTCTTCCAGACCTTTGAGGATCAGACTTGCGGTTGTGCTCCTGTCCCCAAAGCGGTTGTCCAGGAGCCTGAAAACATTGTCCGCTGTTCTGCAGCGATCCAGCCCGAGTTTCTTTCTCAACAGCTCTTCTACGCTGTCAAGCAGGTGCTATAACTTGCATACAGGCAATCCTGATGGTTCTGCTAAAGCCTGGAGGTCCTCCCAGTTATCCCGCCAGCGCCAGTAGGTCCTTCTGTCCCCACAGAATTTGGGTAGATTGATGGCGGCGAGCTTGATCCTAGGTCGGGCCCCCTGGTAGTCTCTGTGGTGAGCGAGACCTTCCTGCGTTGCGCCCTCATCACCTGGTGGCATGGCGCGGTCACCTCGTGACCGAGGCATGATAGTGAGGTTGGCGCGCTGGTTAAAATGGGGTTCGCTGTCGGGTTGTCTCACCCGTCCGATATACTTGTGAGGCCCACTCCTTGCGGTCTCTTCTACACGCTGGAGGTGGGTGGCGTTAGAGGCCTCCTCGTGGCTCCCGAAAGGTAAGGGAGAGTCTTTGTAAGTGCCCTCTGTTTGACTGCTGTCAAGCTGAGGAGATGACGAGTGGATGTGAAGGACTACACTTTTGCCATCGGTGGACGTGGAAGGTTTAGCTTCGGCGGCAAGTTGCAGAACATCGTTTGCAATATCAAGTGGGCTGGTCACGTCACCACCCCTTTCAATGTTGTGTGTCCTTTCCTCCTCTTCATCCTCATAAGCACTTCCAATGTCACCCTTTCCACCAGGCTCTAGGAGGGTCGACCACCTGTCCATTAGTGCTGCTCTTTCCTCGTCCAGGTGCCTGTACCGCTTCTCTAATTCAGTTATGTTGGGAGTTGGAAGAAGGTATCTCCACGCTCTCACCATTTGTTCGAAGGCGTTGAGTCTTCTCTCCAATTTGTTCCCCTCCAACGCTCTCTTGTCTTTTGGTGCCCATTGGGTGCTGAGTCTCTTTGTCTCTTCCAAGGCCTCCTCGAACTCCACTTCAAGGGGACCTAACTTTGGTTGAACGAAGCGGGACCATACCTCCGAGAAGATCTTCTTCTCCAGTGCCGCTTTCCTCTGCTTGCTCGCGTCTTTCTTTGCTGTGGCGTCGGCTATCACGGTAGCATGTGCGGTTCCGTCTGCCTCCTCCAATGCTCCAACATAGTCTCCCGTTGTGTCAACAAGCTTCGCAAACTCTATTTGAAGAGCTTTCCTGTCAACATTGTCAGCTACCTGGTTGGCTCTCCTTGTGAAAGCTGTCTGCGCCGCAGTACGCCTCTTCTTTAGCTCTTCCACATCAACACCCTCCATCTTGTCCCAGTCAGCCGTTGCCCCAACTGGAGATCCTTTTGCGGCTGAGTCACTGGTTGCAGGCAGTAGTAAATAACGGAGTCAACAGTCAGAAGCACAGTTGTACAGTTGGCGTGTAGCAGTATGATTACAATGACTGTCCCCAGCAGGGGTTAATGACGGGACCGTATGGTGGGTCAAACGTAAACTCACTTGAAACTTGAGGTACAGTCCACAATGTGAGTGAGCAAGTAGGAAAGAGTTTGTGAGCACCGTTACAGCTCTTGGTTAATTCATCAATAGTACAGTTCACGACGTGAAGGAGCAATTCGAAAACGGTCGGATGAAACGTAGTTCTGTATCGTATGGCTCCGCTCGGCGTCACTACTGCACTGTACCTCGCTCGTGCACGCGCACTGAATAAAAAATTCCACAATGCACCTTTACATCCCAACATCTGACTACGACGTCATCTTTGACAGAGGATGTTAGTCGAACCTACCCGGAGCCGGCCGGCGAGGACTGCGTCAACAAGGAGAACCGTAGCGGCGGGGAGCAGCGACGCTGCCCGTGTCGTCAACACAGGATGCTGTGTTACTATCGGTGCCCTGTTAGAGACTGCAGTTCGCTTGATCTGCGCTCTCGGTAGGAAGGTCCTGACCAGACCTTAAAACGCGTCTTCTTCCTTCCCTTCTAAATGTTTTGTAAATAACGATGTTTTCCAAAACGAGTGTTGCTGCACTACATTTAGGATACGACGCAAGTTGTGTGTGAATTGTCTTGTCACTGGTATTAGCTTCTCCATGCAAATCGGGTTGTTTGTTACAGATGTAAAAATGATCTGGTTTGTTGTGTTGAGAAACATCATGTGTGTTCATGTACCGTGTACTCACAACTAAGGGGGTTAAACTAACCTATAAAGCTATGCTTAGTGACATATGAGTGAAGAATGAATTCTTTTCTCAGCCTGTAATGACAATGAACAGTGTGTTCACATATTAACAGGTTACCTGTTCAACTGGCCGTATTAAGGGTAAGGTAGGAGGGGTGTTCCCCCCGGTTCCCTGGGGACTTCCTCACCCTCCTCTCAGTCATGTTGTTTACAATATATTGTGTCACTGTGTGGTGGGATACGGTGTAACCCTTGGCTTGATTGCTGGGGTTGTGCTAAAACTGCTTGAGGAACTGTATTTTCCTAAAAGAAAAGATTGTTTGGTCACTTTTTCGTGTGTGCTTAGCAAGGCCTGTGGCCGATACTAATCGAGAATTGTGTATTCTCTCATTATGAAAAACGGCGTTCCTCTGTAGAGTGTATTGCCATTTTTTGTGGTGGTAAAGGGTTGTGTGTATCTTGTGATCTACAACTGGGTTGGGTTGGCCACAGAAGCACATGTGTAAGTCTGGTACCGGGGCTCTTAAGGGGGCCTTCTCTATTCTGTGTTTTTTCCTTAGTAAAAATCAGATAGCAGGTTAGCACATGAGCTGTGTGAAGCTGTTAGACACGTCATGTAGCTGACTATGACTGTGTCATACTCTTTTTTGTCGTTACATCGTATCATGGGTGTGGGGTCGTAAAGGGGTGAACTGGTAATCCTTTCCTCCCCTTCTTTGATGGGCAGGGGTTAAGACCTCCTGTCCTTCAAGGTTCCTGTCACGTTGCTGTTCGGCACGTTACAGGGTAAGGGGGGGGGGGAGGGAGTTTCCTGGTCCCACGCCCTGGAATATTGGGCGTGTGCACCGCAGAAATTCCCCCGCCACAGAGTACGTCACTGTGCACGTCTCTGTTGGTAAGACTTCCGTGAGCTGTTCAGGTCCATATGATGTATATCTGTTTCAGGGAGGGGTCAGGGCTCCTCCTCACGAAGCTCCTACTCGGGCCTTCTGTGAGTTAGGACTCTCCTTCCATGTGAGGGCGCCTCCTCAGAGTGCAGAGCCTCCTCCTCAGATTGTCAAGGTGAGTAGAACTCCAAAAAGGAGTCCTGCTCTATTGTGTGTGTATTCGATTCAATTCGATTATTGAGTGTGTATGGGTTCAGTGCCTCCTCTTCGGAGAGCCCTAAAACCAAAATTTTACATGGCTCAATGTTGCAATATATTCTTTTCAATCTATACAGCTCGCGTGGGAAGTCTCTCTGGGGATTTCCGCCTCCTCCCTATGGGAGGGTGGTGGGATGTAAAAATGTAAAAAAAATTTACCCTCAGCCTGCGTCACGAGGGATTCATGTCAGTCTGTGTTCTTTCTTTTTTGAATAAAAAGAGGAAGGTACATGAAGCACGACGGCTCCGTGTCGTTCTCCCAGGCGACTTGGAGGAACAATGTTTGGTGTCTTGCTAGACTATCCATTGATGTGTTTGGGTCTCGACGCATACATAGTGCTGGCTCGGTGTGTTTCTGTTACAGGATCACACAAGGGCTAAGTCGGTGTGGTTAGGACACGGGACTGGTCTGGTCACGCTGGTCCAGGTCAGTTAACCCGTTGCCCGCCGGGGATGCAGATCTGCTGTTCTGGTACCCCGAGGGACTTGTGCTTTTTTCGGGGGGGAAAATGCCAGGTCGGTCCGGATGTCACAGGGTTAGGCGCTATGGAGACCCTTGTTGGGTACATATTGTACTCTGCACTGTCGTAATGGCTTACGGCCATGCCAACCTGTACACGCCCGATCTCGTCCGATCTCGCCCGCTACGCAGGTTTGGTCCTGGTTAGTACTTGGTTGGGAGACCGCCTGGGAATACCAAGTGCGGTGTGCTTGGGACTGGTTCTCCATTCTTTTCGCTCCTCTCTCACGCGTAGCGAAGAGGGGGCTGTTGGGGTGGTCTTGGACCTCCTCTGGCAACCCTGTGCTTCCCGTGCCGCCGGGCCCGGTCCGAAGTAATGTTTCGTCGACCCGTAGGCCTGGAATAACCCTTTTTTGAAAACTGAAACACTTGTACTGCGGTATAGCCAGTTATGCCCGCAGGTGTGTTTTGGAGTTTTTTCTTGAGGGGTTATAGGAACAACCACCACATAGGGTAACGACAAGGTGGTTGATTCCCTGGTGTGTTGGAGCAGTGTCAACTCCCGGGTTACCCGGTTGAGTGTGCCCCTGCACGTTCATGACGTCTGCCAATCATGTCAGCCTTCTCTGCCTCAACCCCTCTGGGTGGTTTTTTTTTAATGGAGGCTTGGTCATGCAACAATGCCAGCATACGCCTCTTCCGCCGGGGGGGCTGTTCTCAGCTAACTCCTTTGGCGCCTGTCTTGTCCGCAGTGCTCCAGGCTCAGGTTACAGCCTGTTGCCTGGTTTCCCCGGTGCGCTGCCTGCTTCCGTTGGTTAACCTTTTTTGTGTGCTTACGGCCATGCTGACTGCCTGTTCTGCAGGGTCAGTGTACCAGGCGGTGTGCTATTGGGGGGAAAGGGCCCGCTCTTGGAGGGGCCTTATCCGAATACACTGGCGATGTGGGGGGCGGTGTCACTAAGTGACCGCCTGGTGGGGTCTTGATGCCTGGCGTCATTGACCTCTCCGGGCCCCCGTTTTCCAGGGGATCCAGTCCCTTCAGTGGGTCTGGGTCTTCCTTCGCGCTCCGCTGCTACGGCCTTGCCACGGGGTTGGGTTTGTTCTTGACCCCGTGATTCTGGGGGCAGTAACGAGGTTGTTCCTTCCATTCGTTCCCGGGTGGCATGCGGGTTGTGCGTGTGTGTAGTCGTGGGGTCAGGCCACGGTCTGCTCACCCTGTGCGTTGAGTTGCTTGAGTGCCTCTTCGCACGGTCGGATCCGTCACCCTCCCGTGATCCTCCAATAGGGGGGGTGCCCTCCATTAGGGGGGGTCGGGGGGGCTCGGTCCTCCCTGATCTGATGGTTGTGGGGGGCCTCAGCGGGGTACATTTGTCGGCCAATGGCTCTCGCTCGGCCTCCCTTGTGCAGTAGTGACGCCGAGCGGAGCCATACGATACAGAACGTTAGGTTATGGCTATAACCAAGTTCTGTGAGTATTGGTGACGCTCGGCGTCAGACGCCACTGCGGCCCTTGATCTCGCCTTGTGGTGAAAGCTTGGGAAGGAGGCGAGTGTGTGGCCCCACCCCTGCTTATGTAGGTAAGCTGATGGGGGTGTGGCCAGACGGATGTTGGGATGTAAAGGTGCATTGTGGAATTTTTTATTCAGTGCGCGTGCACGAGCGAGGTACAGTGCAGTAGTGACGCCGAGCGTCACCAATACTCACAGAACTTGGTTATAGCCATAACCTAACGTTACTTTAGGTCAGTTCATCAATAGTACCGTTCACAACATGAAGAGGTGATTCAGTTATACTCATCTCATCTCATAGTGGTACCTTGAAGCATAGCCAAGGCACAGGTGTGTCAATGATAATGTTCACGGCGTTTGGAGCAATAATATAATTGCAAGGTTCAGCACAGCCAAGGCATAGGTGTGTTAATGTCAATGATAATGTTCACGGCGTTTGGAGCAATAATATAATTGCAAGGTTCAGCACAGCCAAGGCATAGGTTCAAGTTTCTTTAATAGTTGTCATACAGAAGTACAGAATACTTGTATACAAAATGCTTCTTACTGTTACGCTCCAGACTGTGCAAGACAAGATAAGTATGAAATAAAATAACATAGTATAGCATGTAAATTAGAAGTAAAAAAATGAGGTCACAGTGTTCAGTATAGACATATGTACAATGTTCGATGCAGAGTAGACGTAACTGAGTTACCATATAATATACAATACTGTGTAGTGTACTAATATACAATACTATATAGTGCAAGGCAGAAATAGGATGAGGTGCAATTTAGGTACAATTTACAGTAGGTGTACGAGTTGTAGTGCAAATCCTTTATCAATAAATATAAAGTATGTTTGTGTGATCTAAAGTGTGGAGAGTGGGTGCTGCAGTGTGTTGTTTGTTTAAGTGAGTGTGTGCGTGTGGGTGTGTGTGCTGTGTGCATTTGATGGTTGTTGCATAGTGTTTATTGTTCGTTTAGCAGCCTGATGGCCTGGGGATAGAAGCTTCTTCTGAGTCTTTCTGTGCTCGCCTTAAGACTCCGGTATCGCTTGACTGACCGCAGCAGTTCAAAGAGGCAGTTGTTCGGGTGGCTCGAGTCCTTAATAATTATCTTAGCCTTCCCCTTGTACCGCTTGTTGTAAATGTTCTGGAGGGTGGGAAGCCCCCCTCCAATTGTGCGTTCGGCTGAACGTGTCACTCTTTGTAGTCTGCTACGGTCTTGTGCAGTGCTATTCCCAAACCAGGAGGTGATGTTGCCAGTCAGGATGCTCTCTATTGTACATGAGTAGAAGTTCCTAAGGATCTTCTGACTGACTTGGAACTTCCTTAGGCGCCTGAGGAAGTAGAGGCGTTGTCGTGCCTTCTTCACAACACTGTCAATGTGTGTGGTCCATGTCAAATCCTCGGATATGTGGGCTCCGAGGTACTTGAAACTGTTCACTCTCTCAACCGGTGCCCCGTCGATGCTGAGGGGGCTGTAGTCCTTGACCCCCGACCTCCTGAAGTCCACAATCATCTCTTTTGTTTTACTGACGTTCAGGGAGAGGCAGTTCTCCTGACACCACTGTGACAGGTTCTCTACCTCTTCCAGGTAGGCCCTTTCGTCGTTGGCAGAGATCTGGCCCACCACTACTGTGTCATCAGCAAATTTGATGATGGTGTTGTTGTTCCGCTGTGCTACGCAGTCATGTGTGTACAGGGAGTAGAGGAGGGGGCTCAGAACACAGCCCTGGGGGGCCCCTATGTTGAGCGTGATGGATGAGGAGGTGCAGTTGCCTGCTCTTACCACCTGGGGTCTGCCCGTCAGGAAGTCCAAGACCCACTGGCAGAGGTCATAGTTCAAGCCCAGGTCCCTGAGCTTGGCTATGAGTTTGGAGGGGACTATGGTATTGAATGCTGAGGTGTGTCTAATGATAATGTTCACAGCGTTTGGAGCAATAATATAATTGCAAGGTTCAGCACAGCCAAGGCATAGGTGTGTTAATGATAATGTTCACGGCATTTGGAGCAATAATATAATTGCAAGGTTCAGCACAGCCAAGGCATAGGTGTGTTAATGATAATGTTCACAGCGTTTGGAGCAATAATATAATTGCAAGGTTCAGCACAGCCAAGGCATAGGTGTGTCAATGTCAATGATACTGTGCACAGCGTTTGGACCAATAATATAATTGCAAGGTTCAGCACAGCCAAGGCATAGGTGTTATAATTATGGATGTCCGATATCGGCATTAAAATGTGATATCGGAAAATATCGGTATCGTTTTTTGTATTTTTATTTCTATAACCTTTATTTACCCAGGCAAGCAAGTAAGAACAAATTCTGGGACTTCCGGTATGAGAGCAGACGGGTAACACACGTGCGATAGAGCTCCTGGTCAAATGAGCGAAAAAACGGATAAAAAAATACCCGAAAAGTAATTAAAAATGAAAATGCACACGAGAAGTAAGGAAGAGACAACGATTGTGAAGGAAATAGAAATGGAGAACATACGAGAAGGAGAGAATCTGAAGAAACAGAGTCCCCGAAGCGAAGCCGAGAAAAGACAGGCGGAAGAAGGGGGAGGTACCGCTGAGGCAGACACGGGAATGCCAGGATGGGCCGTGGTCATGCAGGCCGGGATACTGGAGAACATAACAGCGGCGATAAAACTGAACACGGACACGATAAGGAATGATATTGGGAAGCTACGGGAGGAATTGAGGAAGGAACAGGAGGACTTCAGAGGTGAAATGAATACAGAACTCAAAAGGGTGGAGGAGAAGATGGCGGAACAGGACAGAAACGTGACCGAGTTACGGACTAGGACGGCACACGCGGAGGAATGGAACACGGAGATACACGAGGTATTAACATGTGTGATCCAGAAACAAGAATAGATGGAGACAAAGATGTCAGACATGGAGGGGAGGTCACGGAGAAATAACATCAGAATATGGGGACTGAAAGAAGGAGTCGAAGGGGAATCGGTGACCCTATATGTGGAAAAGCTTATCAAAGAACAACTGAAGGAAACGGGACTGGAAAAAATGGAGATACAGAGGGCCCACAGGGCGTTGGCTCCGAGACCACAACCGGACAGACCTCCGAGGGCGGTGATTATTAACTTTCTGAGATTCGAGGTTAAGGAATTGGTACTCAGAACCGCGTGGACCAAGAAGATTGAAATCGAAGGGAAAAGACTATCATTTGATCACGATTACTCGACAGCGGTAGCGATAACACGCAGGTCCTACGCGGGACTGAAGAAAACTCTGAAAGAAAACGGAATGAGATTCCAGTCACCCATGACCTCGCTAAGGATTCACTGGGAGGAAGGGGCGGCGACGTACGCGACGGCACGAGAAGCGGAGCGAGAGATGAGACGACGAGGGATGCGGATGACGGAGGACGGAGAAGGAAGGAGGCGGGAGGACCAGACGCGGAGCTTGCAGCAGAGATTGGAGGGAGCCCGCAGATGGATCAGAGCGGGAGACCGAAACCGGAGAGAGGAGAGAGGAGAAGGCCGAGGTGAAACGTGACGGAGCGAGGACGGAGACGGATGAGGAGGCCAGAGACGGAGAGGAGGCGGGAGGAGGCGAACGGATGAGTACACGCACAAGAGATTGAAAAAACTATTCAAATAGAGACAAAGTATAGAAACTGAAATAACATAAGCACACATTCCCAGGTAGAGGCAGGATATAGAAATGAACGTAACGTATACATGGACACATAATACACAAGCTGATGGAGGAAATAAATGGAAATATAACTAGGTTTGATAGGCGAGACACAGAACATACTGAAACAGATACATAGACACACGCTGTGAGTAACACAGTTGGGAGGGATTAAGGGGATAAATGGACATCACATAGAAAATAGAGGAGAGGAAAAGAAAGTAAAAAGGGGTACACGGGAGACACCGCACACGGATATGGGAGGAAGGAGGGACAATGAAACATATGAGTCACATTGAGAGGGACCGAGAAAAGAGGGTCTTTGATCAAAAGGAAGGACAGAGCGCTTTTGACCAGGAGCTCGAAAGCAAAAAAAAAAACAGTAAGAAAGCTGGACAAATATGACGAGCGATTGGGGGCAAGGGTTTCAAACCCCCAAGCCGTCAGGAGGGGGCCCCTCGCTAGGAGGGCAATTACCCCTCACCCACCAGCAGGGGACAGGGGGGGACACAGGGACCCCCCGAACGCCTTGGGAGCACTTTATGTAAAGTTTATGTTTTTTATTTATGTTAATCATTATATGTATTCGGTGAAGAGAGCGGAGGCTCCAACCGGAGGGGGGAATGAGTGTGACATGGGGGGGACTGACAGACGAAAGAAGAAGAAAGATGACAAGGGTTAAAGGTATAAAAATGATGGCGTTAAACGTTAATGGAATGAATAATGCGATAAAAAGGGGCAAAGTGATGTTGAAATGTAAAAAAAGTGAGATGGAAGTGATTTTTCTGCAGGAGACACATTTGGTAGCACAGGGTCATGAGAAACTGAAGAGAGTTGGATATGAAAATGCATACTATAGTTCCTTTGAACAAAACCCGAGGAGAGGAGTAATCACGTTAATCAAAAACACAGTCAAATTTGAATTGATCAAGGAAGTAAGAGACAAGGAGGGAAGGTTTGTTCTGGTGAAGGGGAAAATGGAGGGCCAAATGGTTACGTTAGTAAATGTTTATGCACCCCCAGAGAGTGAGAGGGATTTATATGAGACCATTTTTTATATGATAGTGATGGAACTAGAAGGGATATTGATATGTACGGGAGATTTTAACGTAGTACTGAATCACGACCTAGACACCACGAGTACTAGAAAAGGACGGGCGCCCATCAGTAGATATATGAATATTCAGATGACGGAAATGGGAATTACAGACGTTTGGAGGGGGATGCACGCCATGGACAGGGAATACACACATTACTCACACCCACACGTGACATATGCGAGAATAGACTACTTTTTGATGACGACGGGGGACAGTTACAGGGCACGGGAGAGCAGTATAGGAGTGGCGGACATATCGGATCACAGTGCCATATATCTGACAGTAGATCTAGAAGGGAGACGGAGGAACACGATTTGGAGACTAAATGTAGGAATATTAAATAACAAGGGGGTGGTGAGTCAGATCAAGGAGGAGATAGCCAGATATAAGGAAGAAAATGACAACGGGGCGGTAGACCCGAACATTCTATGGGACACACTGAAGGTGGTGATAAGGGGGAATTGATGGAAAAAACAGCAATGCTGAAGAAGGCCAGAAGGGAGACATATCACAATCTGATAGGGAAGCTGAAGAAGCTAGAGGGGAGACACCAGATATCAAAAGAACAGGAAACGCTCGGAGAAATCAAAGAAGTAAAGGCCAGGATAAATAGGGAATTATTGACGGAAATAGAAAAGAAAGCGAGGTTCATGAAACAAACGTACTATGAAGGGGGACCAAAAGCGACCAGACTGTTGGCTAGGAGAATTAGAACGCAACAGAAGTTGAACACGATACACACAATAAGGGATACAAAGACTAATGAAATATTGAGGGACCCAGCTGAAATAGAGAGGACATTTAGAGAATACTATGAGAAATTATACACACAGCCAAAAGCAGCGGGAGAAGAGGAAATAGAAACATATCTGGAGAAGCTAGAGTTACCATCGATAGGGAAAGAACAGAATGAAGAATTAAATAAAATAATTACGGAACAAGAACTGGAAGAGGCAATTAGTAGAGCTAAAAACAACAAGTCTCCGGGGAGCGACGGATTCCCATCGGAATTCTACAAGACATTTAGAACTGAATTAGCACCCATGTTAGGGGCGGCGTTCAGACACACGATGGAAGAGGGGAAAATGCCCCCCTCGTGGAAGGAAGCCATAATCACCACGATACCGAAGGAAGGGAAGGATAGGGAATTATGTAGTAGTTTCAGACCTGTGTCCATACTTAACGTAGATTACAAGATGTATACATCGATAATATCAAAAAGATTTGAGACGTTTATGCCAGACATTATAGATGAAGATCAAACTGGATTTATTAAAGGGAGACAGACACAGGACAACGTGAGAAAGACATTACACATAGTAGAGGAGATACAAAAACAAGGGGGTAGCGCGGTACTGATTAGCCTAGATGCAGAAAAAGCGTTCGACAGTGTGAGCTGGACATTTTTATATAAAACATTGATGAGGTTCGGACTGAACGGGAGGGCGATGAAGATGATCAAGGCGCTATATCAAGAACCGACAGCGAGGGTTAAGGTGAATGGCAGCTTGATGGATAGAATCAGATTAGAGAGGGCTACCAGACAGGGATGTTGTCTCTCACCGACGCTCTTCGCCGTTTTCATAGAACCACTGGCACAACTGATCAGACAGACCGAGGACATCAAGGGAGTAAGGATAAAGGGAACGGAATATAAACTAGGCCTATTTGCAGACGACGTGATAGTATACATGAGGCAACCAGAAAAGAGCTTCCCGGCACTGATGGATCTACTGAAGGAATATGGCCACTACTCAGGATACAAACTAAACGTGACAAAGACACAGACCTTAGCATGGAACTATTCTCCAACGACGGAAATTAGAGAACAGTACGGGATAAGATGGGACATGGACAAGATTAAATACTTAGGGGTGAACATCACGAGAGGGGTGGAGAAACTGTTTGAGGCGAATTATACACAGATAAATCAGAACATCAAGAGAGACCTAGAGAGATGGACAGTAATGCCCTTGGACTTCAATTCAAGAATAGAGGTCATTAAAATGAACATACTATCAAGGTTACTGTACCTATTCCAGTCACTACCGATACAAATACCACAGAATCAATTCAGGGAGTGGGACAGACTGATATCGAGGTTCATATGGGCGGGGAGAAGACCACGGGTCAGATATAAAACACTACAACTACCAAAGGAAGAGGGAGGGATGGCAGTACCCAGCCTACAAGATTATTAATATGCAGCACAACTGAGAGCAGTGACGTGCTGGTGTAACGACAGATATGAGGCAAGATGGAAAGACATTGAAAAAGAAGGGGAGGGATACAAGGTACAAGCTCTGGTGGGAGATAGGGAACTATTTAAAGAAAAAGAGGGACTATTAGATCCAATCACCAAATGCACCTTGACCATATGGAACAGAGTAGTAAAAACACACAAATTGGAGAAGCAGTCAGGGGTCCTGAGATGGGTAGCACATGACAAGAGATTCAAACCAGGGAGGTTAGACCATGGATTCAGAAGGTGGGAGAGGGGGGGCAACAGCGATATGCAAAATGATAGAGAAGGGAGAAATGCAGACACTACAAAAATTAAAGGAGAAATTTGGACTAGAAAACAGGGACCACTTCAGATATCTACAGGTTAGAGACTACTACAACAAAGAAATAAGGGGGGCCAAAGACGAGGAACAGAATGGAATAATAAAGATGATAGTATGGGCATACGAAGGGGGGCAGGGAAGAGTAATATCAGCAATATACCGGGCTATAATGACCAGCAAGGGACACACGACCGATTATATAAGGGAGAAATGGGAGAGAGAACTAGAGATAGAAATAACAGGGAAGGAATGGGGGAACATATGCGAGGTACAACATTCAACAACAGGATCGAGAATATGGAAAGAATTTGGATGGAAAAACATAATCAGATTCTTTATAACCCCAGAGCTGAAGGGAAAATATGCACCAACACAAAAAGCATGCTGGAGGATGTGTGGGAAGGAGGGGGCAAATCACACGCACATATTCTGGGGATGTCAGAAGCTGAAGGGGTATTGGGAGGAGATAGGGGAAGCAATGATCAGAATATTAGGATACGGGCTACCACAAACAGGACTGGTGCTTTACTTAGGAGACCTGACACACGAGGGAATACAAGGGGGGGACAAATATTTAATAAAGATAATGTTGATAGCGGCCAGAAAAGCAATAACGAGACTGTGGTACAAGGAAGACCCACCGACAATAGCAAAATGGGTAGGAATAGTGGAAGAAATACAGGATATGGAAAGGATAACACACATGCTGAGGTTACAGGAAGAGAAATTTGGGGAAAGATGGGGAAAGTGGGAGGATTATAAAAGGAACGAGAACGACATCACAGAGGAAGAACCAAATGCAACACAAGAGGGCGAAGGGTAAAGGAGGAAAGATGTTCAAGGAGGGTCTATGAACCCATGTCACACACCTGTGCTTTAGTTAGTATTTTCTATTTTGTTTTTGGGATATTACAATTGCTGAATGCTTTTATACCTTGTTATTATTTATGTCTGTTTAACGGTGTGATATTAAATATTCAGGGATGATGTGGTTTGTGTATGGGTGAACCAAAAGGCAAAGTGAAAGTTAATAAACAAGAGAAAAAAAAGAAAGGACGAAGGATAAGGGAAGAAAGAAGCTCAAGGAGGGTCTCTGGACCCAGATCACACATACAAGCCTTAGTCAGCATTTATCATCTTTGAGTAGGAATTACCTGTTTATGCCTGTTTAAGGGAGATACACAATCAGCCTTTGTATCAAATACCTAGAAAACAACAGTAGGGGAACCAGACAACTAACCATGATACCCATGTAAATATTTATGTGCACTGTTTTTTTTTTTTTTTTTATTGTGATGCTAGTTTCTTTATTTTTTATTATTTATTTTTTGTAAGTGCTGTCTGTCTAAAAACTGTTAACACTTTGAGTGCCGGGACACGTCTTTTCACGTCTTTGCTGGCCATGCTAAAGTTGCCGGGGGACGCTGTACAGCGTCCTTATATCAATATTTCAAAAATCTGCGATCGGATTCATAATGTCCCTCCGCTGGCCTGAGATCCACCAGCAGGACCCACTGAGCTCTCTGGCGGTTCAGGAGCGCCATCTGGTGGCCGATCGGCGCAATCGCCAAAACAGGATGTTGAATAGAGGTTGTCATGACGACCGTAGTACTTCCGGGCGCTCGCTATGGTTCATGTGACTCTGGCTCGTCACGCTACACGGTGATCGATTGCCAATAACTCGATAAACAACATGATTTGGACGTATATACCATTATACAAGCTGGAGATGGACCGGGTAAAAATATATCCCATAATGATAAAATTTCTACTCGACGATGATCGCCCAACGGCGCGCGGAGACTGGGGTGAGTTTCAGCGTGTAACGTTACCGTCTTCGATAATAACTGATATTATCAACATTTGACCCACATTAGATGATTGGTATAACGCTGCCCACGGAATTATAAACGCCCCCTCGCCCATCCGGTCAACATCAGATGACGTGTAGTAACTTCTAGAAGTACGTCTAGTTGGAATTTTTTATATCGCGCTGATTGCCATCAAACTGTATTTCATCATCAATATAATGCATTTGGGGCTATATATCACGTTCTGGAGAAAGCTGCAGAAAGAGATGAAAACATACTTATACATTAGACCATACTTTACTATGAATATGTGAATGAAAAAGTTTAACGTTGCTACACAATGAACAATACATATAGGACTTTGAATGGGCCCTAATAATGGCAATGTAGCAATAGAATTTAAAAAGTTATAGCCCTGCAAAGGGGACTTTCTCCATAGACAAATAGCGCTGGCAATCTATGGTATATCATTAATTTAACCTTAGGCAACCAAAGTGTTAATAAAAAATGTAAGTTTAAAAAAAAAAAAAATCTGATTTTATTTATTGTCAAAAGTATGAATAATGTTGTGTTAATTCCACAACAAGAGATATGTAATGTTAATTACCTGAAATTATTCCATTTTTTGGGGGGGGGGGGGAACCCTGCATATATCGGTATCGGTTGATATCGGTATCGGAAATTAAGAGTTGGACAATATCTGTGTATCGTTAAAAAAGCCAATATCGAGCATCCCTAGTTATAATGATAATGTTCACGGCGTTTGGAGCAATAATATAATTGCAAGGTTCAGCACAGCCAAGGCATAGGTGTGTTAATGTCAATGATAATGTTCACGGCGTTTGGAGCAATAATATGCTGATGCTTGGCTGGTCGGTATCGTTATACAACGAGCAAAGCCTATTGGTGGTAAAGTCACTTAGCTAGCATTGGATGGCTAGCGGCGTTAGCATTGGTTGGCTAGTGGCTAACAGTTAGCATTGGATGGCTAGCGGCGTTAGCATTGGTTAGCTAGCGGCGTTAGCATTGGTTGGCTAGTGGCTAGCAGTTAGCATTGGATGGCTAGCGGCGTTAGCATTGGTTTGCTAGTAGATAGCAGTTAGCATTGGATGGCTAGCGGCGTTAGCATTGGTTTGCTAGTGGCTAGCAGTTAGCATTGGATGGCTAGCGGCTAGCAGTTAGCATTGGTTGGCTAGCGGCGTTAGCATTGGTTAGCTAGCGGCGTTAGCAGTTAGCATTGGATGGAATACGGCGATTCCACCCCAGAAAGCAGTCAACATCAACGTTATCACTTCCCTTGAGCTGACTGCATCCTCTCGATGTGCCCCGTCGTGTATCCCTCCGTCCTGGTTCCACCTTGACGCTGAGGTGGTATCTCACGCGGGCACTTCCTTCTACGTTCCGTCCGTCCCGTCTCGTAGCGGGGCGCGTACGGTAAATAATTGTCCAATTATCTAGCGGTCTCAGTCAATGAGTCAACTAAATGTCCCCATTGGAAGGGTGTGGGTGAATGACTTATAATTAAACCAAAGAAACAATTCAGACTTTATTAGAATGTTCATTTATTTGTCTCTCTCAAAATAGTATAAGTGGCTATCTTGGCCCTGAGAGCGTTGCTCTCCGGTGCAGCTGGACCCTTCGCAAATAAGCACGAAAAAGGCTATACGTTTATACAGCGATTTAATAGGCTAAACTTCGTTTTAAATTCTTTAATTCACATTTGTTTATTTCATTTGATTTTTCCTGACATAATGCTACCTGCCCTGACCAGATCCGTGACTCCATTGCGATACAGATGAATTATCTACTCAGAATAGTATAAGTGGCTATCTTTTATGTGTATTTTACCACTGGTTGAAAACCACTGCTGTGTAGATCACTGCCGGTACGTGCGCTGGGGTGGCGAGCCTTTATCGCTACCGGGGAACATAGGACCCGGGGAACATAGGACCTTATTTCAGCATTTGGCAAGCCTTTATCGCTACCGGGGAACATAGAACCCTTTTTATCTCGACCGGGGAACATAGAACCCGGGGAACATAGACATGCTCCCGTGTGAAGCACAATCTCAGGAGGCTCATACAGAACCAAGTATACTGTAACGTACATGTACCTTATATGTGACAAATAAAACAAAACCTGAAACTTGAAACTAACCTCAAAAAGAAGAAAACCAGTCATGTCCCTTAGATGTAGGGCAGATCAAAGCAAAACCTTTGTTGAACCTTGACTCATACAGTGAGCTTTACATCACAGTTTGATAACATCTTTCCACTTTCCCTTCACATCCTCTACAGAGCAGAAAACATCCAGGCTAGTGTTCTCTTGTGCTCTCTTGTCTGCCTTTAGAAATCAGAACACGTCACGACACTCCACACACTGCAGCACATCCCGTAGATAAAAAAGAAAGCACCCTTTCCAATCAAACAGAAGGTTTCAGGTAGCCGCTCCTTCATAGCGTAAAAAAGCTGATGATATTTAAAGGTTCTGCTCAACAGACAAAGCAGCCAGTTTAAAAGGACTGCAGTAGTATTTGGCATCATCTATTTTGAGATCAATGAACGGCGCAGTTCTAGATCAGACAGGAGTGGAAAATGTCACATCTGAAAGGTTGATGGTGTTTCATTAACTCCACTGGCCTCTGTGGAGGCAGGGTAACCAGCAGAAGATTCTCGGCTCAGAATGGGGAAACTTGTCTTTTGGTCGTTTCATTTTATCCTTCCATTATCTCTTCCCTGCTCTGCACTTCCCTCCTTCTCAATTTCCCTCACTCTCTGTATCCGTCTCCCTCATAATTTTTCTTTCTTTGTTTTTATGGCTCCCTCTGCCTCTTTCTAAAGTACTATCTGCTCTAATCTAATGACCATACAGACAGGGAAGGTTGTTGGTGACTCCCCAGCCAATCAGAGCCACACATAATTACAAACGAGCTCAACATTTTGTCATGGTTTTTGCTTTATTTCGCCTTCCTGTGAGGGACAGCTGTCTATTTCGTCTTCCTGTGAGGGATAGCTGTCAATCTTCTGGCCTCTGTGGTTAATTGCCTCATGGTAGGGCAGGTGTGTGGGCTTGATTGCACCTGATTCAGTGCAGCTGTGCCTATGGTAAAGCTAAGTTTGAATCTCACAGTGTTAGCTGCTTTCTCATTTCCTTTCGTGTTGGCTAACCTTCCGGCCAGGCTTTACTATATTAACACTTTGAGTGCCAACGACGAGAATTCTCGTTAGTTCATGCCAACCGTTGAGTGCCAACCAGGCCACGTGAGCGGATCGGCGCGGCCGAGAAATCCGCTCTTTAAAGCTTGGTCCGCTCCGCTAATCGCTCATATTGACCCCGCCCCCAAGTCGCTCTCCGATCGCTCCCCGCTCACCTTGAATCGAGCGCTCCCCGCGCCAGATCGCTCGGCAGATTTTTTTTTATTTTGAGTGTGGTGTAAATTCGCTCAAACTACAACAGTCTACACCCCCTGGGCCCCTTAACAATTGTTTGTATTGAGCCGCATTGTAATTGTACCCATTCTGCAATGTTAAATAACGTTGTTTATCCATTCACTAGCTCTATTAAAGGGGAACTCCAACATTTTGGGAAATTAGCTTATTTAACATCTTCCCTGGAGTTAGACAAGAAGATACATACCTTTTTTGTCTCTGTGCGTGCATTTTAGCTTTGGGAATGACGCTCCGTTAGCATAGCTTAGCTTCATCACTGGAAGTGGGGGAGGGTTAGAGCCTTACAGTGCCTTACAGTGTATTGCAAGGTCTGACATTGACCAAACTTGATATGCATGACCTTGGTGGGCTCTAGGTCAACTCCTGAAAAGGGGGTCAATGTCAGACCTTGCAATCAAAAGTTAGGGGGCTAATAACCCTTTATAATTTCAGTGCGCCCCCTAACTTTTGATTGCAAGGTCTGACATTGACCCCCTTTTCAGGAGTTGACCTAGAGCCCACCAAGGTCATGCATATCAAGTTTGGTCAATGTCAGACCTTGCAATACACTGTAAGGCACTGTAAGGCTCTAACCCTCCCCCACTTCCAGTGATGAAGCTAAGCTATGCTAACAGAGCGTCTATTTCCAAAGCTAAAATGCACGCACAGAGACAAAAAAGGTATGTATCTTCTTGTCTAACTCCAGGGAAGATGTTAAATAAGCTAATTTCCCAAAATGTTGGAGTTCCCCTTTAAGCGATGATAGGCTAGCCGAGCCACAATGCTATGGTCGCTGCCATTAACGTTAGCATGTAAGCTAACGACAACAACAATGGCGTCGATACTTTTTCTAACAGGAGTGAGTGACAAAGCCTGAACAGGATATCACAGGTTCACCCTTCTCATTGGTTGAAAATGGCCTTCATGTTTGTACATCGCCATCTGTTGGTTTGGCATTGTACTGCATGTATATATTACATCAACACTGTTAAACCACTGTGAGCGGCCTGGAGTGGATTGGAGCGGAGGAGAACTCAAGCTCCGGACGTCGCGCCGACTCATTTTAAAACCCACTCCTTGCTCACGTCAAAACCGCCCGCTCCGCGCGCCGCTCACGCGCCGCGCCGCTCACATGGCCTGGTGCCAACCGACGAGAAATCTAGTTTTTAATCGTTATTTTTTTTTATTATCGATTTCCATACATTTTTCATCAATCTAGCCTCACGTTACCAGTGGGGGTCTGTCTGAGCTCGAACAGGGAAAATACCGCCCCCTATCGTCTCTCCGGATGGTATTGCACCCCATTGGATTGGACTGAATGAAATGGATGTGGAAAAAAGAGTCCGGATTCTACATTTTACTTGTCAGGCATGTAATCCGAGCCAAACCCACTCATTGCCGAGCTGCAGAACAGCGTGGAATATGTGTTTCGACCACCCAGCGTTGGATCAATAAACGCAATCGATATTTGGAATGGCGATCAGGAATTGGAATAATCTTTTTGGAGAACATCTGATCTGAGGTAAGGAATCTATTTTACCAGTCTTGGGATAATCAGAGCTGTTTTCACCTATATATCAATGTGTCCCATAATATGTGTGTGTGGCTGTGAGTGGGTGTGTGCTGATCAGGAAATAAGATAATCGATTTTTCAGCCCGCTTCTATAGCGTGCATAAGTACACATATACTATCGATAATCTAGCGTTTATTTGAAAACGATTCATGAATAGGCCGAAAAATTACAACGTGTTTTGTGTATTACAGTAAAGCGCGATTCCTGCAGAATCTTTTTTTTTTCTGAAAGTTTCCAAAAACGAGCGTTTTTCAAAATGGTATAAAACGGAAATGAACTGATTAAAAAAAACAATCAGTTTCGACAATGTTGACTGCAAACAAGTCATTGATAAGCGACGGGCGTATTAGACACATAGCCATAATTTAAAGGGGAACTATCTTATAAATGGCCTTTTTGAGTGTTTAGCATTGTTTCCTAGCTATGTGAACTTATATTAATATGATCTATGTCTCAAAATTCTCATATTGGCGCATTCTTCCAATTCTCCTCTCACAATATTCACCCTCACTGAACTGAGTCGTTTGAAAATGTGCCTATATGTGATGTCATATAGTCACCGCTGCATGTTAATGTTCAAGAGGCGGCGCTGCCACACAGTGGTTTAGGAGCCCAGGCTCAAAACAGCTCGAGATCTTGAGGTAGAAAAATGCTGTTTTTGAGGACTTGATTAGAAATACAAAACAATGAATAAAAAAAATATATATATTACAGAGGTGTTCCATAGACTCACAGGAATTGTGTAAAAGTGCCCAAATAGTGAAAGAAATAGTAAAATAGTTCCCCTTTAAGATATAGTTTATTACTCTCTCTTAACACATTGGGCGCCCTGGCTTATATCCATCAATATACCCAGTCTGCCACCGTTGAAAGCCTATGGAGATGTTTACCTTCTTTGCAGGGCTATAACTTTTTTAATGTTATTGCTATATTGACATTACTTTTTTTTTACTATCTTTTTCTCCCCTCCTTTTTCCGATTTTTCTCCCATCCCACTGTTAGTCGTTATGCCAATTCCCAACCCCCTTCCTGGTTGTTGCGCACCCCCCCCCCTACTGTTGGTCCGGTAGGCCGGAGACTGTCACATGCTTTCCTCCGACACATGTGCAGCCAGCCGGCAGCCAGCCTGGCAGCGCAGATTCTCACCGGGAGAGTGTAACGTGTGGAAGGTCACACTACCTTTCTCCAGATCCTACCCTCGCTGTGCAGGCGCCCCGACCGAACTGTAGGGGTCGCTGTCCACAACGCCCAGGACCCACCCATCAGCTTTCCCACCCCTAACACTGCCAATTGTGTTAATATGAACGACCAGCCAAGCTGATAGCAACGCAGAGAGCTGGGCTCGAACCCAGCGTCTCCAGCGTTGGTGGCGAGCGCCTTGCCCACTACACCACCTAACCGCCCGCTATATTGACATTACTATGGCCCATTCAACATCGATTATCTATCGTTCAGGATGTGGGAACGTTATATTTTTTCATTCATACATTGTTGTGTTAATACCTTCTCTAGAATATAAGTATGTTTTTAATCTTTTCTGCTGTAATTCGAAAAACAGTAGTTATAGGCCCTGAAGCATTATGATAGATTATCGATTGGCTTTTGTTTCCTATACACGCTATATTAAAAAATTCAAATGTATATGATCGTTTTTTAATTCCTTGATCGTCAGTAACAGCTTTATTTACGATGGGTTGATTCGTTGATCAGATGGTTTGCAGTGAAATGAATAAACAATCGGGCTGAAAATAACGTTAGTGTCCTCTTACCGTTCGCCGATGAGACTGGAGGAAAAATATCCCAATTATTTGACGCCGATCTCCTACATCCATTTCCATCCCAAAAACGGTGTAAATCGTTCTTGGCGTTCAACGCATGGCGGGCAAAAACGGCGTAACTCCTTCTTGGTCATTCACAGACTGCATTACTCTAAAACTAAACTGCATAGAATCTATCCCTCTGTATCGCCTCTCTGTGATCGTTGCATGTCCGCAGAGGGTAATCTTTCACATATGTTTTGGTTTTGTCCTAAGCTATTTAAGTACTGGGTAGACATTTTTGACTGGTACACCAAGGCGTATAAGAGAGAGATTGCCCCAGACTGCCTTCTAGCTTTACTCTGCTGTTCAGCTAACACTGCCTCGTCGTTTAATCGTAATTTTTTTTATTAGCGATGTCCATTCATATTTCATCAATCTAGCCTCACGTTACCACTGGAACTCTCTCTGAGCTCGAATTGGGAAAATACCGCCCCCTATCATCTCCCGGATGGTAATGCATCCTTTGAATTGGATTGAATGAAAACGCATGGGGAAAAGAGTTAGAGTTATATAGTTTAAGAGATTTCCATACTAAGCTCTGTGGACCATACATCTTTAATGTGGTCGGAGAAAGCCATAGATTGGACCGAGAAATATGAGAGATCAGGTGTTTTGAATCTGGTGATCGGCTCATGAGATTACTCATAATCAGCAGGACATGTCTCAAAGCCATAGATTGGACCGAGAAATATGAGAGATCAGGTGTTTTGAATCTGGTGATCGGCTCATGAGATTACTCATAATCAGCAGGACATGTCTCAAAGTCTGGGATATTACTGCGGACATCATTTCTAACCTGCAGGTAACGAAAGAAGTGTGAGCTTGTAAGATTAAACTTAGACTTAAGTTCGTTAAATGAGGCAAAGTGACGATCAACATATAGATCTTTGATAGTGGCCAGTCCCTTTCCCTTCCATAATGAAAAAACAATATCAGATTGACCAGGGGAAAAATTATGATTATCACATATTGGAGCATATGCCGAGGTTGAAGGTACTTTGAAAACCCTTTTGATTTGACTCAGTATTCTCAGTGAGTTCCGAAGGATAAAATTATTGAGAGCCATCTTATTAACACTTTGATCGCCATGGGTTAAATTCATAATTTACCATCCCTCGCCATCTCTATTTGTCTATGGAGAAGTTCCCCTTCTTTGCAGGGCTATAACTTTTTAAATTCTATTGCTAAATTGCCATTATTATGGCCCATTCAATGTCCTATATGTATTGTTCAGGGTGTAGCAACGTTAAACTTTTTCATTCACATATTCATACTAAAATATAGTCTAAAGTATAAGTATGTTTTTATCGTTTTCTGCAGCTTTCTTCAGAACGTGATTTATAGCCCTAAATGCATTATATTGATGATCAAATACAGTTTGGTAGGAATCTGTGCGAGATAAAAAATTTCAACTGGATGTGCATCTGATGATGACCGGATGGGCGGGGGATCGTTTATAATTCCGTGGGCAGTGTTAGATGATTCATCCAGAGTGGGTCATATGTTCATCATAGAAGTTTATATGGAACACGTTAGAATATAACGCTGAATCTTAAGAATCTTTTCTATTATGGGATGGAGAAATGCCCGATCCATTTCCAGGTTGTATAATAGTATATACGTCCAAATCATGTTATTTGCACCGATCGATGTTCACTGTATCAAGACGGAGTCTCTCTAACGATAGCGAGTGCCCGGACCACATATGGATGAGCACTACCGGTTCAAAGGGTCATTTCCGGTTGGCGATCTTCCGATCGGCCACCAGATGGCGCTCTTGAACCGCTAGAGAGTTGAGTGGAGCTTTGCAGTGTGTCTCAGGGCTCCGGAGGGGAAATATGATTTCGATCACAGTTTTTTGAAATATTGATATCAAAGACGAGTTACGGCGTCTTCGGCAGAATCAGCATGGCTAGGAATGACGTCTTAACTCGTCATCGGCGATCATAGTGTTAATTGTATCACACTTAGAAAATAACATTGCAGGAAGAGAGCTTTTTAAGTTCACATGCGCCTCCATGTCTAGCCACCTGGGGGCGTCCATGGCTACTGTAGCATCACCTATGAAGTAATCTTGCCAGAAGGTCATGGCCCTTGCATTAGCAGCTAACCTCGTTCCCAGTTTTATCTCCTCCGTGAGATAAAGCCTGGTAAAGCACTACGGCCGAAAGTGTGTATGGGGTAGAATTTCCGGTGTATGTACTTCCCCTGGAAGCTGCCTCCGAACGCACCAAACTTTTCCCGAATCCTGTAGGCAAACAAGTTAGAACGTCCCGCTCATGTAGTAAATTCTTCAGGCAAAGCCATTGCAGTGGCTTAAACGAGGAAATATTGTGCACTTCACATGTTTCTATAATTGTTTTGTCGAAACCGGAAAGCCTGTAGCCGGTACTTCCTGTACTTCCGTTTGCACACTTTAGGATGCATAGCTTTACCAGCCTAATTAGCAGCCCAGTAGTAGTGCTGGAATACCGGCAGGGCCAGCCCTCCCATATGCTTTGGCTTCTGCAAGTGTGCTTTTGAAATATGGTGTGCTTTATAGCCCCAGACAAATGGCAGAAGTATAGTGTGGCACGCTCTGAAAAAGGTAAAGGAAACTGGTCATTTTTATGACATTCACGCGCCCCACCAAAGACACTGGCAAAATTCTCCAACTCTCCATATTTTTCTTCAATTTTGAGACCATTTCACCAAAGTTCAGTTTAAATAGGAGTTTGGGATCCTTTGGTATAACTACTCCCAGATAGGTGAAGTGGTCATGTTCTATTTTAAAGGGTAAGCTGTCAGTAAAGGAAGAGTCTAAGCTCCCTGAGATGGGCATGAACACACTTTTCTCCCAGTTAATGGAGTAATGACTCGTCCAATCAACAGTCATCTCCCGCCTCGACTACTGCAACGCACTACTAGCTGGCCTCCCGGCCACTGCCACCAAGCCTCTTCAACTCATTCAAAACGCAGCGGCCCGCCTGATCTCAAACCTACCGAAGTCGGCCCATGTCACCCCACTTCTTAGGGACCTGCACTGGCTCCCCATTGCTGCACGTATCCGCTTCAAGGCCCTCGACCTAGCATACCGTGCGGCAAAGGGAACCGCTCCCGCCTACCTCCGGTCAATGGTCTCTAACTACACACCCTCAAGACCCCTACGCTCTGCATCTTCTGGCCGCCTCAGATCTACTCCTATCCAAGCTCCCGGAGGGTCATCAAAGAGAAGCCGCCTATTCTCAGTCCTTGCCCCACAATGGTGGAATGAACTACCCATCCCAGTTAGGACAGCCGAATCCCGTCCAATCTTTCGCCGTCGACTAAAGACTCACTTCTTCAACCATTATCTGAAATGATAAAAAAAAAAAAAAAAAAAAAAATCTAACCCAGACTAACCTTACTGTCATGCACTTGTCCTAATAAACTAACCTACACTGTAACACGCAACACTTTGATGACCATTGTTACTCAGCTGATAGAGTTATACCCTTCTTGCTGTCTTGTCGCACAGAACTTGTAAGTCGCTTTGGATAAAAGCGTCAGCTAAATGACTAAATGTAAATGTAAATGTAACCAGAGAAAGTACCAAACTGCCTGATTAAATCTAGGAGGCATGGGACGGAGGAGGCAGGATCAGCAAGATACAGGACCACATCATCCGCATATAGCGAAATACGGCTCTCATACTTTCCCAACTTTATTCCCTTGATGTTGGGATGACTCCTGATACTGATAGCCAGGGGTTCGAGGGCTAAATTGAACAGTAAAGGACTAATACAACATCCTTGTCGGGTGCCGCGATGGAGTGGGAAGGAGTCAGACCTATCAGAATTGGTAAGAATGGAAGCTCTCGGATGAGCATACAACATTCCAATAAGAGAACGAAACCTGTCACCGAAACCAAAGCGCTGGAGGACACTGAACATATATTTCCATTCGATCTGGTCGAATGCCTTTTCAGCGTCAAGTGATATGATCGCCGGCTTAGGGTGCTTTCACATATAGTTTTGGTGGACTCTGTGCGGTTCTGGTTGTGAAGTTGCAACATTGTTGCATTCATCATTTGGTTCATCTGCATTCACACAGCAATTTGTCAGGCGCACCAAAACTTTCTGAACAATGTCACGCGGTCGAAAATGGCGCTCGTCTATTGGACAATAGAGTGGAAATGTGTGTGTGTGGCTGCGAGCCTGTGTGTGTGCGCGTGTGTGTGTGTGTCTGTGTGTGTGGACTGCGAGCCCTCCAGATCAGCAGTTTTTTATTTTGACGTGACATTGATCCATTGTTCTATTGAAGCCCATTACCACCATCCTCTCGCTAAACAACTTGTACACCGCGTTGTTTTTATGAGTGCCCACAAGTAGCTGTTTTATTTGGTCTTCTGCCCATATGTGTACAGTGTGCTTGTTTTGCAGTGAATGCTGCGCGCCTCGGTAATAATAATAATTATAATAATAAGCCGTGTTTTTTCTTCCTTCTACCCAAGATGCACAGTTAGATATATAGATAGATAGAGAGATAGATGCAGTGTGCTTGTTTTGCAGTGAATGCCGCGCGCAGTGGTAATAATAATAAGCACTTCCTATATTTGGTCCGCGTTTGGTCCGATGAAGCGAACCGAGACCAGAGTTTGTGTGTTTGGTCCGCGGACCGAGTTCGACGCGCATTCACACAAACCCGAAAAACCGGACTATCGAATTCTGGTCCGATAGTCCGGACCAAACAGCCCCTGTGTGAAAGCGACCTTAGTGTCCTTTCTTTGGTTAGAGTACAATATGTTTAGTAATTTCCGAATATTAGAAAAAGCAAGCCTGCCAGGAAGCGTGTATCGCTTCCGCAACGGAATTCGGTTTCCGGGTTCCTCTGATTGGCCGCGACCCCCACGTGACCCGCCCCCCTATCCACCAGAGCGAGCGGACTCACTCGCTTCCTCAATTTATACGCATGGAAGTATTGACTGAATGAATGAATGAAAACTTTATTTAACAGATTGCAGAATGGGTACAATACAGTACGGCTCAATACACACAATTGTTAAGGGGATGCAGACCAGAGAAAGACGTTTGTCTTGTTTACATCAGGGTCCCCCATTTTCAATTCATATAGAACGACGCAATATTTTATTTGTTTGTCATGACAAACTAATTACATAATCCAACATATGTGTAAAGGCACAACATATTCCAGTTAACGATATATTTTTTTAATGATTCGTTACGGCGTAGACGTTCTATATGAATTGAAAATGGGGGACCCTGATGTAAACAAGACAAACGTCTTTCTCAGGTCTGCATCCCCTTAACAATTGTGTGTATTGAGCCGTAATGTATTGTACCCATTCTGCAATCTGTTAAATAAAGTTTTCATTCATTCATTCATTCATTCAGTCAATACTTCCATGCGTATAAATTGAGGAAGCTTTCAGCCAAGCGCTTACGTCTTTCTCTCTTTCCAAAGGCTTCATATGATATAATGTGCCCTCTCAATACCACCTTAACACTAGCACAGCCATGGACAAAATGTCACTGATTCCCGCCGGGAAGGGGTCAGATGACCCCAGTCTTTTGTATGGAGCACATGTACTGACACATAATGACCACTTGATGGCGACACATAATGACTACTGTTGACACTTTCTCTCTCCTGCTCTCCCTCCCTGGCTGACCTATTTACATGTCAATGACAATGCAGCAACCCCCCACCCTAGTGGGGTTGTGTATTGTTGAGTGAACACATCTCTCTCACACACACACACTCATATGATTGATTGATTTTTATTTAGTACATACAATTTATACAAAAGTATAAAACAAGGGGTACAAGGATAACATGTGAAAGTCTGTCGACTTGTTTCCAACATGGTCCCAAGAAGAATACAATAAATCACAAAGAAAGAGTTAAGAAGATAAGATAGATAAAACAAGTAGATAAAATAGACAACACAATTTTCTGAAAGAGGCTCATTACATCATGTCATGTTCCTGTTCTTCAAGAGTGGTGGCCAAGCACCCACTGCAACCTATTGTTGCAGATGTCACTTCACACCCCTCTTGAAGACAGCAATAGTGGGGGATGTTTGGATGGCCCTGAGTAGAGAGTTCCACAGGGGGACAGACAATTGACTCCAGCCTGGCTGTCCTATTTACATATGAATATTCCCCTATTTAGCAAAGACAATGTCACTCGTGTGTGTCATCAGTAATCACAGCCCGCTAACACCCCAGACCACAGCAAAACCACTGTCTATCTGAACCGATTTGAAGTTGTGAATTCATGCTGTTATCTGCTACAGGTATATGGGCAGGGTAATAGTAGAAAGACATAAATATAGGCAATCAAAATTGTGTCTGAATATAAGAAAAATAAACAACCCTCTCAATTATATAATGTTACAATAAATATAGGCAATAAAGAATTTGAATCTGAATGTATACTATGAGTAAGAGTAAAAGTAAACAGTATACATAATGTGCAGTATACACAAGGTACCCTAACTAACTAACTAGCTTGTTGGAACTACTTTGGCCAGCAAAATTGTTGTGCCTGAGGATAAGAAAGATATGTTTAATAGTCTGATGGTAATAATGGTAATATCAGTTCTATGTTCCTTTGTGGGGTAAATTAAATTGATATAATTGAAATAAATTGTAAGTAAATTCAAAAACAAAACATCAACTGATATAAACTCCATTGACATGGTAATTATTAAAGAAGTAATTGAGTCTATTGTAAAACATTTGACCTATATATGCAATCTGTCTTTTCAAAGAGGTGTTTTTCCTAATAATATGAAATCAGCAAAGGTAATACCAATATATAAAAATGGAGATAAACGTCAAATGGACAATTATAGACCAGTGTCTTGTTAGGTTATCAAACCACCCCAAGTCCTTAGATTGATATAGTATGGACCAGCTGACCAGATTCAAAGACAAAGGTGTATTTCTCAAACGGTGTCTTTATTGTCGATCACAAGAACACACAAAGAGAACAGTCCAACCAGCCCTTCCACAGGGCTGAGTCTCGCACAGAATGAGGACACACATGACATTTATACATTTATAAGGAGCTATACAGCACTGCCAGAGCCAACCTGAAGTGAGGTATCAAGAGGTCCAAGACCGACTACAAGGGGAAGATCGAGGACTGCTTCCAGAGCAACAACACCAGACAGGTATGGCAGGGGGTCCAACAGATGACCAACTACAAACCCAGCCACTCCTCAGCCAACGAGGGTGACCCTCAGCTGGCAGAGGAGCTGAACTCCTTCTTCGCACGATTCGAGGCGAAGCCGACAGAAGCAGCCTCACCACACTCACCAGCCCTCAGCAGCAGCATCCTCACGGAGCACGAGGTGAGACGCACACTGAAGGGAGTGAACCCTAGGAAAGCGGCGGGCCAGACGGGGTCGTGGGACGGGTGCTGAAAGACTGCGCTGACCAGCTGACAGGGGTCTTCACTAAGATCTTCAACCAGTCCCTGTCCCAGGCCATCGTCCCACCCTGCCTGAAAACCTCCATAATTATCCCGGTCCCAAAGAAGAACTCCATCAGTTGCCTGAACGACTACCGTCCACTCACCTCCCTACCCATAAAGGTCTTTGAAAAGACACTCAAGCACCACATCATCTCTAGCCTCCCACCCGGACTAGACCCCCACCAGTTCGCCTACAGAGCCAACAGGTCCATGGAGGATGCCATCGCCACGACTCTCCACTCTACCCTGTCCCATCTGGAGAGAGCGGGGGGCTACGCACGGCTGCTCTTCGTGGACTTTAGCTCTGCATTTAATACCATCCTGCCTGACAGACTAGTGCCCAAACTCATGGACCTTGGACTAAACCATCCCCTCTGCCGGTGGTCCAAGGACTTCCTCTCTGACCGCCCCCAGAGGGTCAGGATAGGCCCCCACACCTCCACAGCCATCAGCGTCAGCACCGGATCTCCCCAGGGCTGCGTGCTGAGTCCCCTTTTCTATTCTATTTACACACACGACTTCACCGCAGTCCACCCCAGCAACACCATCATCAAGTTCGCTGACGACACCACTGTGGTGGGCTGCATCACAAAAGGCGACGAGACCGCGTACCGCGATGAAGTAGAGCAGCTGTTAGCCCTGTAAGATAACAACCTACAGCTGAATAAGCTAAAGACCCAGGAGATGATCGTGGACTACAGGAGGAAGAAGACCGACATACAGCCCCTGTACATCGACGGGGGCTGTGTGGAGAGAGTCTCGGTCATCAAGTTCCTGGGTGTCCACCTGGAGGATGACCTGACCTGGAGAACCAACACCATGGCGATAGTGAAAAAGGCACAGCAGACTCTACTTCCTGAGAGTACTGAGAAACTACCACCTCAGACAAGACCTGCTTGTGTCTTTTTCCCGCTGCTCCGTGGAAAGCATCCTCACCTACTGCATCAATGTGTGGTTCCTCAGCTGCACAGCCGCAGAGAGGAGGGCGCTCCAGAGGGTCGTCAACTCGGCCCAGAAGATTATCGGCTGCCCCCTCCCCTCACTGGAGGGACTATACGGCTCCCGCTGCCTTGGAAAAGCACTGAAAATACTGAAGGACCTGCGCTCGGGCAGGCGTTTCAGCGTCATGCCCACCCGGACAAATAGACTGAAGTTTAGTTTTTATCCCAGGGCCATATGTGCACTAAACTCAGCTAAATTTTAAAACAACAGTCTCCCTTGCACCCCCCCCCCCCCCCCCCACGCACACACAACATTAAGGGATAGTGCAATTATAATTATCTTTTACACCCCCCTGTTTATATTAATGTTATTTATGCCTTACTCCTGTTTTTATATTTAATACTGTGTTTAGGACTGTGTTTTTATATTTTTACTAGCACCTAGGGCTGCATTTAAATTTTAGTTGTAACAACTGTAACCGCCCCTCCTTGGTGTGTGTTTTCGTGTGTGTGTGTAGAGTGGGGGCTTGGTGTGTGTGTGTTACACCTACCCCGAACCCCCCTTACTCAGGTACACCTAACATCATAGGGTACATCCCCCCCTCTATTACAGTGCACCCCTGGTCCCATCTTCTAGGCCGGGGTCTCCTCTTGAGCTGGTTCCCGTTCCAGGGCGCGGTCCTATAGGCAAAAGGCGCCTCTTCTGGTCTGCCTCAGTGTCTCTGGGCTGTCTTCTCCGCCTCTCCCCAGCTAGCCCACCGTCTCTTCAGCTCTGCCTCAGTGCTCTCCCACTGCCGCTCCCTCCCTCCTGTCGTAGATGATCGTGTACCAGGCTGCGGTGCTTGGCCTTGCTGGGAGGAGATATGGGGCGGTGGTCTGGCCCCTGCTGCCACCTCCTCCAGCCTTCCTCTTGGTCGAGGGTCGTCTGGTGGTCTCGTCTCGGACGTCTGAGGGGCTGCTCCTGGCATCTCTCCCCTGATTCTGAAGACATGCCGCAGACAGCTGCTGGATCCTCTGCACCGTCTCTTTTCTTCTCCATGTCTCCTTTCCTCCTTCTGATGTCAGGAGTTCTCGTTCTGTTATTGAAGAAAATACACTGGCCTTCCTTCTTGGTTGGTCAGCTGGCCCAAATCAATCTCAGCAGCCCCTCCATTTGTTAGGTTATCAAACCACCCCAAGTCCTTAGATTGATATAGTATGGACCAGCTGACCAGATTCAAAGACAAAGGTGTATTTCTCAAACGGTGTCTTTATTGTCGATCACAAGAACGAGAAGAGAACAGTCCGACCAGCCCTTCCACGGGGCTGAGTCTCGCACAGAATGAGGACACACATGACATTTATACCCCTCGTGGACAAAGAGAAAAGGGAGGGGTGTGTCTGTGTATGTATGTGTGTGCTTGTCTGTGTGTGTGTGAGTGGGGCTGGGGATAACAACTTCCAGATGTCCATGACCGCCCCTCCTTGGTGTGTGTGTTTTCGTGTGTGTGTGTAGGGTGGGGGCTTGGTGTGTGTGTTAGAGGGGGTAGGGATCCTACAGCCTGCACATTACGGAGACAATAGCTTAGATATAAGATATTACCAGACATTAATGAACTGAACCTATCAGTCTCTACTTCCTCAATTTTCAAAAATATTTGAGAAATAATTTGTGAAACAACTGGATCTTTTCATTGGCAAATACAAAATACTGAGTGAACACCAGTATGGGTGTATGGGAAATAGAACTACTACATATGGAGTGATGGAGATGGTAGAAGAAATAACTAAGGCAGTTGACAATGACGAGTGTTCTATTGGTATTTATATAGACCTACAGAAGGCTTTTGATACAATAGATCACAGCATATTAGTGAGAAAACTGGAGAAGTATGGAATACAAGGTATAGCTAACTCTTGGCTGAAGAGCTACTTGGAAAATAGACAGCAATGTGTGCAAATTAATGACACTGTGTCAGATTTTATTTATTTTATTAGGGATCCCCATTAGCTGGTGCGATAGCAACCAGCTAGTCTTCCTGGGGTCCACACACAAAAAAACATACAAAAACAATCACTATTGTAAAAACAAAATTATTAAAAGTCAGTACACACAATGCATAATGAAACTACTGTAACAATTAAGATAGCTAAAATTATATTAGTGTAAAACAAAAGCAAAAAATTACTTTAGTGTTAAAAACTATTTAAAAACTATTTAAGATTATTTTAAAAAGTGAATCTACTGTAAATGCAGCAGAGGTTCCGAGGCAGGCCATTCCAAAGAGTTAATGCTCTAAAAATAAAAGATCTCCCCAAAGCGCTGGTTCTAGGACCTGGCAATTCAAGCTGCCCACTACTGGAACCTTATCAAAGACTCATTTTCCAGTCAACATTGTCATGGCAGATTGTTTTTTTATCGCTTCATTTCCGTTTTCTAGTATTTTGAAAATCACTCGTTTTCGCGGAAAAAACAACACATTCTATGATAATCGCCTTTTACTGGAATATTCTAGAACGTTGCCATTTTTCTGCCTATTTATGAATAGTTTTCAAATAAACGCTAGATGATCGATAGTATATGTGTGCGCACGCACGCTCGTGCCGCGCGCTGATAATCGCTGCTCTTATTTCCTGATGGCTTTTACAGTGAAACAGCAATATCACATATAGTGGAAACGTTTATATCTCCGTGAAAACGAGTCTGATTATCCTAAGACTGATAAAATAGATTCCTTACCTGACATCAGATGGTATCCAAATGGTATATTCCAATTCCTGATCACCATTCGAAAAAATCGATAATTGTATTGATCCACCGTGTGTACAGTATAACACATAATCGCCGTGGCTCAGCGGCTCCAGAATGAACTCTGGTAACCCCGGCTGCATCAGTGAGACGTAAAATGTGGAGTCAGAAATCCTTTATCCCATTCACTTTCATTGAGTCCGATCCAAAAGGGTGATTTACCATCTGGGAGACGATAGGGGGCGCTTTTGAATTCTCGTGAGTAGGCATTCAACCAGCGGGGGGTAAACCCGAGAAATATCGGGCGTGGCGCTCAAAGTGTTAAGTACACTGCATGATGGTGCAGCGTAATACAATGTTGAATCATCTGCATAAAGAACTGTTGTAGCACATTTGGTAGCCCAAGATAGGTCATTAGTAAATACAGAGAAGAGCAAAGGTCCTAGGCAACTTCCTTGCGGAACGCCACACACCTCTGCTACTGGACAGGCTGCGTGTTGCTTTTTAACAGCGGAGCAGTGCAAGAATGTGACAATTTGACCATGTGACCGCGGCAACGCGGGAGAGCGGCAGTGCGGAAATAGGCTGTCTCTAAGACAAACTCTAACCTTAACCAGCTCCTTAGCAGCGCCTAAACTTAACCGTTCTAACCTTAACCAACTCCGAAACAATGCCTAACCTTAACCTTAACCTTAACCATGCCTAACCTTAACCATAGAAAGAATATTGCCATTCTCTAAGACAAACTCTAACCTTAACCAGCTCCTTAACAGCGCCTAAACTTAACCGTTCTAACCTTAACCAACTCCGAAACAATGCCTAACCTTAACCTTAACCTTAACCATGCCTAACCTTAACCGGCGAAAGAATACACGTTAAAAAAAAAATCACGTTAAAAAAAAAAAATTTGATGGGATTCGAACTCGTCAACAACGGACCGCAGGACCGCTGCTCTGCCAGGTGAGCTGAAGCGCCGAATGAAAATCATGGCGGATTAGGGCGGTTACATAATTCCGCAAGCTCTGCCGCTCCGCTCCGCTCTGCGGTTGCCGCGCCTGCCGCGGGGCGTGTCGCAGCCAATCAGGGAAAACGCGGAAGCAAAAGCAGCACTGCTCCGCTGTTATTAAGCAATAGGCGGACAGGCTGCCATTTAGATACACCTTCTGATCTAGAGCAGGGGTTCCCAAACTTTTCAGGCCGCAACCCCCAAATAACGGTGTCAGAGAGCCGCAACCCCCACTATTATAGGAGGTTTTAATAAATGGAAATGTATGGTTGAAACATGCACACGTTCAAACGCACACACACTAATAAGCATTGGAGGCTTTTAACCAGGGCCGGACTGGGTAAATCATTCAGGCCAGGAAATATAGTGCAAAATATAGCCCCAGTCAGGCCACTTTTTAAGCAGGGGGTCCCCCACCAGGAAATGTCTTGTTACAAAGACTTCATTTCCTGCATTCTGGTGCAGGATTTTTTTTAAATTTGTACCCTTTAAATGCCAGTGTTTGTGATGGCATCACAAATTATTGTTAAACAGGCTAGCATATGTATGATTAGCAACAACACTGATCTTGATGGATTTTTTGTAATGTCAGATTGAAAATAATACAATATTTTATTCAACTTCAGCCCTGATCATAACATCACATATTCATTTTATAATTCTAACCCTTTAAATGCCAGTGTGATGGCATATATTTGCAATATATCAAATGCAAAGTAGATTTTTCTGGGGGGGATTATTACAGGCTAGCATGTGTCAATGATTAGCAACAACAGTTTTTTGTAAGGGTCCCGCCTCCACCAATCACATGCGGCTCCTTTTGTGTGTGTGTGTGAGAGCAAGAGAGAGAGAGAGATAGTTCTCCAACTTGTGTGAGTTGCAGTGATCTCCTGGTTGTTCCCCACCTAGGTTATCTCTAACTATTGTGCTGCTGCAACTAGAAACACTGTCCTGGCCGCGTGAATGCCTTCTACAACGCTGTTCCAGTTCCGCGTTGCCGTTTTGCGCTCTGATTGGCCGAGCGCACATGCACATGAGCCGCGACGCGGCCCTCAGCCAGGCAGCAATACTACGCTCCAGTTAACCTAATTTATACAAATAGAGTATTGATTTTCTCATCATTGGCACCAAAACCACCCTCACCAGATCCGGACCCATCACACTCACCATCAACGACTCCACCATCACCCCCTCCCCCCTAGTCCGCAACCTTGGTGTCCTCCTTAACCCCACCCTCTCATTTGACCCCCACGTCCGCTCCATCGTAAAAATATCCTACTTTCACCTCCGCAACATCGCAAAAATCCGTCACTGGCTCTCCCCCCCCCGCTGCTGAATCCCTCATTCACGCCTTCATCTCCTCCCGCCTGGACTACTGCAACTCCCTCCTCACTGGTATCACCTCCCGCTCTCTCCATAAACTGCAAAAATGCAGCCGCCCGCCTCCTCACTAACACCCGGTCCCGCGAACACATCACTCCTGTCCTCCACTCCCTCCACTGGCTCCCGATCAAACACTGCATTAACTTTAAAACACTACTCCTCACCTTCAAAGCCCTCCACAGCCTGGCCCCCCCCCTACCTGACTGATCTCCTTCTCCCCTACCGCCCCACCCGTTCCCTCCGGTCCTCCTCCACTGCCTCCCTCACTGTCCCGACATCCAAGCTTAAAAACTTCGGAGATCGGGCCTTCTCTCGCACTGCACCCCGACTCTGGAACTCCCTCCCCCAGTCCATCAGAGACTCCCCTACACTCTCCACCTTCAAAGCTCGCCTCAAAACCCACCTGTTCTCCCTTGCCTTCAACCCCCCCCCACCCCTAAAACCCCCCCTCCCCTCCAACCTGATTGATGTCTGTCTCCAGTCTTTTTTTTTTGTGCTATCAGGCTGTCTCCCCTGTTCCCCACATGGTCTCATGTTCCTTTTGTTTTTGTTTCTTTGTTGTTTTTGTTTCTTTGCTTTTGTTTCTTTGTTTGTACTCCTGCTCCCGACTACTGTCAGCGACTTCGGGTTATTGAGAAGCGCTATATAAATTAAATGAATTATTATTATTATTATTATTATTTTGCCGTAACGAATCATTAAAAAAATATACCGTTAACTGGAATATGTTGTTCCTTTACACATGTTGGATTATGTAATTGGTTTATAGAAAATCGCGCGACTCGGGCTGGTCCGCGACCCTCCGTCCTCCGATCGCCAGCGGGGAGAATATGCTGCCGCGAGCGGCATCGCTGAGCTCTGGTGTCCGCTGGACGAAGCCAGAGACGGGCGTATTATGGGGCTTATGCCGAGAAGCAGTAACACAACATGCAGTCAGTCGTACTTAACTATATGTTCACTGTTGTACTGTTGTGTTACTGCTTCTCGGCATAAGCCTAGGTCTAGAATTCCCCTCATTAAAAGCAGCTTTGGTATCCTTAGGTAAAGGAATCCACATCTTTGGAAATAGGCCCACATCCAAACATCTATTCATAATATGACATATAGGAGATGCTATGATACCAGCAGTCATACTCAGCACTTTACTATCCAGGTTATCTAGGCCTGCTAACTTACTATCAGGAAGAGAGCGGAGTAACCGCTCCACCTCACTGACTTCAGCCTGATGAAATTCAAATTCACACATTTTGTCTTTCATTATAATATACTTAATACAGTCATTTGTTTTAAGGTTGTTTGACATATTCATAGCATGCCTTAGTTTAGATACTTTACCCACATAATAATCATTAAAATGATTTGCAATCTCACCTGGTTTCGTGAGAACAAATCCATTTGATTCCACTAAGGGTGTGCACACAGTTGTCTTTCGACCCATCATTTCATTAAAAACATTCCATATTTGTTTGCTATCATTTCTCGCATCATATAACCTTTGTTTAAAATAGTCATTTTTTATATATATATATATATATATATATATATATATATATACCTTGTTTAGTTTTGTCACCTGATTGTGTAAAGCGCAGTATTTATGCCTGTCATCAATTGAACCAGAACTAACAGGCTTTTTTGGCCATGTCTCTCTCTTTCATTAGGGTCCTGAGACTGCTGTCAAGCCATGGGGCAGATACATTTTTTACCATGATTTTCTTTTTAAAGGAGCATACTTGTTTACAACACTCATATCTTGACATAAATAAATCCAGGGCAGCTTCAGGGTCATCCTCACTACACACCATGTTCCAATCTATACTGGATATTTCAACAATAAATGAATCTTCATTAAATCTTTTATAGGACCGTGTTAAAATGATTTTAGCTTTACGTTTTGGAACCTTTGTCTTTCTAGTGACAACTATTATATTGTGGTCACTGAACCCTACAGGGACAGAGACATCCTTGGAGCATTGTTCAGAAACATTTGTATAAATATGGTCAATGCATGTCCCAGAAATAATACCATCACTGCCTAGACTTATTCTTGTTGGAGATGCAACTGTAACAAGTGCCTTGTTGCCTTGTATAGATAATTACACCCCATCACAAAATACACTATAATACATTCCACTAATACTCCTAAACGTTTTATTTTATTGATTTCATTTAATTTCATTGCTTTCCGTTTTGTTTTATTACACGTTTGGGAGTTAAGGCTTTTATTTTGAAATTGACACCCTTCCTTTCCGGAGCGCACATCCTGCCTGCTTCCTGGTTGATACGTTAGTCTCTCCCGGAATGCTGAGAGGTGAGGACTAGCTCTTATGTTCAATGATAGACTTCGGTCTAAAAGTTGTATGTTACATTCCTAAACTGTAAAACGAGTTTGTAATGTAACTCCTGTTGTTAATATGTACCTGTGTAGATTTGTGGGAGGGTTGACTGGGTTAGGGAACTTTGTAAATGCACATTAGTAGTCTAGCATGTAGGGGTCTGCACACACACGTGCGCTGGTGACATGTTAGTTAATGGAGTCACGTCTTTTCCCAATTGTAGCTCACGTGTTGCAGTGCAGATGACTGTTCCTAATGCTGGTGCATTGTGTTGAATTGTAACCTAACAGGTATGTGTGTACAGTAGCTCCCATGTTTTTGGTCCGTTTTGTATTGAATTGTTTATTTTTCCATTGTAATTAAAATGTATAATTCTTATGAGAGAAGTCTCTCCCGGAATGCTGAGAGCTCACATGTTGCAGTGCAGATGACTGTTCCTAATGCTGGTGCATTGTGTTGAATTGTAACCTAACAGGAGAAAATAAAGATCATCAACAGTCATCCATGTCTGTCATCATTAATACACAACGCCGTCAAGAGTACACCGGTCACACCTCCAGTCTTCACCATCCAGTCTACATTCATATCACCTAACAAGAAGATTTCTCTATTTTCATCTGATATCTTGTCAAACATCTCACACAACCCATTAATATACATAGCATCTCCACTAGGAGGCCTGTAGAAACAACATACTATAATTGGTTTTAAATAAGGCAAGTGGACTTGCACACAGTTTGCTTCAATGTCTTCCCTCATTAGATCATAACGTATTTTGGCAGGTAAATTATTTTGAACATAAATAGCCACTCCACCTCCAAACTTATTTCTATCTTTTCTATAAAAAAAAACTGAAAAACCCTCAATAGCTACATTTGAATCAGAGAAGGACTCATCAAGGTGGGTCTCAGAAATAGCAATGATGTTAATACAGTTATCTCTGACAATACACTCTACCTCCTGATGCTTATAACGCAGACTACATACATTCACATGAGCTAAAACCAGGCCCTTGTGAAGGCCTAACTTAATGCAGGGTATATCAGTATTGGATGTAGTCATAGCAATTTAGAGAAAACAAAAATGAAATGAAAACACAACATCCTCCATCTAAAAGAGCCAGGGGGTCACCTTTGAGTCTCTATACAGTTGTCCATTTATGTACAGTTTATCGACTGACAAAGCCACTCTGTGATTCAGGGCCCTGTTTTCCCTCAGGAAAAGATTTAGGATTTAGGAAGGTCACCTGTGGAGTACCCCAGGGATCTGTGATAGATCCAAAACGTTGTATACTTTATATTAATGATATGTGCAATGTTGCTGAACTGTTAACGTTTGTTATATTTGCAGATGATACAAATTTATATTGCTCAGGAAGCTAAGAAAGGGATTAAAAGGAGGTGTATTTCTATTATTGGGGTTAACTTGTGGAACAATGCTGATATACAGTTAACACATTGGCGACCGCTGGGATGCGTCTAATATAGTGGTTGAGGACCAGCTTTTGTAAACAGACCGGTGTCTTTTTGTACAGCTAAATCTATACTTTATAGTATTGCTATCTGTCCATTCTCATTGTCAATTGAGTTCATAAACCGTCCCTTCAAAATGGCTTAAAGAAAAAAAAAATGCATCAATAGGTTGTCATTTTATAGCGCCGTGAATATAAGCATTATAGCGGATTTTGTCTCGTATATTTTCTGTAAGGCTAGTTATAGGGCTAATAGCTGCTAACGTTATATTCAATGGCATTTCCGTTTTACATATGCTAAAGAAATAACTCAAACTGCATATCATCGGGACTGTCCCAAAGCATGTATGCATCAAAGGGGGCGGGGGGCGGGGGACGTCGATTATTATTATTGATTACCAATAACAGTGGTCGTGTAACTATAGCCACATACGCTGCTCGGCTGGTTGCGTATCATAGCAAGCTCTGATCCGGCTGTAATTTATGTGAAAAAGATCTTACCATGAGCCGGTGAGATACCCCCGAGCATTTCCCCGTTATCGATCGGCATCTGGTAGATCGATATGTCCATTGGCTGATGATAAATCCCCTTATTCCATGGTGAAATCTGCAATTCGAAACGTAATCCACGGTACATGATGCTGGTTCAGGATCTGGGTACTAAAATACTCCATTGAAAGGGGAAAAAAAAGTCATCCATTCGCCCACAGGGCATACTGCAGTGGAGCGATGGCGCCCCTAAGAGGATCTGGCCGGTATTGCACGTTCTCGATTTCACAGACTAGGGAATATATGCAGTGCCGATCCGCGACCTTGACCCGGTTATTAAAATGGAATAAAAGCAATAACAACTTGCCACGGCTTTATACGTGATTCTGTCCACAACGCATGGATTCGAAACCCGTATTTATACGTGGTTGGGCGGCAAAGTGTTAAGAATGAGTAATTCGCTTTTGGTTTTTAAGAAAATGGTTTGTAAAGCTATTTTTGAAAACTACAAGGGTGAATAATACAGTTTTTTGCTATTTTCTTTTAGAATACCGTTTGAGTCTTAATTTATAAGGCATAAGCATTATGCTTCAGTCTGTACCTTTTCAGTCACTGTAAAAATCAAATATTGTTAAATGATGGTGTATATTGTATTGTGTGAGATGATGACTGAATAAACTACTACTACTACTACTTTGCCTGCTATTGTACCACCATCATCAGCTGCTAATGGAATCAGCTGCTAATGTGACAAAAAAAGGGAGGGAGGGAGAGAGTGACAGGGAGAGGACAACTGCACCTAGGCGACATCTGCTGGTAGAAAGAGGAATTGAAGCCAGGAAATCACAATAAAGATGGCCGCTCAACAGAAATAGCTGAAATAACGTTCTAATTACATGTTCCTTAAGTTATTTTGAAATTTCAGAAACCGTGCCAGATAAAACGGGTACTTTTAGGAAAAGTCATTGAGTGACAGAACTGGAGCTCGACCGAGTGACGAGGATACATTTATTGAAAATGCCTAGGGGTCATTTGACGCCTTGTCGGCTGTTCTAGTGTTAAGAGACTCCCACAGTGTAGCGTCGGAGACATCACCGGTATCATTAGTCTCCATAAACTCAATGAGTCGAGATATTTGATCCCGAAATGCTTTCTCCGAGAGCAAAGAGGGATTGAAGCGCCAACTGTATCGTGTCTGTGGCAGTGCCAGCTTTACCAATATAGTGATTGGAGCATGATCTGAAATAAGGATGCTATGATATTTTGTTTGCAGCACACTAGAGATAAATTTAGCATCGACAAGAAAATAGTCTATTCTTTTATACGATTTGTGGACATGGGAAAAGAAAGAATAATCCCTGTCTGTAGGGTGCTACAATCTCCATATGTCAACTATGTTCATAGAACGCATTCAATTGTTTAGTACACCAACGGAATTAATGGTCGGAGGCGGACGAGTGGACGTACGATCAAGATAGGGATCTAGATAGCAATTAAAATCTCCACCTTAAATCAAGTTGGTGGTATTCAGATCAGGGATTATGTCAAATATTTTACGAAAAAAGATTGGGTTGTCAATGTTAAGACCATAAATATTCAGGCATGTTATTGGTAGTGAATTAATGCTACCAGACACCATGACATATCTGCCTCCGGGGTCGGAGACTACCGCAGCATGGTATATGAAGTAGATTTTAATCCATTGATCATCCACCTTATTTTTATTTTTTTTATATCTTTTTCCCCCTCATTTTTCCTCTGATTTTCTCCCATCCCAATGTTAGTCGTTATGCCAATTCCCAATCCCCTTCCTGGTCGCTGCGCACTTACCCCCCACAGTTGGTCTGGGAGAGTGGAGGCTATCACGTGCTTCCTCCGACACACGTCTAGCCAATCAACCACTTCTTTTCACCTGGCAGCGCGGACTCTCACTGAGAGGGTGTAACGTGTGGAAGGATCACACTACCCCCCTTAGATCCTATCCGCGCTGAGCAGGCGCCCCGACCGAACTGTAGGAGTCGCTGTTTACAACGACCCGGACCCACTCCTCCAGCTTTCCCACCCTCTAATACTGCCAATTGTATTAGTGTGAACGGCCAGCCAAGCTGGTGACAACGCTGGGAGCTGGATTCGAACAGGCGAATCCAGCGTGGCCGGCGTTGGTGACGAACGCAATCTCCGCTACGCCACCTGACCGCCTGATCATCCACCTTCTTGAAAGAGACTTCAGATACAAAAATATAACAATAAGGACTGGCAACACAATAAATCCCCCCACCGGCGCTTACCAAAACTGAACGGCAAAACCCCCATATACCCACGAAGACAGCTGTGCAAAAGAATAGGCATCGCATTGCACCGGTTAACGTTATAGTTACCAATACCTAGAGAGCTGTCCCTCCACAACTCAGTGGATGAAAATAATAAAGTGTTCACACGTGTCTTATGTTGAATAGTGTTAGGGATTTCCATCCCTCGTAAGTCCTTGAATTGATATAGTTATGGACCAGCTGACCAAAGATTCAGAGAACGACAAAGTTGTTTCTCACGGAGTCTTTATTTGTTGGTCACACAGAGAACTCTCCTGCAGCCCACAGGCTCAGCCCCTCGCACCAGAAGAATGAATACACACATTACATGACATTTATACCCTCTTGCACAGAGGAGGAGGGGAGGGGTGCGTGTGTGCCTGTGCGTGTGTATGGTGTGTGTGTATGTATGTGTCTGCTTGTCTGCGTGTGTGTGTGTGTCTAAGTGCAAGAGTTAATGGATGTTTTCTGAGACGCAGTGAGGGGGCCATCTGGTTAACATGGTTAACTAGTTTACCGGCCCACTGGTCAAGGGTCACCGGGTCCTGAAGAGTCCAGGCACTTCATCTGATAGTTGTGTATATGTGTCTGTTTGTGTGTGTGTGTATGTATGTGTGTGTGTGGTGTGTGTGTGTGTGTGCGGGGGGGTGGGTAGGCCAGATGTACAGAGAGCCACAGAGACGATAACCCAAACAGGATGTATGGGGGGCCCCGACAAGGGACAGCCTGAGTGGGGGAGACAATCATGCTATCATCAGAGGAGAGCTTCAGTGGAATATTAATGAAATATCCTATAATTCCCCCTTTTGACATTCAATTAAATGTCAACAATAATTCATTAATAAACCTGTACCCCGTCGATTGTCATCCATTACACGCATCACACCTAAACCAGACGGATAAACAATGCCAAGAGAGGAGAGAGAGAGAGAGAGATAGAGGGAGGGGGGGGGGGAGCGGGAGAGAGAGAGAGAAGAAAGAGAGAGACACAGATTTTGCAACTTTTTCAGACAATACATGTAACCCCTGTTGGACCCCCCTTACTCAGGCACACGCAACGTCTATCAGGGCGCTACCTTCCCTCTGTTACAGTACACCACCCATCTTGGGCCGGCCCCGTCTTCTAGAGGGCAAGGGCCCCTTCCTGAGCTGGTCCCCTAGACAAAAGTGTCTCCTCTGGTCTGCTGCTCCTCAGTGTCTCTGGACTGTCCCCTCCACCTCTCGCCAGCTGGCCCACCGTCTCTTCAGCTCTGCCTCAGTGTCTCTCCTGCTGCTGCCTTCTCCCTCTCGTATTCGATGATCTGCGGTGCCTGGCTGCGGTGCCTGGCCTCTGCTGCTCAGCTGCCATCTCCTCCAGTCGGCCTCTCTTCATCCTGGCCTGTCCTTCGTCTCCTCCTGCCTGTCTCCTGGTCGAGGGTCGTCTGGTGGTCTCGTCACGGGCTGCTGGCATCTCACCCCTGATTCAGACGCACTGCAGACAGCTGGTAGTGAATGTCTGGATCTTCCGCACCGTCTTCTTCTCTGTGTCTCCATTCCTCCTTTCCTCCTCTGATGTCAGGAGTACTCGTTCCCTCTTGGTTGCAGCTGGCCCACATCAATTCTCACTGGAACCTCCAAATTGTTAGGGATTTCCATCCCTCGTAAGTCCTTGAATTGATATAGTTATGGACCAGCTGACCAAAGATTCAGAGAACGACAAAGTTGTTTCTCACGGAGTCTTTATTTGTTGGTCACACAGAGAACTCTCCTGCAGCCCACGGGCTCAGCCCCTCGCACCAGAAGAATGAATACACACATTACATGACATTTATACCCTCTTGCACAGAGGAGGAGGGGAGGGGTGCATGTGTGCCTGTGCGTGTGTATGGTGTGTGTGTATGTATGTGTCTGCTTGTCTGCGTGTGTGTGTGTGTCTAAGTGCAAGAGTTAATGGATGTTTTCTGAGACGCGGTGAGGGGGCCATCTGGTTAACTAGTTTACCGGCCCACTGGTCAAGGGTCACCGGGTCCTGAAGAGTCCAGGCACTTCATCTGATAGTTGTGTATATGTGTCTGTGTGTGTATGTATGTGTGTGTGGTGTGTGTGTGTGTGTGTGCGGGGGTTGGGTAGGCCAGATGTACAGAGAGCCACAGAGACGATAACCCAAACAGGATGTATGGGGGGCCCCGACAAGGGACAGCCTGAGTGGGGGAGACAATCATGCTATCATCAGAGGAGAGCTTCAGTGGAATATTAATGAAATATCCTATAATAGTCAACAAATCAGCTTGTATATACAGTCAGCTTGAGACCGCCATCTTGGGACCAGGTTCATCAGTCGAGAGTCTCGGAAAAGCGCACAGCGTCCTCCGGCATGACAAACATCTTGACAGCGCAACTTGGCTGGGAAGCGTAGGCTGTATTTCACATTTGCCTCTCGGAGGGTCTTCATCACATCACTGAAGGCTCTGCGCTGGGTCATCACCTCCGTTGTATAATCAGGAAAAATATACACTCTGGATCCTTTGTAGTAAAGAGGGCCGTGCTCGCGGCTGAGACGCAGGATCCGGTCCCGTCTGTCGTGGTGCATCTTGGCAATAATAGTGCGTGGTTTCTCAGGCTCAGCGGCGTATCCTGCTAGCCAATGAAGTTTTCACTGCCAAGTAGTTGCGAGACCAACTCGCTCACAAAGTCAGTAGGCCTTCCCTTCCCTTCCCTTATATGGAATCGCTAGATTCCATATAATCTCGACTTTCCCACGGCGGTAGTGTTATATTTAGTCTGTTGATACTTTTGAAAGCAAACTGTTGGATAAACGTGTGTTTTTTATACAAAATTTGAAGTTGAGGAGGGAGCTCAGAAAAATGCGACTACTCCATTCACCGCTCACTAGCGCCCCTCGTCACTACCTCTTTATTGAGTGTTGTCCTGTTTTTTGGACTTGATTTATTTTCTTAAAATACTCATGTTGAGGCTTCCACCTGTAAAAGTAGTTTTTTGTTGTTTACTTTCCCCCTTCTCCTTAACACTTTGACTGCCACTCACGGCTAATCTCGGGTTTACGATAGTTACGTTGAAAGCCACTCACAAGATTTCTCGGATTTTTTCTTTTCTTTTAGCGATCTGAAATCATATTGCATCACGCGAGCCTACCCTAGCCTACCCAAGGGCCGCCGGCGATCAGATGTGAAAAAAGCGCCCCCTATCGTCTCCCAGATGGTAAATGGTAAATGGAATGGACTCAATGAAAATGGATGGGGGGAAAAAAATATTCCAGTCCACATTTTCCAGTCCACTGATGCAGCCGGGGTTACCAGAGTTCATTCTGGAGCCTCTGAGCTGCGGGGAATCATGTGTTCTACTGTACACACGTTGGATCTATACACTTATCGATTTTTTCGAATGGTGATCAGGAATTGGAATATACCATTTGGATACCATCTGATCTCAGGTAAGGAATCTATGTTATCAGTGTTAGGATAATCAGACTTGTTTACATGAAGATATAAGCTGTTTTGTGAAATGTGCTCTATCGGTTTCACTGTAAAATCCATGAGGTAATGAAAACGGCTATTATCAGTGCGCGCCTCGAATGTGCAGGGCTATAACTTTTTTAATTGTATTGCTAAATTGACATTACTATGGCCCATTCAACATCGATTATCTATCGTTCAGGATGTAGGAACGTTTAACTTTAATCATTCACACATTCATACGAAAATACCGTCTAGAGTATAAATATGTTTTTATCGTTTTCTGCAGTAATTCCTAGAACGTGAGATATAGGCATAAATGCATATATTAGATTATCAAATGCCGTTTGATAACGATCCACGCTATATTAAAAATTTCAACTGTACATGGTCCTAAACGTTATGACTGATCATGCGCGGGTGAACGGGGGGGGGGGGTCGTTTATAATTCCGTGATCGTCGTTAAATGCTTCATGTAGTATGGGTGATATATAGATCAGAGCAGTTTGCATCGATAATGATAAACAAAAACGCTGAAAGTCACGGCAGCCTCCTCTTACCGTTGGGTGATGATACTGGAGCAAACAGATCCCAGTTATTTGATGGGGATCGAGGCGATCCATTTCCGGTTTGTATAATACTAATACACGGCCAAATCATGTGGATTATTGAGTTATGGCAGCGATCCATATCCACGGTGTGTGGCTAGAGTCCTCGGATGATATACGAGTGGCCGGACGGATTTAGGAGACGCACCGATATGCAACCAGCATATCCGGTTTGGCAACTCGCTGATCATCCACCAGGTGGCAGTGTTGAAGCGTTGCAGAGTTGTGCTGAGTCCCACAGCATCATACAAGGCTCCGTGAGTGAAATATGAATACCATGGCGAAAATATGAAATATGATCAAAATAACGTTGTACGCCGTGATCTGGCAGAATTCGCATGAACTTGAAACCCGTTGTACGACGTGAATGGCGCACAAAGTGTTAACACTTTGAATGCCCAAAACGACATAACACGTGTTATCAGCCTGCACCCTGAATGCCCACCACGACAATTTGCGTGTTATTTTTTATTAGCGCTCTGAATTCATATTTCATCAACGGAGTCTCCCGTTGGTAAACCAGCCCCATCAGGAGCTCAGATGTGAAAAAAAACGCCCCCTATCGTCTCCCAGATGGTAATGCACCCTTTTGGAATGGACTCAATGAAAATGGATGAGAAAAGAAAAATCCGGAATCCACATTTTACTTCTCAGGCATGTACCCCGAGCCGATCGGATTCATTGTGGACCATCAGAACAGCGTGGAATATGTGTTTACAGTATGTAGCGTTGGATCAATAAAAGCGATCGATTTTTGGAATGGCGATCAGGAATTGGAATGATCTTTTTGGATAACATCTGATCTCAGGTAAGGAATCTATTTTACCAGTCTTAGGATAATCAAACCTGTTTTCACGGAGATATAAGCTTTTCCCCTATGTGTGTGTGTGGCTGTGCGAGCGATCAGGAACTAAGAGAATCGATTTTCAGCTTGCGGCCCCAGCGTGCATACGTACACATATTATACTATCGATAATCTAGCGTTTATTTGAAAACGATTCATAAATAGGCCGAAAAATGACAACGTTCTAGAATATTCCAGTACAGGGCGTTTATCACGGAATCTTTTTATTTTCCTTGAAAGGGAGGGCTTTTCAAAATGCTATAAAACGGAAATGAACCGATAAAAAAACAATCTGCTTCGACAATGTTGACTGGAAAATGAGTCATTGATAAGCAACGGGGGGATTATACATAGCCATAATTTAAAACATAGATTAGGCGTTATTAACGCTAACATTGAAGTGGATGCTGGGCATTCAAGCACTAAATCGTACGCCCCCTGCTGGCGCTTAAAGTGTTAACACATTGTCCGCCATGCATTGTACCCATCCTTGGGCCCAGTCTGCCAGTGCTGTAACCCTATGGAGATGTTTACCTTCTTTGCAGGGCTATAACTTTTTAAATATTATAGCTATATCAACATTATTATGGCCCATTCAACATCGGGTATCTATCGTTCCGGATGTGGGAACGTTATATTTTTTCATTCATACATTGTCGTGTTAATACCGTCGTGAATATAAGTATGTTTTAAAGGTTTTCTGTAGTAATTCCTAAAACGCGAGTTCTATTTCGTAATGGATCTCGCTCAGCATCACACTTGCACTGTACTTCACTTCGTGCACGAGCACTGAATAAAAAATTCCACCATGTACCTTTACATCCCAACATTCGTCTGGCCACACCCCCATCTGCTTACCTTCATAAGCAGGTGTGTGGCCACCTACTCGCCTCCTTCTTTGCTTTCACCACAAGGAAGTGCCTTCGGTAGATCCCCACTTGACGAGGTTGTTAGTAGAAGAAAGTTGGAAAACAAGAGATACGTTGACATCATATCTTTATTTTCTCTCTCACTATTTTCGAGAAAATACGGCGATATTGTCTTCGTTACTGGAGTGTCTGGAAGATGATGATCATTCTACACCTCCACCGGTTTTTTCGTATTAGGAGCTCACGCCGCTGACATGCTTCCCAACTACAATCCTCCTTGCTGCGGCTGGATGGGGTAAAGACCCTCCAGCAACACAGCTGGACTGTAGGACGCACGACTGTTGTGAGAAGCGGTGGTTTCCAGGTTGGGTATGTACTGTTGGCTTGCGAGCTCTGGTTGTTGTTGATGCTATGGGGGTTAGCTAACAATTTACGAAACGCCGACCCCAGGCTAGGGTCCTCTGCTCGGCTTAAAACGGCGATCGGAGGATCTTGGCCTGACGCCCATGATGGCTAATCTAGTGGCCCGCGCTAGGTTCTGGTGATCCCAGGATTCTAGAGCGGATGCTTCTCTGTCACCGTGTAGGCCCCATCTTTCATATACAAATGAGAGTATACCCTAACGAGGAAATGTGGGCATGGATGTTCGTTGTCGGAAGATCCATGTTCAAGTCGGCTGCAGCCCAGATGGGACTCCGCCAGATGTCTGGTAAAATCACTGTTGTAAACTGTGTTGACATCTCTTTTTCTCTTCTCTCTTAAAGGATGAGGAGGGTTTCAGACCGCGGCCTGTCTGAAGTGTGGCTTGTTATGTCATTGTATACAGTTCAGGTGATAGCTGCTTAAGCTTGCGTGCTAGTTGTGGACTACTGTTTTTAGCCAGTCAGCTGTTAGCTGCGGCGTTAGCTCGCTGTGTTTACCAGGCTGGTATACGTTAGCTTGTTGCTATCAGCCAGACGGCTGTTAGCTTAATGCTACACTGTTGAACGTTCTGTGACTATAACATGCCTTAAACACTCTGACTACGACGTCATCTTTGACAGAGGATGTTAGTCGAACCTACTGCGTCAACATGGAGAACCGTAGTGGCTGGATGCCGCAGCGACGCTGCCCGTGTCGTCAACACAGGAATGCTGTGTTTACTATCGGTGCCCCGTTAGCCAGACTGCAGTTCGCTTGGCCTGCGCTCACGGTAGGAAGGTCCCGACCAGACCTTAAACGCGTCTTCTTCCTTCCCTTCTAAATGTTTTGTAATAACGATGTTTTCCAAAACGGGTGTTGCTGCAATACATTGAAGATACAACGCGTGTTGTGTGTGAATTGTCTTGTCACTGGTATAGCTTCTCCATACAAATCGGGTTATTGTTACATGTGTAAAAATGATCTGGTTAGTTATGTTGAGAACATCATGTGTGTTCATGTACCGTGTACTCACAACTAAGGGGGTTAATTAACCTATAAAGCTATGCTTAGTGACATATGAGTGAAGAATGAATTCTTTTCTCAGCCTGTAATGACAATGAACAGTGTGTTCACATATTAAACAGGGTTACCTGTTCAACTGGCCGTATCAAGGGTAAGGTAGGAGGGGTGTAACTGAGGGGTACAATTCCCTGACTGTATTACTAGATATGATACTTACTACCACTACCTTTGTACTTAATATTCGGCCACCCAGTACACGGCATAAATATATTATCATGAACACTCTCACGTAGATGAAACGGATCCAACACAAATGTACGAATTAGAAACAGGTCTTTATTGCCTACACAGCGATGGTGTGTAGAATAAACACTTAATCACTTAATTACATTTATGAATTGAAATAGTATGCACTTTTATGGCAAGGAGTATTCGTCGGTATATCAATAGATAATGTCCAATCTCTGAAGGCGCAGGTGGTAAATATACGACCTGGAATAGTTAAGGAATAACAGCAATGATACTTTAATGATTATAGGCTGGATACACTAGAGGGGGTTAATCCGGTCGCTTGTAAGCCGACAGGAGTAGGAGGGGGGGGGGGGGGTAGAATCCAGCTGCCTCGTCCGGCCAAGGGTATCCCAGGAGAACCCACTGTAGTGCCGTTCAATGCGCCGGCGATCCTTGGACCACAGATGAAAGCAGGTGGACTCTTTGTGGGCCGGCTCTCTCCGGTCCACGGGGGAGAGATGTGGAGAGACCTCGTCTTGCAGAGCGTCTCCTCACCTTGCTTCCTCTCCAGGGGGGGGGGTTCCAACACACGGTAGTGTCGGGGGTCTTTATCCATAGAATAATCAAAGTATCCAAAGCATAATCCGTGCCTGGGAAGGCGGGCTGTCGTCGGTAGAATAATCCGGTATACAGGTCCACTCGCTCGTCGGCTCTGGGGCTCCTCGGGTGCAGCTTCACATAGGGTCAACCACCCTGGGTAAGCAGCCAGTTCTCTGCCCGAAACGATGGGGTACTGACTACGGTAGTATTCTCACCGCACGAAGCACTATATATTAACAGACTATTATTAGCTTAATAGACTACGTCCAACTCGACGATATAGTGCCAAATATGACTATTCAAATATTAATATACACGATGTCTCAATACCGATGGTAGGCGAACTTGGCCTTACTCCCACACGTGGCATCGCGGGGAGGCTTTACGTCTGTGACTCTATTGGAGGGTAAGAAACTGGACTGAAAAGAAAGTCCCACTTTAGTAGCGCAGTATATATACGCACTATGAACAAATAGTCCCATTAGTGGTGCGGTAGCCAAATTCCTACGCGGAACTAGGACTTGTTCGTACATGTCGAGCGGTACGTTTGAACTGGGTCTGAGGGGTATGGCAGCCTGGCACCAAGGTCTCGACCAATAGTAGAATGGAGACTTATGGGATGTTCAGTAGGCTAGAATGGATATTCAATGCATATTGTACAAGGAATATACAAGGGATATCAGGGAATATTAGAGAATATACAAATACAATTAAATATATATATATAAATAAATATATATATTCGGTTTAATCTGGCCCTTCACAACAGCCACCCCCTGAATAGGTCCCGGACCTAATCAGTTAAACGGAGACAGATTAATCGCGTTGTCTATTTACACATAAGGGTTTGCTGTAGGGGTCAGTCAACTTCACAAAGTCATAGGGTTGTAGGGTCATGGTCATCATCGATTGTGTCTGGGAGTCGAGGCAGTTCTATGAGCCTTGCCACGGGACGGGTGTAAGTGCGACCCTGGACGAGCACTTCAGCTGCTCGGACCTTGCCGTCGGCACCGGTGATCACTTTGCTTACGCGGCCGGCCGGCCACATAGCTCTGGGCAGTGATTGATCAATAATCATGACGACTGTTCCTTCTGTCAAATTGTCTCTCTCCTTTACCCACTTCTGGCGGGTCTGTAGAGACGGTAGGTAGTGCAGTAGGAAACTGTTCCAAAACTTGTCGGCTAATACTTGGCTGTACCTCCACATTCGTCGGCCGTTCGCTTCTTCAGGCCGGTACATTGTCTGGGGTAATGTGGGATCTAGCCGCCCCATCAGGAGTGTGTTGGGGGTAACTGGGTCGATATCCGCCACATCACTGGAGACATATCCGAGGGGCTTCGAGTTAAGTACTCCCTCAATCTCCGTGAGGACTGTCATTAGGACTTCTTCCGCCACAGTCTGGGCCCCAAGTACTGCGTACAGGGCTGTCTTTATGGAGCGCACTTCTCGTTCCCAAGTGCCACCGAAGTGGGGTGCGTTTGGGGGGTTGAATTGGAAATCAACCTGTGCTGGAGCGAGGTGGGTCTTAAGTTCTGGGCCCATAGCTTGGAAGCTCTCTCTCAGCTCTCTTTCGCCGCCTTTGAAGTTTGTCCCATGATCGGACAATAGGGTAGACGGTCTTCCTTTCCGTGATGTGAATCTACGGAAGGCCATAAGGAATGAGTCTGTGCTCATGGTCGGGAGAAGCTCGATGTGTATCGCTCTGGTGGTCATGCATTTGAATACAATACCCCACCGCTTCTCGGTTCCTCTTCCTTTCTTTATGTGCAGCGGGCCAAAGCAGTCCATACCCGTTGAGTGGAATGGCTTGTCACCGATTCGGAGGCGACATGGAGGAAGGTCAGCCATCCTTGGTATGCTGGGCTGCGCGCGCCACTTGCGGCAGTCTAGACATGTTCGTTGGAAGCGTCGTACCGCTTCTCTTCCTTGTAGGATCCAGTAACGACGTCTGATTTCCGCGAAGACTCTTTCTGCTCCTGCGTGATGTACATCCTCATCGTATTTCTTTATAATCAGCTCTGTGACCTTGTGTCGGCTGTTCAATACGATCGGGTATTTAATGTCATCCGGTAGATTGGGGGCTCTGCGTAGGCGACCACCCACTCTGATGAGGGTGTGAGCGTCGCTCTCGGGGGCCAGGTGAATTAATCTGCTGTCGGATGGGACGGGCTTTCCTCCCTGTAGACAGGCCAATTCATCGGGGAACGAGTCTCTCTGGGCTCGCTGCAGTAGAAGCAATTCTGCTGCCTCGTAGTTAGCCGCTGACATATCAGCGGGGGACTTGCACTCCGGGTGGTACCGCAGGAATGTTCTTTGTTGTGCACTCTCTATGGACGTGCAATCGTTTATGTTAGGGTCGGTGGAGGCTACGGTGCTCAATCCACAGAACACAGACTTCTTAATTTCCACCTCCTCTGGACTTGCTGCCCTCGGGATAGGCATGGGCCACTGTCCTTCCGGGAGTCTTAGGAATGCGGGGCCGTCACTGTAGACATTGCGACGGGTGAGGTCATCCAGGGGCATCCCCCGGGTGATGACGTCAGCTGGGTTCTGTTTTGTATCAACGTAGCGCCACTCTGTTTCTCCGGTTAACTCTTCGGTTAAGTCTTGAATCTCGGTGACTCTGACTCCCACGAAGACTTTGTACTTGCATGAGTCCGATTTGATCCAGGCGAGTACCGTCGTGGAATCTGACCACAGGATTGTTCTAGACACCGGTATGGTGAGCTCACGTTGGATGAGCGTGGCTAGGTGCGCTCCGGCTAGGGCTGCGCAGAGCTCTAGACGTGGGATAGATTGTTGCTTGCGTGGGGCTATTCTCGAGCGGGCGAGGACAAATGCTGTGTAGATCTCTCCCCCTTGGTCTTGGGCCCGCAAGTAGGCTACTGATCCGTATGCGACCTCTGAGGCGTCACTGAAGACGTGTAAGTCCATTTTACATGTCTCTGGCCTCACCGTGGGTGGGAAGTAGCTTCGGCGCATATTAACGCCTGGGAGTGAGTGGAGCTCCATCTCCCACTCTCTCCAGGTGGATATAAGGTGTGCGGGAATGGGGTCGTCCCAGCCCTGGTCCTTGTCCCACAATGCTCGTACAATCATTTTTGCCCTGGTGGTGTACGGTAGAATACATCCTAGCGGGTCATATTGTCGGGCGAGTGTTGTGTACACACTCCGTCTGGTGGTCGGCGCCGCCGCCGGCCTTCCCTGCTCCGTAGTCAGGGGCTTGTGTCTGTAGTGAAGCGAATCTGTTTTGAATCGCCACACCAATCCCAGGGTCATCTCCTGGGCTTCTCCCGGGATTGTAGCCATCCAGGTCTCGCTGCTGGCTGCCTTGTCCTCGGAGGAGAGGCTGCGCAGTACTTGCGGATCGCTGCTGGCCCACTGCCTGAGATCAAAGCCGCCTTTGATCAATGAGGCGCAGAGTTTAATCAGGAGAGCCTCGGCTTCTTCCTGGGTTGAAAGGCTTTGTAGACAGTTGTCTACGTAGAAGCTGTTCTTTACGCTGTGTCGGACCTCTTCGTCCGCTGCTGGGTCCTCTGCTACATGTTTCTGTAGTGCAAATGTCGCACAGCAGGGGCTGCACGTCGTTCCGAAGGGGAGGACTTCCCATTGGTAGATGGCTGGGTGCTCATCTCCTGGCTTCTCTCTCCATAGGAACCGTAACAGGGGCTTGTCCGCCTCTACTAATCTCACCTGCAGGAACATTCCTTTAATGTCCCCGCTGATGGCCACCTTTTCCTGGCGGAAGCGGAGTAGAACGCCGAGTAGGGAGGGGCCGAGTGTGGGACCGGGCAGTAACTCTTTATTCAGATTTTGGGATCCGATCTGGTAGCTGCAGTTAAATACTATGCAGTCTTTACCGTTGTGATGGACCTTGTGGTGGGGCACGTACCACGATTCAGTGGTCTGGTCAGCCTCTTTAATGTCCATCTTTGTGACGTGTCCCGCTGTGATGAGCTTCTCAATCTCAGCGCGGTATACACTCTCTTGGGCGGGGTTCTTGGCTAAGCGCCGCTCCGTGTTCAGCAGGTACCGTTCTATGGCGTCTGTCTTGGCGTGGAAAGTAGGCATTCCTTCTCGCCGCAGGAGTGGCGTGGCGTATCTCAACACGCCGTTGACCGGGACTCTCTTGGTCCCTGTCTCGAGGAGGTGAATGGCGTAAATGTCATCTTTAGAGCGAATGTCTTTCTTTCCATTCTTAAAGGGCATTTGTTCCAAGCTCCATAGCCGCTCTACGTGTTGCAGGAGTGCGGTTTCTCCCTCTGTGACTCGGGAGTGGAGACATCTAGTGGCTGTACTTCGGTTGAGAGATTTGGCGAGCGGGCCTTGGAGAGTCCATCCCAAACGGGTCTCGACTGCTGCAGGACAGCCTCGGGGTCCGGTATGAACCCGGTCTATCGGGACAATGAGGTCTGCATGGTCGGAGCCTATCAACAGGGTCGGCATAGCATTGTCTATGAGCGGGATCGGTAACTTGCGCAGATGTGCATATTTCTCCATCAGCTTGGCGACGGGGTATGTGTACCGCGACAGTCCTATTTCTTGGCTGGTGAAAGCGTCTGCAATCTGGTACCGTCGCTCAGGCTGGCCGCTTGCTGCGATAGAGAATGAGACATTCTCGCCCTTTATCGTCTTCAAATCTCGTCTTATTGTCCGAATTGTCATTTGGGTTTCGCTTCCCCGCAGCCCTAGCTGGGCCGCAGCGGAGGCGAGCAGCAGGGTCTTCTCTGACCCGTCATCGAGGACGGCGTAAGTGTCCAGGACTTTATTCTGGTAGCTTAGTGTCACACGCACTACTTTTAGGAGTACTCGGGCTCCACTGCTGCTGGCGGGATCGATGTACATGACGCTCGCTTTGCGGCTGGATGGTGCAGGTAAAGGGCGCCGTCTGTTACTGTCGTGAAGTATGTCCAGATGGGCTCCATCGCACTTGGTGCACCTTTTCTTTAAGCGGCATTCGGCTGCCATGTGTGAGCGCGCACAGCGAAAACAGCGCTTGTTGGACTTTATCCATTGACCTGCTTCCTCCGCGTTCAGCTTGGGGAAGGAGTCACATTGCGCTAGCCAGTGTTCTTTCTCACAGTAGGGGCACACTATCTTCCACTTCTCCGTTCTGGAGGGGGTACTGTGGCTCCTGCTGCTCGGTACTGACTCCGATTGGTGCATCACAGTCACCGATCTTCTTCCATCATTTAGTCGTCTGGTTCCTTCTCTGGAGCCAGGGGTGCTCCGTCCGAATGTATCTAGCCGTAGGCTGCTGACTTCTCTCGCCAGGAAGTCTGCTAGATCGAGGAGGTTCGGTTCGGGGCCATTCGGGTCTCCGTGGTCCCTCCGCCGCCTAAAGCGCCCCTGACGCGCGGGCGGCAGCCTCTCCAGGATCCCTTCCACATTTGAGCTGGCGCAAAGTTCATACTTCCCTTCTCTCTTTGCGCTCCCAACATCCCTACCAGGGACTGCACTCTGATGGACAGGTCGTCCAGTGCTCGATTGTCTATTGCTGGGGGTAAGCGGTCGATGTGTCGGATCTCCTGGATCACGTAATCCCATATGCGCCCATACCTCTGGTCCAATGCTACCAGCGCTGCTGTGTATGGGGTGGTGGAAGTCGCGTAGGCGAGCACTATATTATGTGCGCGGGGCACCTTTAAGTGCTGCAGTAGGATGGCGTATTTGTGGCGTTCATCCAATACATCCACCAACATGGTCTCCAGACACATGCGGAGTTCTGTATACTGGGCCCGGTTCTCTTGGGTGAAGTCGGGTACCATAGGCGTGCCAATGTATGACGCTGACTGTGGATACATCGGCGAGCGTTGGGGGAGAGGCCTCCTAGGCGAGTCTCCTCCCGCTTCTTGGTATGGGCTGGTACCGGCAGTGTACCATGGCCCGCTTGTCCAGGTACTGTTCCTCGGTGCGGGTCGTGCGTCGTGCTCACCCGTGTATAGAGTCGGGGGTCTGTAGCGCAGCTCCGCGGGAGTATAGCCTGGGCTGTACCGGACCTCCTGGTCCGGTAGAGTACTGTGCTGTCTTCGGGCGTGGTTCTCCTCCTCTTCCTCTTCGTCTTCAGTTAGGTCATCCAGTGCTTGTAGTCTCTGGTTTAGCCTCTCCACAGGATATGCTGCTCCTTCCCGGTTGCTAGGTCTCGCTTGGACCGGTGGGGGGAGGTGGTCTGTGGGGGGTATAGACCTCGTCTGTTGGTCAAGTTCAGGGTTGTTTACTCGGCTAGGGGATGCCGCCCTGGAGGTGTGTCTAGACGAGTTCCTGGAGCCTCTGGCGGAGGGAGAGGGTGTTGTCCGTCTGATCAGCTGTTCTATTAGTTGCGCTTGCTGTCTGTCGCGCTCTGCGTCCCGTAGAGCACCAGCAGCTGCTCGCTGGCTGTCTGCTCGGTCTCGGGCCACATTCTCTTCCATCTGAATGCGTCTTATTTCCAGGCGTATGTGCTCTTCTTCGCTCCGTTGCTGTATCTGCAATCGATCGCGTTCACCCTGGAGTCTATCGCGTTCAGTAGAGGCTTTCAGGCTGACGAGGAATGCCTGCTGTAGGGTCCTCTCTGCCTCGCTGGGAGAAGGCGGTTGTATAGGGGAGCCTTCCCTCGGGGTACTCCTTGCGGAGCCTTGGAGCTCTATCTCCACGGTGCTCTCCCCGTCTTCTTCCGTGCCGAGTTCTCTCTCGGTAGCGTTGTATTCCTCCCGGGACTCATCGGGGACTACTTCTTCAGTACTGGCGGGGTGTGAAGTCATGTCTGGTTCCCACTGGTCCCCACCGTGAACTTGGTCAGTTACATTAGAGCCCGTAGGGGCCTCTATGGTCGGGGTAGTCTGGGCGTTGGGGTTAGACATACTTTTACTTTCTAGTTTTACCGCGTTTACTGTTAGTAGAAGACTAGGTTGTTGACTGACAGCGTAAGCCTCTAAGTACTGAGGGAGCCGTCGTTCGCGCTGCGGGCGTTGGTTAGGAGGATCGTTTCGTGGAGTGTTCATAATAGGCCATTTCAATATTAATAACACTATATTAATATTACACTAATTACCCTCCGGCTCGAAGGACCAATTGTAACTGAGGGGTACAATTCCCTGACTGTATTACTAGATATGATACTTACTACCACTACCTTTGTACTTAATATTCGGCCACCCAGTACACGGCATAAATATATTATCATGAACACTCTCACGTAGATGAAACGGATCCAACACAAATGTACGAATTAGAAACAGGTCTTTATTGCCTACACAGCGATGGTGTGTAGAATAAACACTTAATCACTTAATTACATTTATGAATTGAAATAGTATGCACTTTTATGGCAAGGAGTATTCGTCGGTATATCAATAGATAATGTCCAATCTCTGAAGGCGCAGGTGGTAAATATACGACCTGGAATAGTTAAGGAATAACAGCAATGATACTTTAATGATTATAGGCTGGATACACTAGAGGGGGTTAATCCGGTCGCTTGTAAGCTGACAGGAGTAGGAGGGGGGGGGGGGTAGAATCCAGCTGCCTCGTCCGGCCAAGGGTATCCCAGGAGAACCCACTGTAGTGCCGTTCAATGCGCCGGCGATCCTTGGACCACAGATGAAAGCAGGTGGACTCTTTGTGGGCCGGCTCTCTCCGGTCCACGGGGGAGAGATGTGGAGAGACCTCGTCTTGCAGAGCGTCTCCTCACCTTGCTTCCTCTCCAGGGGGGGGGGTTCCAACACACGGTAGTGTCGGGGGTCTTTATCCATAGAATAATCAAAGTATCCAAAGCATAATCCGTGCCTGGGAAGGCGGGCTGTCGTCGGTAGAATAATCCGGTATACAGGTCCACTCGCTCGTCGGCTCTGGGGCTCCTCGGGTGCAGCTTCACATAGGGTCAACCACCCTGGGTAAGCAGCCAGTTCTCTGCCCGAAACGATGGGGTACTGACTACGGTAGTATTCTCACCGCACGAAGCACTATATATTAACAGACTATTATTAGCTTAATAGACTACGTCCAACTCGACGATATAGTGCCAAATATGACTATTCAAATATTAATATACACGATGTCTCAATACCGATGGTAGGCGAACTTGGCCTTACTCCCACACGTGGCATCGCGGGGAGGCTTTACGTCTGTGACTCTATTGGAGGGTAAGAAACTGGACTGAAAAGAAAGTCCCACTTTAGTAGCGCAGTATATATACGCACTATGAACAAATAGTCCCATTAGTGGTGCGGTAGCCAAATTCCTACGCGGAACTAGGACTTGTTCGTACATGTCGAGCGGTACGTTTGAACTGGGTCTGAGGGGTATGGCAGCCTGGCACCAAGGTCTCGACCAATAGTAGAATGGAGACTATTATGGGATGTTCAGTAGGCTAGAATGGATATTCAATGCATATTGTACAAGGAATATACAAGGGATATCAGGGAATATTAGAGAATATACAAATACAATTAAATATATATATATAAATAAATATATATATATATTCGGTTTAATCTGGCCCTTCACAACAAGGGGTGTTCCCCCCGGTTCCCTGGGGCTTCCCCACCCTCCTCTCAGACATGTTGTTTACAATATATTGTGTCACTGTGTTGTGGGGATACGATGTAACCCTTAGCTTAGTTGCTGGGGTTGTGCTAAACCGCTTGAGATACCATATTTTCCTAAAGAAAAGATTGTTAGGTCACTTTTCGTGTGTGCTTAGCAAGGCCTGTGGCCGATACTAATCGAGAATTATGTATTCTCTCGTTATGAAAAACGGCGTTCCTCTGTAGCAAGAGTGTACTTGCCATTTTTTGTGGATAACTGGGTTAGGTTGGCCACAGAAGCACATGTGTAAGTCTGGTACCGGGGCTCTTAAGGTGGCCCTCTCTAGTCTGTGTTTTTTCCTTAGTAAAAATCAGATAGCAGGTTAGCACTTGAGCTGTGTGAAGCTGTTAGACACTTCATGTAGCTGACTATGACTGTGTCATGCTCTTTTTCGTCATTACATCGTATCATGGGTGTGGGGTAGTAAAGGGGTGAACTGGTAATCCTTTCCTCCCCTTTTGATGGGCAGGGGTTACAACCTCCTGTCCTTCAAGGTTCCTGTCACGTTGCTGTTCGGCACGTTACAGGGTAAGAGGGGGGGGGAGTTTCCTGGTCCCACGCCCTGGAAGATTGGGCGTGTGCACCGCAGAAATTCCCCCGCCATAGAGTACGTCACTGTGCGCGTCTCTGTTGGTAAGACTTCCGTGAGCTGTTCAGGTCCATATGATGGATCTGTTTCAGGGAGTGGTCAGGGCTCCTCCTCACGAAGCTCCTACTCGCCTCCTCAGAGTTCAGAGCCTCCTCCTGCTTGTTAAAACAGCGTTTTTATAGGGCAACTGGGATGGAGTTTTGTCTCTTCCGAGCGCCAGTTTACTTACTAGGTTGTCTCGATGAATTCTCGTTCATATCTGGGGGATGTTAACGGAATAGATCTGAACATAGGTAGAGGGGTCTCACGCCCTTGGGGTGGGCCACTGAGCACGGTCTAAATGGGGACCGTCTGGGTGGCGCCCTCTTTTCATGTTTTAGATCGACACGCATACCTACCCCCTCTTCTGGAGTGGGCATGTCGGCGTGCTTAGGACACGGGACTGGTCTGGTCACGCTGGTCCAGGTCAGTTAACCCGTTGTCCGCCGGGGATGCAGATCTGCTGTTCTGGTACCCTGAGGGACTTGTGCTTTTTTCGGGGGGGGAAATGCCAGGTCGTCCGGGTGTCACAGGGTTAGGCGCTATGGAGACCCTTTGTTGGGTACATGTTGTACTCTGCACTATCGTAATGGCTTACGGCCATGCCAACCTGTACACGCCCGATCTCGTCCGATCTCGGACGCTACGCAGGTTCGGTCCTGGTTAGTACTTGGTTGGGAGACCGCCTGGGAATACAAAGTGCGGTGTGCTTAGGGCTGGTTCTCCATTCTTTTCGCTCTCTCACGCGTGGCGAAGAGGGGGCTGTTGGGGTGGTCTTGGACCTCCTCTGGTAACCCTGTGCTTCCCATGCCGCCGGGCCCGGTCCGAAGTAAAGTTTCGTTGATACCGTAGGCCTGGGATAACTCTTTTTTGAAAACTGAAACACTTGTACTGCGGTATAGCCAGTGTATGTCCGCAGGTGTGTTTTGGAGTTTTTTCTTGAGGGGTTATAGGAACAACCACCGCATCTGGTAATGACAGGGTGGTTGGTTCCCTGGTGTGTTGGAGCAGAGTCAACTCCCGGGTTACCCGGTTGAGTGTGCCCCTGCACATTCATGACGTCTGCCAATCATGTCAGCCTTCTCTGCCTCAACCCCTCTGGGTGTTTTTTTTTTAATGGAGGCTTTGTGATGGTGATCAACAACGCCAGCATACGCCCCTTCCGCCGGGGAGGCTGTTTTCAGCTGACGCCTTTGGCGCCTGTCTCGTCCGCAGTGCTCCAGGCTGGCAGGTTACAGCCTGTTGCCTGGTTTCCCCGGTGCGCTGCCTGCTTCCGTTGGTTGACCTTTTTTATGTGCTTACGGCCATGCTGACTGCCTGTTCTGCAGGGTCAGTGTGCCAGGCGGTGTGCTATTGGGGGGAAAGGGCCCGCTCTTGGAGGGGCCTTATCCGAATACGCTGGCGATGTGGGGGGCGGTGTCACTAAGTGACCACCTGGTGGGGTCCTGATGCCTGGCGTCATTGACCTCTCCGGGCCCCTGTTAGTGGGTCTGGGTCTTCCTTCGCGCTCTGCTGCTATGGCCTTGCCACGGGGTTGGGTTTGCTCTTGACCCCGTGATTCTGGGGGCAGTAACGAGGTTGTTCCTTCCGTTCGTTCCCGGGTGGCATGCGGGTTGTGCGTGTGTGTAGTCGTGGGGTCAAGCCACGGTCTGCTCACCCTGTGCGTTGAGTTGCTTGAGTGCCTCTTCGCACGGTCGGATCCGTCTCCCTCCCGTAAGCCTCCAATAGGGAGGGTATCCTCCATTAGGGAGGGTCGGGGGGGCTCGGTCCTCCCCGATCTGATGGTTGTGGGGGGCCTCAGCGGGCTACATTTGTCGGGCTATGGCTCTCGCTCAGCCTCCCTTGTGCAAGTGTGATGCTGAGCGAGATCCATTACGAAATAGAACGTTAGGTTATGGCTATAACCGAGTTCTATGAGTAATGGTGACGCTCAGCATCCGACGCTGCTGCGGCCCTTGATCTCGCCTTGTGGTGAAAGCTTGGGAAGGAGGCGAGTAGGTGGCCACACACCTGCTTATGAAGGTAAGCGGATGGGGGTGTGGCCAGACGAATGTTGGGATGTAAAGGTACATGGTGGAATTTTTTATTCAGTGCTCATGCACGAAGTGAAGTACAGTGCAAGTGTGATGCTGAGCGTCACCATTACTCATAGAACTCGGTTATAGCCATAACCTAACGTTATAGGCCCTGACGCAGGGAACAAAATTTTCTTTTTGACTTGTAGATTTTAAAAACTACCAGCCAGGCAGATTTTTTACCAGCCAAAAATTATAAATAGCTTTTTAGTATATCGCCATGTGTTATTATTACTATATAATACTCTCATATGCTATTTTCAATTAATATCATAAACAACATAAGGAATATTAGCATAATTTTTAGTGGACTGAAGGAATGAGTCAGCGTTAATAGTTTTAAATGCAAATAATTTATTGAAACATAGAAGTGGGGTCGGGACACAAACACACACTGTTTCAACTCACCACCCCTGCATCATATTGTAGTCTAGTCTGTCTTCAGTTTACTATAATATACTCCTGTCCTGAGTCCTGACTAGTGACTTCATCGTCTTTCCAAACGCACGCACACACACAGAGAAAGGGAGAGTCCCCCCCCCCCCCATTTCTCGTTCCCCAGTCCACACTGTCTGCTGTTCTCTATGGCTCTGCGCCTCTGCCTCTGATCAGGATTAGCTTGTTAGCTTACGCTAGAGTAACGTTCATTTCGGGCGATGTGGGCATAAAGGAATGGCGACGATGCAACGCATGTTAGATGCATTTGTGAGAAAAAAAAACACCACAGACTTATTTCGGCTCGCAAAGTAGGCGCACTGCTGTGTAGCCCTGCTCTGCTTTAATGCGAGCAGAAGCACGGACTGGGCGGATATGACTCGCGGAGTTGCCACAGGTTTTTTCAAAATAAGAGTATCATATGAACCGAACGTTGCTAGCTGCCGGAGCCATAGATATTATGACTGGAGCTGCGCTTGGGGCGGAAATGAGACCCGCACAGGATTTTCAAAATAAGAGTATCGATATGAACTACACGCCAGGTGGAGGGCAGACCTCTCATTGTTAGTCGCCAAACCTTAAATCTGCCTGCCATTGGCGGGTACTTATTTTGTTCCCTGCCCTGACGCATATGAAAGATTATCGATTGGCGTTTCTTTCCTATACACGCTATATTAAAAATATATCGTTTATAATTCCTTGATCGTCAGTAGCGTCTTTTTTTACTATGGGTTGATACGTTGATCAGATGGATTGCCGTGAAATTAATAAACAATCGGGCTGAAAATAACGTTAGTTTCCTCTTACCGTTCGCCGATGAGACTGGAGGAAATATATTCCAATTATTTGACGTCGATCTGCTAGATCCATTTCCCATTTGTATGATGCAATAAACGCCGAAATCATATTGATTATTGCGTTTCGAAAGCGATCAATGCACTCGAGTGTGTATCTAGATCCACGCTACAAGATATTACTGCCGGAGGAATTTCCTTGATGCACAGAGCGCCACTTCCGGTTTGGCTTGGAGTGTAACTCGCCCGACATCCACCAGGTGGCGGTATTGAGGCGTTGCAATATCAGACAGGGTCCAGCTGCAGTCCCGGAGGGACGCTGGATGAATTATGAATGCCATGGCGAAAAAATTTAATATTGATCCCAAAAACGAGTTAACTCGTTTCTGGCGCACAACGCATGGCAAGCAATAACGAGTATACTAGTTTTTGGCGTCCAATGTGTTAATGTCTGCTTAGCAGTTTAGTGGTTATTCGTTACACGAAAAACTTTACAATTTCGCCAACCACGTATATATACGTTATTGGGTGCCAGCGGTTAACACATTCCCGGCCAACCACGTATATATACGGTATTGGGCGCCAACGGTTAACGGCCAAAAACGTATAGATCGTTTTCCCTTTTATTCGATTTTAATACCCTATTCAATGTCAGGGAACTGTATTTTGCCTGTAAAAGGCATATTGGGACTCCGAGGTGCAGTACTGGCCAGATCCTGCTAGTAGCGCTGTATCGAGAATGCAGTAACCCCTGTTCCAGACCGGGTGCCACACTGAAAACGCTCCGGGTGCTCTTTTTTACTAACCTGAACCTAGGGCTTCACCCGATCGCATTGAATAGTTTTCGGGACCCCCGATTCATTATGCTGTGGTGGGTTATGTCGTCAACCAAATGGACATACGATCTACCAGATGGCGATCAAATTATTCAAATATTCTTTTTGGAATCCCACCGGCCACAGGTAAGAACAATTTGACATCAATTTCAGCTTAATCGATCGTGCAAGGTTTTCATAGCCATCCCCCTGATCAGCATATGTTGTGGTAATAACGAATGCCGCTATTGGCAATCAATTAATCAGAAATGACCCCCCCCCCCCCCTTTCATGCATTCATGATGAAACATAATACCTATGATATAGATTTGATTTGAAAATAGTAGCGTGTCCAGGGACGAAACGGCAATGGTTTTAGTATAATTCACGTTGCGCCCTGTACCCGGCCTCCCAGGAATTAGCCCGGATCATTCCGAAATTATACTTATATTCACCACGGGATAACGCGTGAACGTATTCATGAACAAATTTATTCTTTTTTTGCATCTTGAACGGAAGATAGTTACTGTCAAATGACCATGGTATTGTATCCCCTGTAAATACCCTAACCCAACCCCCTCCAATGTACAGTCATTTACCTAGTATGGTTTTGTCAATAGTCCAATGTACAATTTTGTTTGTTTGTACAGTGTCTCCCCCCCCCCCCCCTCAATGTACAGTTTTACTTGTTTATACAGTGTGCCCCCCCCCCCAACCACCTCCAATGTAAATTACCCAGTATGGTTGTCAATATCCCAATGTACCCAACCCCCCCACCCAACCTCCTCCAATGTACAGTTTCTACATCAAATGTATATACTCCCTTTTCTTGACTCCTTCTGTATCACAAACAGTACTGTATTTGCAAATCTGGTATGTCATAAATGTATAGATGTAGCAGTACTGACTATCTGTATGTCATGTATGTCATATATGTCCTGATGAATTGAAAATGGGGGACCCTGATGTAAACAAGACGAAAGTCTTTCTCTGGTCTGCATCCCCTTAACAATTGTGTGTATTGAGCTGTACTGTATTGTACCCATTCTGCAATCTGTTAATACAGTTTTCAATCAATCAATCAATCCATAGCTATAATATAAAATATAGATTTAGCTCTACAAACAAGGTGACACACAGTGAAACTATGTAATGAAAAGCTGGCCCAGCTATAGCTAGATGGCGAAATCGAATGGCCGTGAATAAAGAAGTCCCTATTATCTGCTCGTGATCCAAACACCCGCAGCCCTCACACATTTGGCCTAGACAGGTTTGGATGAAGGGGAGGAGAGTGGGGACCATAAAAGAGCTATTGTGGCCCATGTGTTTTGAGTTCCAAGTCTCTTTCCAAGACTTTTTGCCCAAGGCAATCATGATATTTATAATAATAATAATAATAATAATAATAATAATAATAATAATAATAATAATAATAATAATAATAATAATAATAATAATAATTGAATGTAATAATAATAATAATAATAATAATAATAATAATAATAATTGAATGTCATTCACAAAATTAAATGACAGATGTTAGGGTGTGGGGGTGTGTAGGACCCAAATGCATGACAGAATGTGAAGAGAGCAGGCATGAGATGGCGGGGTGTGCTACAAAGGACTTTACTTGGAATACCACGATGGAACAGGATACAATGATACTCCACGAATGACAGGATACAATGAAACTCCACGAATGACAGGATACACAGGATACACTGATACAGAGAACAGACTACTCCACGAGCGACAGGATACTGAATACAGAAACAGAGTATTCACAGGATATAAGGATACTCCACGAACGACAGGATACAGGACCAGAAAACAGTAATGAACCCACAATGGAGGGCAGGGGAGGCACAACATTTATACACAGACTGATCGACACATGAGGGGTTATTGGAACGAGAGACACCTGGGATGGAAACAAATGTAACAAGTGTCAAATGTACATTGTTTATTATTTTGTAGGATTGAAATGTCACCAAATCCTATGTTACCAAATGTTAGGAATACTGTTTGCACTTGTGTTTATAATTTATTTATACCAAAGACTCATTATATGAACCGTCACTTTAACTGCTTCTGCGCCAATAACGAGTTTTTGCCCGCCAATCTAATTGTGCCAATAACGAGTTTACTCGTTTTTATGATCGTTATTTCCTTTATTCGCTATTGCCATTCATAATTCATCCTGCTCTGGGAGACTCTGGACTCTGTCTGATATTGCAACGGCTCAATACCGCCGCCTGGTGGATTTCGGGCGATGTTGCACCCACTCTAAACCAGATGGGGCGCTCTGTGCATCGGTGAATATGTTCCGGGCAGAGCTCTCTTGTTATGTGGATCCAGACAAACACTCTAGTGCATTGGATCGCTTTCGAGACGCAATAATCAATATGCTTTCAGCGTTTATTGCGTCGTACAAACGGAAAATGGATCTAGCAGATGGAAATCAAATAATTGGAATATTCTTTCTCCAGACTCATCGGCCACAGGTAAGAGGAATCTAACGTTAATTCCAGCTCGATTGTCCATTTATTTCATTGCAATCCATCTGATCAACATATGATGTCGTACTAAAGAAAGCCGTTACTGACAATCAAGGAATCATAAATGACCCCCCCCCCCTTTCCTTCACGCATGATGGAGCATAATGTATACCGATCATATGTATTTGAATTTTTCTATGTAGCGTGTATAGGGACGAAACGCCAATCGATTATGTATAATATGCATCAGGGCCTATAACTCGCATTCTAGGAATGACTGCAGACCACTCTAAAAACACTTATATTCATGACGGTATTAACACGACAATGTATGAATGGAAAAATAAGGTTCCCACATCCGGAACGATAGATACCCGATGTTGAATGGGCCATAGTAATGTCGATATAGCTATAATATTTAAAAAGTTATAGCCCTGCAAAGAAGGTGAGTGACTCCATAGGCTTACAGCGCTGGCAGTGAGAGCTATAAGATGGTCAAACTGCGTGGCAGACATTGTGTTAACACTTTGAGTGCCAACGACGAGATTTCTCATCCTAACTCGCCATGTGTTGAGTGCCAATGACGAGATTTCTCGTTATTTGCTCGCAAAAGGGCAAATACCGCCGCCTACGCCTTCCAGCCGGTATTGCACTCCATTAGAAATGGTGTAGTTTCTTTTCTGGGCCGATCTGAGCCGTGCGGGCAGGGTTTAAATACTCCGGCAGGACTAGCGTTTATAACGATACATCTGCGATGCTGCCCCCGCGCCCCCCCCCCCCCCCCCCTTCATATGCAATGCAGGGACTGTGACTCCTGATTCTGTCATGATGTGCCTTGACAGAGAGACATGCATTTATGGATATTCATGAAATATGAAAAATTATATCAATACAATTTAATATCGCTGTCATCTGGACAGGGAACGAACAACCTCTGTATATTTGCTGGTAACACTCTGCATTTTGCTCTAAACAAAACTAATAGTCTGTATTTCAGCTAACTCTTTAAGTTTCAATAGTCTGGATTTAATAAATAATTCATTGGTATATTCTCTTGAATCTACTTTGTGAACTATTCTTACTGCTCTCTTCTGTAATATAAATAATGGCTTTATGTTACTTTCATACGTGTTACCCCACACTTCCACACAGTAACTCAAATATGGTAGGATGAGTGAACAATATAATATTCGCATAGAATTATAATCAAACACTCTTGGCTACCTTATTTTTTATGTACATTATGTGAGGCTTCCATATGGTAAATCGACCATAACCATAAACCGACGGTAATATCACTCCGCAAGTCGTCACAGGGAGTATATAAGACCCCCCTGAACGTCTTTTGCCAAAAGCCCCAGAGCGAGCGGTCATGGAATAATTTTCTTCCCAGGATTATGAGCCCTGCATGCAGTTCGAAACGACCGTGTAAGTACTCTTTATTGGCAATTTCTTGCCATATTATAGCATTCGTTAAAAGTTTCTGACAGTCTATAGTGCTTGTGAGATGTTCTCCCAGAGATTTTGGTCATATTTTCCAATCAAAAAGCTTGTCTCTAAAAGTACTGTACAGATGCAATGTCTGAAAAAAAATAACAGGAAACATGCTTTGTGTGTCGGGTCTCACTCTGCTGCTAGATGATAGCTGCGGGCTAAGTTGGCTAACGTGAAGCTGTGAGGTATTTATTTAGCGAATGCAATGTTTTCAAATAGCCACATTGCTGTATTTAGTTACTGGGTCATATTCTATATATAATATATTTAATTTGTATCAACCCAGAACGGAGGATGACAACTGCCTAACAACAAGGAAGTCGAGATGACAGCTGGCTAACCAGTGGCTAACAACAAGGAAGTCGAGATCCAGAGGGCTCTGGCTACCCCCCCGCCCCCAGGGAAGATGCCTCTAGTGAAGCAGAGTATGGAGGAAGACAAGGCTCTACGAAGAGAACGGGGTATGTTTGAAGATTTCTTTTTAATGAATAATATGTAAAAGAAATAATCGAATCTAGTTTCATTAATTAATTCATAACTTTTGAACAATATGCTATTTCTAATCTGTCAGCTGTTCTATATTGCAAACAAGATTGTCTACATTCCATACTTTCTGATCCCAAGTAAGGAAAGTGCTTGAAAATGAATTTATCAAGTTTAAGTTCAACAAGTTCAAGTGCAACTACATATGAATAATAACAATACTATTGATGATTATCATACACATATTTTATATCATTGGACAGCCCTAGTTGTTAGCTTCAAAATGGTACCAAATACTTTGAAATACCCAGTAACTAATAATCTATCACAAACCGATGCAAATTCATGTTCAGTGATTTTTCTAAATGGGCCTGGGTAGGAGCAGGAGGGTTGGCTGGGTGACAGGTGCAGGTGTGTGTGTGTGTGTGTGTGTGTGTGTGTGTTTGTGTGTGTGTGTGTAAACAACTCTGCGATAAGAGTCCTTCAAAGTAGTGAGGGGGATCAATTTGTCCATTTTCAAAAGATGGCCATGAATCAATTCTCCATTCCTATACAAAGTAGATGGAGCGGTATTCGGATGATCACTCCAAGATCAGGTGCACACTAGCATAGCTATCAAAGTTAATATTCTCTGTAGCACCAAAACACTGCAATATACATTATTTACATCACAGTTCCATTAAACAATATATACCGTAAATCCTCAAATATAGGACGGGTCTTCTATTTACCTCAGCTGCAAAGAGCACCAGGCCTTTATTAGAGAGAGGCTTATATAAGAGGCAGGCCTTAATTTAAAAAAATGACACTCATGGACATAATCCCTTCATTTTCAGACTTTTATTGCATTATTATTATTATTATTATTATTATTATTATTATTATTATTATTATTATTATTATTATTATAATTTTTTTTTTAACAGAACAGAAACCGCAAAAGTCATCTTGCGGTTTCACTTTTAATTTTACGTTTAGACGAGCGTTTTGGGATGGAATTCTGCGTGCAGACGACGCTGTAACGACTCGAGACGACGGAGCCCCACTGTCACACGATTGGCGCATATGTCACATGACGTGCTGTGAAGACCGGCCCTACTCTGCCTCTGATTCGCAGACTGTGGATGGGGAATGTGATTGCACCAAAGCAGAGTCACTCACAGACAGTGGGTCCACTCACGCCGCGGGACAGATTCTTGTGTATTTAACCCTTTCACTGCCACACGACAGCCGGTTGTGTGATAGTAAAGGGTTAACCTTCTGTCGTGTGGCAGTGAAAGGGTTAAAAGTACTGCCAATGTAGCCTTCAGGTGATCTCCGTTGATATAAGTCAGACATACTTGCTTTGTTTACGTCTCGGCTACTGGCGCATACCTGCTACCTGTGACGTAAGCAGTACGCGCGACCAGAGCCGCGACAACCCTTTCGTCATCGTTTTATCAGATTTATACGTTTTAACAGTTTAGACGAGAGCGCAAAGCTTTTGCGTTTCTAGGAATTCCACCCTGGAAGGTAGTCTCACTTTTTTGCGGTTTCACCCCGTAAAAACGCTGTTTCCGTATAAACGAAAGGCACATCCGAAAAAATATTTTTGCGGATTCACCTGCTAGCGTTTCCGTCTAAACGGGGCCTTAGACTAGCATTGGTATTTAAATATTGAGTGCAGTTGATTAATTGTGGGATTAACGTAATTCACACACTGAAGTTGGAACTGTCTATACTACATGCTGGGTCCGGGGACGGTTTAGCGTGTGGTACCTTCTCGACTTCCTCAGTCGAATCGAGGTGTTGACATGCAGGGAATAGCTTTAGCTGACGCTATCATAGCATCATGATCTGTAATGTGTCAACTGGACAACGCCAGCCTCGTCTGCCAACGCCATATAGATAGCGAACGTTAACGTTTGCAAACGAAGTCAACGTCATCCAGCTGACACCACAGATCTAGATATTATGACAACGTTAGCTAGCGCCAACCAGAGGGAAACGTTAATGTACGGTAGTCAGTGTAGCGAGAGGCAGCACTTGATTTCCATTGGCAAGAGTTTATCTCATTCTATATCACGGCACGGAAAATAAAAAAAACACTTTTTTTTGCGACCTTATATTAGAGACCGGCCTGTGTTTGTCTAAATGCATCAAACCCCCGGCCATTATAAGAGGCCCCTCCTCTTATTTACGGTAATAAAAATAACCAATATAAAGAAGAGTATTATGACAAATGCTAATACTAAGACACAATGCTAATTACTAAATTAAAACACAGCACATAGGATAGACGTAGAATTTCTCCATAACAGTGCAGAGACAGAGACATTTCTCTACACACTGAAGACAGCACATCCCTCCCCCTTCACTCTCTCTCTCTCTCTCTCTCTCTCTCTCACTCCACACACACACACACACACATTAAACCACATTGACACTGCTGCATCTGGCAAGCTCCAGACCAGATCAAAAGGCTAGGCACAATCAGTGCATCCACTTAAGTCCATTAGACCCTTAGGTGAGGGATCTCACCAGATTAGCCCAGATCAAATAATTCAACTCATTGTCACAAATGCCACAAGTCGCTAAATATACGCCCTAAGGATTATAAAATCCCTACCAGATACAGGCCAAATACCACACTCTCCATCGATCACAGATCCTTATCGATAAGACATACACATGCACATAGGAGCATGAAACGCACATGACACGCACGGCTGACATGCAGATTTCCAAACACACAGGACTTGAAAAGCACACTCAGGCACAAAGACACACACACTAGGAGAATAGCAAACGCTATAAAAACACCCTGACAGCGACGGGCGGGACTCACGCTTCTGCTGCTTTTTTTCATTTTCTGTTCACACGCTTTGTGATCCCTGTTATACAGCCGGCCGGTTGTACCAGCTTGATTTCATTTGTACCTTGTTTATGCAACTTTTTTTAATTAAATACCAACAAGTGTTTCATCACTTAAATCTTCATTTTAATTATAACCTTCACGTATCCAAGTTTAATACGTGACAGTACACTATAGACTAGATTTAATCACACAAATGGGGGAAAATAAATATACACACCTCTTCCCAAGAGAAACAGAACAAAAAGGGAAGAGGAGAGGGAGACAGGAAATGTATAGTGGACAGTACAGAAGGAAGCTATAAAACTAAACGTCAGGTAATTAAACAATAAAAAGGACAATTGTGTAATTATAATTAAAGGGATATTACACCTGTTACGCTTGTCCCTGACAGGGTCCAGATATTTAAAATGCTAGATATCTGACGGGCGCCTGCAACACATCGGCAAGTCGCTCTGGTTGAGTCTTGGAACAAATTCACGCATAGCGATCGCGCATTGACAATGTGAATAGACAAATGCTCACTCACTGCCACTGATCATGACAGAGTGAAAGCGTTCCTGTGGGCTGAGAAAGCGTGATTTAGGCTACGTTTAGACGAGCGTTTTGTGAACAGAAACCGCAAAAGTCATCTTGCGGTTTCACTTTTAATTTTACGTTTAGACGAGCGTTTTGGGGTGGAATTCTCCGTGCAGACGACGCTATAACGACGGAGCCCCGCTGTCACACGATTGGCGCATATGTCACATGACGTGCTGTGAAGACCCGCCCTACTCTGCCTCTGATTCGCAGACTGTGGATGGGGAATGTGATTGTACCAAAGCAGAGTCACTCACAGACAGTGGGTCCACTCACGCCGCGGGACAGATTCTTGTGTATTTAACCCTTTCACTGCCACACGACAGCCGGTTGTGTGATAGTAAAGGGTTAACCTTCTGTCGTGTGGCAGTGAAAGGGTTAAAAGTACTGCCAATGTAGCCTTCAGGTGATCTCCGTTGATAATAGTCAGACATACTTGCTTTGTTTACGTCTCGGCTACTGGCGCATACCTGCTACCTGTGACGTAAGCAGTACGCGCGACCAGAGCCGTGACAACCCTTTCGTCATCGTTTTAACAGATTTATACGGTTTTACAGTTTAGACGAGAGCGCAAAGCTTTTGCGTTTCTAGGAATTCCACCCTGGAAGGTAGTCTCACTTTTTTGCGGTTTCACCCCGTAAAAACGCCGTTTCCGTATAAACGAAAGGCACATCCGAAAAAATATTTTTGCGGATTCACCTGCTAGCGTTTCCGTCTAAACGGGGCCTTAGGCTGCTTTCCAACACGACCCACCAGGGGCATATTGTGCTGGACTGGAGTTACATTAGAAGAACCAAACCTTAAATAAAAAATACATTTGCCTAATTCTCACGATTCCTATATTTGCCCAGTTCATTAGTATCTGTAACAGATGCATGTCTATGTGCAGTGAGGGAGATGGTTGACAGGCTCTCCTCTCCTGAATATGGGCACCAGCCCTTACACCAAGCGCACACACACACGTTTGGATCAGGGGCGTTTTTAGGGTTAGAAAACATTGGGGGCTTCAGCCCAGGGGGGTGGAGGACCCCCCCCCCCCCCCCCCTTTTTTTTTTTTTTTTTTTTTAGCACAGAAATACGCAATTTTAGATTAATTAGAGATGAATACTGAATAACTAGAATCATTAGAGGTTCTCAAAGTGAGGTCCAGGTCCATGAGAGGGATATGGGCAGTCCCTAGAAAATTCAAAGTTAACAGGACCAAATCATCAGTTTCTTATTTATTTATTTCTTTAGCCAGATAAAACATTGATCTGGTCCAAGAAGCCCCAACAGGAGTTATACACACATATACATATAATATATATACATATACTGTACATACATACACATATACACCAATAACAAAATAAAAACACAGTTAATTGTAGATACACAATCAGGTTTAAGCACTATAAAAATGCAGCAGGTGAGTTCACCTGTCTTCAACCAAAATGGAAGGAGAGTGAAGTACTGTACACAGAGAACATGAAAATATACAATACATTCACCAAACACTACACAAGACAACCAATGATGCAGACTGATGAAAATATACATTTTCTCCCATTTTCCCAAATCAGTCAACATGGAGAATCACAACAAAGAATTATCTTGCCAGGTCCAGCTAGGCAAAGAGATAATGTCTAGTATTTTCTGTTTACATTTTTTCAAAAAAATAATTGTGTTACTGTAATTTTAACCTGTACTGGATACAGTATTTTATGTTTGTCTGATATTTGCTGAGCTTACAGTGTTATGCACATAGTAGCATGAAAACTGGGACATGTATTGTTGTGATTCTCCATGTTGAAATGTTGACTGATTTGGTTATATGGAGAGAAAATGTAATTTTTTTCATCAGTCTGCATCATTGATTTGGGTATATGTAGATAAATAAATTATATTTTCATCAGTCTACAGCATTGGTCTTGTGTAGTGTTTGGTGAATTTATTGTATATTTGCACATTATCTGCGTACTTCACTTACAGTACTCTAATCACTGAGAAGTAGAATTGCTAAATGTGTTTTAGGTTAAGCACAGCAGTGTGTGTAACTGGTTCAAACAGAATTAAGTCATTATGTAACGTGTGTTTCATATGGTAACAAAATTAGTGTATGGTTTTGACAAGTGTTTAATTTAGCAAAGGATCTGAGGTGTTCTGATAATTGTGTGTGTGGTTGTGCTAATTGTGTGTTTTGAAACACCGGGCCCCGTTTTCAAAATCATGCTTAGGCAATCGAAAAAAAACTATTGTGTGTTTCATTATATACATATGTTTCAGTCTTCTCATTAAAAAAATATTCGATTTTTGGGTCTTTTCCTGCCTTTGGTCCGCTTTGCATTCACATCACAAATGAACCGCAGCAGGGTTCACTTGCAAGAGTGAATGAGCTTTCACACCACCCCAAACCAACCGGACTATCCGAGGTTCGATTAAAGCTTATTATAGGACACTGGACATGGGTATGGATGGCTCCAGGTGCTGCTGCGTTAAAGTGCACATCTTCAATATCTGTACTATTTAAAAGCACAGTGCAGGACACACTCAAAGGTTATCGCACATCAGAGATGGCAGTGGACATGTATGACAGGACAAAGGCCATATGTAATGGCCTTTGGATTGAGGAACATACTACCAGCCAAAGGAGGAAGCAGAAAAGGATGGACGAGTATGTAGTTGAGTCATCTTGTGGCACAAGCTCAGACCTCAGCTCAGGAGATCAGCTGAGACAGAGACTGTTCTATCCAGTCGTCGACAGAATGCTGCAAGAGCTTGAGAGCAGGTTCTCATGAGTTGGATAACAATTTATGAGAGGCATACAGGCATGTTATCCAGCCTCAGACCAGTTTCTCTCAGTGGAATTGCTGCAACCCCTCGCCACACATTACAATATCCAACTATTGCCAGAGGAGATCACAGTTGCAAAGTGTTTCCTGGTCAGGACAGGCAGAGATGCAGTCCCTACTATCCAAAGTGTCTTTTCCCTCCTGGATGATAATAATAATAATAATGCATTTGATTTATAAGGCGCCTTTCAGGACACTAAAAAAAAAGTCCACAAATCGGCGAATGAAAGAATTATAGGATCAAATGAAAACTACTTACTAAAAATGTTTAAAAGTACTAAAAACCAACAAAAAATACCAAACACTAACAAACATTCAGCACAGACAATGGGGATGCTGACATAAAAAAAAAAAAAAAAGTAAAAAAAAAAAAATGTAAACATTTTTTTTTTTTTTAGATCCGGGGCTAGGAGAAAAACATCCGGGGCTAAAGCCCCGGAAGCCCAGGGCTAACGACGCCACTGGTCTGGATGCCAGCTCATTTTGGTCAATAGAGGCAAAATGCACGGAATATTTTACACATCATCAAAATATGGCACGTACAATTACCTCCATCCCCAAAACACACAAGACAGGAGTTCAAAAATATTAAATGCTTTATTTATTATTCACATATAAATAGTCATTTTCTTCCAACACACGGTCATAGGGTTTGGACCCACATAAGATACCCCACCACACTTCTGCTTTTGGGTCCAATACTTGGCCTGAATACTAAAAAGTTAACCCACACACATAGATACACACCAAACCACTCTAAAGATTGTCATAGGGCATGCAATAGAAAAATAATGTTATGGCACACCGTAAAACTCATGGCACCTCCAACAGAGGGAGCAACCTGGGATAATTTAGATCCTCCAAATCACTCAAGATAAAGTGCAAATAAGGTATTCTGGTTTCATCAATTCTCCCACCACAGAATAACATGAGCGGGGGACAATGGGCATATCCTTATGTCGTTATTTCTAACCCTATGACCGGTTGGACTATGAGGGAAACTGCAAACAAAAAGAAAAGAAGAGAAATTCTCAGTTCAGTCGGCAGTGGCACAACTGAATATTATAATAATTGACAACTTGTATGTTGTCAACTCACAGTCCCATTGACCTTACGCCGAAGGGTAGTATTGTCGATGTGTCCATCAGCGACCAACCCATTCACTGCAGCACCAGGAAATGACTTTCCTTTTCAGGGTGCTTAATTAGCATTGGTGCTCTGGGGTTACCACGCCAGTCCTCCTTCGCCCTTGCAGACTGGATCCTCGTAGTCACTGGTATCAGACTGGCATGTTGCCAGCAGCCATGTTTCCCCGTTCCATCCAATGGAAAGCTCTCCCTTGGTGTTCTGTTCTCCTCATATCCTGACAGCTCGATCTCCACCTGCCCTCCACTTCCAATCAGCTGGGCACACCCTACACAGCTCAGCTGAGTCCAATCGGGGGTAATTAGTGTCCAAGGCTCGCTCTCTGCAGAAAACAGGGAACCCCCCCCCCCAGTGTCTCAGGCCATGTCCTCACGTATCTGGATCTTTTGCCAAACGCACATTTTATTCTACGATTGGGCCTTTCATCCACACGTAAAGGGTGTTTTCAGAGACATAAACAGAGATTTTCTTAAACACATTTTAAAGTGAAGATTTTCCAAAATATCCGTTCAGTGGATCCGTGCAGCCACTGTAAACGCATAGTCTCTAGATAAACGATGACGCCACAGCTCAATACGCATGCTCAGACTGTGGTGGGCCGTAATAATATCTGGCCTGTCAGATTGTTTGGTGAATATTACTTTACTATTTCTCTAATATATATCAGACCGACTATAGGCTAGCTAGGCTATATATTTCAGCTATAATGTCCTAACAGAGAAACTACCACCACCTAAAACATCCTTATTACACCTTGTTTGATCCATATAAGCAGTAGCGCTTTGAAGTAATAATAACTTCGGTGGACAGCCGACAGCGCCTTGGTGCTGAAACGTCATTCAAACTATCCTTACTTATATATGCGACGACGGCACCACACGTGAACAGTACAATGCAATTAATGAATGTCTTGTTGTAATTAGTATATATATAGTTTGTGATAAGGACTCGCCATATTTAGTTTCAGAATCCGGAGATTGTGATCTCAACATTGACATTGTATCTCTCCGTCGCCCAGTGCGCAGAAGTAAAGCATTGAATCGTGACATATCTAGATTGGTTGTTTCCTCTGGACTGCATAATCCTCCGCTATATCTATCTATTTATCATCTATGTATGTCAATATAGCCAATGGAAATGCTAGGAATGGTCAAGTGGGCTGGGTGAACCAATGGACAATTCCTATCGTTTCTCAGTCGTCCTGACCGCTCGTACCACTATGGTATTTGGGATATCGCTTATCGCCACCTACTGGCCCGCATGCTTGTTGGAGCAATTCATATGCGTTTATGTGTTTGCGTCTGGATCAGGTATTTTTTTTAACACTGTTGTGTGGACGAGGATTTCTTTTTAAACGGAGCCTGAGAATATCCGTTTGGCAAAAGATCCAGATACGTGGGGACATGGTCGCAGAGTCTGCTATTACTGGTCAACTGGCTTATTCTCTTTTGTCCATAGTTCAATGTTCTGGACCACTCAACTATCCCTATAGTCAATGGCATTATAGTTTCCAATACATAATAAATAAATATAAATATATAAGGGTACACAATCAATTATATTGAGATCAACACAAGAGCACAGCACGAGAGCCGCCTATTACCGCCGGTAGAATGTGCTAGTGTGACGACCCCCACTCTACCTGCTAAATGGAGAGTCTGACTCACCAGGAAGCATGGTGGAGTGGGTGGCTCGTTAACTGTATGAGACTCACCTGTGCAGAGCAGAGCTGCCTGCACCTCAATATATGTGTCTCATTCTAATTCCCTCTCTGTCTGCTTTCTCCACTCCCAGGCACAGGTTGTACCAACACCCAAGCTGCATCCTTTAACATATTGTAACACGGATACTTACACCAAACACACACCACAGCATATCTACTCACTCATCCACACACTGCACTCACCACTGATTCTAATACAAAACATTCCAGTGTTCATGTGCTTATGTTTTTGTGTGGTTAGATAGGTTTAAATAAATCATTCTTTGTTAAATTGTTATCACGTGTGGACTCCCTATTTGTCATAAATTACCTGTTTGTGACAAATTGGGGGCTCAGTCCGTTTGTAGGGCCTTTTTGTAGGAGTTGGTGCATTTGTTTGTATTTGGCCTAGTGTGGTTGAATTTTGGTTGGATTCATGCTAGCATTTGGTATTTGTAGTTTGATTAGCATTTGGTATTGTGTATTTGGCTGGCATTTGTATTTAGGTTCCTATGGGGACGAATTGTTTGGGCTCTGTCTGAGTACAGGAGGGCTATTTTGGAAAGTAATTAGGCTGCTTAATTGGGCTAGTGTGTGACCTAAGGTTTGCAGCTAGTATTTGTAGCCTGTTGGCAGGGCCGCCTGGGAGAAATGCGAGGCCCTGTGCGAGATTTCATACAGTCAACATATTCTTAAATAATAGCGCTGCCCGAGGCGGGGCATGATACAGTCAACATATAGCAAGAGAGAGAGCGAGAGAGAGCTCCCGTTCTACAGTCAATATACAGTGTACAGAGAGAGAGAGAGAGAGACACATTGGAAAGAAATTGATATGCTATTTGGCCCTAAACAGAGAGTACACAGTGGCAGAATACCTGAGCACTGTGACTGAAGATCCTTGACTAGGTACAGACTCAGCGAGCACAGCCTAGCCATCGAGAAAGGCCGCCATAGGCAGACTGTGTGTGTTAGAAAGAGAGAGCGAGAGCATGTGTGTTTGTTGTGTGTGTGTTAGAGAGAGAGCATGTATGAGAGATCCAAAAGGACAAAGATCAACACTTAAATCCAAAGAGAGAGAGAGAGAGACACATTGGAAAGAAATTGAAATGCTATTTGGCCCTAAACAGAGAGTACACAGTGGCAGAATACCTGAGCACTGTGACTGAAGATCCTTGACTATGTACACTGTCTGTACATACTCAGCGAGCACAGCCTAGCCATCGAGAAAGGCCGCCATAGGCAGACTGTGTGTGTTAGAGAGAGAGAGAGAGAGAGCATGTGTGTTTGTCATGTGTGTGTGTGTTAGAGAGAGAGCATGTATGAGAGATCCAAAAGGACAAAGATCAACACTTAAATCCAAAGAGAGAGAGAGAGAGAGAGAGAGAGAGAGAGAGACACATTGGAAAGAAATTGAAATGCTATTTGGCCCTAAACAGAGAGTACACAGTGGCAGAATACCTGAGCACTGTGACTGAAGATCCTTGACTATGTACAGACTCAGCGAGCACAGCCTAGCCATCGAGAAAGGCCGCCATAGGCAGACTGTGTGTGTTAGAAAGAGAGAGAGAGAGAGAGCATGTGTGTTTGTCATGTGTGTGTGTGTTAGAGAGAGAGCATGTATGAGAGATCCAAAAGGACAAAGATCAACACTTAAATCCAAAGAGAGAGAGAGAGAGAGAGAGACACATTGGAAAGAAATTGAAATGCTATTTGGCCCTAAACAGAGAGTACACAGTGGCAGAATACCTGAGCACTGTGACTGAAGATCCTTGACTATGTACAGACTCAGCGAGCACAGCCTAGCCATCGAGAAAGGCCGCCATAGGCAGACTGTGTGTGTTAGAAAGAGAGAGAGAGCATGTGTGTTTGTCATGTGTGTGTGTGTTAGAGAGAGAGCATGTATGAGGGATCCAAAAGGACAAAGATCAACACTTAAATCCAAAGAGAAGAGGGTCTATACCAGAGAAACCAAAGCAGCAAGGAGCCAATGGCCGACATCAGCTAAATAGGCTAGCCAGGTACTGTGACACCAGGCCACACACAGCTTTGGCCAACGGCCCAACGCTACCCAAGCTACACAAACGACCAAGACATTCACACACAGCACATGTCATATCTCCAAATGTTGTGAAGTAGCATATGTTTTGCCTGGAAAAAAACATCGTTATTAACAAAACATTCGGGAGGGGAAGGAAGGAAGAGTGGGGTAATGTCATGACATTTTCATTAATCTTACCTGCACCAAGGAACGCAGGGCGAAAGGCCGCAACACAGGTCTCCACGTTGACGAAAGGCCTCTCGCTGGCGGGACAAAAATAAGCCAGAACCCCCTGCTATTCTCACGGCTAATGTCAATGGTCGTAGCACAAGCTAACAGCTAACTCTAGCCTAGGCTAACTGATACGTTAGCTGCCGGTTGCGCACGTTACTTTGATGCTATCAGTTAGCCAGTTAGCTCAACCCGGCTATCGCTAACCATTAGCTAACGCACTACCACTGAAACTACAACATGAGAAAAGCAATACAGGCGCTGACACCAGGCCACACACCGTTAGCTACTAACTACATACTACAACAGGCTACAGCTAGTCGACCAGTTTGGCTCCAGAGAGAGAGAGAGAGAGAGAGAGATCCACGGCGGGAATATAATAGGTTGCATGAACTCACCATAACGCAGTATCAATGGTAAAGTTGGAAGGAGACTTTCTTGGCCCACGGTGTAATTTCTTCTGATCCATGCTGCTTTTGAAAAGACATCCACCCGCTCCTCTGAATAGCGCTGAATTAGATCATCCCTGTACCTCGTGTGTCCGAGAAGAGCCCGGAAACACTATCCTAAAATCTGTAGAGCAGCAAAGCCGCAGAAACCGGAACACTGCAGTCTGCAGAGCCGCAGAGGCAGGAACAAGTCAGACACATTCTACAAACGTGTCTAATGTGAAATATATAAGCATATAAGCAAAACTAGATTTTAGGTCTGTGATGAAAAAGGGCCTCGCGGGGGGCCTCGCAAAATTAAAAAATAAAAAAGATTTTTTTTTTTTTTTTGCGAAGCCCCCCTTCCCGCGAGGCCCTGTGCGACCGCACTGCTCGCACACCCCCTGAGGCGGCCCTGCCTGTTGGCTAGTTTTTGTTTGTAGCCTAATTATTTGTATGCCAGTGTTGGGGAGTTGGCACGTGATTTGTTCTTGGGGGTGTTGGTTGTGTGGGATTTGGGAGAGAGTAGCAGTTTGTTTGTGCAGATTTCTTGTAGTAGAGATTTGTTATTTTGTTTTATTGTTTTGTTTTGGTTACAGTTTGTTTGGTTGTTATTGCTTGTGTTGTGGCTTTGGGGTTTGATGCCTTAAATAATACAGTCTGTGTGTTTTGGGAACCAAAAATCCCCAGGTAGGCGAAGAGGGCAGGTTTCCAATAGGGGGACTTGTCTTGGTATTTTCTTTTTTAGGCGGCTGCAAAAACGTAGGCAGAGACAGGCACTGGCATAGGCGCTTTTGTCCTCTCGGGAGCACGTCTCTGGCTCAGAGGAGTGGCTGTATAACAGGTACTTTTTCTGCCCAGAGAGTTCTAGTGCATAGATACCCCCTACAAGTAGTGGCACGAAGATTGAGGTTTTGAGGTAGTTAGTTAGGACCTGTAGTTAGTCAGGGTGGGGAGGTTCATTGGATCAGACTGTCTTATTATTGGTGTTCACGCTTCATGGTCCCGACATAAGTTTGGTTTGTTTGTAGCCACTGGTACATTATGACCTCTGTTGTGGAGGAATTTGAGCAGTCACCATCAGTGGAACTGATTGATCAGTGTACTAAGGAGCAGTTGTTAGCGATTGCTGAGAAGTATGAGATTGAGATTCCTGTTAGACTGTCAAAAGTGGCGGTCAAGGCCAGTTTGAAGGCAGAGTTGGTGGAGAAAGGTGTTCTCAAGCCAGCTGGGGTACCGCCTCTTAGTTTTGAGCAGCAGAAGGAACTTCTGTTACTGCAGCAGCGTCAAGAGTTGGCTTTGGAGGAACTTAAGCAAAGGACTGAGCTTGCCAAAGTAGAGGTGCAGAATAGAAAGCTAGATTTGGTCGGAGCGGGAAAGTGGCTCAGTTCTGATGTTACTGATGGTACTGGGGATCCGTCTCAGGGGGGTAAATTTGATGTTTTACGTGAACTGCGTTTGCTTCCTCCGTTTAATGAAAAGGACCCCAATGTTTTTTTTTCATTGTTTGAGCGTTTGGCAGATGCAAGGCACTGGAGTAGTAAGGATAGTTGTATGATGTTACAGTGTGTTCTCACTGGTAGAGCCCAGGAAGCGTACTCTGCATTGAGTCCCACGGACTGTAAGGTTTATGTGCGGGTGAAATCGGCAGTGCTTAAGGTGTACGAACTTGTACCTGAGGCGTACAGACAGCGGTTCCGTACGTGGAAGAAGAGGGACAAACAGTCTCATCTTGAATTTTCATGGGATTTAAGTACCCAGTTTACCCGTTGGTGTGTAGCGTCTGGTGTCGATACCTTTGAACAACTCTCTGATCTGCTGGTATTAGAACAGTTTAAAAACTCTGTTCCTGTAAATGTGGCAACTTACATTACACAGCAGGGTGCGGTGACGCCGGGGGAGGCTGCAGCATTGGCAGATGAGTGTGTTGATTCACAAGGGTAACTTCGGTGGTTTAGCTATAGAAAAGGCTCATAGCAGAGAGACTTTTTCTCCTCATCCAAAGTTTGGATCAGAGAGGAGGGGTGATGGTGACACACGGTATAGACAGCCACCTGCATCTGACACACGGTATAGACAGCCACCTGCGTCTGACACGCGGTATAGACAGCCACCGGCGTCTGTCAAAACATGTAACTACTGTAAGCGTTCTGGACATTGGAAGGATGAGTGCCCACTTCTTGGCTCGAGGGGTGGGTTTAAGGCACAAGTAAAACCTGCTCTGCTGGCCAATTCCCTCACCCATGGGATGGTGTCACCATCGGTACCGTCTGCTAAGACCATAGGACAGACATGCCTGGAAGACTATGGTGCGTTTCTTTCTGATGGTTTTGTGTCTTTACAGGGCAGTGACGTTAGGGTGCCGGTCAGGATACTGCGGGACACTGGCTCAATCGATTCGTTTGTGCGTGAGTCGGTGTTGCCTTTTTCAATTGATTCTGACACAGGGGATGTTATCTTGATTCGAGGGATGGGGATGTCTGTGTTCCCTGTTCCTGTGCATAACATTTCTCTTGTTTCAGGTTTGGGGAATGGTGATGTGCAGATAGGTGTGCGTGCTGAGTTGCCTGTTGATGGAGTGGACATCATTTTGGGTAACAATCTGACCGGGGTACGAGTGTGGGCCGATGGGCCTCTCCCTAATGTAGTCACCCAAAAGTCACCTAGTCCAACTTTGTTAGACACTTCATCTGATGTCATTGTGTATCCAGCCTGTGCCGTTACACGTGCCATGACAGCGGCGGGTGACACACGACGACAGGTGACAGGTGTTGAATCGGTTCATGTGGGTTTGATTCTGCCTGAGCAACTCCAGTCCATGTCGAAGGCTGATTTGGTTGCGGAACAGGTGAATGATCCAGCTTTACGGGAACTGTTTGAGAAAGCCGTGCCGTTTGAAGACATAGGTAGCTCGGCGCAGGGATACTGTCTTCATGACGGTTTATTGTTTCGGAAGTGGATACCGCATGGGGATGCTTTCGTGGGTGACCCCATTTTTCAGTTTGTGGTACCATGCAAATTTCATCCATTGGTGTTGCAGACCTGTCATGACAATGTGGCAGGGCATCAGGGAGTGAGGAAAACGTATGACCGTGCGCTGAGACACTGTTTTTGGCCCTGTTTAAAACGTGATATATCCGCATATATCAAAACGTGTCACACGTGTCAGTTAACTGGGAAACCGAGTCAGACCATCACACTGGCCCCGCTCTCTCCTATTCCTGCTGTTGATCAGCCATTTGAACATTTGATTATTGACTGTGTTGGACCATTACCGCGTTCCAAACAGGGACATTTGTATTTGCTTACGGTAATGTGTCAGGTGACCAGATACCCGGCAGCGTTTCCGCTTAGGTCAATAACGACAGTCTGTTGTTAAGGCGCTGACACAGTTCATTTCTGTGTTCGGGGTACCCAGGATCATTCAGAGTGATCAAGGTTCCAATTTCACCTCACATGTTTGCGGCAGTTCTCCGGCAACTGCACATCAGGCACAACAAAGCGTCAGCTTATCATGCCCAGTCTCAGGGAGCGTTAGAGCGTTTTCATCAAACGTTGAAGTCGTTGTTGCGCTCCTATTGTGTGGAGTTAGGGGGTGACTGGGAGGAGGGGCTGCCCTGGCTTCTATTGGCCTCCAGGGAGGTAGTCCAGGAGAGCACGGGGTTTAGCCCTAATGACCTGGTTTTTGGTCACAAAGTCCGTGGTCCCATGGCTGTGTTGAAAGACAGCTGGGACATGACAGAACCCCCTCGGAAATTGGTTGATTATGTCAATGGTTTCAGACGCAGGTTGTTTTTGTCTGTTGAGTGTGCGAAGGAGAAGTTGGGGAGGTCTCAGGGACAGATGAAGATGATCGTCGCACTGAGCTTAGGCATTTTAAGGCTGGCGATCAAGTTTTGCTTTTACAGCCGGTAGTAATGTCTCCCTTTCAGGCAAAGTTCACGGGCCCTTACACTGTTGTGCGGCGGGTGTCTGACCTGAATTATGTTATTGCCAAAGGCAGGAGGACAAATAGGGTGTGTCATGTGAACCTTTTAAAACCCTACTACTCTGGCCATGCTGAAGGGGGGGTGAATAATGGGGAGACTGAGAAGGTTTCTCTTTGTACCACTACAGTGGACAGGTCCACCTCTCCAGTAGCCGGCCCTGAGGAAGGAGTAAACCCGGATGTGGTGTTGCAGGGGCGGTTGAAAAATTCAGAGTCATTGGGGAGGTTGGATGTGATTTTGGCAGATTTGGATGACTCGAAGCGTGTTGAGTTAATAGCTCTGATTAACCGTTATCCTGCTTTATTTTCAGATGTACCCTCACGCACACATCTAATTGAACATGATGTGGATGTGGGAGAGGCAGCCCCAATAAAGCAGCGCTTCTATCGTGTCTCACCCGAGAAACGCAAGCATTTGGACAATGAGGTTCAGTATATGTTGGACAACCAAATTGCCGAATCATGTTCGTCAAGTTGGGCGTCGCCTTGCCTGTTGGTCGGTAAACCCGACGGAAGCTATAGACCATGTACTGACTTTCGTAAAGTGAACAACATTACCAAACCAGATGTGTTTCCTCTTCCCCGCATGGAAGACTGTGTAGATCAGGTGGGATCGGCTACTTACGTGAGTAAGTTTGACCTTTTAAAAGGTTATTGGCAAGTCCCGCTGTCTAAGCGTGGCCAGGAGGTTTGTGCTTTTATCACTCCCTCTGGGTTGTACAAATATTTAGTCATGCCGTTTGGTCTTCGAAACGCCCCCGCTACTTTCCAGCGCCTTATGAACAAAGTAGTGGCTGGTCTGGATGGGTGTGCCGTCTACCTGGATGATGTGGTGATCTACAGCGACACATGGTCTGAACACCTTCAGCGTATCCGGGCACTGTTCAAAAAATTGGTCTGGGCACGGTTGACTATTAACTTGGCCAAATGTGAATTTGCAAGAGCCACTGTCACCTATTTAGGGAAGGTGGTCGGTCAGGGCAGCGTACGCATGGTTCAGGATAAAGTTGTGGCTATTGTAAATTATCCCCCTCCAGCGACAAAAAAGGATTTGATGCGTTTTCTGGGTTTAGTGGGCTATTATCGGAGTTTTTGTCGCAACTTCTCATCCGTAGTCGAGCCGTTGACTAACTTGTTGAGGAAGGACTCCAAGTATGTCTGGTCAGGCAGATGCCAAGTGGCATTTGAAAATGTGAAGGCCCTATTGTGCTCTGAACCTGTGTTAACTGCTCCACGTTTAAATGACTCCTTTTCATTACAAGTGGATGCCTCCAACGTGGGGGCAGGGGCAGTCCTCCTGCAGGCGGATGTGCATGGGGTGGATAAATCGGTGGCCTTCTTCTCGAGGAAATGTAACACCTACCAACTTAACTACTCGGTTATCGAGAAGGAGGCGTTATCACTGATTTGGGCACTCCAACATTTTGACGTGTATCTGGGGTCAGGGGTGACTCCCCTGGTGGCGTACACGGATCATAATCCTTTGACCTTTTTAAAGTCCCTCCAAAATCCCAACCAGAGGTTGATGAGGTGGGCTTTGTTTTTACAGCCCTATTCTTTGGACATTCGTCACATTAAAGGGTCTCAGAATGTGATTGCGGACGCATTGTCCCGCATACCCTAAGTTGGTCCCATGAGGATACCTTGTTTTGCCTCTCTCTATCTGTTCCCCAATCCCTACTGTCTCCTGCTCTCTTAAATAGCTTCTTAGGGCCCTATGTTGCTGAGAGCGGAGGCAGGATGGTGAGGGGAATGGGTGAAGGGTAAAACAATGTTTATTTTTTATTTGAATATAGGGGACAAAATATTGTGTTACTTGAGTTTATGTATGTGTAACAGAGGCAACTCGCCCCTGCCACGAATTCGACCATGCCTTGAGTGGGAGTCGAACCCCAGGCGTCCGCACTGCGGGCGACATCACAAACCGCTGCGCCAAGAAAGGAATTCCCTCCTAAGCGCTCAGTTTGGATGCCTCTGGGGAGTGAGTTTTACACCCGTTACACTCACCCCCCCTAAACTCACACCACCCAAGGCATCCGGGTCACGGCACCAGTGTAACAGAGGCAACTCGCCCCTGCCACGAATTCGACCATGCCTTGAGTGGGAGTCGAACCCCAGGCGTCCGCACTGCGGGCGACATCACAAACCGCTGCGCCAAGAAAGGAATTCCCTCCTAAGCGCTCAGTTTGGATGCCTCTGGGGAGTGAGTTTTACACCCGTTACATATGGATTTAGTTTGGTTAGTCACTTGTATATAAAAATGTAATTTGTTAATAGGGAAGAACCCTTTTCTTTAGGGGGAGGGTGTGACGACCCCCACTCTACCTGCTAAATGGAGAGTCTGACTCACCAGGACGCATGGTGGAGTGGGTGGCTCGTTAACTGTATGAGACTCACCTGTGCAGAGCTGCCTGCACCTCAATATGTGTCTCATTCTAATTCCCTCTCTGTCTGCTTTCTCCACTCCCAGGCACAGGTTGTACCAACACCCAAGCTGCATCCTTTAACATATTGTAACACGGATACTTACACCAAACACACACCACAGCATATCTACTCACTCATCCACACACTGCACTCACCACTGATTCTAATACAAAACATTCCAGTGTTCATGTGCTTATGTTTTTGTGTGGTTAGATAGGTTTAAATAAATCATTCTTTGTTAAATTGTTATCACGTGTGGACTCCCTATTTGTCATAAATTACCTGTTTGTGACACTAGGAATACTGGTATATTTTTGTGTCTGAAGTTTTTTTTTTTAATTGGGGGGGGGGGGGGGGGGGTCTACACAGTCTACATATCCATATCAGTACTACAGGCTACATATCTATTCTGTGTCCTGCTCCGACCGGGTTGTTGGGGCCACAGTGAAAGAGTTCTCTCTTGAATAGAGAAATAATACAACTAGAGAAATATGTGTTTCAAAGAGAACTCTGAGGCTGTGGAAGGTCCTATTGACTGCATTATTAATACTCAACCTTGAGGAACAACACAGAGCAAACAGAGACTCACAGAGAATTCTGAACTGTGGTACATCGCACTGAGAGGGTTCCTGAGGGCTTGATGAGTAATTGGCTTTTATGCCGAACCCAACGGGCACCACGAGGAGAGGGACATGCTGTGGTTGCAGAGACTCTGTACCTTGCCACTTCTCTGGTTTCTTCCATTCCTCCTGGTCAGCAGAACCGTGTGTGTGTGTGTGTGTGTGTTAGACGAGTGAGAGAGCAAGCTAGCTTAGCTAACATTATCTTAGCTTTGTGCATCGTTGTATATATGTAGACCTACTTGTGTGTATTGCGAATGAATGATTATGTTCCTTGTGTGTTTGGGAGGGGGTTATCTTAGCTCTGTTTATTGCGCCAAAAAAATCTAACGTGTGTGTGTGTGTGTTAGACGGAGTGAGAGAGCAATCTTATTCTTCCTGTCATTTCTACCTGCTTCGGTGTCATCCCTTTGTGGATCGCAAGCGGCCAATACCACCACCTAACGCCTTGTGGCCACTATTGCACTCCATTTGAAACAATGTGGTTTGTTTTCTTGGCCGAGCTGCGGCGTGCAGGCGGGGTCTAAATACTCCGGCAATACAAGTGATTACAACGATGCATCGACTAGCCCCCCCCCCCCCCCCGTTCATGTGCAATGCTGGATAACGCTGGATACACGATCGCGACCAGTATTTGGAATGGCGATCAGATAATTGGATTATTCTTTTTGCAGTACATCATAGACAAAGTTATCAATCTTGCGTTGATCCGATAATTCTTTCCCCGCGATCGAAGCGTGTCTGTGTGGTATGTGTGTGTGGTGTGTCCCATTGGTAGTGATCAGATGAAAGATAATACCGATAATCTAGCGTTGATTTCAGATTGATTGTTGATCCAAGCGAGGAATGGCTTGTCTACCTCCTAGTTGTGTTTAGTGAATTTAACTAAAACGCTGTTTTCGCGTCTTTTCCTGGAATTTCCTGGACAATCGACAATGTTATTAGATCCATAGCATTTGTGGAACACCAGAGGGAGCTCCACAAATCATGTTAAACCCAGATTCGGCTCAAACAAGGGACTAAACACGTTTCGCAATTATGCCACATCTATGTGGAACGCCCTACCCACAGCTGTAAAGGAATGTGAATCACTACCCACCTTCAAAACCACTCTCAAAGAACATCTACGGGAGACTGCAATTCAAATGTCCATACCCAACCCCCTCCAATGTACAATTTCCCAACCCACCTACCCAACCCAACCCCCCACCCAACCACCTCCAATGTACAGTTACCCCCCACCTACCCAACCCCACCTCCTCCAATGTACAGTTTTTTCCCCCTCAAATGTATATACTCTCTTTTTAGACTCTTTTTGTATCATAAACGGTACTGTACATTTGTAGATCTGGTATGTCATAAATGTCTAGATGCAACAGTACTGTCTACCTGTATGTCATATATGTTATGATGAATTGAAAATGGGGGACCCATGTAAACGAGACGAAAGTCTTTCTCTGGTCTGCATTCCTTAACAATTGTGTGTATTGAGCTGTACTGTATTGTACCCATTCTGCAATCTGTTAATACAAATTTCAATCAATCAATCACTGAAATGCGGTGGGCTCGTGCACATGATGCTGTCCACACAGACAGCATCATCAACACAGTCTATGTGGCTGACTACCTCCAATCCCCGCTAGAAAATAAGGTGCAGTGACTAATTCCTTATTCTTATGTCATATTCATCACAAACAAACTGTCTCTTCTCTGTCTGGCCCGGCTGACAGATGGCGGCTCATTCTGTATAAAAGCTGTTATTCATTTGTTTATAGGTTTTAACCTTCATATGTTTGATGTCGCCAGACTCATCAGTTGGGATTTGGGTGCAGGTGATATCTGAAGAAAATTAATACCTGTTGAGCATGAGGATAGCAGAAATTCAGAACATATGGCTGAGGAGTATTGTATAATGTGTGATAGCTATATACAATAACACTGTATATACCGTATACATGTATTTATATCTGTATGAATATATTCCTGTTTACATACCTATATACATACCCACTCTGTGCACTGTACACTATACTTTATCTATATCTGTATATATCCCATACATACTCTTATTAGTTATACCACTGACTAATATGGCTTACTAGTACTACCATAGTGTATTTATACTTGTATCGCTGTACATAATAATACTGTACATACTAAGGCTGTCAAAGTTAACGTGGTATTAACGTGTTAAAGGAAAACTCCAACATTTTGGGAAATTAGCTTATTTAACATCTTCCCTGGAGTTAGACAATAAGATACATACCTTTTTCGTCTCTCTGCATGCATTGGGCTTAGGGAACGCCTGGACCGTTAGCCTAGCTTAGCTTCATCACTGGAAGTGGGGCAGACATCTAGCCTAGTTCACTACAGTCAGGAAATATACTCCAAATACAAATCCCAAACGTTCCTGTAAACATGTTGTGACCTGTGTATTTACCACGTCTCCCAGTCACACAAGTCTCCCAGTCACACAAGTCTCCCAGACACACAAGTCTCCCAGTCACATGAGTCTCACAGTCACACAAGTCTCCCAGTCACACAAGTCTCCCAGTCACACAAGTCTCCAAGTCACACGAGTCTCCCAGTCACACAAGTCTCCCAGACACACAAGTCTCCCAGTCACACGAGTCTCCCAGTCGCACAAGTCTCCCAGTCACACAAATCTCCCAGTCACACAAGTCTCCAAGTAACTTGTGTGACTGGGAGACTTCTGTGACTAGGAGACTCATGTGACTTGGAGACTTGTGTGTCTGGGTGACTTGTGTGACTGGGAGACTTGTGACTTGGAGACTTGTGTGACTGGGAGACTCGTGTGACTGGGAGACTTGTGTGACTTGGAGACTTGTGTGACTGGGAGACTTGTGTGACTGGGAGACTTGTGTGACTTGGAGACTTGTGTGACTTGTGTGTGTTTGATGCCATGGTGAGGCAGATGCAGGTGAGGCAGATGCAGGTGGGAGGGTGGGGGGTGGGAGGGAGCGTGATCCCAGGGCCCCAAGGGCAGATCCGCAGTGCAGGTTGGATGGCAACATAAAAACACATACTATGCTGAAGTACGTACCCAAAGAAGAAGCATCCCATGAGAATATGCCGGGTCTGTAAGCAAAAAGGCATTAGGCGGGAAACCAGATCATACTGCTCAAAGTGTGGAGTCCCCCTGCATCAAGAGTGTTTCACACTCTACCACACAAAGAGATTATGCTAGCTGAGTTATCAGGAAGGGTACAACTCTATCAGCTGAGTAACAATGTTCATCAAAGTGTTGAGTGCTACAGTGTAGGTTAGTTTATTAGGACAAGTGCATGACAGTAAGGTTAGATATATATATATCTATTTTTTCAGATAATGGTTGAAGAAGTGCGTCTTTAGTCGACGGCGAAAGATTGGACGGGTTTCAGCTGTTCTAACTGGGGTGGGTAGTTCATTCCATCATTGTGGGGCAAGGACTGAGAATAGGCGGCTTCTCCTTGATGACCCTCCCGGAGCTCGGATAGGAGTAGGTCTGAGGCGGCCAGAAGATGCAGAGCGTAGGGGTCTTGAGGGTGTGTAGTTGGAGACCATTGACCGGAGGTAGGCGGGAGCGGTTCCCTTTGCTGCACGGTATGCTAGGTTGAGGGCCTTGAAGCGGATTCGTGCAGCCTGTATAGTAGTATAGTCAAGTGTATAGTGTCTTGTAAATAGTGTAAGTATTTCACAATATAGGTATTACTGTTTGTACAGAACAAAGGTGTTGGCACATGGATATATTTGGAACACTATTCTTGATCGACTTTCAGAGTAGCAATGGTGGTCTCGCTTGTCAATGCCGTTCATCATTGTCCTGGTGTTAGCTGCTGATCATTTTCACATATTTTCACAGAGTACATATGGCTCACTTTACTAACTAGCACACTTTACATGTAAATATGTGTTCTGATCCACAAACGCAATGGTTATCGGCCATTTTGCCAGGTCGAAACTAATGCACTTGAATATGTGCCTAGCCGTGGGTAGGAGGGACTTGTTGAGGCAACGTCAAATTTTTTGGTGGGATACTTTTCAAGCTACTTCCTATGAATCATGGTGATATCAGAAAAACGCATTCAGAGATGAATGGCCTTCGAACTTTGTGGAGAGTTTCACACCGGTGAGTTAAACAACTACAACCCTACCCAGAATGCATTGTATTCCATGGCCCCCCTCTCTATAGACCACCGCAACACTTCCGGGATTCTGAAATCAGGGAGGAGATTGCGGGGGGAGCATATGAATGAATGTGGACGAGAGCCGTGATGTAAGTGGTTGCCGATACGGCTGTGGGGGTGCTAGAGACATAATCGAATAGACGTGTATGCGCCTCACTCTCCTGAACACAGTGTGACCCATTCCTAATCGATCAGAACTAAATTGGCAGAGAAAAAGCCCATTTTAAAGCACCTATTCCGCATGGACATGCGCAGATTGCCCATGGAGTCTGGACGACGCGAGATGACGCACGAATGAATGTGGACTGTTCCATCAGAGGGGCGAGCTTCGGTGGCCAGTGTCCTTTCAGCCGAACAGGATAATGAAAACATTATCCCACTAAATGGCCAGACGCGTCTTATGGCGACATCTACAATTACCTCATTGAGTCTCCAGGTAGACTAATGTTTATATTTAAGTGCAGCGGTCTGTAGCCACTCATATTACCACCGAAGCTCCGCCCTCTGATGGAACAGTCCACATTCATTCGCATGTCCGCATGTCCATGCGGAATAGGTGCTTTAAAATGGGCTTTTTCTCTGCCGATTTAGTTCTGATCGATTAGGAATGGGTCACGCCGTGTTCAGGAGAGTGAGGCGCATAAACGTCTATTCGATCATGTCTCTAGCACGCCCACAGCCGTTTCGGCAACCACTTACATCACGGCTCTCGTCCACATTCATTCATATGCTCCCCCCGCAATCTCCTCCCTGATTTCAATGTAACGCGGAAGTGTAGTGGTCTATGGGGACATTAACACCTTGCGTCAAGCTCTTTTGTTATGTCAATTTGTTGGAAGCCTCACATAAACCATGTAATGTTGGGGGTCAAGGTATTGGCTGAACCAGGAAGGAAAGGCTACATCAAAATAACTGTTTTGTTTCATAGTGTGACTTGTCGTACAGACCTTGTAAGTCTAAAAGCGAAATGACTAAATGTAAATGTATTAAAATGGGGGACCCTGATATAAACAAGACGAATCAAGTGAAAGAGTTAACCTTCTGTAGTGTGGTAGTGAAAGGTTAACCTTCTGTAGTGTGGTAGTGAAAGGTTAACCTTCTGTAGTGTGGTAGTGAAAGGTTAACCTAGTTATATGAGTACTGGCTAAGCGTCCGGCTCTTAAGCCATACCGAGATATACCTCATCTCATGTACCTATTGTACTCCATCAACGAATAAAAAACCAAATACACCCACCACCTGCCAGGGCCCGCCCCTTTAGTGGCGTACTATAAAGTACTAGGCGTGGTCACCACTCACTCTTCCTCGGAAAAAATCGTTTCCAGGAAAAGATTCCCCAAGGGAACTCAGGGCACGCTAAGAGCGGGACGCTTAGCCAGTACTCATATAACTAGGTTATATACATAACCTGTCGTTATATATCGTACTTGCATCGCGTCCCGCTCTTAAGCCATACCAAGATATGGGGTAGAGCGGACGCGAGGCGCGACAGATGCACCCCCTGAGGACCCGTAAGCCCACATCAAGGGGGAAGGGGAGTCCCGTCACCCCATCCTTCCTAATGAAGAGGGGGCGCAGTCAACTCCACCCGAATGCGAACAAGAGGGAACTAGAACCCCTTGAACACACAGCACAGGCGGAACCACGTGTGACACAACACACTGTGGCCCATACCCACACACCCCTGCTACCCCACCAAAGGACGGGAAGCAGGAGAGGCCACAGACCTCAGAACCGCCTGGGAGACAGAACCCCCGGTCATGTCCATGAGGTAAAACCTTACGAAGGGACCCGGGGAGGACCATGAAGCTGCAGCACAGATGTCCTCCACCGAGGCCCCACCCAGCAGAGCGGCAGAGGCCGCCACCCCACGAGTGGAGTGCGCCCTGACGCCCCCAGGGGGAGCCAGCCCGGCCAACGTGTAGCAGAGGGCAATGCCCTCGCACAACCAATGGGACATGCGCTGTTTCGATAGTGCCTTACCGGCACGAGAACCACCGTAACAGACAAAAAGCTGAACGGTAGCCCTGAGGCCCTGAGTACGACTGAGGTAAATCCCCAAAGCACGGACCGGACATGACAGGTGAAGGCCCGCCTCCAACTCACTAGCGTGAGGAGGCGGATGAAACGCCTGAACCACAATATCCCTGGAGCGGACAGGCACTCTGGTCGTACCGAGAGAGCACAAAGCTCACCCACGCGTTTAGCGGAGGTGACGGCCAGCAAGAACGCGGTCTTGAACGACAGCTGTCCCAACGGCGCATGCTCAAGAGGCTCAAACGGGGCCAAGGACAACCGACCGAGGACCAATTGAAGATCCCAACTCGGAGCCAAAGAGCGTTTTACCGGCTTAACGCATCGAGCGCCAAGCAGGAAACGCTTCACAAGAGGGTGGCTGAACAAAACATCACCCTCAAATCCCTCATGATAAGAGGATATAGCTGCTGCATATACCCTCACCGTCGAAGCCGACAGTCTATCAAGGAGAGACTGGAGGTAGACAAGGACAGCATCCAGGGGGCAGGACACCGGGCCCCTGCCCCCCGCCTTACACCACTCTTGGAACATACGCCATCTGCCTGCGTAAAGCGCGACAGTGGAGGGAGCATGCGCATTCCGGATGGTATCAACCACAGAAGGGTCCATCCGCTCCAGATTTACCCTCTCACCAGCCACACCATCAGATGTTGGCCAAACACCGGGTACTGAAACAGCGACCCGTGTGCTTGAGAGAGGGCCGTCGCCGACCAAGGAATAAGCCATGGCGGAGCTACCAGTAGCTGGATCAGGACCGGGAACCACACTGCCGTGCCCCGGTCCGGCGCGACCAGGATCACCGTCCTGCGCTCCCTCCGTATCCACTCCAACAGCTGACTCAACAGCTGTAGAGGAGGAAAGGCGTACAGAAGGCCGGGCGGCCATGGAAACATCGAGAAGGCATCCACCCCCAAGGGGGGATGATCTGCCCGACTGACCGAGAACCACAAGGAACACTTGTGAGAGCGCCGGCTCGCAAACAGATCCACTGAGGCCTCCCCGAAGCGATCCCAGATCTGTCTGACTATATCGTGGCACAGTTCCCACTCGTCGCAACGAGGACCGCCCGAGACATCATATCCGCACCCACATTCTCCACACCAGGGATGTGGAGCGCCCTCAGACTGCGCAGCCTGCGAGATGCCCATAGCCAGAGTTCGACCGCCGCCCGGTGCAGGCGGATGGATCGAGTCCCACCCTGCCTGTTGATATACGCCGCTGCCGTCATACTGTCCGTTCTGACCAGAACGTGCTCGCCTACCACCAGGTGGACGAACCGTTTGAGGACCAGGAGGACCGCCCTCAATTCCAACACATTGATGTGCAGGGTAAGCGTCGGTGAAGACCGTGACGTGTGAGCGCCTGCTGCCCATGGGGACCCCAATGGTGAGGATACCAGGCCTCCTCCAATGGGCGAGATCTCCCCATATCGACAAAGGAACCGTCAACCGCTTCCATTTGTCCCTCACCGAGTCTATTCCCATACTGAAGAACCACCTCTGTATCCTCCTCATGAAGAGGAGGCCAAGAGGAACCACCATGTGAGCAGATGCCATCATACCGAGCAGGCGCATCACTTGCAGCGCCGTGACCGTCCTTCCCAGACGGAAATCCCAGAGCGCATGTAGGATAGACACCCTCCGTTGCTCCGAGAGGGTTACAATCATGGGCCTCGACCTCAACGTCAAGCCCAAGTACTCCACCTGTTGACTGGGAAGAGGCATACTCTTCTTCCAGTTCACAGCAAAACCCAGCCTGGTGAGGAATTCCACCACCAGCCTGGTATGAGACCTGGCAACCTCCTCCGACCGGCTGAGGAGTAGAATGTCGTCGAGATAGAATAGAACCCGTATTCCCCGACGACGTAGAGGCTCCAGCGCAGTCGCTACGCACCTGGTGAATGTGCGGGGAGCCAGAGAATAGCCGATCGGCAACCTCTGGTACTCGTATGCTACGCCCTGAAACAGGAACCGTAGGAACTTCCTGTGAGGAGGGAAAATCGGGATGTGAAAATACGCATCCTTCAGGTCTATGGAGGTGAACCAGTCTCCCCTTCTGACAGCAAGCAACAGGAGTTTGACGGTCAACATTCTGAATGGTCTCGCCACAATCAGACGATTGAACGCGGACAGATCCAGTATAGGTCTGACCCCTCCCGTTTTTTTGGGCACCAGAAAATAACGGGAGTAGACGCCTGACATCGCGTCCTCTCTCAGGGACCACGACTATAGCCTGCTTCGCCAACAGAGATCGAATCTCGTCGGCCAGGGCTGTCACTGCTTCTGACCCTGACAATAGGGTCTGCACCAAACCTGAAAACGGAGGGTGGGGTTGTGCGAACTGCAAAACAAGCCCCTCCCTCAACGTTCTCTCTATCCACCCCTCCAAACGGCATTCTTGTCGCCATATGTGATAATAATCCCACAGCGCACCCGCCGTCAACTGACGCTGGGCCGCAAGGAACAGTAGATAGGTGGCCCGGTCCCTCCCGTTGTGCGAAACACCCAAGGGGGGACCCCGACAGAAAGGGCCGGTTTGATACGGGAGAAGCTGCCATAAAACTGGTTGACACACACTCCCCCCCTGAACACCCCTCTAGCGCATGCTGAGTTGTTCTACAGCTAGACATGCAAGGCGTGAGGACCCCATGGGTTCCTACACGCCGTAGCCCTGCAGTGATATTGCTATCACCCAAATCACGCTCGCCTCTTCTTTGCAGACCACTGCCGCTCTCACGGGAGTGGGAGGCATCAGCGTGATACCCCGCCTGGCGAAGGCGAGGCTGGGGTAACCCTTGCTGAGCATTCAACCGAAGAGGCCTCGAGTCCCCCTGCTGACCACTGTAAATAGTGGCAGCCGTAACACCAGGCTCACCCATCACACAACGTGTGGTGCAGGAGCCACGCGACAGCACAACATTCTCACGGACAGACCCAGGCTCAGCCATCAACTGGGTGTCAGCCCCTGTCCCCATGAGAAGCGAAAAGTGGGGCCGCATGCGCTTCAAAGAAGGTTCGCGGCCCGCAGCCAAAGGAAAACGATCAGAGCCCCGCTTCCGTGGGTAACGGAGAGAGGAGTGAATGGGGACCGGGCTGCTCGCGGCAGAATGACGACGGCTTGTATTTCCCAAGCCGAGTAGACCCAAAATGGCCGATCCCTCGGCCGCCAAGGCTGTCGGCCTTGTGGACCCCTGTTGACTCTCCGCCCAGGGTACCACTGGCGGGGGAAACATGGCCGCCTGTCGAGGGCCTCGCCACAGTCGCTGACGAGGCCGTGCGCCAACCTCTGGCTGCATAGCGTGAGACGGTGTGGGACCCAGATCAACAACCGCCTGCGCCTCCGCAGAACGACCAAAAAGTCCTTCTGTGGAAAAAGGAGCCGTGAGGAGAGAAAATCTATCTTCTTCCCCAAGAGGAGATTGCTCCAACCAGATATGCCTATTAACAAACGTTGATAGCATCCTAATCCTCCCCGCAGTTATAGCTTGCGACTGAGTCAAGATCTCTATAACACCACAAACATGCAAAATGTTTTCAGTGTCGGCTGGTCCCGTAGCCCCACTACCCGACGCTAATGTGGACAGGTAAATAGTCAGCTGAGCCATAACACTGGCCGCCGCTAAATACCATCCTGCAGCAGTATAGCTCTCATCCGTCCATACTGCCACCCACCGAGCCGATTCGCTCTCAAGCATCGGCCGGGTGGGACATCGTTCAACCACGCCGGGGCACAGGATCAAAGCTACCTGGCTACTTAGCCACGGTACACCAGGCTTGCACCCTGTTGTCAACCCATTTACCCGTAAAAAGGGTAAATAGGACTCAGCAAAACCCCCCACATTAGCTACCGACTGACCTTCATTAATGAACCGGGCAAGAGGAGGGAAAAGCGGCAACATCCCACGGCGGGGAACATTAGAACAGTGACCCATTTCAGCATTAGCATTAGCAGTAGCATTAGTGTTAGCAGCTTTTTGGCACTCAACGCATGGCAATTAATGTGTTAATTGCGTGCATGTGTGCGAGAGGTCGATCAGTGACAACACTTAGGTTAGCCAGTTAACGTGAGCTAGATGGAAAGACAATGTAACGTTACTAGTGAAAAAGTTATTTACCTTGGAATACTCCTGTGCCAACTTGCTGTACTTTGCTTGCAGGTCTGCAGCCATTATTGCTGGATTATGAATAGCCCCAACTTTAGCAAAGGTAACATTAAAGCTAATTTTTTTTTTTTTTTTTTTGTGTTTATCGCTTTTCTGGTCAAGCATGACCGACAGAAACAGGTTGAAATGGGATGTAGAGCAGGGGAAGACATTCTGAGAAATGACGGCGGGTCCGGGAATCGAACTCGTGTCCCCCAGATCCGTGACGAGCACGGTTTTTCCCCGACGCAGAAATAGCGTCGAGATATGCGGTGAGCTACGGGAGCTCCCCTAAAACTAGCTTTTCAGCTAGCTCTTCAGCTAATGCAAATAACACCAGCAAGCAAACACATCAGAGCTCCCCGTCACACCGCTCTGTCCGGACGATGGCATTTAAGAAAGTATCTGCTGTTAAAATGACAAACAGCATTGACACTTTAATTCACGGTCAATTAAAAACACGTTTGTTTTATAATGCTCACTCTCAGCAGGAGGATACTGCATGTGTTGTTGTTGTTTTATAATGCTCACTCTCAGCAGGAGGATACTGCACGTGTTGTTGTTGTTTTATAATGCTCACTCTCAGCAGGAGGATACTGCACGTGTTGTTGTTGTTTTATAATGCTCCCTCTCAGCAGGAGGATACTGCACGTGTTGTTGATAAATGACGTTATAATGGGATCGGAGCAGAGCATGTGAGCGGAGCGGCCGAGAAATCCGCTCTTCGCTCGGGACGGCTTAGGTCCGCTCTCAATCGCTCATGTTGCCCCCCCCCCCAAGCCGCTCTCAACTCGCTCACCGCCCACCTTCATTTGACAGCGCTCGGCGCTCCGGCCCGCTCAGCGGTTCTTTTTTATTTTTTTTTGGAGCATGATGTAAATTAGCTTGATTTGACCAAACAGTCTGCACCCCTTAACACATTCCCTGCCACGGTTCTATCCATCAATGTAGGCTCACTGCCACCACTCTAAACCTATGGAGATGTTCACCTTCTTTTACATTACTATGGCCCATTCAACATTGATTATCTATCGTTCAGGATGTAGGAACGTTATACTTTTTCATTAATAGATTCTTCCAGGGCGAGCTCCAGTAGCTCACCGCGTACCTCGGCGCTATTTCTGCGTCGGGGACAACCGTGCTCGTCACGGATCTGGGGTACACGAGTTCGATTCCCGGACCCCTACTTCCCCTACTCTATATCCCATTCAACCTGTTTCTGTCGGTCATGCTTGACCAGAAAAAGCGATAAACGCTAAAAAATAAAGTAAAAAAAAATAAAAAGATTCTTCCAAAAATACTTTCTAGAATATAAGTATGTTTTTATCGTTTTCTGCAGTAATTCATAGAATGTGAGTTATAGGCATAAACGCATATATAGATTATCAACTGCCGTTTATTCCCGATACTATGTTATGCTTCATCATGCGCGGATGAAAGGGGGGGGGGGTCGTTGTCACCGGTATGGCTGTCCGCAACATGTCATTAACACATTGGGTGCCATGCAGTAGGCCCATCTGTACCACTCTCTGCCAGTGCTGTAACCCTATGGAGTGGCTCACCTTCTTTGCAGGGCTATAACTTTTTAAATATTATAGCTATATGCTATATGTAGTATGGGTGATATATTGATCAGATCGGTTTGCAGTGAAAAGAATAAACAATTGGGCTGGAAATAACGTTATATTCCTCTTACCGTGCGTCAATGAGACTGGCGGTGAAAGATCCCAGGTATAGGACGTCGATCGCCTAGGTCCATTTCCGGTTTGTATGTCGCAATAAACGCCGAAATCATATCGATTATTACGTTTATAAAGCGATCGATATGTACTATTGTGTCTGTCGCGAATCATGCAACAATATCTGACGGCCGGATGAATTTAATGGACGCACAGCAGTCATATCCTGTTTACCAGTGTAACTCGCCCGACCATCCACTAGGCGCCGGTATTGAGCTGTCGTTTTTTTTAGCCGTAGGGTCCAGCTGCAGCGCCGGAGGTGTATATATGAATTATGAATGCCATGGCGAAAAAATGAAATATTTATCTCAATATCGCTGTACAGCGTGGTCTGGCGGTATAAGCATGGCGGGCAATAACGTTTTAAAGCGTTTCCGGCCGTGGATGTGTTAACAATTGTTTGTATTGAGCCGTATTGTATTGTACCCATTCTGCAATCCGTTTTCAACCATTCTACTAGCTGTCTAGCTTTACTATGCTAATGTGCGCTAGCCTAGCCGCAATGCTAAGTGTTCATACTGGCAGATCCCATTCACGTTAGCATGTAAGCTAACAACACCAGCGCTCTTTTTGTGGGACTAAACTCTCTGCTCTGGGTGGTACATTGTGTTGATGTTGGTTTCGTTTCATCAATAAATGAGGCAGAACACAGTGCACTGGGCCCCTTAACACAATCCCGCCCAAGCACGGATATCTCCGTGATTCGATTCCACCCGTTGTGGACAGAAGCACGGACATGTCCGTGGGAAGGTTGTTTTGGCTTTATTCCATTTTAATAACCTATTCAAGGTCGCCGAGCGGCACTGCAGATTTACCCTACTCTTTGAATTCGCCAACGTGCATTACCGGCCAGATGCTCTTAGGGGCGCTGTCGCCAGAGTGTGCCCTGTGGCTGAACGGTGGACTATTTTTTTTTACTTTCAATGGAGTTTTCAGTTAGCTCGATTCTGGATGTGCAGCCTGTAGCTTGGATTACGTTTTGGATCGCAGAGTTCACTATGCAATAAGGGGATTTATCATCAGCCAATGGACATATCGATCTACCAGATGGCGATCGATAACGGGGAAATGCTCGGGGGGATTCCACCGGCCCACGGTAAGATCTTTTTCACGTAAAGTACATCCCGATCGGGCCTTGTTTTGATAGCCATCCATCCGATCAATGAATGAGGCTAACGCGGTTATTGGTAATCAATAATCAGAAACGACGTCCCCCGCCCCCCCTTTCATGCATACATGCTTGAGGATCGTGCCGATCATATACAGTTTGAGTTATTTCTGTAGCATATGTATAACGGAAATGCCGGCGGCGGCACCAGCGCTCTTTTTGTGAGACTAAACTCTCCGCTCTGGTGGTACATTGTGTTGATGTTGGTTTCGTTTCATCAATAAATGAGGCAGAACACAGTGAATGTATCCTTTTTTTTTTATTGCACTGTTTGTTTCTTGCTGAAAATAAATGTAGCTAAATAGTTCCCGAGGTGATTTAAAGATGGCGGATTTGTGTTTTGACTTAGCAGGATGTGTAGTGACTAGTGACGGTTCACCCTTCTGATTGGTTGAAAATGGCCTTCATCAGGCGGTTAGGTGGCCGAGCGGAGATTGCGTTCGTCACCAACCCCGGAGCTGTGAGCTGAATTCGCCTGTTCGAATCCAGCTCACAGCTCCGGGGTTGTCACCAGCTTGGCTGGCCGTCTGCACTAATACAATTGGCTGTATTAGAGGGTGGGAGAAGCTGGCGGGGTGGGTCCGGGTCGTTGTAAACAGCGACTCCTACAGTTCGGTCGGGGCGCCTGCTAAGCGCGGATAGGACTTGAGGGGGATAGTGTGGTCCTCCCACACGCTACGCCCTCTCGATGAGAATCCGCGCTGCCAGGTGAAAAGAAGCGGTGATTGGCTGGACGTGTGTCGGAGGAAGCACGTGGTAGCCTCCACTCTCCCAGATGATCTGACTGTGGGGGGTAAGTGCGCAGCGACCAGGAAGGGACTGGGAATTGGCATACGACTAACATTGGGATGGGAGAAAATCTGAGGAAAATGGAGGGGGAAAAAGATAAAAAAAAAAAAAAAAAAAAAATGGCCTTCATCTTTGAACTACATCGCCACCTATTGCTTTGGCATTGTACTACATTGTGCCGTGTTGGTCAGGACTCCCTGGAAGAAGAGATCTTGTATCTCAATGGGACATTCCTGGATAAATAAAGGATAAATAAAAATAAAAATTTATATTATCGATTTAAACCACTGTGTGATCGTGTGCACTGAGCGGCTCGGAGCGGAGGAGAGCTCTCGCTCCGGAGTCCCTCTGACCCATTTTAAAGCCCACTCCGCGCTCACATGCTCTAGATCGGAGCATAGCTTTGACGCGTACTCGCCGATACCGATACCACCATTTTAGGCTGTATCGGAGGCATTTCCGATACTGGTATCGGTATTGGAACAACTTTAATTCCTAATGCTTATAAATATGAACTAAAAACTGCAAAGCTTCAAAATGCACATATGAGACACATAATGCACAATTCCGAGTCACATACTGGTCTGACCTGTAATATCCATCATAGTACCAGTGAATGTGGTCTCTGTCTGGGAGTCTTATCGGGCTCTGTGCTGCTGTCTCTATTATGATGTGCAGAGGTGCTGTGGACCATGGTCTGCCTCCCCAGATACCCCCCCCCCTCTGTCCTCCCGACAACCCAGCAGGCCTCATGTTTGCTGCAGGTGCAGAAACTGCTCCCAAAGCCATTCGACTCTGGTTGAATGGAAAAGGATGACAGAGAGAGAGAGAGAGAGAGAGAGAGAGAGAGAGAGAGAGAGAGACACACAAACTGACAGAGACAGTGACAAACTGAGGAGAGATGGAGGGTGGCAGCAGCTGAGCAGTGTGGGTGGAGGGTGAGGTGTGGTGAGAGAGCGAGAGATTAGATACACAAGTCCTAATCGATTTATTCCATAAAACTCCTTTCAAACCTCTGTCCTCAGCAAGCAACAGAATATCCCTCATAGCACAAATGAGATCCAGTGTAGGGAATTGTGCTTTACCACATTGTTGTCTTGCTGGCATTTATACTGAATAAATGTATGCCACACCGATTCATTTATTTTTCATCGGAGTGAAAACATGTTGACCCTGGACCCAAGGAATACCTTTGGGGAAGCAGGTTCCCAAACAGTAGCACACACAGAGGATGGAAGGAATAACAAGGGAATATTTCTACAAATAGCCTACAGTATAGAAAATGGAAAATGTAGGCGGCTATGTGGTGCAGTGGGCAAGGCGCTCACCACGAATACTGGAGACGCTGGGTTCGCCTGTTCGAGCCCAGTGCTCCACATTGCTTTCAGTTTAGCTGGTCGTCCGTACTAATACACATTGGCAGTATTAGGGGGTGGGAAATTGATGGGTGGGGATCGGGCGTTGTGGACAGCGACTCCTACAGGTCGGTTGGTGCGTCTGCGCAGTAGAATCAGGAAGCGATGGGGGCGGCGCCCCTCCAAAGCACAGACCCCTGACGCTGAAAGATCACGCCGCGCAGGTGAAAAGATGCGACTGCTGTTACCTCGAGTATCGGAGGGGACTTGTGCTATGTATGACTTAGTCCACATGGCAGCCGGCTTGTGGGAGGCAAGAAACGGCGTTCGAGACAGGGGAGGGTTGAATTGGATGATACGAAATTGGGATGGGAGAAAAATAGAAAAAGTGGATCAAAAAAATAAATGGGAAATGTTGTTTTGCTTCAGCTTGCCGACAGCCGGCTGGTGCTGGTGTGACAACTAGCTGTGGGAAAATGACTAAGCTACTTCTAACAGCTACACTGTTATATTATAATGCTAAAATGGCATAGGCTATCACACATTCCAATTATAGGTGGATGGTTACATACACTTCTCACTACAATGTGAAAAGGGCAGGGTTTGTCATGCACTATTAATGCTGGTGTACATGTGTCGCTCACACAATGTGCAATACTATACCTAAGTGTCATGCCCAACACAGGGGCCAACCTGATTATATCAAAGACACTGCATACAACAAAAACACTGCTCAAAACGGCTTTAGCTGCCTGCTGCGCCTGCGCTGTGATCACAGCGCATGCGCATCATGCACCCAATGCCAGAAATAAAGCTGTGTTGACCAGTTTATAAAAATTATTTAAAATGTTTATTAGCAACGCCGAGCTTTCAAACCATTGCGATTATCTGTCCAAGACCCTCATGCAACTGTGAGTACCTTTGAAATTTCTCTGTGATACTTGTATAACGAACGGTTCGGGTAGGACCAGTTCTTCATGGTAAATCTAGGTTGGTTTCCTATTGAGGAGCAAGGGACGGTGGTGTAGTGGTTAACACTGTCGCCTCACAGCAAGAAGGTCCAGGGTTCGATTCCTGCTTGGGGACCAGGTTTCCGCATCGCCAGGTACCCAGGTGGGGTATCTCCCAGGCCTTTCTGTGTGGAGTTTGCATGTTCTCCCCGTGCTCGCAAGGGTTTCCCCCCGATAAGATAAACCCAATGGAAAAACATGCACAACAACAAGATCGCTAACGCTGTGGCGTCCTTGACGAAGACGGACAGGAGCACTTGGATTGGTCCCCTGGCGCGGCTCACGTTGACGCCTGTCTGCTCCCGGCTGCCCTTGGGGGGGAAGGACGACGGGATGGGTTAATTGCAGATACGAATTGCATGCATGCATCGCATGTGTGCCGATTGATGACCTCTGAGCAGGTCCTAAATTATAAGGGACTGTGGATTCACTCGGCCAAACCTTGTTGGCGTGCATCACAGTCACGAAAGGTGCTATCTGTTGTCTGGACCCTGCACAGCAAAGGACCTAGCACTCTACAACATCAAGGGACAGCAATGTACCAAGCACTGGCTGGACGTTGTATAAGCTGAATAGCTTTGTACATGGACACAAAAAGAAGAAGGGTAGCAGTGCTCTAGAGAGGGGATAAAGTTCAAGTTTCTTTATTAGTTGTCATACAGAAGTACTATTATACAAAATGCTTCTTTCTGTTTCGCTCCAGATACTGTGCTAGGCAAAAATAGATAATAAAATAAGTATAGCAAGTATAAAATAGAAGTCAAGTACGTAGACAAAAATGTTCAGTATATACATATATACAATGCTCTATGTAGAGTAGAAGTAACTGAGTTACCATACAATATACTATACGTGCAAAGCAGAAGTGGGATGAGGTACAATTTAGGTACAATATAATTTACATTAAGGTGTAATGAGGTATGGGTTGTAGTGCAAATTCTTTACAGATAAATATAAAGTGTGTGGATGTGTGTGCTGTGAGTGCATTTGATGGTTGTTACATAGTGTTATTGTTCGTTGAGCATCCTGATGGCCTGGGGATAGAAGCTTCTTCTGAGTCTTTCTGTGCTTGCCATGAGACTCCTGTATCGCTTGCCTGACTGCAGCAGTTCAAAGAGGCAGTTGTTTGGGTGGCTCGAGTCTTTGATAATTCTCTTAGCCTTGTTGTAAATGCCCTGGAGAGTGGGAAGCCCCCCTCCAATTGTGCGTTCGGCTGAGCGGGCCACTCTCTGTAGTCTGCTACGGTCTTGTGCGGTGCTATTCCCAAACCAGGAGGTGATATTGCCAGTCAGTATGCTCTCTATTGTGCATGAGTAGAAGTTCTTAAGGATCTTTTTTTTTTTTTTTTTTTATATAAATGTTTTTATTTTCAATTTTCAACACAGAACAAGACATCACAATACAATACCGTCAATAATAATAAAAATAATGACACTAACAACAGTAATAACATTACAAGACAGGCACACAGAAAAGAAAAAAGACAATAAAAATTAAATAAGGAAATGACAATAGAAAATAAAATAAAATAAGTGTGGCTTTCACGTGTGCACCTTATCTCGTGTGCTATATATACGTGTGTTCTACCTACCCATATGTGCGTGTGCTTTACCTATGTATATGTTTTATGTGTACATGCATATATGTGTGTTGTGAACGTGTGCATATGACCGTGTATTCCCTAGTAGCCCAGAGTGCATGTACAGTACTACTGCAGCCAAGAAGACACGTACAGTATCAATGTAGTCAAGTGGGCCTGTACAGTATTATTATAGTCAAGAGGGCATGTACAGTATCACTGTAGTCAAGTGGGCATGTACCGCATTGCTGTAGTCAAAGGTATACGTACAGCATTACTGTAGTCAAGAGAACATGTACCGCACTACTGTAGCCAAGAGGACATGTACAGTATCAATGTAGTCAAGTGGGAATGTACAGTACTACTGTAGTCAAGTGGACATTGAAGAGTTTATCGCCGGCCACTAGAGGGCAGCGTCTTACCAGTATCCAACCGGATATGCCGTGCACTACGCTGAGCAGCCATCTTAGTTGTCATTCTTCACTTCGCCTCCTGCAGAGACGTTCGTTCACTCATTCATGTGAGATGCTCTATGCACCATTACTGTTCATACATATTATATATTATATTATATATGCATTATATAGATATATATATTTATGTGTTACTATAGTGTGATTGTGTATTCAGGATATACTTTGTCAGCTGACTGTGCTGTCTGTGTCTGTTTCAGGGTGTCTTCATCTTTGTCTTTTATTAAATACTGAAACTGACATTGAGGAGTGTGTTTCTTCATGAAGACACCATGGTCGTCGTTGGATGCTCTGTCCCCGCCTGTGAGTTCACATCCGGCGACGTGTCTGAAGCACTCGCCATTGCTATGTTGAACAATCATGGACTCGCCCACCAGCACGCAGCGCCTGTCATGGCCGCGCCGGCCCAGGCCCCAGCCCCTCGCGGCCCGAGACTCGATCGGCCCAGGGTTGACGTGGGCGTGTCTATAGAGGAATGGAATGTGTTCATCCGACGTTGGGACGTATTCTGCACCGGCTCAGGCATAGAGGATGCCCAGGCCCCCATCCAATTGTTTCAGTGCGCCGGGCCTGTGCTTGGAGACAGCCTACTGAAAGCCGCCCCCGGCGCCGCTACCGGACCTTTGCAGGACCTGATCGCCGTCATGCGCTCTCTGGCTGTCATCCCGGTCGCTACATGCGTCCTGCGCACTGAGCTAATTCAGCTACGTCAGGAACGAGACGAGACATTCCGCGCACTCGCTGCCAGAGTGCGGGGCAAAGCAGAGACATGCGCATACAGTGCGGCATGCGTGTGTGGTGCGAACGTCGACTACACCGACCACATTGTCCGCGATGTCCTGCTCAATGGCATTTATGACTCGGACATACGCCGCGAGACGCTGGGGACGACTGACATCCTAGTCAAGCCTGTTAACAAGGTAATCGCGCTCGTCGAGAACAAGGAGATGGCCCGTAACGCTCTCCCGTCGTCCTCCCTGTCAGCCATGTCGTCATTCCGGCGCCTTAGGACGACTCCACAGACGAGCCCCGCCCCGAGCCCTGCGGACGGGGCTAAACGTGCGTCATGCCCGGAATGCAAGAGCGTCTTTAACATTTTCACGGAGGGGCCTCGCGGGTGGAATCCTAAGCCTCACCAGGTGTGCATCGGCTGCTACAGGGCCCGCCGACAACAGAGGCGTCAACAGCCACCATCCGACGGTCAACAGGCCGCCGTGGGGTCGGAGCTGATCTCCCAGGTCTCATCGGTGCAAGCTGGAGCCCGCCCTGGCCGACGTTGCGGGAGCCATCGCCGACGCCACGCCCCTACGTCGCATGGCTGTGTCAACAGGCCTGCACCCATCAGACTCGAGCACCACATCTTCTCCAAGGGCGAGTGGAGACGAGCCAGGCTGAGAGACCACCCCCGAGCACTGATCACCATCTCGGTGGACATGCCAGTCGGACGGAAGGATGGCACCAGCAACCGGGGCTCAGCCAACGGGGCTCGGATATCTGCCGTCGCAGACACTGGCGCGCAGTCGGACCTTTGGTCTCTGGAGGAGTTTCTGGCCTGCGGTTTCGCGCAGGACGACCTGCGACCCGTCAGCCTCAGCCTGTCAGCCGCCAATCGATCCCCCATAGCCATCGAGGGAGCGTTCTTCGCTAGGCTCTCGACGACCTGCAGCGGGGGGCGCGTTACGTCCTGCCGTTCCATGGTATACGTGAGCAGCTCAGTCCGGACTATGTTCCTCTCCTACGAGTCGTTTCTCAACCTCGGCCTCTTGCCTGTGAACTTCCCGTCGGACGACGTTACAGGGGGGCCCAGGGACGGGCGTAGCCCTGGCACGCCAGACCGACCATTGTCCGTCAATGCTATTAGGTCAACCAACGGCGGCTGCGTAGGGCCAGGTGACCCCCAGGACGCACAGTGCTCATGCCCCCAGCGCACGGTCCCCCCCGCGCGCCCCGCGGCACTGCCGTTCCCCTGTACGCCAGAGAACAACAGCCAGATGAAAGGTTGGCTACTCGGGAGATATGCCTCATCGACGTTCAACACCTGCCCTCATCGGGCATTGCCATGCATGGAAGGACCGCCTATCGAGATGCACGTGGATCCCGCAGCTACACCCAAGGCATGCCACACCGCGGCCAACGTGCCTCTACACTGGCAGCGGAGGGTCCACGATGACCTCCTGCGGGACGAGGCCCTTGGGGTCATTGAACGTGTGCCATACGGCGAGCCTGTCACGTGGTGCCATCGTATAGTAGTCACTCTGAAGCACGACGGTTCCCCCCGTAGAACCGTGGACCTCTCCCCCCTCAACAAGTTCTGCCAACGTGAAACCTTCGCCACGGAGTCCCCGTTCCACCTCGCACGTCGTGTCCCGAAGGGCACCTGGAAGACCGTCACTGACGCCTGGAACGGCTACCACAGCGTCCCCCTGCGTGAGTCGGATCGCCACCTCACTACCTTCATCACGCCCTTCGGCCATTGGCGCTACACCAGGGCACCGCAGGGCTTCCTGTCGTCAGGGGATGGCTACAACCGCCGGTTCGACGCCGTCCTCTCGGACTATGAGCGCAAGGAACGCTGTGTGGATGACGTCATCCACTATGACACTGACCTGGAGCAACACTGGTGGAGGACCATCGACTTCCTCACGCGTGTCGGCCGGTCGGGCATCGTGTTGAACCCGGATAAGCTTCAATTCGCGGAGAGGTGCGTCGATTTCGCTGGCTTCAGGGTGGCGGAGTCTACCATCGAACCACTCCCGAAATACTTGGACGCCATCCGGGACTTCCCTACACCGGGCTCCACGACGGATATCAGGAGCTGGTTCGGCCTTGTTAACCAGGTGGCTAACTATGCCCAGCTGCGTGACACGATGGCTCCATTCAAGCCATTCCTCAGCCCACGTTGTGTGTTCCGATGGTCCCCCGCTCTGGAGGAGGCCTTCCAGACGTCCAAGCAGGCCATAATTGGGGCCATCCGTGAGGGCGTGGAGATCTACGACATGCAGAAGCGTACCTGCCTCCGCCCTGACTGGTCCAAGCTCGGCATTGGCTACTTCCTGCTCCAGCAACACTGTCACTGTGCCTCGGGCATACCGGACTGCTGCTCAGGAGGATGGAGGATCACCCTCGCGGGGTCGCGTTTCCTGTCCCCTGCGGAGCAGCGTTATGCGGCTGTCGAAGGAGAGGCCCTGGCCGTGGCCTGGGGTCTGGAACAGACGCAGTACTTCACGCAGGGGTCTGACAACCTCGTCGTGGTCACCGACCACAAGCCGCTGGTGAAGATCTTTGGCGACCGCACGCTGGATGAGATTACGAACTCGCGTCTATTTAGACTCAAGCAGCGCACCCTCCCGTGGCGCTTTGACATTGTGCATCTGCCTGGCAAGAGCAACTATGCCGCTGACGCCACTTCAAGGCACCCTTCCCCCTCTGGCTCGACGAACGGCATATCACTGTGGCTGCCGAGCGAGCATGACGCCGTGGAGTCAGCACTCATGGCCTCCATCCGTGACGATGCACGAGAGCTCGGTGCCGTCTCTTGGCCCCTCCTCGCACGGGAGACAGCGGCTGACGAAGGCCTTGGCCACCTCCTCCGGCCTCATCGAGCAGGAGGGTGGGATTGACGTCAACGACCCCGCCCTGGCGAGCCTGTCATCAGTCTGTGAGTCCGTCTACGCACAGGACGGCGTTCTGCTTTATCAGGACCGCGTCGTGGTTCCCCCATCCCTCCGTGAGAGAGTCCTTCGGCATCTCCACGCCGCCCACCAGGGGACTTCAGCGATGGGGCAGCATGCCCGAGCGATAGTCTACTGGCCCGGGATGTCAGGGGACATTCAAGCCACCCGGGACGGGTGTGCAGACTGCAACCGCAATGCTCCGTCACAGGCGGCTACACCCCCCCTGCCATCATCACCCCCATCCACTCCGTTCGAGGCGGTGTTCGCGGACTTCTTCGACTATGGGGGCCGCCACTACCTAGTTGTCGGGGACCGGCTCTCGGGCTGGGTGGAGGTCCTGAGCTCTACGGCTGGTACTGCCCTGGCAGGCTCAGCAGGCCTGGTCCAACACCTCCGTTCGTTCTTCGCCACCTTCGGCGTACCGGAGGAGCTCTCAAGCGACGGCGGTCCGGAATTCAAGGCGAGCCACACTGAGGACTTCCTCCGCCTATGGCACGTCAAGCACCGCGTGTCCTCCGTCAGCTTTCCGCAGTCGAACGGGGGGGCAGAAGTGGCGGTGAAGGCTGCTAAGCGCCTCCTGATGTCCAACACCGGCCCGTCGGGCAGCCTTGATCAGGACCGCTTCCTGCGCGCGATGCTGCAGTTGAGAAACACACCTGACCCCGACTGCAACCTCTCGCCAGCGCAGATCATCTTCGGCCGCCCCCTTCGGGGCTCGCTCTCCTTCGTGAACCGCCTCGAGAAGTTCTCGAACCCGCATATCCGCCTGCTGTGGCGCGAGGCATGGGCGGCAAAGGAGGACGCCCTTCGGACCCGTATGTCCCGTACCACCGAGTCTCTGGGGACTCACTCAAGACCGCTCCGCCCGTTGGCACTCGGCGAGAGAGTATTCCTCCAGAACCAGCAGGGCCCGAGCCCTCACAAATGGGACAGGTCGGGTGTGGTGGTGGAGTCACTGGGCCACGACCAGTATCGGGTCAGGGTCGACGGTTCGGGACGTCTGACGTTGCGCAACCGGCGTTTCCTCCGCGCCTACACACCGGCCACACCCTGCGCCCATCAGCAGTCGGCTGCGCCGTCGCCGCCACCTGCTGCCCTGGGACGCCTGCCCCCACCCGTTGTGCCCACCCTGGCCCCCACCCGTCAGCCCCCGCCCGCGGTGCCCCAGGGGTTTGCTCAGCAGCCGGCTGATGGGCCCCGCGACGCGGCTATGGGCGCCTTCCCTACGGCGCCTGCAGATGAGGCGGCCTCTGACCTCGCCGCTCCTGCCGGTGCCTTCCTAGGCACGCCGCTCCCGGTGCCGCGGTCGCCACCGACGCTGCCCCTGCCTACTCGGCCGGGCCGCGTGAGGAGGCCGCCTGCACGCTACGAGCCCGAGTCCGGCAGCTGGATACAGGATTTAGACCGTTAATCTATTCCGACCCTTAGCTTTCCGGTCTGGGGGGGATGAAGAGTTTATCGCCGGCCACTAGAGGGCAGCGTCTTACCAGTATCCAACCGGATATGCCGTGCACTACGCTGAGCAGCCATCTTAGTTGTCATTCTTCACTTCGCCTCCTGCAGAGACGTTCGTTCACTCATTCATGTGAGATGCTCTATGCACCATTACTGTTCATACATATTATATATTATATTATATATGCATTATATAGATATATATATTTATGTGTTACTATAGTGTGATTGTGTATTCAGGATATACTTTGTCAGCTGACTGTGCTGTCTGTGTCTGTTTCAGGGTGTCTTCATCTTTGTCTTTTATTAAATACTGAAACTGACATTGAGGAGTGTGTTTCTTCAGACATGTACAGTATTACTGTAGTCAAGGGTACATGTACAGCACTACTGTAGTCAAGAGAACATGTACAGTATTACCGCAGTCAAGAGAACATGTATAGTGCCACTGTAGTCAATAGGACATGTACAGTATTTACAATGCCAGTACCGTCAGACAAAACAAGGCAGCAGTGGGAAGTTACTGGTAATGGGGAAACCCGGCGAGTACAGTGGTGGATAGTGCAGGCCCAATATGTGACAGATAGGGGTCCCAGATCTCATAAAAAGTGTCCAACTTGGAATGCAGCATACACGTAATATACTCACAGGGGATACATTCCATTATGATATTGTGCCATGACCTCATTGACGGGACCTCGTCCTTGATCCAAAACAACAGGATGTTCTTTCTAGCAGCAAATGTCAACAAATTGAACAGTCTCTTATGTTTGGAATTGGTAACATGAATATCTGGGAGGCCCAGCAAAAGGCAGAGGGGATCCAGCTCGATGGGGGTGTGAAATATGTCAGACAGTTCTTCTACAACGTCGTACCAGTAGCTCTGTAGTTTTACACAGGTCCAAAAACAGTGGACGTGATTTCCAATCTCTATCTTGCATTTAAAGCAAAGTGGGGACGTATTGGGATCCATTTTACTTTTACGGGCGGGGGTAATATGAATGCGATGGCCTTGGTGCGGTTACAAACCGAGATTTTTTTTGCGTAGGTCCACGTATCCTGCCAGTCTGCATCTGTGATTTCTATGTCCAAATCCTCTTCCCAGGACTGTTTAGTAACATAGGAAGATAAAGATGAATTAAGGTTCAGAGTACTATAGAAGATAGATATTTGTTTTTTGGGGATCTGTAAGGAGAGGGCTTTCTCCACCTGCGAGGTGGAGATGTCAGTTAAAAGTGAGGTGTCCTTGGTGATAAACTGCCTAATTTGTAGGTACCTAAAAAATTCCGCTTTCAATAGGCCATATCGCTGCTGCAGCTGTGTAAAGGACATTAGGGTCCGGCCATCAAACAGGTGGCCAAGATCGGTTATGCCCTGCTTATACCAGGTCTTGAAGCCGCCGCCGATTTGGTTTGGCTTAAAGTCGGGATTGTCTACAATCGGGGTAAGAGGAGAGGTCAGCTTGGCTCGGCCCTCCACCTTACGGACAGTCTTCCAGGCCTTGACGGAACATAATGTGATGGGGTTGGAGCACACCTTCCTCACAGACCTAAAGTCTTTGATAAATAGTAGGTTCCACAGGGGGGACTTAGATTGCGAGGATTCAACGTCCAGCCATATCGACAGTGGGTCTGCTCTGAACCAGCCGACCAGCACCCTAAGGTGTGCCGCCAGCTGGTAGTGTCTAATATTAGGTAGGTCTAGACCCTTATCTTCACTATCCATCTGTAATTTGGCCATTTTCAGACGCGGTTTCTTCCCATTCCAAATGAATGAGCTTAGCCAGCCTTCCAGCACCTTGATAACCTTGTTTGTCAGCAGCACTGGGATCATTTGGAGAGGGTACAACAGTCTGGGGAAGGCTGGCTAAGGCAGTCGAGGGCAATCCTACCCAGCCAGGAGATCGGTAAAGGGGCCCATCTAACTAAGTCTGCCCTTATGGTGTCTAAAAGAGGGGGAAAATTGGCCTTAGCCAACGTATCATAGGTGGGTGTCACAAATACTCCTAGGTAAACGAAGCCGGAGGGCGACCAGCAAAATGGGAAGGGCTCGGGCAGTATCGGGATAGATTTGAGTGTCCCAAGTGGCATTGCTTCGGATTTGGAAAAGTTTATTTTGTACCCCGAGAAGGTTCCAAATGTGGAAATCATGCGGGTTAGACATGGAATTGAAGAGTCAGGCTTAGACACAAAGATCAGCACGTCGTCCGCGTAAAGGGTGATTTTGTGCTCCCTCCCGCCCACTCTAATACCTGAGATCTCGGCTGACTGCCTTACGGCCTGTGCGAGTGGTTCTATGGCCATGTCGAATAGTAAAGGGCTAAGAGGATCCCCCTGGGGGTTCCCCCGCTGCAGAGGAAAGTTGCTAGACCTAAGTCCATTAGTCAGGACCGCCGACATCCGCGAGTTGTAAAGAACCTTGACCCAGTCAATAAAGGTGTCACCTAAGCCAAATTCAGCGAGGGTTAAAAATAGATACGGCCATTCTACACGGTCAAATGCCTTCTCCGCGTCGAGAGACAGAACCACCGTGGGGTGGTCTGTCTCACGAGTCATTTGGATGATATTGAGGAGCCGTCTCATGTTGTCGGTAGAGTTCCTACCCTTAATAAAACCGGTCTGATCTTCATTAATAATAGAAGGGAGTACTTTTTCCAGGCGCATGGACAGGATCTTGGAAAGCAACTTTTGGTCCGAATTGAGTAGGGCTATAGGCCTATAGGAGGCGCACTCCTCAGGGCATTTACCCTTCTTAAGGAGAAGGCAGATATTAGCCTCCCGTAGAGACTGGGGCAGTATCCCCACCTCAGCGGAGTGATTAAGCATTGCCAGCAGGGGATCTAATAGAATATGACCGAACTCTTTATAAAACTTGCATCCGAAACCGTCCGGGCCCGGAGCCTTACCAGATGGCATAGCCTTAAGGGCGCCCAGAGCTTCTTCCTTCGTAATTGGGGCGTTAAGGAGCAAGTTCTGATCTTTCGAAACCTTAGGGAGGTGTAATTCAGCGAAGAAGGCCTGCATGTCAGAGAGAGCACCATCGGGTCGCTCGGTCCTATAGAGTTGGGCATAGAAAGAGGCAAACTCTTTGTTAATAGTTTTGGTGTCAAAGGACCTGACCCCGTTGGTGTCGGAGATTGAGGCTATTACTTGGGTGTCAGCCCTTTTTTTTGCCAAGTTAGCCAGGCACCTACCCGGCTTGTCACCGTGTTCGTACATTCTCTGTTTGGCAAATTTAAGAGAATATTCGGCTTCCTGGATCAGAAGAGTGTTTAGCGCCGCTCTGGTGGCCGTAAGCTCCATAAGCACAGCCGGGGCTGGGTTTGAAACATGCTGATTTTCAAGGTCGGCTAGTTTGGATTCAAGAAGTTTACATTGTTCATTTTTCTTGCGCTTCTTGGATGATACATAAGATATAATCAGTCCACGAGAAAAGACCTTAGATGTTTCCCAGAGTAGAGACGGGTTATCCGTAGAGCGAAAGTTAATTGAGAACATTTTAAATTCCGATTCGAAATAGGAGACAAATATATCATCTTTGAGGAGGTATGGGTTGAGGCGCCAACGCCTCGACAGCGCTCTCTCTTCCGACAGGGAGTAGACCAGGTATATAGGGGCGTGATCCGATAGAACAATGCTTCCGATTGTGCAGGACGATACTAGAAAGAGCTTAGAGGAAGGGATGAAGAAATAGTCTATTCTACTGTTGCTCTTGTGTGGGCCGCTAAAAAAGGTGAACTTCAGTTCTGATGGGCAAAGGGTTCTCCAGACATCTGAGTATCCAGTGTCTTCGCATAGGGAGGTGAGCGTCTTTGCTTGCCTAGAGGGGGGAGCCAGACTGGGTGGGAGTTTGTCAAGAGACGGTATGAGGTGACAATTAAAGTCTCCGCCCACAAAGGCGTTCTCAGAGGCCAGGCCATTAAACTCAGCAAATATCTTGGATAGAAAGTCAGGGGAATAGCCTGGGGGACAGTATACATTCATAAATGTCATTTCTTTACCCTTAAGAACCCCTTTGATAATCAAATAGCGACCTTGGCTATCCACAGAGGAAGTTATAAGTCTAAAGGGGAGATTTTTATTGATCAATATGGCCACGCCCCTACTAAACGTAGAATAGTTTGTAGCAAAGACCTGTCCTACCCAGCTCTTTTGGAGTTTAGCAGTGTCGTTGGGCCCCATATGAGTTTCTTGTAAAAAAGCAATCGACACATTCTCCCTCCTTAAAAAGGTCAGAATCGCCTTCCTCTTAGCCAACCTCTGCAGGCCTCGAACATTCCAGGAGCAGAGCTTGAAGCTCTCAGAGTTAGCCGTAGCCATAGAACATTGAAGGGCGTGTAGGTGGGGCAGACCTGGGCAAGCCTGTGGGCATGTAGAATTCACTTAACCTAAACACTATGCACACGTATTTCGAGCCATACATAAAACATATAATAATGACATAAAAAACATATAAATGTGTGGGGCCAGTGGGTCTTTCCCCAACATCACAGGGACTCACCAACATTTCCAGAGACTTCAAACCTACCACTCGTAGAACCATCTCCGTGGCCAACTGCCACATTTCCCTGTATACAAAAGTGCCTCAGAGTGTAAAGCAAACAAGAAAAAATCAAATTGAACCATAAGCCAATAGTAAGGTCAACGGCTGGAACCCAGAACTGTCGGTAAAAAGGGGGGGGGGGGGGGTGCATCTGCCAGGCATGCTGCGACAAAACAGGCGCGCAGTACCTCCACCAGGCCGGGAGGGGGCGATACCCTGTCCGCGAGACTGTTATCTCCCCTGACGCTGGTTCGACCCTACACAGTTATGCCTCCCCACCAGAGGAGGGCGCTGTGCCGGGGGCCGCTCCCGCGAGCACATTGTCAACAGCAAACATTAATGGGAGCCATGCGGGTTGCATGAACCGGTTGAGAGTCAAACAGGTGGCGCAGCCACGAGACCCCATCTCGCTCGACGTGTAATCAACAGTAAATGCATCCCGGTGGCCATGATCAAAAACATGGCCGGGAGCTGGTATATCGCGCAAAAGTCATAAGCGTGGCAGAAATATCCGAAACGGAATAGAATAGGTCCCGCTCCTTCCGAAACGTTAACAGTTAGCAACCTAGCCCGTGGCTACGGTCGCGCATCAGTACAACAGTCATATACAACATACTTGTCCCCCTCCTCCCCTTATGTCAGATAGCGAGAGAAAAATAAAAAGATAACTTTCCAGGCGAGGCCTAATGTCAAGTATTCATCCATACTCACATATGTAATAAGATATAAGATACCAAATGCGACCCCTTTCTGTGTGATAGCCGTAGCAGTATGCTAACGGTCCATCGCTACTACCACGTCAGGATCTGATGAGGCCGGTGTCGGGTCCGCGTTCAGCTCCGGTGGAGCCAGCGTCGGGTCCGCGTCTCGCCCCGGTGAAGCTGGTGTCGGGTCCGCGTCTCGCCCCGGTGGAGCCAGCGTCATGCCCGCGTCTCGCCCTGGTGAAGCCGGTGTCGGGTCTGCGTCTCGTCCTGGCGAAACCGGTGTCGAGGTCCCTCTGGGTCGGGTCCTCAGGAAGTCCACGGCGTCCTTGGGCGACGGTAGATGCAGCCTGCCCTCCTTGGTTCGGATGATTAGCCTCGCAGGGAACTGGAGCGATGGTTTAAATCCGCGCTTGTACAGGGGCCCCATGACATCACGGTATTGTGAACGTTGCTCGACCACCTCGGGGGGATAATCTTCGAAGATAGCGACTGGTTTCCCTCTGTATGTCAGATTCCCTCTCCTCTTGCGAGCTTCCAGGATAATAGTCTCTTTGATCTTGTAGTGATGTAAGCAGGCAATTACGGCCCTAGGCCTGGAGCCTGGTGCTGGTCTGGGTGTTAGCGTCCTGTGGCATCGGTCAAGCTCCGGTGGTGTAGCGAGGACATCTTTCCCCATGATTTCCACCAGGACCTCCGCGAAAAAGACACTGGGACGGTTGCTGTGCAGGGATTCGTCCAGGCCCAGGATGCGAATGTTAGAACGCCGACTACGTGATTCAACATCAATTAGCTTGTTTCTTAGCTTGTCGATGACTATATCCTGAGCTGTGCATCTTACTTCTAGCTCCGCCATCCTATCCGACCACCTATCCATGCCGTCCTCCACGGAGGTCAAGCGTTGGGTATGGTCTGCGATCTCCTGCTGGAAGCCGTCGAGTCTAGACTCGAGCGAGGCAGCAAACGTTCTGAACTCCGTGGTGAAGGCCTGTTTGAGCTCCTCCATTAGCTTAGCCATGGTAGCCCCATCCACAGGGGCGGCCTCGCTTCTCAAGACTCGTGCAGTCATCACGCTCGTTATTCTTTTTCCTTTTTGGGTCGAATAGTACAGTCTTAGATACGGATGTTGTATATTAGTGGTTCAATCACCTTGAAAATAAAAAAAATTGGCTTTTTAAAGTAAAATAAAAGTTCGGGAGCGGCAGCGTGGCTCAGAAACGTTCACATCCTTCCGACCCGGAACCGGAAACCTCTTAAGGATCTTCTGCCTGACTTGGAACTTCCTTAGGCGTCTGAGGAAGTAGAGGCGTTGCCGTGCCTTCTTCACAACACTGTCAATGTGTGAGGTCCATGTCAAGTCCTCGGATATGTGGACTCCGAGGTACTTAAAACTGTTCACTCTCTCAACCGGTGCCCCGTCGATGCTGAGGGGGCTGTAGTCCCTGACCCCCGACCTCCTAAAGTCCACAATCATCTCCTTTGTTTTGCTGACGTTCAGGGAGAGGCTGTTCTCTCTACACCATCCCGCTAGAACCTTGACCTCCTCCAGGTAGGCCCTCTCGTCGTTTGCAGAGATCAGGCCCACCACTACTGTGTCGTCAGCAAATTTGATGATTGTGTTGTTGTTCCGCTGTGCCACACAGTCATGTGTGTACAGGGAGTAGAGGAGGGGACTCAGAACACAGCCCTGGGGGGCCCCTATGTTGAGAGTGATGGATGAGGAGGTGCAGTTGCCTGCTCTCACCACCTGGGGTCTGCCCGTCAGGAAGTCCAAGACCCACTGGCAGAGGTCATAGTTCAAGCCCAGGTCCCTGAGCTTGGCTATGAGTTTGGAGACTATGGTATTGAATGCTGAGCTGTAGTCGATGAACAGCATTCTCACATAGTTCCCCTGCCTCTTGTCCAGGTGTGATGCTGTGTGCAGCACATGGGCTATGGCGTCCTCCGTGGACCTGTTGGGGCGGTATGCAAATTGCAGGGGGTCCAGGTTGATGGGGAGGGAGGAGCAGATGTAGCCCTTCACTAGCTTCTCAAAGCACTTCATGGCTATGGAGGTGAGAGCTACAGGGCAGTAGTCGTTGAGGCAAGCAGGCTTGGATTTTTTGGGTACAGGGATAATTCTTCAGACAGGTGGGGATGACAGTCTGTTCCAAGGACAGGTTAAATATGTCAGTGAATACCGGGGTCGGCACAGACTTTTAGGACGCGGCCGGGGATACCGTCCGGTCCTGCTGCCTTCCTGATATTCACTTTCTTGAAAGTCCTCCTCACCTCATGTTCTGTTAACCTGAACACTGAGTCTCCATCAGCAGTGTCCCCCCCCTCCATTGCAGTGGATTGTAGGCTGGTGCTGTTATTCCCAGCCTCAAACCTCGCATAGAAGGTATTGAGATCATTTGCTAGGGAGATGTCACTGTTCAGCTTGAGGGAGCTGTAAATAAAGTGTAAATAAAACTAATATACTGTGCCAATATAACGTATATGGTTATTCTATAACCCTAGTTACATGATACTGGCTGAGCGTCTCGCTCTGCTACTGAGATAACCTCTTATCTCCTCGCACCTAGCGTGCACGTGAAACAAAAACAAATGCACCCACTTGCACGTGACCGCCCTTCCCAGTTCGATTTCCATACGCGGAAAAACCTCCAAGGGACCTCAGGGCGCTAAGAGCGAGACGCTCAGCCAGTATCATATAACTAGGGTTATAGAATAACCATACGTTACATTTCAACTGGCCTCGCGAGGCCCCAGCCAGGGAGGAGGGGAGTCCCGTCCACCCGCCCGTCCTAACGAAGGGGGGGAGGCAGTCAACTCCACCAAAGTGCGAAAAGGGGGAAACAGGCACCCCTGAACGCACAGCACAGGCGGGACCACGTGTGACACAGCACCCCGCGGTCCACACCCACACATTCCTGCTAGCCCACCTGATGGCGGGATGCAGGAGAGGTCCCGGACCTCAGGACCGCCTGGGAGACCCCCCAGTCATGTCCATGAGGTAAAACCTAACGAAAAGACCCGGGCAGGACCAGGAGGCCGCAGCACAGATGTCCTCCACCGAGGCCCCCCCTAACAGGGCAGCAGAGGCCGCCACACCACGAGTGGAGTGCGCCCTGACGCCCCCGGGGGGGACCTGTCCAGCCAACGTGTAGCAAAGGGCAATGCCCTCCCACAACCAATGTGACAGGCCCTGCTTGGATAGCGAGGGCCATCGTAACAACAGTTGATCGGCATAGCGAGGGCCACCGTAACAACAGTTGATCGGAAGCCCTGAGATCCTGCGTCCGACTAAGGTAAACCCTCAGTGGACGGACAGGGCACGACAGGTGAAGGCTCGCCTCCAACCCACTAGCGTGAGGAGGCGGATGAAACGCCTGAACCACAATATCCCTAGAGCGAAAAGAGCTCTGGATATTCTTTGGCACGAAGACTGGATTAGGCCTCAGAGTCGCACCGCTATCGGCCCAAATAGACAGGCACTCAGGCCGCACCGAGAGAGCACACAGCTCACCCACGCGCCTAGCGGAGGTGATGGCCAAAAGGAACACGGTCTTAAAGGACAGCCGATCCAATGGCGCCTGCTCAAGAGGCTCAAACGGAGCCTCCGACAACCGGCCCAGGACCAGTTGGAGGTCCCAACTCGGAGACGGAGAACGTTCCACAGGCTTGAGACGCCAAGCGCCAAGCAGGAAACGTTTCACGAGAGGGTGGCTGAACAATGTTCTGCCCCCCACTCTCGACCATACGCCACTTCCCGGGGGGAAAATGCCGGGTCGGTCCGGGCTTCGCGGGGATTGATGTCGTGGATGTGTGTGTCATATGTATGCCACTACGAGTTGCCCATAACAGTGATGTGCTTGGTCTAGGGCTGACCCCTATTAATCGATTAGTCGACTAATCGGTCGAAAGGAGCCGTAGTCGACTGGCCAACCTCTTAGTCGAATATAATTTAAAAATAATTAAAAAAAAAAAGTAAATAAAAAAAATTTAAATCATTCTTTCCAAAAGAAAAGAGGCCTAGAAGCGTGGCTAACGCTAATGGCACGCATACCAGAGGCGAACTGCCTACGAAAACAGGCACACCCATCTAATGAACACACTAGACTAGACAAATATCAAGATGTATCCATCAGTGGACCAATTGCATGCTTTTGCAGAGGACAATAAGCCTTCAGTCGACTCCTTCAGACATTAAGCACCCCCACAGCCCAAATGGAATGATAAAAAATAAAAAAATTTAAAAATGTAGGCAGTAGTCGACTAACGGCACATTTTGGCCAATCCTAGTCGACCATCCAAATCCTTAGTCGGGGACAGCCCTAGCTTGGTCCGTACTGTGTTGTACCTTGCGCTGTGTTAGGGGGCCTGGTCCTTTCACCCCTCCCTCCCCCTGCTGGGCGGGGATGGGAGGGGGCTGTCGGGGTGGTTGCTGTCAGCCCCTCTAGGCATCCCTGTGTAGGTCCCGGTCCGCCAGGCCCAGTTCTGGACTCGTTCTCGTCGACCTGTTGGCCTGGGTTAACCCTTTAAAAACTGAAACACTTGTACTGCTTGTATAGCCTCCTGTTAAACTAAACATAGGGAGGTGGTTGGTTCTCCGGTGTGTTGGTAACAGAGTCGACTCTCGGGTTGAGGCCGGGCTTGACCCCGTCTGCCCGAGAGTATGCCCCCGCATCTTTCATGATGTCTGCCAATTGTGTCAGCCTCTCCTTTGAACCTCGACCCTGCTGGATGGGGGGTCGGGTTTTGTGGAGGTCATGACATGGTGCACAACATACCGAACACCCCTTCCGCCGGGTAGTTCTCACAGTAGACCCCTTAGGCGCCTGTCTAATCCGCAGTGCTCCAGGCACAGGTAGAGTTCTGGCCTGTTGCCTGGATTGAGGGATCAACCCCCTTGGGGGTTGTCTCCCCGGCGCGCCATCAGGTCCCACAGTATTGTGGGGGGGTAGCCTCTTGGGGCTTACAGCCATGCCAACCTGGACACGCCCGATCTCGGAAACTAAGCAGGTTCGGCCCTGGTTAGTTCTTGGATGGGAGACCCCCTGGGAATACCAGGTGCAGTAAGCTAGAGTGCTTCAGAGCGGCGTGCCAGGGGGGAAGGGTCTGCTCTTGTTTGGGCCCTGTCCGATACGCTGGCGATGTGGGGGGTGATGTCACCAGTGACCGTCTGGTGGGGCCCCGATGCTGCGGCCTCGTTGGCCTCACCAGGCCCCTTTTTTCGGGGGGTCCTGGCCCTCAGGTTGTCCTAGGGCTGGGACCTCCTCCACGCTCCGCTGCTACGGCCTTGTTACAGGGTTGGGTTCTTGACCTTCGACCCCGTGATGTTGGGTGCTGTGACGGAGGTGTTTTTGCTTCCCGTCCGTTCTCTGGTGGCATGTGGGATGCGCGCCTGAGTGGTCGCGGGTCCTTCTGAGTGAAGGTAAGTCCCACGGTCTGCTCACCCTGTGCGTTTTGAGGTGCTAAACCCTCTTCGCACAGTCGGATCCGATTCCCTCCCGTCCTCCACTAGGGGGGTCCAGGGGGCTCGGTCCTCCCCGGTTCTGATGGTTGTGGGGGGCCTCAGCGGGTACATCTGTCGAGCTTCCGCTCTGCTCAGCTCCTGTGTTCCACTAAGAGCAGAGCGTAAGCTATACGATCTATAACGTAAGGTTATTCTATAACCCTAGTTATATGAGTATAGCGATAGCTCTGCTCTGACTCACTGAGGACCCCACGGTCTTCTCCTTTGGTGGTGAAAGACTTGGGAAGGAGCTGATTGTGTGGCCACGACCCCGCTTATGTAGGAGCGGATGTGGGTGTGGCCAGGCGGAGGTGAATAGGGGTGTGTACATGTGAAAGTTATTTTCAATATTAGATTGCATAAAGGGATAGTTCCACTAAGAGCTCGCTATACTCATATAACTAGGGTTATAGAATAACCTTACGTTTTTATCCACACAGTAATTATCCACATACTGTAAGGGAGCAGGGTCCTGTCAACCTGTGACACAGTCTCTCAACCTCTTTTTCACCTATAGGTAGGCTACACTTCAAATACATCAAGCTCAGGAATCAAAGATTTTATGGTACATAATATATATGACATTGATTTGTGTAGAACATGATCACTGGGTTTTAGCAGTCACACATTAATGGCCATTAATGGCTCGACAGGGTGAAGTACAATACCCCTTCTATCTTTGGGGACTTGGAAAGGGATGAGGACAAAATTAATATCCCCCTCAGTGCCATGGCACTCTGCCAAGTAAGTAGCAGTACACTGACTATGAAGATCAGACCACCTGGCCAAGCCAGCTTGTCAGCCTATTTCTACCCAGGGCAGTAAATTAGGGCAGGACTGCCCAGGCCTGGCCAGTGTCAGAGGCTCAGAGGGAGAGAGAACCATGGGTTCATAACTCTGCTGAAGAAAATAATGGAGTAAATGGATACTCTGCCTTCTTTTCCCCACAGGGAGAGAACCTTCCTCAGAGGAGAAAACCAATAGGTATCCACTTCCACCTCCCTGCAAACTGCTCCTTCAGTCCAGCCACATGAAAGAAACCTGACAGCCCTTTTCCACCACATTACTTGTGTTTCTCTTGGTTTTTAAGAAAATGGTTTGTAAAGCAATTTTTTTAAACTACAAGGGTGAATAATACTGTTTTTTTTTGCTATTTTTTATTTATTTTTGTAACTCTTCTGGGTCATCTGGCCCATTTAGGAAATCCCTTAACATGATATTGCATTGGTTAGTGATAGATTATTAGTTACTGGGTATTTCAAAGTACCTCATATTTGGTACCATTTTGAAGCTAACAACTAGGGCTTTCCAATGATATAAAATAAGTGTATGATTATCATCATAATTTTTTGTTGCACTTGAACTTGTTGAAATTAAACTTGGAAGATAAAAATGTAAAACAAAAATGTATCCACTTTTTTCTCCTTATTTTTCTCCCATCCCAATTTCGCTGGGGGTGCTTAGTAAGAGATGTGATTGGGCCAGCCCAGTGTCAGTCAGTACCAATGGGCCGCTGTCCCAGCCTAGTAGTGGGCCGGTCGTTGACCAAACTTTTTTTATAAATAAAAGAAATTAGAAAATAATAATAATTATTATTTTTTTTATAATATATATATATATTTTTTTATCAAATTATAGCGGCCCAAATTTGCGTCGGCCCACCGGGAAAATGCCCGGTATGCCAGATGGCCAGTCCAGGCCTGGGCTCCGCCCATACTCGCAATGCGCTTTGAGTGACAGTCACCCACCTGCACTGGCAGATACCTTTGGGGGAGAGAGAGAGATAGAGAGGGAGAGAGAGAGAGAGGTAGAGAGGGAGAGAGAGATATAGAGGGAGAGAGAGACATACAGAGAGACGAGAGCACAGAGCGCGTGTGTGCATGTGTGCTTGAGTCGCGTGTGTGTGTAAAAAGCAGGAGGAGAGATCGCTCCGAGACTCGCACCATATGAGCCTCTCTCTCTGTCTCTCTATCTGTCTCCCTCTCTCTCTTTTTCTCTCTTTTGAGGAAGTGCAAGTGTCAGGGAAACCGCTTCCGCATTATTTCCACTCGCTCCGTTTTGATCATAATTTCAACGTATCACAGTTGATTGGTGGCAGATCAGCGCCATAACATGTCAGAGAGCGAGTCAATTCACAATGGCTTGGTTCAGTGGGGGAGGATCTTGTCTCAGCTGAACTGGAGGAATGGGACTGAATGAGAATTTCACATCTAGTCAGTGTTGGTACAACCCCAAATTGCTAGAAAACAATGCAAACCACTGGAAAAGGCCATTTATAAGATAGTTCCCCTTTAATAAAGTTTGAAGAGAGAGAATTTTTGGTTCATTATTTTGTACTTTTACTTTTGATACTTAACACTTTGATCGCCATGGTTAAATTCATAATTTACCATCCCTAGCCAGCTCTATTTGTCTATGGAGAAATTCCCCTTCTTTGCAGGGCTATAACTTTTTAAATTCTATTGCTAAATTGACATTATTATGGCCCATTCAATGTCCTATATCTATTGTTCAGGGTGTAGCAACGTTATACTTTTTCATTCACATATTCATACTAAAATATGGTCTAAAGTATAAGTATGTTTTTATCGTTTTCTGCAGCTTTCTCCAGAACTTGATTTATAGCCCCAAATGCATTATATTGATGATCAAATACAGTTTGGTAGCGATCGGTGCCAGATAAAAAATTTCAACTGGAGGTACTTCTAGAAGTTACTACGTATCATCTGATGTTGACCGGATGGGCGGGGGGTCGTTTATAATTCCGTGGGCAATGTTATATCATTCATCTAGTGTGGGTCATATGGTCAGTTAGTAAAGAACACGTTGGAAAATAACGCTGGATCTTACCGTATCTTCCTCGCGCCGTTGGACGATCAGCTTGGAGTAGACAGTTTTCGATTATGGGATGTTGATCTAGATGAACCATTTCCAGGTTGTATAATACTATATACGTCCAAATAGCGTTGTTTATTGAGTTAGGGCGAGCGATTGATTATCCAGTGTGTCGAGATGGAGTCCGGCTAACGATCGCGAGTGCCCGGACGAAATATGGATGAGCACTTCCTGTTTGGCGCGTCACTTCCTGTTGGCCGATGGCGCTCTTGAACCGTTAGACGGTTGAGTGGAGCTCAGCAGTATATCTCAGGTCCCGGAGGAGAAATATGATTTCGATCACAGATTTTTGAAATATTGATATCAAAGACGTGTTACGCCGTCTTCGGCAGAATGAGCATGGCGGGGAAAGACGAGTTCCAGCGTTTTCGGCGATTAAAGTGTTAAGTACACTTTAACACCAGATCAATACGTTTGATACTTAAGTAGGCTACTGTCAGTGCCGTCTGGGAGAAATGCGAGGCCCTGTGCGAGATTTAAACGCGAGGCCCCCCCCTAAAGGTAAATTCTTTTTATAATAATAATAATTTAATATACTTTTTTTATTAATTTTTTTTTTAATTCATACATTTTTTTTTGCATACAGTCAACATATTCTTAAATAATAGCGCTGCCCGAGGCTGGGCATATGATACAGTCAACGTATTCTTAAATAATAGCGCTGCCCGAGGCTTAGTGGCAATGCACCTGTACAGTCGTACACCTGGCAGTAACAGGGAAAATGCATAAAACACCCCTGGAACCTGATAAATAAGCTTAAAGCCAGGTACATTTTTCAAGCACGAAATGCAGATTTGCAGTTTTGCCTTATTTGAATCAAACTCTATAAGCTTAGTACACACGTCACAAACTGCACGAGCACAGTGTGAAATGTTCCCAGAGAGCAACTTGTAAAGCTGGAGTGATCATGTTGAGCAGTAATGTCCAGGCAGCAGAACAGTGCATAGCATTACTGCACATTCAATATTGATACCGGAGCAGACCCTGTTGCATGATGCAACACACCAAGTGAGAGAGAGACAGAGAGAGACCGAGAGAGCGTGAGAGAGAGAGAAACATTGTCACCGGTATGGCTGTCCGCATTATGTCATTAATTGCGTGCGAGAGGTCGATCAGTTAGCCACGTTAGCGTGAGCTAGGTTAGCCACTAGTTAACGCAAGCTAGATGGAAATACAAACAATGTAACGTTACTGGTGAAAAAGTGATTTACCTTGGAATACTCCTTTGCCAACTTGCTGTACTTTGCTTGCAGGTCTGCAGCTGGATTATGAATAGTTCTAACTTTAGCCAAGGTAGCTAAAACTAGCTTTTCAGATAGCTGTTCAGCTAATGCTAATAACACAGAGCTCCCCATCAGCCGTCACACTGCTCTGTCGGGACGATGGCATTAAGAAAAGTTATAATTATTTTGTCTCGTCTTGTTTTAGTCAACAATATCAACATACATGAAGAGAAATTTCGTCCTGGTTTTTGTAAATAAAATGTCTGTGTCCTCAGTTGTGGTCAACGATATTTAATTAACTATTTAGTCACGTTAGCGTCACATGGTCTTCAATAACGTGACGTCACGTCTCGTTGTCGTCATGAAAAAAACCTTTGTTGACGAACATCTTTTGTCATAATTTTCATTGACAAAATTAACACTGGTGACAAGACCAGCTCATCTTGAAAATCTGGCCCAACATTTTAGATATAAAAACGATGTCTGACCATTGCTAGAGACTCAGTCTGATCCAGGCTGTGTCAAGGATCGACCTGTTGATGCTGTGCTGTGGAACCTATGCTTTGTATGCTGAATAAATCACCTTTTCACCAACTGGGCCATTGCCTCTGAAAACAATCTCCAGTCTGAATTCTTTCAGGAAACCAGCGCTCTCACTCACAAAATCTACTTCAATGACCTTAGGCCTTGTCTACACATGGATATTTCTGAAAAGGTAGTATTTTCTATGTGTTTTGACCGCCACGTCCACATGAAAAATCACTAACATCCTTAACACTTTGAGCGCCCCTCACGGCTAATCTCGGGTTTACGATCGTGACGTTGAAAGCCACGTCACGGCTTTTCTCTGATTTATTTTTTTATTAGCGATCTGAAATCATATTGCATCACGCGAGCCTACCGTTGGAGATCCAGGGGCCGCCGGCGATCAGATGTGAAAAAAGCGCCCCCTATCTTCTCCCAGATGGTAAATCACCCTTTTGGAATGGACTCAATGAAAATGGATGGGGGAAAAAAATATTCCAGTCCACATTTTACTTCTCACCCATGCAGCCGGAGTTACCAGAGTTCATTCTGGAGCCTCTGAGCCGCGGCGATCATGGGTTATACTGTACACACGTTGGATCAATATACTTATCGATTTTTTCGAATGGTGATCAGGAATTGGAATATACCATTTGGATACCATCTGATGTCAGGTAAGGAATCTATGTTATCAGTGTTAGGATAATCAGACTCGTTTTCATGGAGATATAAGCGTTTCCACTATATGTGATATGGCTGTTTCACTGTAAAAGCCATGAGGAAATAATAGCAGCGATTATCAGCGCATGGCACGAGCGTGCGTGCGCACACATATACTATCGACCATCTAGCGTTTATTTGAAAACGATTCATAAATAGACAGACAAATGATAAAGTTCTGGAATATTCCAGTAAAAGGCGATTATCATGGAATGTGTTGTTTTTTCTTCGAAACAGAGTGGTTTTCAAAATGCTATAAAAAGGAAATGAAGCGATAAAAATACAATCTGCTTTGCCAATGTTGACTGGAAAATGATTCTTTGATAAGCGATGGGCAGATTAGACACATAGCATAATTTAAAACATAGATTAGGCGATATTAACGTTACATGGGCCGTGGACCGTGGCATCAACGGGGTAAAAAGGAAAACACGGCCCGGCACTGAAAGTGTTAACTCAATGGATGCCATACCCAAGTAAAGTCGGGTTAACTCGCCAACGCTTGAGCGCTATCAGACGCTGTCTGTCTCTCTCTCTCTCTTTTTCTCTCTTTTGAGGAAGTGTCAGTGACAGGGAAACCGCTTCCGCATTATTCCCACTCGCTCCGTTGTTGAGCGAATTGTTGATTGTGAGTGGTGGAACTAAACAACAGAAGGGGCGGAGGTACGCATATCATTATGCAAATAATTCTGCTTCCGTCACAGGGGACCAAAATTCAGAATGGCTTGGTTCAGTGGGGGTGGATCTTGTCTCATCTGAACTGGAAGAATGTGCCAAAATGAGAATTTCAGCCATAGACAGTGTTGATACAACCCCACATTGCTAGAAAACAATGCTAAACACTGGAAAAGGCCATTTATAAGATAGTTCCCCTTTAACACTTTGACTTCCACTCACGGCTAATCTCGGGTTTACGATAGTTACGTTGAAAGCCACTCACGAGAATTCTCGAAATACATTTTTTATTTTTTTTTAGTGATCTGAAATCATATTGCATCACGCGAGCCTACCCTAGCCTACCCAAGGGCCGCCGGCGATCAGATGTGAAAAAAGCGCCCCCCTATCGTCTCCCAGATGGTAAATGGTAAATGGAATGGACTCAATGAAAATGGATGGGGGGAAAAAAATATTCCAGTCCACATTTTCCAGTCCACTGATGCAGCCGGGGTTACCAGAGTTCATTCTGGAGCCTCTGAGCCGCGGGGAATCATGTGTTCTACTGTACACACGTTGGATCTATACACTTATCGATTTTTTCGAATGGTGATCAGGAATTGGAATATACCATTTGGATACCATCTGATGTCAGGTAAGGAATCTATGTTATCAGTGTTAGGATAATCAGACTCGTTTTCATGAAGATATAAGCTGTTTTGTGAAATGTACTCTATCGGTTTCACTGTAAAATCCATGAGGAAATGAAAACGGCTATTATCAGCGCGCGCCTCGAATGTGCGTGCGTGCACGTATACTATTGATCATCTAGCGTTTATTTGAAAACGATTCATAAATAGGCTGACAAATATCAACGTTCTGGAATATTCCAGTAAAAGGCGATTATCACAGAATGGACTGTTTTTCACCTGAAAACGGGCGCTTTTCAAAATGCTCTCAAACGGAAATGAAGCGATAAAAAACCAATCTGCCTTGACAGCACTGACTGGAAAATGATTCTTTGATAAGCGACGGGCAGATTAGACACATACAAATCTAGCCATAGATTTAAAACATAGATTAGGCGATATTAACGTTAACATTGGCGCCGATGGTGGCATTCAAGCACTAAGTCGTGCGCCCCCTGGTGGCACTGAAAGTGTTAACACTTTGGACGCATTGCCCGCCATGCGTTGTGCGCCAACAACGAGGGAACTCATTTTTGGGATCAATATTTCATTTTTTCGCCACGGCATTCATAATTCATCCAGCCTTCCTCCGGGACGCAGCTAGACCCTGTTCTGATATTTCAACGCCTCAATACCGCCACCTCGTGGATTTCGGGCGAGTTACACTCCACGCCAAACCGGAAGTGGCGCTCGGTGCATCAGGGAAATTCCTCCGCCAGAGATATATTGTAACGTGGGTCTAGATACACAATCGAGTGCATTGGGATCGCTTTCGAAACGCAATAATCAATATGATTTCGGCGTTTATTGCGTCATACAAACGGGAAATGGATCTAGCAGATCGACGTCAAATAATTGGAATATTTTTCCTCCAGTCTCATCGGCGAACTGTAAGAGGAATCTAACGTTATTTTCAGCTTGATTGTCCATTTCTTTGTTTGCAATCAGTCTGATCAACGTATCAACCCATACTAAATAAAGCCGTTACTGACGATCAAGGAATTATAAACGCCCCCCCCCTTTCCTTCACGCATGATGAAGCATAATGTATACCGATCATATACATTTGGATTTTTTAATATAGCGTGTATAGGAAAGAAACGGCAATCGATAATCTATCATATGCGTCTGGGCCTATAACTCGTGTTTTAGGAATTACTGCAGAAAACATACTTATATTCACGACGGTATTAACACAACAATGTATAAATGAAAAAATATAACGTTCCCACATCCGGAACGATAGATACCCGATGTTGAATGGGCCATAGTAATGTCGATATAGCTATAATATTTAAAATGTTATAGCCCTGCAAAGAAGGTAAACATCTCCATAGGCTTACAGCGCTGGCAGACTGGGCACAAAGATGGGCATACTGTGTGGCAGACAATGTGTTAACACTTTGAGTGCCACGCTGTTTGGTTAATTTACCTTTAGAATGCCAGCCTTTCTAGTCGTTTCCTTGGGTCATTGCACTATGTTTGCGAAGCTGTGTTTGTGTTTTGTATTATAGCTGTAGAGACACGGTGTGGCCCATTTCGACACAAACATTACTTGTAGTTGTTATGGTTTGAAACCGACCCCAACAGCACGGCACAGACAGGTAGTTCAGAGTTAGCCAAAAACTAGGGCGTATTTATTTACAAAATAGGAATGAGCGAAAAACAACAAAAGCACAAGGGGAGAAATGTTCTTGGCAGAGTTGTCTGCGGCTCTGCAGCTCGTCTTCTGAGCAGAGATGGCACCGTGGCGTTGCGCCTCTGCTGCTCTGCAGCTACTTGTCGATCCACTCGGGAAAACAGAGAGAGAGAATAATGTCAAGAGACGAGCGAACGGGATAACAGGCAGTCCAGTATAGATTAGCTGAGTCAGTAACAACAACAAGCGGCTCCTCTTCAGTGTTAACAAAACACACAAAAAACAGAAAGGTCCCGAGTCCCGGAATTTGCGAGAAAAACAGAACATCCAAAAAAAGGTACGTTCCAAAACTCACTAAGGCGCAATTGCGCAAAGCGGTCTACGAGGCAGAGATCCAAAGGATGGCAGAGCAAGCAACAGCGGCGACTTCCAACAGACGTCCTGGAGAGAAAAAGACGAGGTACAACACAGGGGGAACAAGCAGCAGCCAGTGGAAATCCAAAACGACCCGACACCGAACGTTAGGAACACCAGAGTATATAAAGGGCTCCACTGAGCTGATTAGAACTCACATCAGGTGCGCGATGGTAATTGGTACCTTGAAGCGTGCGGCAACGGACCAATCCTCACAGTACCCCCCCCTCCACGGGAGCCACCCGGCGACCTACCCGGCCTCTGCTTGCCCGGATGGGACCGAAGGAAGCCGGTGATCAGGGGCACGAGAGGGGGACCGGAGACGGGGACAGAGGACCGGTGAGGGAGCTGGAGACAGGGACACAAGGGGAACCACGGGGCGAAGGACTGGACGCCGCCTGAAGATACTAGGCATGACAGGAGGAGCTCCACCCCCTGATGGTGCCGGAGGACCAGGCGATGTGAGGCTCATGCAGCGCGAGCCAGGGCCGACCCAGGACCACTGGGACAAGAGGGGATCTGGTAATAAAGAACTGGAGTCTCTCAACGTGGTTACCAGCAATGGTGAGGAGGACAGGACAGGTGCGTTGAGTGATGTCAGCCAGGCGGTGATGATCCAGCGCGAAAACCTCCAAGGGCCTCTCGAGGTCCTCAAGTGGAATGTTGGCCCTGGTGGCAAACTCAACGTCCAGGAAACTCCCATCACCACCAGAGTCAATGAGTGCACCCACCGTCGCCCGCTGGTCCGCCCAGGCTAGGGTGACGCTCGTCAGACGGTTAGGTGGTGCACGGGTGTGGGAACAGGAAAAACGGCTCACCAGGATCTCCCGGGGTCCTGGCGAGCCTGGTCCTCTTGGCCGGGTAGGGCAATTGGAGATACGGTGTCCATCCCGGCCGCAGTAGAGACAAAGGCCGGACCAGAGCCTGGACTCCCGTTCGGCCGGGCTAAGGCGGGTGCGTCCCAGCTGCATGGGTCCCTCCTCGGTCACAGCTCGGGAGGGAAAAAGACCACCAGCCACGGAGGGGGCAGGACGGTCAGCAGAACGGTCACGAGTACGGGGGGTCTGGGGAACGTCTGGGGGTCCCAGTCGTGCTCTCTCACGCCTTCTCTCCCGGAGGCGTCCGTCGATGCGGATAGCGAGGCTGATTAGGCCCTCGAGAGAATCGGGCTCCTCTTGGGTCGCGAGCTGGTCCCTTACAGTGTCGTTGAGCCCCTTCAGGAAGGTGAGATGAAGCGCCCGATCATTCCATCCGCTCTCGGTTGCGGTCAGTCTGAACTCCAGCGCGTAGTCGGTGACACTGCCACTGCCCTGCCGGAAGGTGCTCAGCCGAGCTCCCGGGTCCTGGCCACGAGCCGGGTGGTGGAAAACCCTTCGGAGCTCCGCCACGAAGTCTGGGCAGGAGAAACAAAAATTGGCCCTCATAGACCAGGAAGCAGTGACCCACTGTGCTGCTCGGCCTGTGAGCAGGTTACTCGGGCTCCCTCTGACGAAAATCGGCTGGGTTGATGAAGAAAAACCAACTCACATTGCATGATGAATGTGGCACAATCCTCGAAGTTACCCTCGAACAAACGTGGTTCGGAGAGACGGGGCTCCTGAGGTGCGAGGTCGGGAGGCGTGGGGTCTGCCGCGGCGGCGGGTGGTGATCTGGCTGGGACTCCTGGCACAGGTGGGGTTAAAAACAGGGTGTTAAATGCTGCACTGAGAGCCTGTAGCTGGTGCAGAATAACAGCCTGCTGATTACCCTGGGTAGTCTGCTGGGTGGCCAGAGTGTCAAGGGAATCCAGAATAAGCTGGACCTGGGCCCGGAGGTCCTGCACAGCAGCCGCAGCCGCACCTAACTGTAGGGTGTGGTCGTTGGTCAACTCGATCTGGACCGCCAACGCTGCCCTAACTCTGTCTGTGTCAGCTGGGGTCGACATGGTCGGGTCGTAATGTTATGGTTTGAAACCGACCCCAACAGCACGGCACAGACAGGTAGTTCAGAGTTAGCCAAAAACTAGGGCGTATTTATTTACAAAATAGGAATGAGCGAAAAACAACAAAAGCACAAGGGGAGAAATGTTCTTGGCAGAGTTGTCTGCGGCTCTGCAGCTCGTCTTCTGAGCAGAGATGGCACCGTGGCGTTGCGCCTCTGCTGCTCTGCAGTTACTTGTCGATCCACTCGGGAAAACAGAGAGAGAGAATAATGTCAAGAGACGAGCGAACGGGATAACAGGCAGTCCAGTATAGATTAGCTGAGTCAGTAACAACAACAAGCGGCTCCTCTTCAGTGTTAACAAAACACACAAAAAACAGAAAGGTCCCGAGTCCCGGAATTTGCGAGAAAAACAGAGCATCCAAAAAAAGGTACGTTCTAAAACTCACCAAGGCGCAATTGCGCAAAGCGGTCTACGAGGCAGAGATCCAAAGGATGGCAGAGCAAGCAACAGCGGCGACTTCCAACAGACGTCCTGGAGAGAAAAAGACGAGGTACAACACAGGGAAAACAAGCAGCAGCCAGTGGAAATCCAAAACGACCCGACACCGAACGTTAGGAACACCAGAGTATATAAAGGGCTCCACTGAGCTGATTAGAACTCACATCAGGTGTGCGATGGTAATTGGTACCTTGAAGCGTGCGGCAACGGACCAATCCTCACAGTAGTCCAGCATGGGAATAATAGTTTGTTTCCACACGCTGTAGTTTGTAGTTTATTACACGCTAAACATCGCATGTAACATCGCGTCATAGATCGCGAGATAAAACACATTATGTGCAATAATCCCAAACCGTTCTGGCTGATCCCCTGAAAAGGTATATGTATCATCACAAAATCATCAAGGGGGGGGGGTCGTTTTAACTCAAAACTATGATCGCGTTTGTCGAGCATGTTTTTCGTCCGTTGAAACACAGAACTGTGATAGTTAGAAAAACACGTTTCAGAGGGGGCGGCTGATTGGCGCAGTGGGCAAGGCGCTCGCCTCTAACGCAGGAGACGCTGGGTTCGAGCCCAGCTCTCGGTGTTGCTACCAGCTGGCCGGTCATTCATACTAACACAATTGGCAAGTGTTAGAGGGTGGGAAAGCCGGTGGGTGGGGACTTGACGTTGTGGACAGCGACTCCTACAGGTCGGTTTGGTGACACCGGTGCGACGGAAGCAGGAAGTGACGGGGCAGCATGACCCTCCCACGCGTTACTCCTCGCCACTGAGAGTTCGAGCTGCTGCGGTGAAAAGATGCGACAGGCTGCCTCGTGTACCGGAGGGGACACGTGATGCAAGGCTTCTGTCCTCACTACAACCGACCTGTGGGAGGCATAGTCTAGCAACGTTCAAGACAGGGGAGGGAAGAATTGGATATATGAAATTGGGATGGGAGAAAAATTGAAAATGAGTATACACGTTTCGATGGTCAAATACGTTCATGAGACGGAATCGCGAGGCAAGGACTGTGAATTTCTGTCCCGTGAGAAGGAGTGGCCACTCGCGAGGAGAAACTGAAAGTGAATCTGGCTATCAGACAAGAGCCCCATGCAGTTCAGACACGGGACGTTACTGCCACCTGGTGATGGTCGATCAGAATGCAGTTCCAAATTGTCGGGACATTCCTAAATGATGCGCGAGGAGAAACTGAAAGTGAATCTGGCTATCAGACCAGAGCCCCATGCAGTTCAGACACGGGACGTTACTGCCACCTGGTGATGGTCGATCAGAATGCAGTTCCAAATTGTCGGGATGTTCCTAAATTATGCAGATCGCTCTGGGCAACTGTGTAGAGCGGGGATCAAAGTAAAAATATCAAACAATCCAAAAACGTATTTATTTTATACCTTTATGGCACTCAACGATTGGCGCCCAGAAACGTAAAAACACGCTTATGGCACACAATGTGTTAACACTTTGGGCACCAGCTGGTCTAGCCATCTTTGTACTCAGTGTGCCAGCGCTGTAAACTATAGGGATTTTCACTGTGCGTCGCGGTGTTTGCAGGGCTATATCTATATTCTATATTATAGCTATGGAGACAATACTATGGCTCATTTGACAGTAACTATCCATCGTTCAACATGTGAAAAAGAATAAAAATGTTCATGTATACGTTCGCGTGTTATACCGTGGTGAATATTGTATAGTTTCAGAGTGATCCTGGCTAATCCTGGTAACTGTGTTATGGAGCAATATGTGAATTTGACTAAAAGCGTTGCCGTTTCTTGCCTGTACACGCTATTATTCCCAAATCAAATCTATATCATAGGTATTATGTTTCATCATTGATGCATGAAAGGGGGGGGGGTAGTTTTTTGATGCTTTGATCGTCACCAACGGCATACGTTGTGGAGTAATGTTACACAGACATGTTGCGATCGGGGTGAAGACATGGTTGGATCAACGCAGGATTGATATCATATAGCCCTTACCTTCACTAGGATGTACCCCAAAAACAATATTCCAATTATCTGATCGCGAGTCCCATTATTGGTGTCGACCGTGTCGCCAACATAATCCACCACACATCATACATCGGGAGCATTCAACGCTTCTCAATCCGATCGTTATAACTGCTCCATTTGCCCTACAAAGAAAAGGGAGCCCAGTGACATTTGACCGTTGCACAGGCCAAGATACAAGGTTACAAAGGGATCTTGATACCGCTGTATAGCTGGATGCAGCCGGTATTGCACTTTGGCGATCTCAGACTCATTCCCTATGGTAACACCAAGGTCCCTGGATGAATAATGAATACAAATATAGAATAAAAGAATAAACAACCAAAACCCGAGATATCTCGGGTCTGGCAGCCAACGCATGTTGAGTTAACCCGACTTATCTCGGGTTTGGCAATTAATGAGTTAACACATTCAGCGCCAAACCCGAGATAAGTCTGGTTTCGCCGCCAGCGATTGAGCGCCATTCCCAAGAATTTTCGGGTTTTGATCCTTTTATATTTTTCCTTTGATCCCCGTTCTAAACACTCAGCCGGAGCTCCCTAGGTCTCCCTGGCACATCTGCCTACGTTGGAATCATCAATGACGATCCATCCTCACCCACTCCATCATCTCCTGGTTCCCCGCTGCAGCGGCAAAAGATCTCGCCAAGCTGCAGCGGGTGATTTGCTCCACGGAGAGGGTGATTGGCCGACCCCTCCCACCCCGGACACAGCCTCTTCACCCTGCTCCCCTCTGGGAGAAGGCTGAGGATCCCAAAGGCAAGAATTCTGCACTGGGACTGACCTGGAACTCTGCACTGCACTTTACACTTTATATATATATATACTTACTCAAAATAATGATAAATCCTGCACTGCACTGTCTTTGTCCTGTGTCTTGTTGTCTTGTTGTTATGTGAAAAGAAAAATGTATGGAAAAATGCATACACTGTATCGCTATGACAATTACCAATGTGGTTACACATATGACTTAAAGGGGACATGCATTATAAATGGCTTTTTCTGTGTTTAGCATGGTTTTATAGTAATACGGGTTAGTATCAATGGGTCTGTGTCTCTAATTACCATATTGACTCATCAGTCTAATCTCGAGTTCCCTCACTCAACTAAGCTGTTCTGATTTGACGGTTTTGCTGACGTTAATATAGCACTGATTTGCAGTAACGCCCCCTCTATGGTTGTAGTGCAGTGTAACTCGACACTTCCTCAAACGGGTTTTCACAGGCAGAGAACGAGCGAGAGGGAGATAGAGAGGGATTGCAGAAGTGTGTGTAAATGTGTGTGCGCCATCTCTCTCCCTCGTCGGACACACACACAAACTTGACTGCGCGTGTGTCGGGGACGTAGGCATAGTGTAACCCGACACTTCCTCAAACGGGGTTTGACAGGCAGAGAACGAGTGAGGAGAGGGAGCGAGAGAGAGAGGGACAGCGGGAGGGACTGCAGAAGTGTGTGTGCGCCATCTCCCTCGTCGGGGACACACACACAAACAAACTTGACTGCGTGTGTGTCGGGGACGCATCTCTCCTCTCTCCCTTGTCGGAGCATTACACACAAACTTGACTGCGTGTGTGTCGGGACGCATCTCTCCCTCTCGCTCTCTCTCTCTCTTGCTTGCTCATTCTCTCTCTCGCTCTCTCTCGTATGTATCGTGCTGTGTGGGTGACAGTCACTGAAAACGCTTATGGGCGGAGCCCATCCAATAACAGGCTGAAATCCTGAGGCTGGAAAATGATGCTTTTGAGTACTCCATTAGAAATATAAAACAATGTTTAAAAAAAAAAAAAAAACCATACAGATGTGTTCAATAGACTCACAGGAATTGTGTAAAGTTGCCCAACTCAATGCATAGCAATGCATGTCCCCTTTAACACTTGCCGTGCCAGTCCTATTAACCCTGTTGCGTGCCACCGCTCTATTCAATGACAGAGCTCTCACATTTGTGAATGCATAAACTATATCTTAAATGATGTGTCTAATACGACCGTCGCTTATCAATGACTTGTTTGCAGTCAACATTGTCGAAACGGATTGTTTTTTAATCGGTTCATTTCCGTTTTATACCATTTTGAAAAACGCTAGTTTTGTGAAACTTTCAGGGAAAAAAATTTATTCTGCAGGAATCGCGCTTTACTGTAATACACAACACGTTGTAATTTTTCTGCCTATTTATGAATAGTTTTCAAATAAACGCTAGATTATCGATAGTATATGTGTACTTATGCATGCTATAGAAGCGGGCTGAAAAATCCATTATCTTATTTCCTGATCAGCTACACACACTCACAGCCACATACACACATAGGGGACACGTTGATATATAGGTGAAAACAGCTCTGATTATCCCAATACTGGTAAAATAGATTCTTTACCTCAGATCGGATGTTCTCCAACAAGATTATTCCAATTCCTGATCGCCATTCCAAATATCGATCGCGTTTATTGATTCCAACGCTGGGTGGTCAAAAGACATATTCCACGCTGTTCTGATGGTGGGCAATGACTGGGATCGTCTCCGGTTACTTGCCTGACAAGTAAAATGTGGAATCCGGACAATTTTTTCCCCATGTACCATCCGGAGAGACGATAGGGGGCGGTATTTTCCATGTTCGAGCTCAGACAGATCCCCACTGGTAACGTGAGGCTATATTGATGAAATATGAATGGAACCCGCTAAAAAATAACGATTAAATGATGAGATTTCTCGTCGTTGGCACTCAACGGTTGGCATGAACTAACGAGATTTCCCGTCGTTGGCACTGAAAGTGTTAATGAAGGAATCTGAATCTCGCCAGGTGGCAGTATCTCCAACATTTTGAACTCCTCAATTCTATGTTTCCTGTATACACAAGTATACAACTTTTTTTACACACAAGTAATCGCGATCGCCGATGGGATCACTGGGATTATTCTTTTTAGAGTACCTTCTGGCTAAGGCAGGGGACAGCAACCTTTACTATCAAAAGAGCCACTTTCCCCTGTCCCACAAAATAAAATGCTCAGGGAGCCACACAACCTATTTACCCTTAAAATGAAGATAACACAGTGTATAACATTTTATATATCCCCAAGCATACCCCACATTTAGCATAAAACGCCTGACAATTGCATACCCAAAGTAATTTGCGATTTATTATACTTTATACTTATAGTACACAGTTTGTTGCATTAATGAGATTATAAAGCAACAAAAAGAGGAAGAGGAGAAAAAATACTGGCTGTGTAGACCTATTTTTAAATAAAACACAAAAGAGGAGACAAAACACTGGTGTCTGTAGACCGACTTTGAAATAAAACCCTGAACTATTCAGGTATATTTGAGTCCTTCCCTTATTTGTGGAACATTTATAAAATAAAAAGTAGTCCACTTTGAAAAAAGACTACCATGTGTAGACCTACTTTGAAATAAAACACAGAAAAGGAGAAAAAACACTGGCATCTGTAGACCTACTTTGAAATAAAACCCTGAACTATGCAGCTCTATTAGAGTCCTTCCCTTATTTGTGGAAAATCTATAAAATAAAAAGTAAATTTTTCGTTGTTTGCAAATTTCGCACCACATATCAGGCATACAGGTAAGCCTTTTGTTGACTATCTTAGTTGATGAAATATTTTTTCATTTCAGTGTCACAGTATGACATCGATCTTCAAAATAAGAGAAATAAAAAAAATAATAAAATAAAAAAATATTATTATTATAATTTTTTCTGGCCAGGGAGACGCAGCTGATTGGCTAAAGAGCCGCATGCGGCCTCGGAGCCGCAGATTGCCGACCCCTGGGCTAAGGTAAGGTATATTCTATGTCTATTTTACCGAACCTGAAACATGTTTCTGTACCGATCACAGTGTCGTATTTTACCGGACCTAAACCATGCTTTTGGTAACGATAGCATTTTCGGGGTAAGACTACCCCCCTTGATGATTTTGTGAAGACACATATGTATATGGTATATACCTTTGATTTGGAAGTATTTGGGGTTTCAGGAGAGCAACCCGAAAGATTTGGGCATATTGCATATAACGTGTCATATCTCGCGATCTATGAAAAAAGACTGGATTATTTTGGAAAGGGGCGATGTTTAGCGTGTAATAGCGCACAAACTACAGTATGTAGAAATGAACTGGTTAGTCAGTGATGGACTATGAATAATGCCTGTCAAATGAGCCGTACTATTGTCTCCATAGCTATAATACAGAACACACGATGGGTCCGCAAAACATCGCTAAAATGGTAAATAACGCTGGCGCCATTGAGTAAAGATGGGAAAATAGCGTGGCGCTCAATGAGTTAAGTATCATTCCCTTTTGTCAGTCACCTATGTTTTTTCCCACGTTGGTTCAACTTAGTCACAGTCAGTTAGTAGTTTGTCCTACCTGGGTTGCTGACGCTGTATATGTCTACCTATTGTCTTAACACATTGGCGCCCGGGCACGGAGATCTCCGTGTTTCGAGTCCATGCGTTGTGGACAGAGGCATGGATATATCCGTGTGAAGTTGTTATTGCTTTTATTCCATTTTAATAACCTATTCAAGGTCACCGAGCGGCACTGCAGATTTACCCTACTCTATGAATTTGGCAAGGTGCTATACCGGCCAGATCCTCTTAGGGGCGCTATCGCGATAATGCAGTGTGCCCTGTGGCTGAACGGATCAGTCTTTTTTTTTTCTTTCAATGGAGATTTCAGTAGCAGGATTCTGGATGTGCAGCATGTAGCTTGGATTACGTTTCAGATCGCAGATTTCACCATGCAATAAGGGGATTTATCATCAGCCAATGGACATATCGATCTACCAGATGACGATCGATAACGGGGAAATGCTCGGGGGGATCAGCCCGGACCACGGTAAGATCTTTTTCACATAAATTACACCCCGATCGGGCATTGGTTTGATAGCCATCCATGCGTTCGGCCTATGTGGCGGGAGCATGTCTATGTTCCCTCGGGTCCTATGTTCCCCGGGTTCTATGTTCCCCGCTTTGATTGATTGATTGAAAATGTTATACCACCAGCCCCGATTCCAAACTCTAACCTTAACCAGTTCGAAAGAGGGCCTAAGCTTAACCGTTCGAAACAAGGCGGACATTAATAATTAATAAAATAATAAAAAATTATAAAATTTATAAAAATCTATTAATCAATCAAAGCGGGGAACATAGAACCCGGGGAACATAGGACCCGGGGAACATAGGGATGATCCCTATGTGGCTAGTTAGATGAACACGGTTATTGGTCATCAATAATAATAAACGACGTCGTCCCCCCCCCCCTTTCATGCATACATGCTTTGGGATTGTGTCGATCATATGCAGTTTGAGTTATTTCTGTAGCATCTGTAAAACGGAAATGCCATTGGATATAACGTTAGCAGCTATTAGCCCTATAACTAGCCTGCCAGATAATATACTAGACCAAATCCGGTATAAAGCTTATATTCACGGCGCTATAAAATGAGAACCTATTGATGATTTTTTTTCTTTAAAGGGGAACTATCTTATAAATGGCCTTTTTGAGTGTTTAGCATTGTTTCCTAGCTATGTGAACTTATATTAATATGATCTATGTCTCAAAATTCTCATATTGGCGCATTCTTCCAATTCTCCTCTCACAATATTCACCCTCACTGAACTGAGTCATTTGAAATGTGATGATTTGTGATGTCAGAGAGACACCGCTGCATGTTAATGTTGAGATACAAGATGAGCTGCACACAGTTCTGCTGCCCAGGCTCAAAACGGCTCGAGATCTTGAGGTAGAAAAATGCTGTTTTTGAGGACTTGATTAGAAATACAAAACAATGAATAAAAAATATATATATATTACAGAGGTGTTCCATAGACTCACAGGAATTGTGTAAAAGTGCCCAAATAGTGAAAGAAATAGTAAAATAGTTCCCCTTTAAGCCATTTTGAAGGGACGGTTTATGGACTCAATTGACAATGAGAATGGACAGATAGCAATACTATAAAGTATAGATTTAGCTCTACAAAAAGCCCCATGTTTGTTTACATCCCCGAATTTACTATACCCATTATTGGGTTGCACTTAAACCCTGTCTCCACTATGGTTGGAATTATAAGTAAATACTTTGGTGCCATGAGGGTCTCAGCCCTATTCCTTATAAGGTAAGCAGAGAGCCATAACGTTTAGAGGTGAGATCAGTATAGTTAGTTGGTTAAAAATAATTAGATGCAAATTAGAGAAGCTGAACAGAGCTATGCATGGACAAAGATACAGGGAAGAATAATTTATTAGACCAATCAGTAGTAAATAGGAGGGATTTCATTTTACTATAAAATACTGTTGCTTAGGGAGAAATGCTCTCTTTGCTTTTTGCTCCTACTCTTGCTTTTGATGACCTGACCGTTTTGTGTGTTAGAATTTAGGAGGATTGGAGTCAAATTATGACTTATCTTTTGTCAACTGAACCCTATTATGAAATAAAGCCACTTCTGAAATTATACAAGTAGTACAGTTTTCCCTCCTCCTACAACGGTATTTTTGACCATCTCATCGACCTTTAGAAGTAACCACAATAACCTAAACGACGTTGATTCCCATAGACTAACATTACCTGCCCTGGGAGATGCATTTCAAATGAATTGTATATCAATATCTTTGATAGAGAGGGGGTTATTGTAAGGGTCCACCTGTTCTAGGACCCTCCCCTCCTGTCTGTACCCCTCAACAGCCCCCACCTTTGCACATACTCCTTCATGGACTTCCTCCACACTTGAACTTTTTGAACAGTCATGCCAAGTTCTTAGACTTGGTTCTACTGCCACCCGGTGGCCTGTCGGCGGTACTACAGTCCACTACCCTCTGCCTCGTTTGCCGGTCTCTCTTTGTCGGTTCATTGTTTCAGTCCCTGCTTGTGTTTGGTGTTCATGTTTCGGTTCGATCCTTGTCTCCCTGTGTCAGTAAGTCTAGTTTTCAGTTTGTTTTACCATCTTTGTTTTTCGTGTTTACAGTCGTTTTGGTCAGTGTTTGTTTGTAGATTAGTTTGTAAATTTTTCCCTACCAGCACTGCTGTGGTTTTGTTTCTTGTTTTTGTATTTTGCTCTCTGCCAGCCATTGCTGTGCTCTCGTTTGAGATCCTTGTTTTTGTTGCTGCTTTTAAAGTAAAGCATTATTTTTTGACTACTTCACCCTTGGCTCCACGTCTCGTCTTGTCTATTGCTTTCTCCTTGTCCTGTTCTGCATTTGGGTCCTCTACCAACACCAATCCCTAACAGTTATAATCTGAGGGAAGAACTCAATTTAAAAGTTCTTAGTGTACATACTACCAGGAGAAGACACTGCATTTCCATATGTGGAGTGAAATTGTGGAACAGTCTGAATGTGGTGCTAAAGCAATGTCCAAACATGAGACAATTCAAGGGCTTATATCATTATCTGAAAAATATTGCTGAATTTGGTTAAACATAATCTCCTCCATAAATTTGCACATAGTTGACTAATGGGACTAATGGGAAAATATCAAAGGTTACTCCTTTACCTAAAAACAGTAAACTGCCTAATAGTGATGAACATAGTGAACATAAGTGATGGCAATCCCCAAGGACTTGTCCCAAAGAAGGCTATTCTAAACTCGGGTGAGTGCACACCAATACATCGAGACATCGTATTTATTATCATTATAATTATTTAATTCCACGGATGTCTGTAGAGCCATGTCAAGAGCCAAGTCGTTCAGTATTGACATTACTAAATTATGTCATGTTCTACAGTAGGACTTACTACTATAATACCTAATAAAACAAGTCATTAGAATAGTAGAAGCCTACTGCTGGAACGATTCATTTAGATTAATTTCACACATAGTACGTGTGTGTATGTGTGTGTGTGTGTGCTCGTGTGCTGAGGCTGCCTCCACGTTGATAAGAAATTATTTTCACGAGGTACAGGGATGAGGAAGGCATTTGACATTCACAGGTGTTTACATTTTTATTTTATTTCTTTCATGTTTTACATATATAATTTTTAGTTTTGCATATATATACATATTTGTTTTGTAAGGTTTTAAATGAGTACATTCATTTGAGTAGTGGAAAAGGGGTAGGATTAAATAAGTGTATACTTCTTCCTACTCCTTTTCGAACATGTAAATTGATTCAATGTTATGTTTTTTATTTGAACACTATGGCGACCGGCGCCCCGCGGCGATTTAGGCCTCAGAGGACAGAGGATTGTAAACAAACCGATGTACTTTCTAAGAGCTTTATATATCATTTATAGTATTGCTATCTGTCCATTCTCATTGTCACTTGAGTGCATAAACCGTGCCTTCATAATGGCTTAAAGAAAATAAAAATCCATCGGTTGGTTGTCATTTTATAGCGTCGTGAATATAAGGTATATCACGCTTTTCGTCTAGGCTTTTCTGCAGGAGGCTGAAAAAAAGGCTAAACGTTGGCGCCGTTATATCAAACACCATTTCTGCTGTATATATACGAATGAAATAAAACAAACTGCGTAGCATCCGGACTATTACAGAGCATCTATGGATGAAATGGGGGTGGCGAGGAACGCGATCAGTATTATTGATTAGCAATAGAGTGTGCGTTCCGGTAGCCAATGTCAGTAGTCTATGATTTATAAAAAAAGAAAAAAAAATCTAACCCTGACTAACCTTACTGTCATGCACTTGTCCTAATAAATCATAAATCCCATTATTCCACGCTGAAAAAAACTTTCGGCAAGCTGATCAAAGATGGAGGGGCTTCGTTTGGAATCAAGGCTCTATGATCCGCCCACAGGACTGTAAAAGCATTATTATTTTTTTTTAAATCCCATCAATGATACTGCAGTGGAGCGATGGCGCCCCTAAGCGGATCTGGCCGGTACTGCATGTTTCGAAAATCAAATATGTGGAAAGATCCTGCTAGTGGATCGGGTACCTAATAAGCGTTATAAATATGGAATAAAACAATAACAACTCGTCACGAGTATACTCGTGGCTCTGGACCACAACACATGGAATCGAAACACCTATATACTCGTGAACGGACGCCATAGTGTTAATTTGTTTCCATTTCATTGCTATAGATCAATGATTTGTTTTTGTCTTATATTGTTTGTATTTACATGTTCGAAATAAAGATTTCAAATAAAAAAAACTGACAGGCCGGTGGATGTCCTCCCACCCATTGCTTAGGTGCTGTGACAGCTGTTATCATGTGGTGGTCTGGGTTTAGGTGCTGTGACAGCTGGTATCATGTGGTGGTGTTATGGTTTGACACCGACCCCAAACGCAACGACACAAGAGAGTAGATTCAGAGTTGCCAAAAACAAGGGCTTGTTTATTTACACTAAATAAACAGCATAGACTTGGTAGGGGACAGACAAAGACTGGGATACAAGCATAGATGAATGATGCTGCTCTGCAGCTTCTCCCGGGATGGTTAGTCTGGGGAAGCAGACGATGACGTCAGAGCCGCTCTGCAGACTTCTCTCGGCAGATCTCCGAGGTGGTAACGGGACCGAGAGGGAGAGAGGGAGCGGGTTAGCTCAGAGTACAGTTGGGAACAGAGCAGGTGACAGGGGAGGTGACTTGTACCAAAAAAACAGAGTAATCCAAGTGACTGAATCTTCGGTGTATATACACACTGTGAGTAACGTCCCAAACACAAATCCACGTGATAGAAATCTTCGGTGCAAATAAACACTGTGAGCGAAGTCCCAAATACAAATCCAAGTGATTATATCTTCGGTGTGTGAACACACAGTGAGCGATGTTAAGGCCAAATATTATCCCAATGAACAATCCAAAAAAGCTGAACGCTGGGTGAGTGACTGTCTGACAAAAAGCAGGAAATCTTCAGTGTCATTTAAACACACGAAAAAGAATAGGATCAAAGACAGTCATAAAAACTCACCCAGGCGCTGTGCGTAAAGAGAGTAGGATCAAAACGGGGCGAGCGCGTCGCCACGGGAAACGGGTGTCCAAGCGGAATACTTCTTGAAAATCCTGGAGGCAAAGCACAGGGAAAAACAGCAGGCAAGGCAGGAACGGCGAATGCTACTGAAATATCAAAACGATCCAACAAAACTTGAATGGGGAAACGGGGTATAAATAATAAGGGAATGCTTAATTGACAAGCTGTGACAGCTGAGGGATGTGATTGACAAGCGTGTGGTTGAGGGAGCACCAATCAACGGCGTCTATGGGAAGAAGCGTGTGAATAGGGGAATGCAATTGATTAACAGAAAACAAAAGGAACAGAGCGAGTAGGCTTAAAGGAACAGAGCGAGTAAGTGAGCAATGGACAAAAACCTCACAGGTGGTATGGGTCTTAGGTGCTGTGACAGTTGTTATCATGTGGTGGTCTGGATTTAGGTGCTGTGACAGCTGGTATCATGTTGTCTGGGTTAGGTGCTGTGACAGCTGTTATCATGTGGTGGTCTGGGTCTTAGGTGCTGTGACAGCTGTTATCATGTAGTGGTTTGGGTCTTAGGTGCTGTAACAGCTGTTATCATGTGGTGTAATAATTGGTTATTTTCTTTAATTAGCATTTTGTGTATTTTTTACAAGGTTTATACAGTAGATATAATCAGGCCTATAGATACTCAAAGTCTCTCAAAGTTCGACATGTTGTCGCTGTAAACCTGTGAAACGGTTGGCATCGTTATGATCTCACACACAATGTGATCCGTTAGCATCTGGGTTCAGACCTCACCTGGCTCTTGCTGAAAAAAGACGCTGGCCCTACCTTAGTTACAATGAACAACAACAAAAACAACAACTTAACAAATAGAATAATTAATTTACCCCCAAAAGCTTTTCTAATTGGTGCGGTCTAAATAAATAGAATAAATTCTCCCCCATGTTTGGATAAGCTATCAGTGATTATTATAATTAGTTATGTGAGTTAAGCTAATGTTAGCATGCTTTATGTATTCTTTCATATGCCAGAGGGGCTCTTCCCCCAGTAACAGCTCACACATGAACTTTGGAACTCTCCTGTGTATTATAGTACTATGGTGACATTTCCATTCAGTGAGCAGAGGGTTATGTCTCCTCAACCAGCTGGGAGTTAGTTGTAACCTGGGGCGTTAAAACCGTCCCCATAATCACATTATTCATTTTCCACAAACGCTTTTTGATTGGCTGAGCATTACCGTGGTTTGAAATGTCGATATGGCCATGGGACACTCTTTACTCTTTTCCCCTACAGCAAATAATCTCTAGGTTGTGCTTATGCCAAAATAATAAAATTTTGTCTGGGCACTTTCCCATATGCTAACTGCAGGCTAGGCATCTCAGATAGCTGCCACTTCTGAGTCACTGGGCCCAGGAGTTAAAAACGTGTAATCCCTATCCGATTGGATCAGATTTGTATTCATTCATTTCAACTCATTATGAATTGAAAATGGGGGACCCTGATGTAAACAAGACGAAAGTCTTTCTCTGGTCTGCATCCCCTTAACAATTGTGTGTATTGAGCTGTACTGTACTGTACCCATTCTGCAATCTGTTAATTAAAATGTTCAATCAATCAATCAATCAATCAATAGGGATTCAATGTTTTGAATTCCTGGGCCCTGGTGGCCATGAAAGGAGCTGTCTTCATCTTCATCTATTCAGAAACTGAAATTGAGTATTTCCCCTTTGTTTCTGTGAGGATTGGATTTGGCGGAGCCCAATAGTAGAACACAGGAGGAGAGAGAATGGAGCGTTTTAGGGTGTTTTAATATAGTTTCCCCAAGCAGACAGTTTGACAATTGGAATGTGCGACAGACAGGTATAGGAATGTTCTTGGGGTTAGTACAGGTGCACTCCTTGTGCAGTACGGGAGAATGTTCTTGGGGTTAGTACAGGTGCACTCCTTGTGCAGTACGGAAGAATGTTCTTGAGGTTGGGACAGGTGCACTCCTTGTGCAGCACGAGGCAGGTAGACACAGGGCTGTGTCGTGGGTGAGAGCAGGAGCACTCCTAGTGCAGTACCAGCACGGGATGTCCAGGTAGGAGGGACACTGGAGCGGAGGTCCTGGGCACACGGAGAACAAAGGTTAGGTCAGGGAATACAAACGAGTACAGGTAGCAAGGCTTAGGAAGGTAGTTTAACACTCTCACGAAGATGGAACAGGATCCGCCAGCTGCAGTACCGTCTGGTTGATGAGGGGATGAGTGACAGCTGTGTTGAGTGAAGAGCCGGCAGCGTGTTGCTTAATGACAGCGGAAGAGTGCAAGGGCGCTTCCGCATTCTTCGCCGCGCATGCGCATGAGGTCCTTGCTTAGTTCAGACACCCCATTCAACACGGTGAATCCCAAACTCGAAACTCCGTTAAGCTCCAGAGAGAGAGGCTGAAAACCGCCAGTTCTTGCCCGACGGATGGGAGCCGAATCGGGATCCGAGTTTTCTGATGAATAGCCCCAAAACATGGAGGTCGCGATTCGCGAACGGCGACGGCTTCGCTGACCAGAGCTCTCTCAGATTCAAAATTGCAGCCTGGAACATACATGTTTCGGAACCAATGTGTAACTAGACAGTTACAATATAACATTTATATTAATTAACCCAGTTAATGCCTTAAGAGAAAGAGTCTGGTGGTCAATTACTACGGAAATGTTGTGTCTTACTAATAATAACTAATTCCGCGGTCAATATAAGTCTCTGTGATACTTTCTGAATATGATTTGGGAATGGGCAGGGTTATATTAGAAGAAAGACAGTGTAAACAATATAATTAACTCTGAATATAATAATGACGAAAAATAAACAGGATACACAACACAACAAGGTGCACTACCCTACCCTGTTTATTTTTCCTCATTATTATATTCAGAGTTAATTATATTGAGTCCCTTGATTTTAATAATACTGTATATAACATGACTGGACCTCATTATGACTATACTAAAATTACAACCAATGAGAATGCTTGTAATTAATGACCACAGGATGGTTCAAAGAGCCAGGCAATTCTAGACAAATTGAAGATTAATGTATTGCAAGCTTGATCCCACTAAAAGGGCATATGTTCAGTCAAATGAATCTACGTAGCAGTAATATTGTGCAGTGATGCATTTTGGCAGCAATGTCTGTTATGCAAAGAAGGGCGAGGGAGATTAGAGTTGTTGAGCCCTGAGAACAGGTGGGCTGTGTGTGTGCGTCTGTGCATGAGTGTGCTAAGTGCGTGGCCTATGCATGAATGTGTACTGTATGTCCAATGGTGTGGCTTTGACTCAACTTCCACTGTTATGCTGATGATACTCAGCTCTACATCAGCACCTCACCATCCTCCCAGCTCCCCCCACAGTCTGTAGTCAACTGCCTCCACGCTATAAAAACCTGGATGGCAACCAAATTACTTAAACTCAACAGCAAAAAGACAGAGCTCATGGTTGTGGCCCCCAAGGCACTGCTCGGGAAGGTTGGAGATCTCCTCCTCCACGTTGACGGCTGTTCCATCTCCCCGTCTCTCGAAGTCCGTAACCTGGGCGTCACCCTTGACTCCACACTTTCATTTCACTCCCACATCAAATCTGTCACCAAGTCTGCCTTCTACCACCTCAGGAACATCTCCCGTCTCCGACCCTCACTCTCAGACTCTGTGGCGGAGACCCCGATCCACTCATTTGTCACCTCCCGGTTGGACTACTGTAATGGAGTCCTGTTCGGGGTACCCAGCAAAGCCCTGGACAGGCTCCAGTATGTCCAGAACTCAGCTGCCAGGGTTCTCACTCACACCAAGCCCTGGCAGCACATCACCCCCACCCTCATCCATCTCCACTGGCTTCCAGTCAGGTTCCGCATCACCTTCAAACTCCTGCTCCTCACCTACAAATCCCTCCATGCCCTCGCCCCCCGGTACCTGTCTGATCTCCTCCACCAGTACACTCCATCCCGGAACCTACGATCCTCTGATCTAGGTCTCCTCTCCATCCCTCGCACCAGGTTACGGACTTTTGGGGACAGAGCCTTCAGCGTGGCGTCCCCTACCCTCTGGAACTCTCTCCCCCCCGAAATCCGCAACGCCCCAACCCTGGACACCTTCAAATCCGCTCTAAAAACACACCTCTTCACCAAGGCTTTCCCCATCAGTTAGTTTTAGATTAAATTAGGTCCATTATCCCCTACTTTCCCTCATCCCCTCTTCCCCCTCCCCCCCTACTTTCCTTGCCCTATTTTTTGTCCTGATTGTAAAGCGACCTTGGGTTCTATGAAAGGCGCTATATAAATTTGATTTATTATTATTATTATTATTATTTGTATGTGTGTGAGTGAGTTAGAGGCGGCTTGTTGTGTGCAAGTCCATGTATTTGTATATGGGCCCCACTGTGCAAAGGCGCACAGCAAGTGCAAAGGAGAGACATATGCAGGGGGGGCATAAAACCTTATACTCGGGTACTTGTCAGGTTTCTTTTTCCCTGCTGGCTGGAAGCCGGCCACCGTCAGGAATGTCATGAGACAGAGATAGAGCTCATTGAGACTGGGATCCTATTTCAGTTCAGTCGGTGTCTTGATCCTAGCATTGGACCAAGCTACTCCTGAGACAGACAAGGGTGCTTTGGACATGCTCTGCTAGAGAGGGCCATGATGGAGATCCGGGGCAATCATAGGAGATCTAATTAAAACATAATTTAAACAGACTGAAGAAGTTTGGCTGAGACAGATGTGCCACGTTATTAACTGATCTCTAGACAGAGATATAGACTTTCAGATGGAGAGGCACAGGAGAGTAGCTAATGCTAGATAAACTGTTATTCCCCCTGGACATCAGACTGACCACGTGGCTTCACTATCTCCAGTACTGTCTGTAGGCCTGGTATCAGCTAGTATCACAACTAAACCAGACTGAAGGACATGCCTGTATAAACATGAACGTGGAGTGAGCTCTAAAGCACCTGGTACAAATGGCTCCATATAAGTGTCTGGTGGTCAATCAACAGTGGATAATATCCTCCCCATTATAGACAGGAGTGTGTGTCTCCCTCTTATGTCAAATGGCTCCTCTCAGTAATAACCAGCAGGTTGATTAATATTCCACAGGGGGTGGGGGGGTCAGAATGTAGTTAGAGAGTCTGTCTGAGAGGATCACATTAACATTCTGGAGAGAGAGCGAGAGAGAGAGATCTGAGAGAGAGAAAGAGAGAGAGGACCGACACCTTTATTTAGAATGCTGGTGGGATCTGAACAATGTCTGTCAAAAAGTCAGACCCCTCAAGAATATATGTACGGCTTGTGCCAAAACCAATTCAACATTACATGTTTGCTCACCCATTAAACAAGACAATTCTCACCCCGTGAGTCAGCTGCCTGGAGACATGTTTGTGGAACATGACATTTGACGGACCCACAACCAGCCCACTCTAGCTGGGGGCTCTGTCTTCTTCCCACATAGAGACAGAAAGTAGGCTACCTGTATGATTTCATAGCAATGCCATTCCAACATATGTGCTTGGAAGGGCGAGTGGTTGTGTGGATGACGAATCCGAACTGAGAAAATTATGACGCAAACGCACACATTAGGTACGCAGGTAAGTATGTACGCATTGACTCAGTAGAGCCATCTGGCAAGGGCAGGGACTTACACCAGAGGGCTTTGCAATGTACTTATCTATGTGCTGTGAAGGATTTTCGTCAGAAACCTGATCTCAGGGGCACAGTCATTATTTACTATTTACCTCCACACACATTTACATTTCATCATTTAGCTTTATCCAAAGCGACTTACACGACTTCTGTACGACAAGTCAGCAGGAAGGGTACAACTCTTACAGCTGAGTAACAATGTTCATCAAACAGTGCATGATAGTATAAGACAGTAAGAAGGTTAGTGGAATTGTTTTTAATTTCAGTGTGTTTTTAGTCGACGGCGAAATATTGGTTGGGTTTCGGCTGTCCTAACTGTGGTGGGAAGTTCGTTCCACCATTGTGGAGCAAGGACAGAGAATAGGCGGCTTCTCTTTGATGACCCTCCCGGAGCTCGGATAGGAGTGGGTCTGAGGTGGCCAGAGGATGTAGAGTGGAGGGGTCTTGAGGATGTGTAGTTAGAGACCATTAAAGGGGCTATGTATTGCTATTCCTAGCACTATTTGGGCAACTTTACACAATTCCTGTTAGTCTATTGAAGACATTTGTAAGGTTTTTTTCAAAAAAATGCATTGTTTTATATTTCTAATCAAGTACTCAAAACCATCATTTTTCAGCCTCAAGAAATCAGGCTGTTATGGCCTGGCTCCGCCCATAAGCACTTTGAGTGACAGTGCCACACAGTCTGCACTGGTAGAGGGAGGGAGGGAGGGGGGGGGGAGAGAGAGAGAGAGCGAGAGAGGGAGGGGGTGGGAGAGAGAGAGAAAAAAAAGACAGTCCGCCGGCAGCTTGTGTTTTTTTTTCTTCTTTCTTTCAATCTCCCGTTTGCGTGTGTGGCGCGCTGCAGGTCCCCCCCCCCCCCCCCCCCAAGTGCTCTCTATCTCTCTCCCTCTCTCTTCCTTTCTCTCCCTCTCGGCTCTCCGCCGGCAGCTTGTGGTTTTTTCTTTCTTTCTTTCAATCTCCCGTTTGCGTGTGTGGCGCGCTGCAGGTCCCCCCCCCCCCCCAAGTGCTCTCTATCTCTCTCCCTCTCCCTTCCTTTCTCTCCCTCTCGAGTATGAGGAAATGGTTTCGCTGTGTACAGTCAGTCTAGGTAGAATGGGGGCGGGCATTATCTCCAACCACAGAGCCAATCGCATCACTGTGCGCTACCCAGCGGCAGAATGACGTGACTCAGCCGTTCAAATAAAAATGACCTGATTTACTGGAGGGCGAAAGGGGCTGGGCTGAATCTGAGCAATCCGCCAATATGGTATTTAGACCCTAAAACACATTGATACGAACTCCTATTACTATAATACAATGCTAGAGACTGAAAAATGACATTTATAATACATAGCCCCTTTAACCAGAGGTAAGCGGGAGCCATTCCCTTCGCTGCGCGATATGCCAGGTCGAGCACCTTTAATATGGGCTGATTTGGTAGGTTGGAGATCTGATGGGCTGTGTTCTGAATGAGTTGAAGGGGCTTGGTGGCGGTGGTCGGTAGACCAGCAAGGAGTGCATTGCAGTAGTCGAGGCAAGACATGACTGTTGATTGGACAAGGAGTTGAGTGGCTTCTTTTGTCAGGAAGGGGCGGATCCTTCTGACATTGCACAGGAGGAATCTGCAGGTTCTGGTCGCTGCGGAGAAGTTCAGCATTTTCCACTGTGATGGAAAGGTCAGTCAGCGGAGAGGATTTGGCCGGCAGGGGAAGCAATTCTGTTTTGTTTAGTTTCAGTTTGACACACATGGCTCTAATGAGTGTATTTTATCCCACTTGGGTGGGTTGAGTGCAGTAGACAACATAGTAAGAAGTGAACCAAATGTACAGTAACCCAAAGAATAAATAAAGGAAACTATGTACAATTTACAACATACAGAGTAGGGCTGGGCGATAAAACGATAACGATAAATATTGCGATAAATTATTTCCTCGAAATAAACATGAAGCGTGATCGCAAAGTTTCGATATATCGATTTTCCAAGTTTGGCTCCGCTCAGCCTCGGCTCAACACACTCACTAACAACAACCAACGTTACGTGATGACGTGACGTGCTTACGCACCACAGCTCCAGATGCGCCACTGTTTTGGTTTAGGACTCAAGGCTGGCGCTAGGATAATTAGCTTGCACAGCTCTATGTTATATATTTACGTGCCGTGTATGCGTGTGACGTAAATTCTGATGCCACGGTTATAGTAGTGTGTGGTATACGGTGGACGTCGTTGCAATGTATTCTGGCGGAACAGAGTATTTTAGGGATATTTAGGACATTTGGATACATGCGTGGCTAGGATAATTAGCTTGCACGGCGCGATTTTATATATTTACGTGCAGAGTATGTATGTGGCGTGAATTCTGATGCCACGGTTATAGTAGTGTGTGGTATACGGTGGACGTTGTTGCAATTTATTGGGGCGGAACAGAGTATTTTAGGGATATTTACTAGTACATTGTCATGGGATTGTCTCGCTCTGGCTAACTGCTAACGTGCGCGGACTGATGACGACATCAACTCGAGACATTCGCAGCAGAAAAACAAGTCCATCGGCGCCGGGCATAATAAGTTAATTAAACTTGACAGACATTATATCGACGATAATTATCGATATCGAGTTATATGAAAATAATTTTATAATTTTATCGCGATAACGTTTTTGGCTATATCGCCCAGCCCTAATACAGAGTGATCAGTGGATATTTGATTCCTGTGTATTATTCAGGGTTGGGTAGTAATGAATTTCAATTGAAGAAACGTGGTAACTGTAATTAGTTACAGTTACTGACAAATCTAGCTGCTTTGTAACAACCAAATTCCATCTCAGAAATAAAGAGTTTATAACAAGCTAGGCACCAGCCTATACTTAATACATATGAGACTGTAATCAATCTGTGTAAATGAGATTTCAGTGGAAATTTATCACACTCAATTTACCTTGTAAAAAAATTACATTCAGCACACAATGCATTTAATGAATACATTACTGTTTTTCAATATGTTTCTCAACAAGGAAAAGGTAATTAGTACATTGATCAGCATCCATCAACAAAGAGATTGAATTATTTGTTTATTGACCTGGACCTTGCATAGTGAAGAGTCCATGTGGAAGAGTGGTCTCCAGTTCATATATATATATATCCTGAACATTGGTAAAACCAAGGAGCTGATCGTGGATTATAGGAGAGGACAGCAGGAGACACACACACCACTGATGATTAACGGGGCTACCGTGGACAGGGTGAGCAGCTTTGAGCAGCTTTAAGTACCTGGGGGTCCACATCTCAGAGGATCTGACATGGTCAACACACAGACACAGTAGTAAAGCGGCACGGTAGTGTAGTGGTTAACACTGTCGCCTCACAGCAAGAAGTTCCAGGGTTCGATTCCCGCTTGGGGACCAGGTTTCCATAATGCCAGGTACCCAGGTGGGGTATCTCCCAGGCCTTTCTGTGTGGAGTTTGCATGTTCTCCCCGTGCTCGCAAGGGTTTCCCCCCCGATAAGATAAACCCAATGGAAAAACATGCACAACAACAGATCGCTAACGCTGTGGCGTCCTTGACGAAGACGGACAGGAGCACTTGGATTGGTCCCCTGGCGCGGCTCACGTTGACGCCTGTCTGCTCCCGGCTGCCCTTAGGGGGGAAGGACGACGGGATGGGTTAATCGCAGAGACGAATCGCATCGGCGATTCTAAAGAGACAATGCATGCGTGTGTGTTCCGGTGTGTGTGCTAAAAAATAAACGAACCGCTGTGTGTACCGCTAAAACATTGAGTGTCGTTGCATGCCGAATAAAGACCTCTGCAATAGGTCCTGCATTATTAAAGAAGGCGAAACAGCGCCTCTACCACCTGAGACAGTTAAGGAAGTTCAGAGTATCGGGGAAGATACTCCAGTCCTTCTACTCAGGAGCTGTAGAGAGCATCTTGACCGGAAACATCACTGCCTGGTATGGAAACAGCACGGCACAAGACAAGAAGGCCCTACAGAGAGTGGTGCGCTCAGCCGAGCGTACCACGGGTATTGCACTACCTCCCCTGCAGGTTCTATACAACAAGAGGTGCAAATCCAGAGCCTGCAGGATAATGAAAGACCCTCACCACCCCAATAACAGCCTGTTCCAGCTGCTGAGGTCAGGCAGACGCCTGCGAACCCCAGCTACTAGGACAGAGCGGCTTAGGCTCAGCTTCTTCCCCCAGGCCATCAGAGCCCTGAACAAATGAACATTGAGTGCCACAGAACACTGAACTATCCACACACAAGCACACATGAACACACACGACACACACGCTGTGCACGCTCACACACTAGCAGCCACTTAACACGTTTTTTTTTTTTTTTTTTTTTATCTTTCTTCCCCTCCTTTTTTTTCCCCGATTTTTCTCCCATCCCACCCTGCCTGGTTGTTGCGTACTTTCCCCTACTGTTGGTCCGGGAGACCGGAGACTGTCACATGCTTTCCTCCGACGCATGTGCAGCCTGGGGCAGGCCAACCTGGCCGCGCAGGTTCTCACCGGGGAGAGTGTAGCGTGTGGGAGGCCACACTATCTCTCCTTAGTTCCAACCCTTGCTGAGCAGGCGCCCCGACCGAACTGTATGGGTCGCTGTCCACAACGCCCAGGACCCACCCTTCAGCTTTCCCACCCCCTGATACAGCCAATTGTATCAGTGTGAGAGGCCAGCCAAGCTGATAGCAACGCCGGGAGCTGGATTCGAACAGGCGAATCCAGTGTCTCCCGGTGTTGGTGACGAACGTAATCTCCGTGCGCCACCTGCCCCCCTGCCACTTAACACTTTAACATGAGCGGGCACACACTCATGCCGCACACTTATGGCCAAAAGGAAAGGCCACTTTAAATTAGAATAACAGGAACAGTGTATTGCACTACCAAAGCTACCTAGCATGTCCTATATGCTCTGTAAATAACTATGTACAGATACCGAGATGTCACACCATGTTACCTGTTACCTGTTTATTGCACAATGTTGTTTTTTATTGGATTCTATTATATGTTGTAACACTGTATTGCACATCGTTGCAGGCAAGACCACCCGCATTTCATTGTATACTTGTATGCCGTGACAATTAAAACTCTTGACTCTTGACTTGATATAGTATAGAGTGATCATTTAATCTATTAAACCCAATAATACACGAGACCCTCTTCTTGGGACCAAGTAAGGTTTCGTCGATAATCCAATGTACAGTCCCCCCCCCCCAAACCACCTCCAATGTACAGTTCCCCCACCCCACCTACCCAACCCCCCCTCCACCCCACCTACCAACCTCCTCCAATGTACAGTTTCTTGGTCAAATGTATATACTCTCTTTTTTAGACTCTTTTTGTATCACAAACAGTACTGTATTTGTAAATCTGGTATGTCATAAATGTATAGATGTAGCAGTACTGTCTATCTGTATGTCATGTATGATGATCTGCATCCCCTTAACAATTGTGTGTATTCAGCTGTACTGTATTGTACCCATTCTGCAATCTGTTAACACTTTGAGCGCCACGTCGCGGCTTTTCTCGGGTTTACGATAGTGACGTTGAAAGCCACGTCACGGCTTTTCTCAGATTTTTTTTATTTATTTTTTTTATCGATCTGAAATCATATTGCATCACCCGAGCCTACCGTTGGAAATACAGAGGCCGCCGGCGATCAGATGTGAAAAAAGCGCCCCCTATCGTCTCCCAGATGGTAAATCACCCTTTTGGAATGGACTCAATGAAAATGGATTGGGGAAAAAAAATATTCCAGTCCACATTTTCCAGTCCACTGATGCAGCCGGAGTTACCAGAGTTAATTCTGGAGACTCTGAGCCGCGGCAAGCATGGGTTATACTGTACACACGTTGTATCAATATACTTATCGATTTTTTCGAATGGTGATCAAGAATTGGAATATACCATTTGGATACCATCTGATGTCAGGTAAGGAATCTATGTTATCAGTGTTAGGATAATCAGACTCGTTTTCACAGAGATATAAGCTATTTTGTGATATGTGCTCTAGCACTGTAAAATCCATGAGGAAATGAAAGCAACTATTATCAGCGTGCGGCTCGAACGTGCATGCGTGCACATATACTATTGATCATCTAGCGTTTATTTGAAAACTATTCATAAATAGGCCGACAAATATCAACGTTCTGGAATATTCCAGTAAAAGGTGATTATCATAGAATATGTTGTTTTTCACCTGAAAACGGGTGCTTTTCAAAATGCTCTCAAATGGAAATTAAGCGATAAAAAAACAATCTGCCTTGACAACACTGACTGGAAAATGATTCTTTGATAAGCGACGGGCAGATTAGACACATAGCCATAATTTAAAACATAGATTAGGCGATATTAACGTTAACATTGGGAGTGGACCGTGGCATTCAAGGGGGTAAAAAGGAAAACACAGCGTGGCACTCAAAGTGTTAATAACATTTTCAATCAATCAATCAATCAATCAATCAATCAATCAGTGGATAGTATGTAGTACAGTATGTAGCTAATAACAGTTAGTATGGGTAGGATGGTAACCATGATAATTAGTGGATTTCCAGGCTGCTAGGTCACAATACTGTAATCACTAAATCTACTGTATTATCATACAGAGAAGAAGAAATGTATACCATGTAAAAAGCAAAAAGTAATAAGATAATGAATTAATTAATTAACCTGTTAAGCCCTATTTTCTGAAAACCCACCCAAAAATACATACCTAAGTAAATGGAAGATTGCTCCACTTCTACAAGGTCCATTTGCATGTTCTTGGTATCTAGGGACATCTATGGACCTCAGGGAATATATTCCCAGTGTCGGATATATTGTGTCTCTTACTTTGCTTGAATAAATTGTAATGAATCAAAGGAGAATATCAATTATTATGAAAAATGTTATGGTCAGTCATACATCTATGGATCAGGCCAAATCTCCTCTTTCCAATGGCAGAGTTCAATCTGGATTTAGTACCACCAGGTGCCCCTGACAGGGCAGCAAACACCGTGAATGAAATCTACTGTAAGTAGTTACTTTTTTATAATGTAAATAGCTCCACCATTTTTCATCAGATTGATAGAGGACATTTTAGAGGACCCCCTCTAAAATGAGATGCTGCATCTCAAGGGGCTATTGTGGTATATTTTGAACATAGATCATAACGGGAATTCAAATCAAACTAATGTATTTTTAGTACAAGCATGTCACTAATCATTGTGGCCTGGGAAACAGGATGGGAGAGTGTGTGTGTTTACAGAGACCTTGTGCTCACAACCAGAGGTGAATTTGCATACAAAGTGTTGGCAACAGCTGCAGACAATAGATCAAGAGTCACATATCCTGTGTTATCTGTTAAACTGGCCCTGTGACACGACATGTGGGGACAGCTGCCGTAGGAGGGACTAGGATTCAGTATCTCAGATACTAAGTATAACTTCAAATGTTTGGTAAAACACTTAGATTAGTTTGATATGAAATACAATTAGGCCTGTTTACATTGTGGTAATAATTCTGAAGTCATACTAAACTGTATAAAATCATATGATTAATGAAACTGTATAAAAGTATATTATTAATGAACGCTAGAGTATAAACTTAAATCCACTACAGAATAAGATTAGTTTTCACTTAAGGTGAAAATAGGCTTAATGATGAGAAATGTGTTTAAATATGATATCTCTGGGTTCATGTAATTAAGGGTAATTCAAATATAGATATTATGAAATGAATAAATGCAATGTATAAGGTTGTTAGATGGTGGTTGTTCTGTGACTTAAACAAAGGAAGAAGTTCAGTTGGCTGTGTAAGGACAGCCCCCTGTTTGCATTCAAACGTAGAGAGGCTGTGATTGGAGAACCACAGATGATGATGTCATCACACAGAGACGCTGGGCCTTGGGATATAATGGGATGTTGTGATGGGGAGGGGGACTCTGAAACCAACTCACCAGGAGGAACCACACCCATCTACACACGACGCGGGCAGAGGAGCAGGACAACAAAGGACATCACTTTTGGAGGGAAAATAGACTGCTTTGTTCATTCAGCCAGAGAACAAAGCTCATCAACGACTTATCAACTCTACTGTAATATTAGTCTGGTTGAGATCACAGATGGCATATTGTCTTGATCACAACTATAGCATTCTTTACTTTTAATTGAAACAGATCATTTTTGTATAACTTTGTGGATTTAATAAACCACTCCGTTTGAAATAACTACCTTCTCCTCCTGATTCCTCCTGCCTGCACCGCTGAGCGTCATAACAAAGTATTTCTCAGGCTTTAAAGGACAGGAATCACAACGCAGAGCAGATCAGATTAGGTTCTAAGACAGAACCTAATCATTTAGCTTGGGAATATACTACATTTTGGTGCCTTGGCCCTAGAACGAGCAGCTGCCGTAGGAACGAGAATTTTTTTCTTCAACCATCAGCGGACAACGAAGGCCGCAGTTGCGTGGGCTTTGATCCTGAGAAAGGTGAGAGATGACGGAGAATTGGCAGCTCAGTTCGAACAAGGGGTGGGAAAAGTTAATGCCTCATATAGGAGTATATGAAGTAAAGTTAAAGCCTCATATAGTATTATGTGAAGAAGTTGGAAACCTCGTATTGTATTAAAATATGTAGGCGTTGGGCGGAGCGCAACTAACTGATTTATGGGGTTGGTCGGGGCGTCGGATTGCGACAGATGAAAGGCTTAAATGATCACGAGGCTCGGTATATCTGATTTGGCTTTCGAAGGAGGCGTGTCCTGGGTTATGGAAACCCTAATACATTTCTCAGGAGACGGGCGCTATAATGTTGGTAATTTTTGCGTGTCTGAACAGTAGGGGAGCCGTGTGTTTGCGCCGGGGAAGTGGGACTGGTCTAGTCGGGGTGCCGCATACTCAAATCGGCACCGGGCAAGATGTTTCACCGAGACGTGGATACGTGGCTCAAATGCTGTTTGGATTATGTAATCGGGTATAGTAGAAACGAAGGGCGATCGGTGTAAATCAGGGGTCTTGTTGTGCGGTTACAGGAATAACACGGGAGGATTAATATAAGCGGGGCTGGCTAGTGTTTACGAGGCTGCAATAACATCGTTTTCTGGCTGAACGTGATGACCGGCATTACGACGGCACCTGGTATCTGCGGGGATTATCGGCCGAATTAAATGAAGAAATATGTTCGTTTTTAGGACATATTCAATTGGATCAAGACGGCGGAAGGGTTGTTGGCAAGGTGAGTTTGCGAATTAAGGAAACCCGAACTGCCTAAGGAGATCCTGTTTGATACGTTAAACACGCCGGCATATTAATTAATTACGTGCGCTGTAATAAGGGGCGAACGGTGGTGCTTAAACATTTCGGTTGAGAGACTGACTTAGTACTTAGTGGCGATTAGATTACAAAGCTGTTGTAAACTTAAACATTCAGTATAGTGAGATGTACGATTACACTTGGTCTCGTTTTTGATAGTCGCGCGGAAGTTATTGAATAAAGTGAAACGGAATGTGAAAACTGCCGCGCAACGTTCGAGGGACAATAGTATGTAAGTCTGAATGGTTGTTTGTGTTTTTATTTGTGGTTAGGAGTGGCAGTATGATTGAAAGTTTGGATGATGGCTATGGTTAGGTATGATTGATGATACGTATGAGGTTATTGTTGTATTATTATGTAATTTAAGTCACCGGTTAGCCATGGGGATATGTAATGATAACGCCGGTTTTTCGAGGGCCGTTGGAACGCAGCGGCAGTTGGCTACTGTGTTAGCCTGGGGGCGACCGGAGGATGCTGGTGACAAATCGACGTGGTTTCGAATGTGTAAGGTCGATCGATAGTGTCTTGGGATTACGGGGATGTGTTAGGCACTTTAAAATTTTCATATTCGACGCGGATAGAGTGGTTGTTTAATGTTTTAGGAGATCGGGATGGTATGTAACGAGGACCCGGAAGTCGTTCTGAGCATACTGGTAGGGGAGGCGGCGGGGTCAAGCTAGTGTTTTGTGAGGGCCTATAGGATACTATGTTTTTATATTTTTGTTTAAATCGCTACGCTGGCGTTTTGAGAGGATTAGGGTTCTGTTGTGGGGAATGTGGTGTTGTGGTAACATTGCGAGGTGTCGGCCCGCGCGGCGAAACGGGACAATCGGTCGTTGGGGAACGTTTTTATGGTATCGTGGGAGAAGCTAAGCTAATGCTACCTAGCCGTGCTAACGGCTAAAGCGGTCGCCGGTTGTGACGTCATAAGGGTGCGCGGTCTGGCGACCTGCGCGCGCTGGGTTGAAGCTAACGAAGCTAATATGCTAAGCTAACTGTGCTGACGACATAGCATGACGAGGCTCTCGGGATGTCTCGCGATGAGGCGGCCATCTTGGTAGGGGCGCCGGCGTCCATTGTTGAGGGGAAGGTGGAGTTTATTTAGGAATACGGTAGGGGGCAGCAGAGGACATGGTGAGTTTCCTTTGGAAACTGTGTTTGGGTTCTGCATATAGAACGGTTTCATTTAGAGGTTGGTGTAATAATAAGGTTAGATTAGATTGTTGTGCTTTAATCTGGTGGTGGATTGTGGGGCCTTGGCCCCCCCTCCCCCTTGTCCGTTCCCTCTCTCTCTCCTTCCCTCTCTCTCCCTTTCCTCCCTCCCTCTCCCTCTCTCTCTCTCTCCTTCCCTCTCTCTCCCTCTCACCTCCCCCCCCCCTCTCTCTCTCCCTCTCACCCCCCCCCCCCTCTCTCTCCCTTTCCTCTCTCCCTCTCACCTCCCCCCTCTCTCTCCCTCTCACCCTCCCCCCCCTCTCTCTCTCCCTTTCCTCTCTCCCTCTCCCTCTCCCTCTCACCTCCCCCCTCTCTCTCTCTTACCCCCCCCCCCTCTCTCGCTCTCTCTCTCGCTCTCTCTCCTTCCTTCTCTCACCCCCCCTCTCTCTCTCTCCCTCTCTCCTTCCTTCTCTCACCCCCCCCTTTTCTCTCACTCTTACCCCCCCCCCCTCTCTCTCTCTCTCGCTCTCTCTCGCTCCCTCCCTCCCCCTCACTCCCTGCATGGTTATGGGCACAGGCTATATTGTGATGTGGTGTTATATGAACGAGGACTCTCGTTCCTACACCGCCTCTCGTCCATTCTCTTCCCCCCTCGGCCCCCCCAAAACGCTCTCTCTTTCTCTCCTAGTTTGGACCTGTATATTGTTTATTGTTTTCTTTATGGGTTTCAAACACGGTGTATTGCATTGATTTATTGTGTATTGCTGTTTACTGTAGGATTCAAGGGCAGTTGGTTGAGTTTGGGACTTGTTTGAGGCCTTGTTGTTGTTCAATATTCAGTTTTGTTGTTATTGTTAGGGTGATTTCTGGTGCTGGTAGTGGTATTGGCTGGCGGGGGTGGGCTTGTTGCCTGCCACCGCGCATTAACGGGGATGCGCTATGCGTGCACTCGTCAAAAGCTTGCTGCCACACTACGCGCATTGGGTTATATTGTGTGTGGATATTTGGGTGAAGGTGGTTACGGTGGTTGATTGGTGTCGGAGGTGCTGTGTGTGAGTGGCAGGGGTTGTGAGTGATATGTACTTTGGACATCCTTGAGTAGGAAGCCCGGGGTGCCACGCTCCAGGATTGCAAACTGGAGGGGGACACCGTGGGCTACAAGTTAGGTTGACCAGTGAAGATGTCATTGGTCTGCAGGGATTTCAATGTGGGGGTAGTGTCGGCGCCTGTGGATTATTAAACAGGTTGTATATGACACTGTTCTGAATGCACGGGACTTCAGTGACATAAGGCACTGAAAATTGATTTCTATTCTCGTGAGAAGTGGGTTTAACACCTAAGTGGTTAGGTGTTACGGGGGAATGTAGTGATTGTGTGCAAAATTGTGTGTGAAATATGTGTATTACTGGTATGTAAAATGTAATATGAGCGGAATACATTTTTAGGCTTTCACGGACAGAAATAAATATAGTTACACATAGAAGCGAAGATAAGGATTAAATATACACATAGTCATTTGCAAAGAACAATAAGAGTTAAAGTGCTTTTAGTCACCTAAATTATTAGAGTTAAAGTGAGTTTATTCACCTAAATTACCATGTCCAGCACAGATGTTTAGAAATGATAGGCTGTAAATAACAAATTTCTGATTGACCAACAGAAGGGAAAAGGCTGATGCAAAATAAGGTTCCCCGGAGTTGTGTGAAGAAGGAACATGACAACGGGATTGGGAGATCCAGTTTTCCGATGAAGACAACTGAAAAACGATTAAGGCCGGGTCGTTGATAATTCAAACGAAAATTGCACAAATGCTCTCAAGTGATTTTAGTATAGGAGATGCCCGACATTCCATGCTTAAAGATAAATGATGGATTGTGAACGGGAAATGCCACTGATGATTAAGTGTATGCTTTTTCTTATCTCTTCACAGCTGCTCCAGGGCGGACGGCCAGTGCTGACATTTCCGAACTCCAGACAGGGAAATCAAATGAGCTGTTGCCATCGGGGTATAGTATCACACAGCGAGTTATCAATTCCTGTTTGCACCAATATATCAGTGTGAGTGAAATTAACTCAAGTTTGGTAAAAATAGTTTGAATACAGAGAAACTTGCTTTCTAAACGGTGATATTACGAGTGTTTGAAAGAAGGTGAGAATGGAAAATACACAGATAGGAGCAACTGGAGGGTTAGATGCACTAACCATAGAAAGGGTAGACAATCTGTCTATTTCAACGACTGGAGATGTCACAATAAAAGTGACGAAACAATGGCCAAAGATATTCAGGCCATTACAGAACCTTGTATTTAAATGTAAAAAAGGAGGCCGGTATAGAATGCGTACCCAAATCAAAAAGCAGAAAAAGAGATTACGAAAGGTGATGAAAAGAAATAATGCCGGTAGTGGGGTAATGCCGATAACCTCTGCAGACATTACATTGACCGAATTGAACAGTGACGTTAACCTGATTGACTTGAATGTGATCGACTCCCCTCCGGAGTCCAGTGTGACGGAGGGACTGGAAATAATGTCTTTAACTCCGCCACAGGGAGTCGTTGCAGCGAGCGACCCAGAGACAACTGTATTACCCGAGCCGATCCACGCTGAAGTGTCCGTTGCGGGAGACTGCCAGTTAACCAAGGGACAACGAAAGCAACTGAGGAGAGCGATGTTGTTACAGCAGTCCCAGGGAGTTGACGCTGGCCGTGCGACGGCGGGAATAGAGACTGACATGACACTGACAGGTATGGGATAATACATGAACAGTTTCTACAGCCCACCTGTGTCTCGTGCCCAGGTTTCCTCCACCCCCACCATCAGTACCAAACTGAGAGATGTGGCCCGATGACTAGGAGCCAGTCAACAAGGGCCAGGGTGGAGGAAGAGTGGAAGACGTGCCTCCCTCTAGGACAACAGCTAACCGAGGCTAGACAGGTAGTGGAATACCTCCAAGGCCTAATCCAGTCCACACAGCCCGGAGGGGAGACAGGTTCCAACGGAGAACCAGATGGCCAGAGACGGGCCCAGTTGGGGCCACAAGGGGGTCCTGCGCCGGAACAACAACAAACCCCAAGAGGGACACCCTGGCAGTCACAGGGACAAGGTGGAAACAAGAGAGGGAGTGCGAAGAGATCCAGAGCACAGTCAATTGTGTGTTGGAGGTGCGGGAATCTCGGACACATTTCTCGGGAATGTGAGTGGGACTATCTATACACGACAGGAGGCCCTCGATGGGTGAACAGAGGAAGTGGGCGTGGGCCAAACCAGGGTCAGTATCAAGAACAATGCCCACAGCCAGCAAGCTCCCCCTGTCCATGCCCTCAGCACCAAAGCCAAGATGAGAGGCGGGGCCCAGCAATGGGAAGTCAAGCCGCCAGCGCTGAGATGGGGGAAGAGGCGTCGTCCTATAGACAACAGGGAGCGTTTGTACAAGAACTGGTAGCGGGCCCCTCCCAACAACAGGCTCAAGGAACTGTGACTGAACCAAATAGGTACGTGGCTTTCTCCTCAGAACAGGCTCAAGGGAACCGTGACGGTGATGACATACAGCAAGGACATGCGCTGGGCCTGATGTCCCCAGGGCCATCCGATCACAGGCGGGCGGCCCACCGGGTCCCACAACCCAGGGGACACAGACAGGTTTGCTGGCTCTGTGGACTGAAAGGTCATCTTCAAAGGTCATGTCTGCAGAGGCCACCGGCAGAATAAAAATATATGCAACTGATTAGGGTAAAGATGGAATAGATTGAATAAAAAATATATGCTCCTGGTTAGATTAGAATAAAAATAGAATAAAAAATAAATAGAGGGGTTAGGTGATTAGATTATGAATGGAAGTTACTAAAAATGAATGTGTGATTAACTGACAAATGCATGAACTAACCAGACTAACAAGAAAATCAAATTATGTTAAACAATTAATATTAGGTATTCAATATTAGACAGTGTGATGATGTGACACTGCGGAAGCTAGTGGTCAGTAAATTATCCATGCTTGGTCAATATTCAGATTGGTCAAAGGGTGGACTGCATGATTAAGAAATTAAAAAGACCCATAGTTGTTTCTAGTTTTTTATAGTATTGATAGATGGATATTAACAGTTATGAGTAGTAGGTATAGGTGTTTATTTTTATTTTCTGTGTGTTACGAGCAATTCCTGACTTAGGCCGGGATCGTTCATTTTGTTTATTAATTTGATTTTCCCTTTTTTGTTTCTTAGTTAACACGGGGTGCATGAGCCTCTAGGTAATAGGTTAAAAATTTGTTGAAAAGAAAAAAGAAAAGCTCACAAGTTTAGTTTATTTTTTCATTTATTGGTTTAGGCATGGTTTTTCTTTGTATGTTTTTTTTTCTTTTCTTTTCTTTCTATATATTTTTTCTTAGGGTACCTGGCAAGCTGGGAGTGATCTCGACACATCAAGACGGGGTAGTATATGTCTATAAAATGGACTGAGAACAAAGTGAATGGACATGAGCTGGTTCATGGATTTTTGTTCTCCGCCCATTAAATGCCCGGTTCTAGGAGCTGGGGGTGTGTCGTGATTGGTGAAAGTGTTGGGAAGCATGATTCTCTGTACATTGATAAGCTCAATAGGTTTGGTCGCTATTGGCCAAATTAGTCTTTGTGTAGGGTGTGAACATGTGCAATTGATGATTGGCTTGTGGGGGACTCCGTTGGCTTGGTGAAGGCTGGCGGAGAGTGTGGAAGATGTGTGTTTAAGGCGGACTGTGATTTGTTGCCATACACCTAGGACTACTGGGAGAGTGGATGTGTCGGTGCTGACTGTCCGGGCCGGGTAGCAGCTGTCCAGGGACGAAGGTAACGACGTTTGAATGTTATTCCGCATCGAAGGGTGGTGGGGTTATACTGTTTTGACAGCATAATATAAGGAGAGCCATGTGAATTTTTCAGAATTTTGAATATTAACGATCAGGAAGCCATAAAATATATAGAAAAATTATTTGGAATAGAAAGTTGTCAAAACTCAGACCAGTAAAGAGTGTCTGAGGGAGGAAACATATGGATTCTCAATAAATTGTTGTGGTAGAAGTAACCTGCACTGTCCCGAAGCGATATCTATATTCACTACAGGATACAAATGGGAGATTGGGGAACCGACATGCATCCGAGTGTGGTACGAAGCAGACCAAGGATTCCATCAGTACTGGGGAACCAGACACTGGCTAGTGTCTACCCAGAGGTCCATGGGGAATCACAACACTGCAGGGCACCTAGAGAAGAACCAGGAGAAGCCTACCTCTCAGGCCTGGAGAGTTCCGGCCAACGCAGTGACCGGGTCTTGAGGCTTCAGAGGGGAACGAGAGGAGCCAAACGACAGGCAACCAACGAGGAGACAGGCGGCTAGGCCTCAGCAACAACTCCGGCTGTCAACAGACGGGCTGCAAGGCCTTAACCATTGACCAGGGGGTCAACAAGCGAAAGGGTGAAGCTGCTATCGCCCCTATCAACGACCAGGCGGAAGGGGGGGAGAAGAAAACCTCTTCCACAAATCCGAGGGTCAACGGGGGTTGAGCAGCCAGCGACGACCTCAACACAGCTGTGACAGCGACAGAGCATACAGCTGGGGGTCCTACCCCTATAGAGTTCAACACAAGACATGCGGTCTCGACAGAAGACGGGGTGTGATAGAAAGGCAATTTGCTTTCTAATTCCACCTCCCAGAGTTGGTGGTAGCATTCAGCAGTCGTGAACTGCACCAGCTCTGAGAAATAAGGAGGAGGCCAGGTCGATCTAGAAAACATTGACCCCCCCTCCTCACTGTTCCAAGTCAGAATTTGACAAATCACATTAGGAAACCAATGGAAATTGATCTTGGTACAAAACAGCGTGTCAAAGACTGTACACGGGGCACAAATAACCGAAATGGACTGCTAATAAAGGTGTTTGAATTTATAAGTATACATAAGAAGGAGATTTAGAAGAAGAATGTACGGTTGAATTTTAGGATCTGAGTGTGGCAAACCATATGTATTTTATCCAAGTATGATTTAAAATGTCTTAAGTATTATCCAGATAGTAGTGAGTAGAAGTTAGGATCTATGTTTGACATAATTAAGGATAGATAAACTATCCGAGTGTGGAAACTGGTATATTTTGAACATAGATCATAACGGGAATTCAAATCAAACTAATGTATTTTTAGTACAAGCATGTCACTAATCATTGTGGCCTGGGAAACAGGATGGGAGAGTGTGTGTGTTTACAGAGACCTTGTGCTCACAACCAGAGGTGAATTTGCATACAAAGTGTTGGCAACAGCTGCAGACAATAGATCAAGAGTCACATATCCTGTGTTATCTGTTAAACTGGCCCTGTGACACGACATGTGGGGACAGCTGCCGTAGGAGGGACTAGGATTCAGTATCTCAGATACTAAGTATAACTTCAAATGTTTGGTAAAACACTTAGATTAGTTTGATATGAAATACAATTAGGCCTGTTTACATTGTGGTAATAATTCTGAAGTCATACTAAACTGTATAAAATCATATGATTAATGAAACTGTATAAAAGTATATTATTAATGAACGCTAGAGTATAAACTTAAATCCACTACAGAATAAGATTAGTTTTCACTTAAGGTGAAAATAGGCTTAATGATGAGAAATGTGTTTAAATATGATATCTCTGGGTTCATGTAATTAAGGGTAATTCAAATATAGATATTATGAAATGAATAAATGCAATGTATAAGGTTGTTAGATGGTGGTTGTTCTGTGACTTAAACAAAGGAAGAAGTTCAGTTGGCTGTGTAAGGACAGCTGTTACAAGAGAATGGGATTGTTATATAAACCCCCCCACAATGGTGTGTGTGTTGGTACGGTCCAGCAGGGACCAGGATGTAAGGTACGCTGTTGTGTTATGGGTTGGAATTCAATACAGATGCACAGTGGATACGCTCTAGTCTCCTGTCTCGTTATTTAACACAAACATGGTGTCAGAAGTGGCTATAATTACGTGAGTAATTATACGGATATGGTGCGCTACGGCACAGGAAATCGAGGAAAAGGAGAAGTCGGGGAGTGAAGCAGTGAGCGTTTGCGGCGAGCTAAGCTACAAACAAAAACACAGCATCACCATGGCAACAGCAATACCGCCACCAGATGAGATGAAGATGAGCGGCGATCTCGCAAGTAACTGGGATAATTTCCGATCGGAATTTGAGGACTACATACTGGCAGCGGGATTGAAGGACAAGGTAAAAGAAGTGCAAGCAGCAATCTTGCGACGCGTGATGGGCAGTGAATGTCGCCATATATACAGACATAATTTAGGACTTACGGCGGACCAGGAGAAGGACGTGGCCGTCATCATTCCTGCTTTAGAGGCATATTTTAAGCCAACAAGGAACATTATTTTTGAAAGATATGTGTTTGGGAAATGCAATCAAGATGAAGGGGAACCCATAGATTCATTCATAACAAGGCTGAAGGAGAAGGCGTCTTCTTGTGATTATGGGCAACTCAGAGAGCAGTTGATAAGAGACAAAGTAGTGCTGGGGGTATGTGATGAGAGTGTGCGCCGTCGTCTACTCAGAGAGAAAGATCTTACACTGGAATCAGCCATTGAGATATGCCGGGCTGCAGAAATGACTGATATTAGAATAAAGGCAATGACACAGGATAGACATCAGACATCAGCAATGATACCAGAGACTGTACATGCGTCAGATGGCCGGCGGCCACGAGTTCTACCCAGGCAGGAACGATCTGACAGGTCTCAATATCAACCTAGGCAGGAACGCTCTGACAGGTCGCAATATCAACCTAGGCAGGAACGTTCTGACAGGTCGCAATATCCACCTAGGCAGGAACGTTCTGACAGGCCTCAATATTACGCGCCAGGCGCGAATTCAAGCGCTGCGTGTAGGTTCTGCGGCACTGCGCACAGGCGCGGACGGGAACAGTGCCCAGCCTATGGCAAGACCTGCCGCATTTGCGCAAAACTCAATCACTTTGCTGTAGTATGCATGCAGAGAGGCCAGGCCACCCGACAGCTACATACAGCAGACATTGACACTGAATACCTTGAGAATATGTACAGTGGGGAGGCAGAGGCTCACATATACACGGCAGAGAGCATAGGGGCAGTTCAGGGAGGTGGAAAAAAATGGTTTGCAAATTTAAAGATTAACGGAGGGTTGCAGAGGTGCCAGTTAGATTCAGGGGCAACCTGTGATGTGATGAGCATAAAAGACATGAGGAGGCTGGGCCCTGGAGCAAGGCTATTGCCCAGCCAAACAAGGTTGGTGCTGTATTCAGGTCAATCAATTCCCTCATTTGGCTTATTCAAAACCGAGTGTGTAGTGAGAGGGAAGACACACAAGCTGACCTTCGAGGTAGTAAGAAGCAGTCAGAGACCCCTTTTGTCAGGTGAAACCAGTGAGCGCCTAGGCTTAATGCGCTTCACCATCCCTGAGGAGCTGTTGATGGTAGGACATAGCAGCTCAGTCCCACTAACCAGGCAGCAGCTTGTCGGTACGTACGATGAGGTTTTCAACGCCCCTGTGGAATCAGTCCCAGGTGAAGTTCATTTTGAGTTGGACAGTAATGTAGCCCCAGTGCAAGCTGCTCCACGTAATGTTCCAGTGGCACTTAGGGAGGCAGTGAAGGCACAATTAGATAAATATGAGAAAGATGGCCACTTGGTTTCAGTGTCGGAGCCAACAGAATGGATCAGCAATATGGTGATTGTCAGACGGCCAGAGAAGCCGATCAGGATATGTATAGACCCAAAGTCATTAAATGTGGCTTTAAGGAGATCTCACTACTTAATGCCGACGCTGGAGGATGTCCTATACAAGCTGCCCAGGGCTCGCATTTTCACTCTTGTGGATGCACGGGATGCTTTCCTACAGTGCAGGCTAGACGAGGAAAGTAGTTACACCACCACATTTTGGACACCTTGGGGCAGGAAGCGTTGGTTAAAGCTGCCATTTGGGGTGTCTGTGGCCCCAGAGATATACCAGCGAAAGCAGCATGAGCTTTTAGCAGGGCTCAGTGGAGTAGAGCCCATCGCAGACGATATACTGGTAGTGGGCTGTGGGGAGACAGAAGAGGAGGCTATACAGGACCATGACACTAAACTGATAGCACTCATGGAGAGGTGCAGAGAGGTTAGGTTGAGGCTAAGTTTGAAGAAACTGCAGTTCAGGCTCAGAGAAGTCAAGTTTCATGGACACATCCTGTCAGCAGAGGGGCTCAGGGCAGACCCAGAGAAGGTCAGGGCGGTCCAAGACATGCCACACCCCACGGACGCCAAGGCGGTGCAGCGGTTTATTGGGTTTGTGACATACCTCGCAAGGTTCATGCCCCGCCTCTCTGAGATATGCGAGCCACTGAGGAGGCTGTTGGACAAGGCCGTCCCATGGCACTGGCTTCCCAAACATGGTGCGGCGATCGAGGAGATCAAGCGTCTGATCACAGTGGCCCCGATCCTGAAATATTACGACGTGACCAAGCCGGTCACCATCCAGAGTGATGCAAGTCAGAAAGGACTTGGCTGCTGTCTGTTCCAGGAGGGTCAGCCAGTAGGGTACGCATCGCGGGCACTGACTCAGACAGAACAGAACTATGCACAGATTGAGAAGGAGTGTCTGAGTATTGTGTTTGCGTGCCAACGCTTTCACTATTATCTGTATGCACGGGGGGAGATTGTGGCGGAAACGGACCACAAGCCACTCATTTCGATATTCAACAAACCCCTCCTCACTGCACCCAAACGGCTCCAGAGCATGCTGCTCACGCTGCAGAACTACAACCTCAAGGTCACATACAAGCCAGGCCCGGACATGCACATCAGTGACACATTGAGCAGGGCCACGGCTCCACCACAGAGGACGGACACGGGATACATGAAACACACAGTCTGCAACCTGCAGAGGGCACAAGAGGACACTGAACAGATTAATCAGGCTGATTATCTGAATGTCACCAGCCAGCGGTTGAATCAGATCAGGCAACACACTGGGGGAGATGAAACCCTTCAGTTGCTCAAAGCGGCAGTGCTCCAGGGATGGCCAGATCACCGGGAGGAGACTCCCCTGGCGATCAGAGAGTATTGGTCAATCAGGGACGAGATCAGCGCACAAGATGGGGTGCTCTTCAAAAGTCAGCGAGTCATAGTGCCGAAAACGTTACGGGCAGAAATGTTGAAACGCATACACGCCAGCCATGTAGGGGGAGATGCCTGCTACAGACAGGCCAAAGACACACTGTACTGGCCCAACATGCAGGGTGAAATCAAGGATTACGTGAGCCAGTGTTCAGCGTGTAATGAATATTCTCATGAGCAGCAGCGGGAGACAATGATGTCGCATGCACTCCCAACACGGCCATGGCAGATTGTCAGTATGGATTTGTTCAGACAAGCGGGCAAGGACTTCCTACTCATGGTTGATCATTATTCAGATTTCTGGGAAATAGAGCTACTCCCTGACCTCTCAGCAGACACCGCGGTGTTAAGGTGTAAGGCCCAGTTTGCACGCCACGGGCAGCCTGACCGGGTGGTAACGGACTGTGGATCTCAGTTTGACTGTGAGAAATTTAGAACGTTTGAAAAAGAATGGGATTTCGACCATGTCATGTCCTCGCCCAGGCACCCAAGGTCTAATGGAAAGGCTGAATCGGCGGTGAAAGTTGTGAAAAACCTGTGCAAGAAAGCAGCTAGTGCAGGTAACGACCCATGGTTGGCTATCTTGCAGTGGAGGAACACGCCCACAGAGGGCATGCTCAGCAGCCCAGCGCAGAGACTGATGTCCCGGAGACTGAAGACCCCACTTCCGGTCGCTGACTCGCTCCTGGGCCCCAGCGTGGTCACGGGGGTTCCTGAGAAGCTGCGGGTTAAGCATCAAACGGCCAAGCTGGGTTACGACAAGTCGGCCAGAGATCTGCCCGAGTTGTGTATCGGCCAGGACATAAGAATGAAGCCCCTGCCTGGAGACAGGACAGGCAAGTGGAGGAGAGGAGTGTGCCTGCAACCGGTGGCCCCCAGATCGTACTTGGTGGATGTCGAGGGGACATTCTACCGGCGGAATCGGGTGGACCTGCGACCAGCGGAGGGGGATGTGACTGGACGCCGCCCGGAGCAACACAGAGTGCAGCACAGCAACCCACCTGTGGAGCCACACAGCAGTCCGCCCAGCAAAGGGATGGACAGTAACACGGGCAATGACACTATCACCCAGGAAGTCAGGCCATTCAGGCGGAGCGACCTGTACCAGCCTGTGGTGGACCCTCCACCGGCGCCAGAGTACAGGACGGCCAGTGGTAGGCTGGTGAGAGTGCCACAAAGACTGGACTTATAGAGACTGGTTAATGGGTATGGTATGGTATGGTGTAAAAAAAGAAAAAAAGAAAAAAAAATGGAAAAAATGCACAGAACAGATGGTTAGGGTTTTAAATAAGGACGTTTATGGGGTTTCTTGTAATAATAATAATGTGCACTAAGGGATGCTGTAACTATTGTTATCTAAAAAAAAGGAGATGTTACAAGAGAATGGGATTGTTATATAAACCCCCCCACAATGGTGTGTGTGTTGGTACGGTCCAGCAGGGACCAGGATGTAAGGTACGCTGTTGTGTTATGGGTTGGAATTCAATACAGATGCACAGTGGATACGCTCTAGTCTCCTGTCTCGTTATTTAACACAAACAACAGCCCCCTGTTTGCATTCAAACATAGAGAGGCTGTGATTGGAGAACCACAGCTGATGATGTCATCACACAGAGACGCTGGGCCTTGGGATATAATGGGATGTTGTGATGGGGAGGGGGACTCTGAAACCAACTCACCAGGAGGAACCACACCCATCTACACACGACGCGGGCAGAGGAGCAGGACAACAAAGGACATCACTTTTGGAGGGAAAATAGACTGCTTTGTTCATTCAGCCAGAGAACAAAGCTCATCAACGACTTATCAACTCTACTGTAATATTAGTCTGGTTGAGATCACAGACGGCATATTGTCTTGATCACAACTATAGCATTCTTTACTTTTAATTGAAACAGATCATTTTTGTATAACTTTGTGGATTTAATAAACCACTCCGTTTGAAATAACTACCTTCTCCTCCTGATTCCTCCTGCCTGCACCGCTGAGCGTCATAACAAAGACCCTCGGGTCTTTGTTTAAAAGTATTTCTCAGGCTTTAAAGGACAGGAATCACAACGCAGAGCAGATCAGATTAGGTTCTAAGACAGAACCTAATCATTTAGCTTGGGAATATACTACACTATCCTTTCAATAAATTCTGACCAAATTCTGATACAAGTTTTTTTTCTAGACGTTCACAGAAAGGTAAAGAAACAAACTACGTTCTATTTTATGGCAATAACGTTCAGGTTTGTTCGACCCGTGAGGTATAATTACAAAAATAACGTCTGCATTTTTCAACATGAATTAATACGGACTGTATCGATCTATGTAGTATAATTTGGCTGTTAAATTATACATATTAACTCCCAACTTTGGAATTCAGGAGGAAGGTTTTAGATTAAATCCTCTGGTGAACTTAATTAGAAAATAATTATAGAGACCATTTGTATGTGGTCATGCAAGCCAGGATGTCTCAACAGAAACCAACTTTGCATACAGACACCTCTGTAAGCTTCAAAGCAACAAACACAGAAGGAACCAAGGGATATGATTCACCCCTGAAGACTCAAACAATGATTCGGCCAATGACGGTGTTAACATTCAAATCACATGTATATGTGATAAACAGCTATGTCAACACAGTGTTCTGTGAGCAGGTAGGCTGCTCTTGAAAAATCATTTAAAATATAATCATGAAATAAAACATGGCCTGAGCTTCTGGTTGATTCAAGCCTTTAAAAAAAAGTAACTTAAAGCATTACATCTTCAAAGTATTATGTGGGAAAAAGTATATATATCTTTTAAGAATAACTCATTCTGTAACTAAGAAATTCAAGTAATCAGAAAATGCTGTGAGTAACTGAAGAAGGGAGACAAAAGCATTTGCATACAAGCAGGCCAAACATCTGTGTAAACACATAGACAGGAGGAGGAAGGGTGCAATGTTTAGTAATCAGGACATTAGAAATGTATTTTTCTATATTCAATTTAAATCTGATTAAACTACAATTATCACTGAAATGATGTGTTCAACCAGGGAAACATTTTGATAGTAAACTTGGAGTGGTTTATAGCCAAATGTACAGGATTACAAACTATTGTGTAAAAATAATTAAGTTTGAGTATCAATTGCAACTGGTTGAATTAGTATCATTTAAGATAATTATTTAGAAAATATCTGTTTTAAAGAAATCTAGGTAAATAAGTTTAATGAATAAATCAAATGAGGTAATATAGATCTTGATACACTGAACTGGAAATAACGCATGTGAATGTCAGCTTTGTGGTTTACTCTGGGACAAACAAGTAATGTGTTATGTTGAAATGTGTGTCCTTGAGAGAAGTACCTTAATATTCATATATCATGTGTAGTAAATGTAATAGTAACAATGATTTAGTCTTAAAATGAGTTGGAAAGAAATACTGTCTTCAGCTGGGCAGTTAGTGGGAAGCCACGCCTACATTTTCAAACAGAAAACTAACTGTTTGGGGATTGGAGGAAAACCTGTTATGATGTCACTAGCTGTGATGTCATCAGCTGGGCCCAGGCCTGCTATAAATACAGGGCCATCAGACACTAGGAGGAGGGATGAAAGAGAGAGCTGATGAAGATGAAGAAGATGTAGAACAGGACTGCCTCGTCGATGAAGAACAAGTTATATTCATGTTGCCAAAGAAGTGGACACAGAGGACTCTTGTTGATAAGACCAGTGGACATTTTGTTAACTAGTTTGAATGCAGATTCAGATCTTGAACTATTGTAAACAACCAGTGTTTTTGAAGATACAACAAGTGTTTTTAAGAAACAACTAGGGATGCTCGATATTGGCTTTTTTACCGATACCGATATTGTCCAACTCTTAATTTCCGATACCGATATCACATTTTAATGCCGATATCGGCCGATAATATCGGACATCATTTCTATAGAAATAAAAATAATAATAAAAAAATTGAAAACCAATACAGATATTTTCCGATATCACATTTTAATGCCGATATCGGCCGATAATAACCATTGTTTGCTTCTGGTAATAAAACTGGACATCACATTCTTAACAAAATAATACTACATTTGGTTTGACAACAACGAGAGTACATAGTATCTTTATCTGATACTACATCTATTTATGACATGATATTATTTTCGTACCGGTACCAGGCCGCTCGGGCTTAAGGGGTTAAAGCAATCACCCAACTAGCTCAAATACCTGATTGGATCAATCTCAGTTAATCAGGTGTGTGGTAAAGGGTTTCACACTCATCCAGATGTCATTCTCATTAATCATGATATTCATGATGTATCATGAGCTCGTATAAATCACTAACCTACGATTGCTTGTCAAGAGTCGCTCATCAGCGCATAGAAAGGGAGTCCTTGTAGCATCTCTGTTCTGGTGGCAAGGAGTAGCCTTTCCTGAATGTTGCTACGATACAAAACTTTGTGTGTGTGAATCACTGCAGACATGATGAGATTGGTGCAGGCTTGACATATGAATGCCTTGTGCCAGTGCACACGCCATGCACTTCACGAATACAGAATGTGAATCTGTACTCTTTGGCTCTGCTATAGATCTGTTCGCTGTATACGTCAGATTCAGTGTGCGTGCGCATTCCCAGTCACGTGACTCAGTTGGTATTGCTGTTTGTAAACAGTGCACATGTCTATATCAGAGGGAATTCTTTTGGAAGTTTCACAAGAGAGAATACTTTGTACAACATTGTCATTATTTTGGGGCGGTCAGGTGGCGTAGCGGAGATTGCGTTCATCACCAACGCCGGAGATGCTGGATTCGCGTGTTCGAATCCAGCTCCCGGCGTTGCTATCAGCTTGGCTGGTCGTTCACACTAATACAATTGGCAGTATTAGAGGGTTGGTCCTGGGCGTTGTGGACAGCGACCCCTACAGTTCGGTCGGGGCGCCTGCTCAGCAATGGTAGGATCTAGGGAGAGATAGTGCGGCCTCCCACACGCTACACTCCCCCCGGTGAGAATCTGCGCGGCCAGGCTGGCCTGCCGGCTGGCTGCACATGCGTCGGAGGAAAGCATGTGACAGTCTCCGGTCTCTCGGACCAACAGTAGGGGAAAGTGCGCATCAACCAGGAAGGGTGGGATGGGAGAAAAATCGGAAAAAAGGAGGGGGAAAAAAGATAATAAAAAAAATTATAATAATAAAAAAACATTGTCATTATTTTGTGATCTACAATGCATGACATCTTACAGGTCAAATAAATGTCCTGGTCACTATGAATTTGTCTTGTTTCCTTAATTTTGAATTTTAAAGTAACCAGGTTAGGGTTAAGAAAACTGGCACACGTGCTACTGTCCCATTTTCTTTACCTTTACCCTACTGGATGATTTTTCCACTTTTTTAAGATGTTAAGACTGAATGTGAGATGAAAATCGATTTATTTTGCCATGTGGTGGATCTTTATACATACAACCTCCAAAGACATTCACCTGTTGCCAGGCTCATAAGACACACTTCTTTAGAGAGATTTGAGGGATTACTGAGTCATTAAAGGTAGCCTACTGTCAATGACATATGGGGTGTCAAACTGATTTATAGATCTGAGTCCTATATTGTGCTAAAACGTGTCCTCTGGCTCCTGAATACTGATTCTAGTTTTGCTATCAGAAGCACCACTGCGGTTGTAATGTTTTCAATTGGACGTACTTATAGAATTTACTACACGTCATCTGATGTTGACCGGATGGGCGAGGGGGCTTTTATAATTCCGTGGGCAACGTTATACCATTCATCTAATGTGGGTCATATGTTCATCATAGCAGTTAGTAAAGAACACGTTAGAATATAACGCTAAAACTCACCCCAGTCTCCTCGGGCCGTTGGGGGCGATCAGCGTGGAGTAAACAGTTTTCAATTATGGGATGTCGAAATACCGGATCTATTTCCAGGTTGTATAATAGTATATACGTCCAAATCATGTTGTTTTTTCGAGTTATTTCCACCGATCGATGTTCACTGTGTGAAGACTGAGTCTCTCTAACATTAGCGAGTGCCCGGACCACATATGGAGTGAGTCCTGCCGGGTTAAAGTTTGACATCCGGTTTTTCGATCTGCCGATCGGCCACCAGATGGCGCTCTTGAACCGCTAGAGGATTGAGAGGAGATCAGAACTGTGTGTCAAGGCTGCAGAGGGGAAATATGATTCCGATCACAGATTTTTGAAATATTGATATCAAAGACGAGTTCCGGCGTCCTCGGCAACTTGAGCATGGCGGGGAATGACGAGTTCCGGCGTTTTCGGCAGTTAAAGTGTTAATAGTTGTCATACAGAAGTACAGAATACTTTTATACAAAATGCTTCTTACTGTTACGCTCCAGAGACTGTGCAAGACAAGATAAGTATGAAATAAAATAACATGGTATAGCATGTAAATTAGAAGTAAAAAATTAGGTCACAGTGTTCAGTATAGACATATGTACAATGTTCGATGCATAATAGACGTAACTGAGTTACCATATAACAATATACTATGCAGTGTACTAATATACAATACTATATAGTGCAAAGCAGAAATGGGATGAGGTACAATTTAGGTACAATTTACAGTAGGTGTACGAGTTGTAGTGCAAATCCTTTATCAATAAATATAAAGTGTGTTTGTGTGATCTAAAGTGTGGAGAGTGGGTGCTGCAGTGTGTTGTTTGTTTAAGTGAGTGTGTGCGTGTGGGTGTGTGTGCTATGTGCAATTGATGGTTGTTGCATAGTGTTTATTGTTCGTTGAGCAGCCTGATGGCCTGGGGATAAAAGCTTCTTCTGAGTCTTTCTGTGCTCGCCTTAAGACTCCGGTATCGCTTGCCTGACCGCAGCAGTTCAAAGAGGCAGTTGTTCGGGTGGCTGGAGTCCTTGATGATTCTCTTCGCCTTCCCCCTGCACCGCTTGTTGTAAATGTTCTGGAGGGTGGGAAGCCCCCCTCCAATTGTGCGGTCGGCTGAACGTGTCACTCTTTGTAGTCTGCTACGGTCTTGTGCAGTGCTATTCCCAAACCAGGAGGTGATGTTGCCAGTCAGGATGCTCTCTATTGTACATGAGTAGAAGTTCCTAAGGATCTTCTGACTGACTTGGAACTTCCTTAGGCGCCTGAAGAAGTAGAGGCGTTGTCGTGCCTTCTTCACAACACTGTCAATGTGTGTGGTCCATGTCAAGTCCTCGGATATGTGGGCTCCGAGGTACTTGAAACTGTTCACTCTCTCAACCGGTGCCCCGTCGATGCTGAGGTGTCTGTAGTCCTTGACCCCCGACCTCCTGAAGTCCACAATCATCTCTTTTGTTTTGCTGACGTTCAGGGAGAGGCAGTTCTCCTGACACCACTGTGACAGATTCTCTACCTCTTCCAGGTAGGCCCTCTCGTCGTTGGCAGAGATCAGGCCCACCACTACTGTGTCATCAGCAAATTTGATGATTGTGTTGTTGTTCCGCTGTGCCACGCAGTCATGTGTGTACAGGGAATAGAGGAGGGGGCTCAGAACACAGCCCTGGGGGGCCCCTATGTTGAGCGTGATGGATGAGGAGGTGCAGTTGCCTGCTCTTACCACCTGGGGTCTGCCCGTCAGGAAGTCCAAGACCCACTGGCAGAGGTCATAGTTCAAGCCCAGGTCCCTGAGCTTGGCTATGAGTTTGGAGGGGACTATGGTATTGAATGCTGAGCTGTAGTCGATGAACAGCATTCTCACATAGTTCCCCTGCCTCTTGTCCAGGTGTGATGCTGCTGTGTGCAGCACATGGGCTATGGCGTCCTCCGTGGACCTGTTGGGGCGATATGCAAATTACAGGGGGTCCAGGTTGATGGGGAGGGAGGAACAGATGTAGCCCTTCACTAGCTTCTCAAAGCACTTCATGGCTATGGAGGTGAGGGCTACAGGGTGGTAGTCGTTGAGGCAAGCGGGCGTTGATTTTTTGGGTACAGGGATGATGGTGGACTTCTTCAGACAGGTGGGGATGACAGCCTGTTCCAAGGACAGGTTAAAGATGTCAGTGAATACCGGGGCCAGTTGGTCGGCACAGACTTTTAGGACGCGGCCGGGGATGCCGTCCGGTCCTGCTGCCTTCCTGATATTAACTTTTTTAAAGATCCGTCTCACCTCATGCTCTGTTACCCTGAACACTGAGTCTCCATCAGCAGACCCCCCCCCCCCTCCATTGCCGTGGTTTGTAGGCTGGTGTTGTAATTCACAGCCTCAAACCTCGCATAGAAGGAATTGAGATAATTTGCTAAGGAGATGTCACTGTTCAGTTTGAGGGAGGTGCCTTTGTAATCTGTCATTGTTCTGAGGCCCTGCCACATACCTCTAGAGTCAGTCTGTTCAAACTGAAGTTCAACTTTATCCCTGTAACGCCGTTTTGCCTCTATTACTGCTCTCCTGACGTTGTGTCTTGCCGTCTTGTGTTCTTCCATGTTGCCTGTCACCAGCCCGGTGTTGTAGGCTGATGTGCGCACTTTCAGAGCCTCACGGACGGATTTATCTACCCAGGGCTTTTGATTTGGGTAGATTCTAATTGTGGTAGAGGGGATTGTTTCTTCTACCAGAGTACAGACAAAGTCAAGCACCGTTTCAGTGTATTTGTTAATATTGGCTGTGTTATCACGGAATACCCTGCAGTCTGTGCATTCAAGCGCAGCTTGGAGTGTCTCCTCTGACGTCACGGTCCAACGCTTAACCTCTCGCGATACTACAGGCGTTCGCTTGAGACTTTGTTTATACTTTGGCAAAAGAAAAATGGCGGCGTGATCGGACTTACCGAATGGGCTAAGAGCCTGTGACTTGTACCCATTCTTAAATTGCGAGTATACATGGTCTAATATGTTCTCGCCTCTGGTGGGACAGGTCACATGCTGATAGAAATTCGGCAACACCTTTTTAAGACGCGCGCTGTTGAAATCGCCCAGAACCAAAATGGCAGCGTCAACGCTAGCTATCTGGAGTTTATTTACCTCGTCGTGTAACTTTGAAAGTGCGGTCCCCGTATTTGCTTGTGGTGGAATGTACACTCCGATGAGGATGATGGACGTTAACTCTCTCGGGAGAAAGAAGGGTCGACATTTGATCGTGATAAACTCCAGGTCTGGGGAGCAGTGGTTAGACAATTCCTTTGCGTTGCCTATATCGCACCACTCCTTGTTTATCATGAAGGCAATGCCGCCTCCTTTCGTCTTTAGTGACTCTGCCGTCCGGTCCTTGCGGAGAACGAAGAAGTGTTCTGCCGGTTCTATTGCATGATTCGGGACATCTGGAGACAGCCAAGTTTCTGTGAAACAGAGGACATTACAGTCCCGAATGTCCCTCTGGAATTGGATCCGTGCTCTGATGTCGTCCAGTTTATTTCCTATCGATTGTCTCCCAGACCGACTGTGGGGGGTAAGTACGCAGCGACCAGGAAGGGGATTGGGAATTGGCATAATGACTAACATTGGGATGGGAGAAAATCGGAGGAAAAAGGAGGGGGAAAAAGATTAAAAAAAAAAAAAAAAAAACTCAGGATGGCTTTTGTTCTGGCCTACTCTGAGCCTTTGTAACAGCAGTCAGTCAGTCAGAGATAGAAGAAAACAGACTTTGGCTCTCTGAAGAAGACACGTGAAACACATATAATTGTCTTCTAACTGGTCACTGCACTTGTGGCAAACCTACATGTGCAAAATAAAAGAATTTCCCCCCAAAGGAACTAGAGTAAGAATTTTCACACAGCTCTATGTGGGTTGAATGCAGGGAGTGTTGCTGTAGCAAACGTTAGTGAAATTAAAATAATCTATAAAACTATTACCAGTGGTCAAATTAACACAAATATCAGCAAACCACATAATACAATTTGTGTTGAGCAGTATGCAGTACTATACTCTCCAACCTAATGATTATTAAAACAAAAACTGCCTTTGTGTCACTTTTATATTAGTGTGTGGAATATACATAGTGGATTAACACTGGATTAACCTCTGGAATATGAATTGTTGCTTAACCACTGGAACTATAAACTATGGATTACAGAGCATATCCTGAACGCATCATACACAGTGTAGAATATATAAACAGTAATTGCTGAGAATGTGAGATTTCCTGTGTGTCTACACTGTGCCAAGAACGTTGGACACATTAACTAAACGTACGTGATTAGGCACAGCTGTAGACATTTAACCTCGTTGGGAGAGGACCCCAATGGATTGGCTGACAGACAATCTATACGTGCCTCATCCTCATCTATAAGGCCATCAGGATGCTCAATGTGGACTCAATGTAACACTCAATGTAACACTAACCCATCCATCTACATTCATTGCATGGTTGCACACACATCCACATGCACACACTCACTTTAAACAAACTTTCAACATTCACTTTAGACACTTTAATCACTTTTAACACTACACCATATTTTATCAATACAGTATATTACAAAAGATTTGCACTACATCCATACCTCATTTTAGCATTTAGCATTATTTATTTGCATTTCTTTACCTCATTGTTTGCATTTTGTACCTCCTTTTGTACTTTAGTTGTATATTGTATATTTTGTATAGTGGGATGACTTTATTCTTTTTACTTTTTCTTTTTACTGTATGAAGCACATTCTCAAGGGGCTCATACAGAACCAAACATTTCACTGTAATGTACATGTACTTTATACGTGACAAATAAAACAAAACTGAACTCCCCCAGGTCTCTACCTGTCTCCAATGGGCATGTATTGAGGAAATGGAGATACACCAGGGCCCTCATTTATCAATGCTGTGTACGCACAGACATTTTATCAATATGAACGTGTGCTTTAGATTGTGCATACATCTACGAAAGTCTTTCTCTGGTCTGCATCCCCTTAACAATTGTATGTATTGAGCTGTACTGTACTGTACCCATTCTGCAATCTGTTAATAAACTTTTCAATCAAACTTTTCAATCAAAACAGCTGCCCAACTCCGCGCTCTGAGCGTTCTGATGCACACATCACAGCCCAGTTTACCCCACCTGGCGCCCTCTATGTCACTGTCGCAACAACAATCGCTGCAGGAGCGATAAATAATAACACACATTACCTATTCCGAAGACGGTAAAACACAGAAGGTGGTCTTGCGTTCAGGAGTGGTGGAAATAAACTCCTTCATGACAACATGAATGTCCAGTGAGTCCAGAATATCCTGATGCATATGCTGCGCCTGCAGCAAGTCCAGGTTATTAAGAAATCAGATGAGACATTTATTTTCTGAGACACAAGTAAACACACTCTCCACTTCAGTCAGTCCTCCCTCTGCAATTCGTTCCAGCATACAACATCGCCGACAGATATATTCCTTTACTGCGAATTGTCCCAAAACAAAAACTATTCCAGGCCGCTATTTCTTTACCAACGGATTTCCAGTTCCAACTGGTTCATGAGTCGGCTACACTACACGCTGCTTTAATAACACTGCATTATCGAGACAGCGCCCCTATGTATGACTTTGAGGATCTGGCAATGCATTCCAAGAGTAGGGTAAATCTGCAGTGCCGGCACTGTGTAGTAGCGAGTCACAGTGCTGGCCGCCAGGCCGCGCAGTTGCAGCGGTTTGGAAAACATGGGGGGGACAAATACTGCATTCTGAAATCATGCGGGGGACATTTTCCGGGGACCCCCCCGCAAGTTACGCCCCTGCATACACCATCATTTAACAATATTTGATTTTACAGTGACTGAAAAGGTACAGACTGAAGCATAAGGCTTATATATATATGCCTGTCCTATATTCTTAACAAAAATGTAAAAAATTAACTCAAACAGTATTCTAAAAGAAAATAGCAAAAAAAAACAGTATTATTCACCCTTGTAGTTTTCAAAAATAGCTTTACAAACCATTTTCTTAAAAACCAAAAGCGAATTACTCATTCTTAACTGTATATCAGCATTGTTCCACAAAGCGCTTCACAGAAACCATCAAGCATTCACACTCACACAGTCATACGCTACTGGTGGTCGTGAGCAGCATCAGCAAACACAGCTGCCCTGTGGCAGACTGACGGAATCATGTCTGCTATTCAGCGCCAACCACCATCAACAACCTTCATAAATACATTCAACATTAATGGAATAGGCTAACTACCAACTTAGCTGTAGCAGTTAGCTGTTATATGCAATCACATTTGTTTAACTACGGGGTAGTAGTTGACCTAGTTGTTAGCTTAAGCTAGTTAGCTGTGGTTATCTACAAACATGTAGATCAGACTAATCATATACAGATCGAGAACATGGCTAATTCTAAGGTACATCTTATTTAAGCATGTAAAATGGCAACTAATCAATTCAATCAATTAGATTACCAATATTATATCAACATGAAAATTTAGCACTTTAGCTTCTGATGCTGTGGTGGGCACTAGTCCTAACATTGCTAACTAAACTTTTAGTCAGAGAAAAAACGTCACAAGTCACGACTATTTACGTCCATGTGCTGTAAGGAATCAGGAATACGGAAAGCACATTGTCTTGTAATAGAATGACTGAAATCACTGCAAGAGCTAGTATAGGCTAGCCAGCCCTCATGAACCGGCAGACACCAACAGTAGAATATGCACTAGGCTACTGCACGCACCTGTCATGTTACTGTTGGTTCCTTCCACTTGAACTTCATCATCATTAGCAGCAGCAGCTACTCTAACGCCAGCCCTTCCTCTACTAAACATGTCTGTAATTTTAGAACATTGTTCTGCGTCTTTTACTAGCAATTCTAGCTTTTTCAGCTCCACCCTTTCTTTTTTTGCATTCTCCATTTCTGCGCTTCTAGGCCTACTCGCGGTTGGGAGGAAACGTGAATCTCATTCACTGATGTCTCATGTCTCATTCAAGACTGGCTAACAAAAGCATGTCTTTCACTTAACACCAAGAAAAAAGTGTGTATGATGTTCACAAAGTCAACAGTAGAGGTCACTCACTCTAATGTCTCTGGGAGAGGCGGAGCTGGACATTGTACATTAATTCAAGTATCTTGGGGTCACATTGGACTCTACATTGACCTTCAAAAAGTCATGTGAAGAAAGTGACAAACACAGTCAAGTTTAACATCGAAAACTTCAGGCAGATCAGGCCCTGCCTGCCAGTTAATGCTGCAAGGATGTTTCTGCATTCAATGATTTTATCACACATCGAGTACTGTTTTATCAACCATCAGATCCTCCTCGCGGCCCTCGCAGGAATGGGAGTGGCTGGATCTGCGCTGAGGGCCATTTCTGTGGAGTGGCCAGTCCGGAAGCCAGACTGATTGGGGTCTAGGAGGTCATTCTGTAAGAGATAAGCAGTAAGTTGGTTGGATACAGCACGTTCAAGTGTTTTAGAAAGGAAGGAGAGAAGAGAGACAGGACGATAGTTGGCTATGACGGTGGACGTGGCGTTTGGCCTTGGCCCATATTACGACTGCACCACTGCCTATCACGTTGCGTCACCATTTGCATATTCCTGGTATCTAGGGACATCTATGGACCTCAGGGAATGTATTCACAGTGTCAGAAGTGCCGACAGAGTCCCTCTCCATGACACTTGGTAGGAGCGGTCATTGAGGTATGATGTCAGCCATGTCAGCGCAGATCCAGCCACTCCCATTCCTGCGAGGGCCGCGAGGAGGATCTGATGGTTGACTGTGTCGAAGGCTGCAGATAGATCTAGGAGAATCAGGACAGAGGAGAGGCCTTTCGCTTTTGCTAAGTGAAGTGCCTCTGTGACCGCAATGAGGGCCATTTCTGTGGAGTGGCCAGTCCGGAAGCCAGACTGATTGGGGTCTAGGAGGTCATTCTGTAAGAGATAAGCAGTAAGTTGGTTGGATACAGCACGTTCAAGTGTTTTAGAAAGGAAGGAGAGAAGAGAGACAGGACGATAGTTGGCTATGACGGTGGGGTTCAGGGTTGGTTTTTTTATGAGGGGCGTGACTCTGGCTTGTTTTAGGGAGGTGGGGACCACCCCCGAGTTGAGTGAGGAGTTGATGGTTGCAGTTAGGAATGGGAGGATGTCCGGTGCTATGGTCTGGAGGAGTGGGGAGGGTAGCTGGTCCAGCTGGCATGTAGTCGGACAGTTCGACGTTACCAGTGTCAGGGTCTCGGCTTCTGTAATGGGAGAGAAAGATGACAGAGTTTCTCTCATTAGTGGCCCACACACCGACTCACACATTGGCCCACACACCGGCCCACACACTGGCCCACATTAGTGGCCCACACACCGTCTCACACACTGGCCCACACACTGGCCCACACACTGGCCCAAAAAAAAAGTAAATTTTTTTATTTATTTTTTTACCAGCCCACGTTGGTTCCGGCCCATCGGGATTCGTTCCGAACGTCCCGATGGCCAGTCCGCCACTGGTACGACCTGTGTACGCACGTTTGATAAATCCCGATTTTTCTGTGCATAAAGACATTCTAAATTCCGTGCATAGGAGAGAAAATAGAACACTTTCTACGCATTGTTGATAAATGAGAGCCCTGGGCCCTCATGCATCAACGTGTTCTACGCACAGATCTGTGCTTACCCTGTGCGTACGATCATTTCTAAGCAAAGAGTGGGATTCATCAATTTGAACTTGAACTTGACTTCGTGCGTACATCTACGCACAGGTCAGACCTGGCGTACCTAGCGCCCAGTGGTAGAATATATTATTACAACAAGGAAATGAGCTTCTGTGCATAATAACACTGGCACGTTCTGTACGAACCGTAGTTCATTATAGTTCATTGTAAAATAGCAACAGTAGTGTAATTATGGTCAAAACCCTATAAATAGCATTTGGAATAATAGATCTTTCTCTCAGAATGAATGCAGCATGGTTTATATAGCGTTATCGGAATATACGGGGTGTAGGCTACTGACTGACTGCGCTCCGCGTAGCTTGATTGATTGATTGATTGAAAAGTTTATTAACAGATTGCAGAATGGGTACAGTACAGTACAGCTCAGTACATACAATTGTTAAGGGGATGCAGACCAGAGAAAGACTTTCGTCTTGTTTACATCAGGGTCCCCCATTTTCAATTCATCATAAATCATAAAGCTCAACTCGTTATTATTTTGCGCACAGACCGCAGAAACACGGGAACGTTTTGATTATATTTAAAAGGCTTTACGTTAAACGAAACCAGTGGAACTTCGAAGCTGTAAGCAGAATACAAGTCATATGAATATAGTGTTCTTCCCCCTTCTTACTGTATAAGAAAGAATAGAAAACGCATTGCAATGACACTATAGTGGACAGACTATGTATATGATGGGATTCAAGTTCGCGTTTTTGTTGCTCATAGGCATGCTGTCAGAGTATGATATCTTAATCAAACATTCTAGAACATTTGTCGTCACAGATCATGTCCTAATAGAACATAGGCTATGGCATGGATCGTGATATTGTGTGGACTGTTATTATTATTACTGTACGGCGGTACCACCCATTGTGACAGCAGCCTTGAGTCCCGCACACAAACATGATGGAATTCAAGTTCATGTATTGAAAGGCAGGATACATCATACATGCAGTAAGATTCATTGTTCTTGTACATGCTCTCGTATTATATTGTTTATATAGGCTACCCAATACTGACATCAAAATAGATTGTAGTATGCCTCTAGAAATCATATGCAGCAGGTAGAAAATTGACGGGAGATCCATCGCGATTTGGAATAGAATTGAGGAGAACTTTAATCCGTGGGTATTAATCAAACAACACGGGAAAAGGCAGTCATATTCCAGCGCGGTCTTTATTAGCCGACAACAAAATAGATGCCTCTAAAAATCATATAGCCAATCGAACACAACTAATAAAGGCATTCATACAGCACGGTTATAATGACACACAACCAACGCCAAACAGTGGTCAACGAACGGTCTTTATTAGTATTTTGAGCTGTCCAGGCAGAATTGCAGCAATGGTTTTAGGGAGCCGTTGATATCTGACATCACCGTTTACAAGTCCGCCTTTTATTTATCCCATAAATCATAATACGCGATAGTGTCTTCTTGGTTCGACAGCAGTGAATTCTCCGTGGAGTTTCTCGGAGTCCCGCTCGGGTCGGTCCATTATTTCACATCCCATGGGGGGTGTTTCCTCATTTTCATGACCATATATGGATAATCATGCACGAGCATTGACGGTAGAACAAAGTGGTATTCATCAACACGGCAGGGCATAGAGCCTGCTTACGCACGTGTGATGAATGCCGACTTCCCTGTGCGTGCGCTAGTTCTACATTCCGTGCTTACGTGTGGAAGTAGGTCAAGTTCTACGTCCACGTTGATGCATGAGGGCCCTGGGCTTTATAAGGGCTGCCCACAACCAAGATGGCAGACCACTCAGGACGCGTATACTTTCGGCAGCCCACTTGTCCTTCCGCATTGCTCTGATTGGCCGAGCGCGCGCTTGCGCCGCAACGGGCTCCTCAGCCAGGCAGGAATACTACGCTCCGCTTAACCCAATTTATACAAATGGAAGTATAGATTACGCTGTAACGAATCATTAAAAAAATATACCGTTAACTGGAATATGTTGTTTCTTTACACATATGTCATGACAAACCAGGCTCCAGTAGCTCCGGCAGCAGAGAGGATGGCTGCAGCCAAGACCGTGAGCGGCATCGCTGAGCTCATCATGGTGTCCGCTGGACAAAGCCAGAGACGGTCTTATTGTGTTACTGCTTCTCGGCATAAGCCCCATAATAAGACCGTCTCTGGCTTCGTCCAGCGGACACCATGATGAGCTCAGCGATGCTGCTCACGGTCTTGGCTGCAGCCATCCTCTCTGCTGCCGGAGCTACTGGAGCCGACGCGGGTCTGCGAGGCTGCGCTGGTGGCGGGAGAGAGAGCACGGAGGGTCGTTGATGGCTCAGCGATGCCCGAGTCGCGTGATTTTTTATTGGTTTGTCATGACAAACCAATTACATAATCCAACATATGTGTAAAGAAACAACATATTCCAGTTAACGGTATATTTTTTAAATGATTCGTTACGGCGTAATCAATACTTCCATTTGTATAAATTGGCTTAAGCGGTGCGTAGTATTCCTGCCTGGCTGAGGAGCCCGTCGTGGCTCATGCGCGCGCTCGGCCAATCAGAGCAATGCGGAAGGACAAGTGGGCTGCCGAAAGTATTCACGCCTCCAGGACAAGTCTCTGACAGCGTGTTGCGCATCTCCATCTACATTGTTGTCTTCAGTTGTATCCTCCAACTTCGTCCTCCATCTACCAATCTTTTCCTCAACTGTGGCACATGCACACCTGGGGGCTCCTCAAATTTATATTCTCCTTTTCTTCATCACAATTTACTCAAGCCTAGTAACAGACACAATATTTCTGACACTGGGAATACACCAGGTCCCTAGATGTTCCTAGATACCAAGAACATGCTAATTGACCTTGTAGAAGTGGAGCAATCGTCCATTTACTTGGGCATGTAGGCCCAATTTAGGCGGAATTTCTGAAAATAGGGCTACAGCTTAACAGGTTAACTCGCTTGTGTTTTATGGTTGGATGTTAAACTGAGAATAACAAGCCACTGATGGAGGTTTCTCCTTCACTAGGTGAATTGACTCTGTGGGACTGACCAGAAGTGGCTGGAATCAATGGAGGATTCAACCACTTTTTGCATTCACTAATGCACCACTGTTGTTGTACTGTGTGTACCTGTTGGTCCAATTTATCCAGTGTTGGCTAGGCTATACACCACAGTGCGGCAGCCACTTTTGTTTATATTCTGTCTGTGTTTGTTCCTATCCTTTTCTCTGTTTATGTGTTTAACCTCTTCCCAAGGGCATAACTCTGTTGTCAGTGGTGGAGGGGACACATTTGGGGGCGTGGTCAGTGGCAGAGGGGTGCTACGTATAGTTGTATGGTCGTGGGTGTAGAGCAAGTACATTTTTGTGAGTTGTTTCTATACAATTTACTTATGACAAGTCATAATGCCGCGCGAGTCTCGGAAAGTGCGTACTGCGTAGTGTGAGAGAGAGAGAGAGAGAGAGAGAGAGAGAGAGAGAGAGAGAGAGAGAGAGAGAGAGAGATCACAGTTTCACACCAAACTGGGGAGGGGTGTTATGTAGCCTATTTGAGCACACCTGAAGACTGGGCTGTTGTTGATATGCAAAGACAGCTGTGGTACTTAGCGCCGGGTGCTCACCTGGCTACTTGACTTTGCATGACAATGGCTCAGAGATGGCCAAGCAGCCGTTTTCCGTGTGGTCCTATCACCAGCGATGCAGTGGTGGGCATACGCGGTCAAACGACGTTTAGGCTACGTCACACAGGCAGAAATGCGCGCATCCTATTATTATGCAAAGTCTAGGTGATAAGTTATCACTTATCACCTAGACTGTGTGTGTGTGTGTGGAGTGTTGGGCGTGTGTTATGTGACAAAAGACCGCCCGTCTCGTCCCCAGCTCCGACTCATGAAAGAGGAGAGAGACATGTATGCGCGTGCGTGCGTGGGCGCGCGTGCACGTGGCGTTTGGCCTTGGCCCATATTACGACTGCACCACTGCCTATCACGTTGCGTCACCATTTGCATATTCCTGGTATCTAGGGACATCTATGGACCTCAGGGAATGTATTCACAGTGTCAGAAATATTGTGTCTATTACTAGGCTTGCTTTAATTGTGATGAAACAAAGGAGAATATGAATTATGATTTTTCTTTGCATCTTTTTTTTTTTTTTTTTTTTTACTTTATTTTTTAGCGTTTATCGCTTTTCTGGTCAAGCATGACCGACAGATACAGGGTGAAACGGGATATAGATCAGGGGAAGACATTCTGGCAAATGACGGCGGGTCCGGGAATCGAACTCGGAGTCCACCAGATCCGTGACGCAGCACGGTTTTCCCCGACGCAGAAATAGCGCCGAGATATGCGGTGAGCTACTGGAGCTCCCCCAATTTTCTTTGCATCTTTGACAGTGAATAACACCATGCTAATAATGACCAAACATTAAAAACTGCCACTGATCTCGCTCAGTACCTTCTTTTTTTTATCCAATTTTTCTCCTATTTTTTCTATTTTTCTCCCATCCCAATTCCACTGTGCCAATTCTCCCCTCCCCTGTCTTGAACGTTGCTCGCATATGCCCCCCACTGGCCGGTTGTAGGGAGGATAGAAGCCTTGCATCACGTGTCCCCTCCGATACACGAGGAGGCAGCCTGTCACATCTTTTCACCTGCCAGCCCGGACTCTCATTGGCGAGGTGTAACGTGTGGGAGGCTCACACTACCCCCGCCATTTCCTGTCTCTGCTGTGCAGGCATTCCCAACCGACCTGTAGGAGTCGCTGTCCACAACGTCCATATTCCACCCGCTAACTCTGCCAATTGAGTTAGTATCAAGGCTGGCCCAAGCCGGAGGCAACGCCGACAGCCGGAGTCGAACCCGGTGTCTCTTGCGTTGGTGACGAGCGCAATGTCCGCTGCGCCACCCAGCCGCCTCGCTCAGTACCTTCTTGAGATCATGTGTACAAAAAAATTTAAGGAAGATGATTAAACAGAAGGTTCTGTAGATACAGTACTGAATTCTCCCATCCGGACCAATGCAATTTGACATATTATTATAGAATATAGAATAGGAGGCTTATAAATTACCTTATTATAGCCAATTCGCACATTTATATATATATACATATATTATCTTTCAAATGCCCGAGTTCAATTTGGATTTAGTATCACCAGGCGTGCATAAGAACAGATAATGAAATCTACTGTAATCTACTGTACTTTTTTATTTTCCTCAGTGCAACCGTTTTGAAACTAATTTCAAATCTAATTGTTCCTACATGTTAACAATAGGGAAGAGAAACTAACTGCCTTTCAATATTTGTCAAAAACTTTACCTTTTGTGGCTTATTATCCCGAATAATAACAGTTATTGAAATAATTCATACAGAACTCTGAACCTTGAACCCCATAGAACCTTACAGGAAGTGTAGTTTTCCAAAGTTCCAACGCAGAACCAGACCTGTGGAAGTCTGCTACAAAATGGCTGCAAAAAGACTACAATTCCCATGGTTCAAAATATCCAAAATGGTCGCCCTCGCGAAATAGACTTGACCAAATCGAAAAGTAAAATCTATCTAATAACACTTTTAACCTATTGCTAAACTAACGTATTGATGATACTATACATTCTACATGCTGTTGTGACATGTTTATGATGTTTATACTTGAATACGTTTTAAATAAAAATCGCTACTTTTATACAACAGTCTGAAAAATATTGATTTATGACCAGATGTCATTTCGGGACCGGTACCGGTCCCGTCGGGTGGAAGAGGTAATAGGTAAGTGGTTTTAGTGGTTTTAGTGGTTTTAAAGTGTCATTTAGTTCCCAGTGTGTGTTCCCTTGTATCCCCCCCCCTCTCATCTACTTGCACGGCGATGCCCCAGTAGAAGGGACAATTTTAATGTGACCATGAGCTGCAATACCCTGAACCCGGCTCTGATCCGTCACCAAGCAGAGCTCATGATGTAATGACGGCATTTATTAGAGTGCATGTTTAGCTTGTTTGTTGCTTGTAGTGAAACAGAGTGTAAAACCTGTACATGACCTGACCTGACAATCTGAGCGTGTAAAGCAGGGGTCTCAAACTCAATTTACCTGGGGGCCGCTGGAGGTAGAGTCTGGGTGAGGCTGGGCCGCATCAAATGTTCCACAAAAAAAGGGTTTCAAGTATTCCAAAAAAAAGTACAACTGATCCAATCTTCTCAATCTTTAGCAATAACATTTCAGGACATGAACAGTTCTTCAGAACATGAACGGTTCTTCAGAACATAGGCTTCTCAGTGGTGTCAGTGGACTCATCCACAGCTATGGAAATGCACTGTGCATTATTTTTAATTCTATCACAAAGTTGTTTAATCAAATCACCAGCCAGTATTTCAGTTATTCTGGTTGCTGTGCGATCTGAGGGGGATTTGGTTTTGTTTGCCTTCAAACATGGTCTCCATCACTTCAGTCATACATTATTTTATTATGTATGCATCAGAGAGAGAGAATGGCTTCTTGCCACTGAGTGAGGACTTGGTATCGGCGAGTATGTATACTCCCTTTTCTGGACTCTTTTTGTATCACAAACAGTACTGTATTTGCAAATCTGGTATATCATAAATGTATAGATGTAGCAGTACTGTCTATCTGTATGTCATGTATGTCAGATGTCCTGATGAATTGAAAATGGGGGACCCTGATGTAAACAAGAAGAAAGTCTTTCTCTGGTCTGCATCCCCTTATATTAACAATTGTGTGTATTGAGCTGTACTGTATTGTACCCATTCTGCAATCTGTTAATAACGTTTTCAATCAATCAATACACGTAAATTCTAGCCTCCGATCCCATGACGTCATTTATCTCCTGCGGAGAGTGAGGATTATAAAATGAACGTGTTTTAAAGTGTGATGCTGTTTGTCATTTTAACAGCAGATACACTTTCTTAAATTCCATTGTCCCCGACAGAGCGTGTGACGGGGAGCTCGGACGGGATGTGTTTTGCTTGGTGTTATTATCATTAGCTGAAAAGCTAGCTAGTTGGAACAACATCCGCTTTAACGTTACATCAAATCAGATGATGGCCTGTCCTTTCTCCAGGACCTGACACTGTCCGTCTATCAACAATAATGCACCCATGGTGAATCGTATTTAAGTCAAGTAGCTACTGACTAGCGTTAGCTGACTAACGTTATTAAATGTCAATGTGAAAACCTTGCGGGGAAGACGAGCTAGGTCAGCTAGCTTAGCTTGACAACGGTACCGTGGCTAAAGTTGGTGCTATTCATAATCCAGCAATAATGGCTGCAGACCTGCAAGCAAAGTACAGCAAGTTCCAAGTGCCAAAGGATAAGAGTCTGAGGCGGAGTCTCAAAAGAGAATGTTGAATTGTGACGTACATGGGTACGTGGGTTGGTCATTACCATTATTACTGTATTTATGACACCATCTGAACATCAGGTTAGTATATGTAAATGTGCTGTTTTGTATGTGTGATGTTGTGTCATCTCCTAATCTTCTGTTTCTGTTCCGCAGATGCCACTCATCTCCCTGATTGGATTGGTTGCACCTGATTGGTGCATCTTCAGGCAGGCAGTGGAGATGAGTGGATAACAGAGTGGGAAATGACACACGTCCGGGCGCCTCATTTGAATCACTGCCATGTTCCAGAATGGAGTGAGGAGGTTGCCCTCTCGTCTAGCTGTCTGGAAGTGATATCTTGTGGTTTCTCTTTGTGTCCCATGACGGGCACAATTGTATTTATATTATTTACTAAGTGTTTGTTTGTATATATGTATGTCTTGTTTGTCCTCCCCTACCTTTTCCCCTTGTGCATTATGGTGGAGGTTTCAATCCCTATCACCATAAATATATAATTGACTATTTGGAAAACATCTTGTGTTGTGGCTTTCTTACCTACCTGGGACATTGCTTTAAACGCATTTACTGAGAGAGGCTGTTTTTTGTTCATGTGCAGCCGGCTCCAGTTATTATTCTGTGTGGTCCTTAGACCTTTGTACATGATTTATTTTGCATCGAAAATCACAACATTCGAACGTTACTACTAGCCAGAGCCTCTGCGACTGCTACTAGCTTACAGACTGGGTAGCGAGTGCAACACCATCTAATGTCCGTGCGGATCATTGGAGTAGGGTATATCTGCAGTGCCGCAGCCCCATAAAACGTCCAACTCTCGCAAACAGTTGCGCGCAGGCCGCATTAACACTAAACTTTGATGTCAAGTAGGGGGCCGCAAAATATCATCCGCGGGCCGCGAGTTTGAGACCCCTGGTGTAAAGTAAGTATAACAGTGTAGAATCCACCTTTGTGAATGGTGCTTTGCACCCATTACATTATATTTTTCCGCTGTTTGACATTTGGAAACTGTATGTGAACGCTCCACCATTTTGGCTCTAGTCTTTGTGTGTACGTGTCAGAGCATGTGAGCGGCGCGGAGCGGCCGAGAAATTCGCTCTTCGATCTGGACGGCTTTAGTTCCGCTCTCATTCGCTCGTGTTGATCCCCCCCCCCACGCCGCTCTACGTTCGCTCAGCGCTGACCTTCATTTGCACATCAAGCGCTCCGCGCTCCACTCAGATATGCCCGCTAGCAGAATTTTTTTCCGTTTTTTGGAGCATGATGTAAATTAGCTTGATTTGACCAAACTACAACAGTCTGCATCCCCTTAACAATTGTTTGTATTGAGCTGTATTGTATTGTACCCATTCTGCAATCTGTTAAATAACGTTTAACTTTTCATCCATTCATTCTACTAGCGTTACTACGCTAATGTACGCTAGCCGCAATGCTAACGTTTATAATGGCAAATCCCAATCACGTTAGCATGTAAGCTAACAACATCAGCGCTCTTTTTGTTTTTTTGATCCACTTTTTCTCCTTATTTTCTATTTTTCTCCCATCCCAATTTCGCCTCGCCAATTCTCCCTTCAATTCTCCCCTCCCCTGTCTCGAACGTTGCTAGACTATGCCTCCCACTGGTCGGCTGCAGTCAGGACCAAGCCTTGCATCACGTGTCTCCTCCGGTACACGAGGAGGCAGCTGTCGCATCTTTTCACCTGAACAGCGCGATCTCTCAGTGGCGAGGAGTAACGTGTGGGAGGCTCACGCTGCCCCCGATACTTCCTGATTCTGCTGTACAGGTGCACCAACCGACCTGTAGGAGTCGCTGTCCACAACGTCCAATCCCCACCCACCGGCTTTTCCACCCTCTAACAATGCCAATTGTGTTAGTGTGACGACTGGCCAAGCCGGTAGCAACGCAGAGAGCTGGGCTCGATACCAGCATATCCTGCGTTAGTGGCGAGCGCCTTGCCCACTGCGCCACTCAGCCGCCCATCAGCGCTCTTTTTGTGAGACTACCGCTCTTGGTGGTACATTGTGTTGATGTTGGTTTTGTTTCATCAACAAATGAGGCAGAACACACAGTGAATGTATAATTTTTTTTTATTGCACTTTGTTTCTTGCTGGAAATAAATGCTATGTTGCTAATGGTTCACGCGAGGTAATTTAAAGATGGCGGGTTTCTGTTTTGAGCAGGAAGTGTAGTGACATGTTCAACCCTTCTGATTGGTTGAAAATGGCCTTCATGTTTGAACTACATCGCCACCTATTGCTTTGGCATTGTACTACATGTATATTACATCAGTTTAAACCACTGTGTGTACCGTGATCGTGTGCACTGAGCGGCTCGGAGCGGAGGACAGCTCTCGCTCCGGAAGTCACTCTGACCCATTTTAAAACCCACTCCGCGCTCACTTCAAAATCCACCCGCTCCACACGTGTCGCCATTCTGGCACTCCCATTATCTCTCACCCAGTAATGATATGTCAGGGTACCACCCCTCAACACTTCCACTACTGCGGCCACAAGAGTAGGGTGACCACGGGCCGTTTGTCCCGCGTCCCGCAACAACAAAGCAATGTCCTGCAATTCAAAGATAAAAAAAAAAAAAAAAAATTATATTTTTTATTTTTTATCTTTCAAAGATTATTATTTAAAACATGTTTTAAATGTTGTTAATTGAATGCCTCGTTCCAATACCCTCTTATATTTAAAATAAAAAAATCGGGCGACGTCACAAACCAATGCATTGCGCAGCCGAGCAATAGTATCCATCTGCAGGACCACAGCACCGACACATTTAGGACCGCGACACTTTGCGGACCCACACTCTCCAGACCCTCGCTCCCATTGGCTGATTTGGGTCACGTGACCGTCCCACCCAATGGCTGAGTGGAGAGTGTGGGTCCGCAAAGTGTCACGGTCCTGAGAGTATCGGTGCTGTGGTCCTGCAGCAGGATGCATCTCCAGCCGAGGCTGCTGAGCAGCTCACTCGAGTCGCGCTGCCTGTCACCTGTCCGAGCCGGTGTTCTGCGAAATTCTACTACTCTGCTGAGAACTGCTGCCGTAGCGCGAATCGCCTATATGTTTGGACAGCTGGGTGACGTCCAGGCATGCGTTCTTCATGGGACGGGGGTGCACTACGTGCAAGCCCAGATAAGTATACTCGCTATTTGTATATCAATAGCGCCGGTCGTCAGGTGTGTTAAATACGTTCTCAGATACATTCACACATAACTTGTTGTGAATGACATGTGTTACATTCCATTCGTAAAGGCAATTAGGCACTGTCTGTAGCTAGGGGACATTAAATGCGCATTCGCGGGAGCGCGCGCACGAGCCGGGAGCGCGCGTGCATGTGGCGCCATTAGGTGCGTGCAATCCCAGTTGATTTCAATAACGCACCACTGGTGACGTCACCCTATAGTTCACTCCGAATTCCAACAGGTGTACCGACATTTTATCATCTACAAATACATTCGGCTGCAAAGCCAATTACATGCAAATATTTACATGTATATACAGTTCAAAAGGTGCAATGAAAAATAGATGTTTAAGATATTGTTTAAGATATATCAACAACAAGACTCAACAAGACGTTCGTCAGCAAGGTGGCAGGATATTGTAGTGTGAACGATTGTGGGTCATGCGAATGCGTGCGCCATGCGTGCCAGCAGGTATAGTAGAATTTCGCAGAACACCGTTTCAGATGATCCCCAAAAGGTAGAATGCAGGATCTGCCACTGACAGGAGCTTCACCATCACACATGGAGGAGAGGGGGACGTCACATATAGTTGTTCAGCAAGTCTGGCCCGACTATTATTGAGAAAAAAAAAATCAATCAGAGGGTCGGTTTGTTATAATAACAGAATACACGGGGAGTATCGCAGGGACACTGTCCAGAGGGAAGGGGGCAATAGAATCCGGAGGCTAATATCCCCAAAACCGGAGGTGAGTTTAATAAGATTAATAACAAAATGAGCTATATATAGCCTACCGTCTGTGTCGAATATGATATATAGGCATTTAAATAATAAATACATCTATTTAATTTTAATTAGCAATAAAAAAAAATTTAAATATTTTTTTTTTTGCAAACCCCCCCCCCCCTCGCCCCCACACTTGTTCCGCATTGTCCCGCAAAGGCAGTGTTGCTGTCCTGCGACTGAACCATTTTGACCTGGTCACCCTACACAAGAGGTGCAATTGGCTGCTAGTAATCGGGGTGTCAAATAGGAGATACACACCAAAACCCTTGAGTTAGTTTTTCTGACATTGTAATGAAATTATTACAAATAAGATTTACCTCTGTTACACCTTCATCTTGTTGTTACTGAAGTGTATTCTTTTTCACAGAAAGTAGTAAAATAAAGGGAGCCATATGTTACATCCCAATGTATATATTCCCCAGTGTGTGTCTCCATGTGTGTGTGTTCTCCATTTTGTTTGTTTCCTCCCTCCAGCCATTGTTCCCTTCACCATTGGTCAATTCTTCCATTATTGCAATACAGCACCGATTGGTGGATGGCTTCAGACTCCAACACTCAATCCACACCACCCAATCATGGATCACCCCACACCTGTTAAAACATGGCTTCTCACTTCAGTCTTTCTCTCTCTCTGGCATGAGGCTAGGCTTGTTGTCATTTTGGTAAACCTGTAACTTTGACAGTATTGCATTTCGTTTATTGGCCTTTGGTGCTTAGTAGTAATTTCCTTGTGTGTGTATGGCCGCAGAGAGAGCATTGTTAAGGTATAGTTTGTTTTTGTATATATTCTGCTTTTGTTTCTGTATAATTAATGTGTTTTTCTCTCTTTCTCAGGAAGCACAGATGGGGTGAGCTGCCATTTCCTTTGGACATTGTTTTCTCCTGTTTTGGTTAGGTAAGAGTAGTTTAGGTAATGTAATCTCTTTTACCATAGATTAGATTGTGTTTATTTGGAGTATGGTGGTGTTTGTTTGTTTGTTGTTTTGGCCTGGGCTCACCCCTGAGCTACATGTGCTTCCTTTGCCTCTATTCAATAAATATCATTGTTGTTTACAAACCTGGTCCATCTTTTCTGTCAACCAACTGTTATGTTACAGCCCTTTACCCTTAGACTCACAGGGGTCGTAACATAAATGGGGGCTCGTCCGGGATCTTGTAACCCGTGTTCAATTGTTGGTTGATGGATTTGGTGAACTGTGTTTGTTTACACTTGTATAGTAATTAATTAATTTGTGTGTAGAAATGGCATTTGTGTAAGAAAAAATAATGGCAGTTAGTACTTTTGATCTGGGGAAATTCTTGAGCAATCCTACTTGGGAAGCGCTAGATAGCTGCCGCAAGGCAGACTTAGTGGAGATTGCCACACATTTTCAACTCTCGGTTCAACAAAAGCATCTTAAGCAGGATATCAGGTGTCTTGTGGTAGATAAGCTGTTGGAGCAGGGGACGCTTGTTTTACCTGCGGTCTCTGATGAACATGCAAGTCCTCCTGGTGAACCTACGGAAGCACCGCCTTCTGAGGAGCAAGCCCATGGTGCTGAAAAGGCAGGTGTGAACGTCACATTGCCACATTTTCACTTGACCTCTCCTGTGTCAACTGGGTCTCGAGAAGGGGCCCAGGTCAAGGTTAGAATAGCCCGTCTCCAGATGGAGGCTCAGGAGAAGGCACAAGCACGTGAGGCGGAGTATCGGCTTCGTAAAATGGAGCTTGAGGCGGAAAATGAAAGGGCTATTAACATCCGTAGGTTGGAGCTTGAGGTGGAAAAAGAGCTCAGACTGCGGGAGTTGGAGCTGGGAGACCAAAGGAGTGGATCCAACTCTGCTACACCGACTCCTCCACAAGGCCCGGGTATGTCCTCCTCCACAGCTTATTCATCACACACTTTTGATATAAGTAAACACATTGCTTTGGTGCCTCCGTTCCGAGAGACCGAAGTTGATACTTATTTTAATGTGTTTGAGCGTATTGCTGCTTCATTGCGCTGGCCAAGAGAGGTCTGGCCTTTGTTGCTTCAATGCAAATTGACTGGTAAAGCCCAAGAGGTTTGTTCAACACTTTCCCTAGAAGATAGTCTATTGTATGATACTGTGAAGGCTGCCATCCTTCGTGCATATGAGCTTGTGCCCGAAGCTTATAGGCAGAGGTTTCGCAGTCACAAGAGAGCTGTCAACCAGACCTTTGTAGAGTTTGCTAGAGAGAAGGGAACTCTCTTTGATAAATGGTGTGCAGCAAGCAAGGCCTCAGATCTTAACTCTCTCAGAGAACTCATTCTATTAGAAGAGTTTAAGAATCGTTTGCCAGAGCGTATTGTAATTTACCTGAGTGAGCAGAAAGTGTCCACTCTGCAGCAAGCTGCTGTATTAGCTGATGAGTTTGCGCTAACCCATAAAACTGTGTTTGTAGATAGGCGTGACTTGTTTCTCCCCCATGATTTCTCTCAGAAACATTCTGTCCCCAACCATTCAGAATTCACACACCCCCGACCAAAAATGTCACCTCCACGCTCAAAAGAGGAGCGGACATGTTACTACTGTCATAAATCTGGTCATGTTATTTCTGACTGTTTAACATTGAAACGTAAGCAGCAACCGTCCTCTCAGAACTTTAGACAACCCAAAGGGGTTGGTCTGATTAAAATGGCACCTGATTCCGATCAACAGATGCACAATGATCAGGATGTTCTCGATCCTTGTTTCAGGCCATTTACTTCCAAGGGTTTAGTTTCCTTGACAGGGGATCCAAAAGATCAGTGTACAGTTCAGATCTTACGAGATACTGGAGCCTCACAATCCTTTATCCTCTCTGATGTACTACCTCTGTCTGAGAAATCTTCCTGTGGTTCTAGTGTCCTAGTTCAAGGTATTGAGATGGGTTTCGTGCCAGCCCCGTTACACTGTATTCATGTACAATCTGATTTGGTCACTGGGTTCTTTAAAATAGGGGTGAGACCTTCCTTGCCAGTTAAAGGCATTTCCTTTATCATGGGAAATGATTTAGCTGGAGGACAGGTGAACGCTGTGCTGGAAGTGTTGGATCACCCAGACACAGATTCTCTGCCTGATGACTTGTCACATAACTTCCCTGAAGTTTTTTCTGCAAGTGTTGTCACTCGGGCTCAATTGAAAAAGAGAGGTGATGAAATTAATTTGTCTGACTCTGTTTTTGCTTCAGCCTTTGTCAGGGAGGAGTTGCTGGCTCCAACTTCTGATACCGCTGACAAACCACCGACTCATAGTAAGGTACCCCCACAGACAACTGTAACTAGTTCCGACGCATTGAAGTTACCCGTTACTCGTGAAATGCTAATTACTGCCCAGAAGGCTGACCCTTCTCTTGCAAAATGTTTCTCTTCTCTTGAAATAGAACAGAGGAGAGAGTTGCATTCTTATTTTGTGGATGAAGGAGTTTTGATGCGTACATGGAGGTCCCATGGTACTAGACTGGCAGAGCATGCACAATCGGAGATAGGGCTACCAGATCAGGTACCAGACTGGAGCACTGTTTATCAGATTGTTGTCCCTGCAGTTTATCGTCAGCATGTACTGTTCTTGGCCCATGACCACCCTTGGTCTGGACACTTGGGAGTCACTAAAACATACAACAGAATACTTCAAAATTTCTTTTGGCCCGGTTTGAAGTCCGATGTAGCACAGTACTGTCGTACCTGTAGTACTTGTCAGATCACCGGAAAGCCAAACCAGGTAATTCCACCTGCTCCCCTCTGTCCTATACCAGCGGTCGGTGAACCATTTGAACATGTCATAGTTGACTGTGTTGGTCCGTTGCCAAGGACCAAAGCCGGCAATCAGTTTTTGTTGACAATAATGTGTACCGCCACCCGTTTCCCTGAGGCTATCCCTCTTCGCAGAATTACAGCGCCTGTAATAATTAAGGCTTTGACGAAGTTCTTCTCCACGTTTGGACTGCCTAAGGTAGTACAAACGGACCAAGGCACCAACTTCCTGTCTAGGTTATTTGAGCAAGTGTTACAGTCCCTGGGTATCCGACATATAGTGTCCAGTGCCTACCACCCTGAAACTCAGGGGGCTCTAGAACGTTGGCATCAGACCTTAAAGTCCATGCTGCGTAAATATTGCTTAGACACAGAGAAAGATTGGGATGAGGGTGTCCCCCTTGTTCTATTTGCTGCGCGAGAGACCATACAGGAGTCTCTTGGTTTCAGTCCTGCTGAGCTCGTTTTTGGGCACACTGTTAGAGGGCCTCTGAAAGTTCTTAAAGAACGGTTCATGTCAAAGGGTGCCAGCACACCCACTAATGTTCTAGATTTTGTTAGCCAGTTTCGAGAGCGACTGCATCAGGCGTGCTCTCTCGCAAAAGAAGCGCTCTCTTCTTCCCAGAGAACTATGAAACGGCACTATGACGAGAAAGCTGTTTCTCGATCTTTCCAGCCAGGTGATAAGGTTCTAGTCCTGTTACCTATCCTTGGTTCTGCTCTTTCCGCTCGTTTTTCCGGACCGTATGCAATAGACAAGAAGATAAGTGATACAGACTATGTGGTTCGCACCCCTGATCGTAAACGTCACTCTCGTGTTTGCCACATCAATATGCTTAAACCATATTTTTCCAGAGATAGTGTGCAGGTGAAGACCTCAGACCAGACAGCCGGACTGGCCGTCTCTGCTGTTGCCTCAACTCCAATAGTTCCGGACTCTCCTGACGTTAGTGGTGAGGACGTAGATGGCTTGGAGTTGCGCAATGCAGCCCATCAGGGTGCTAGATTGTCCAACACTGAGATGTTATTGAACCTGCCCACTCACTTAGCACACTTACCTGAGGAGCAGCGAGAGGACATCACAAATTTGATTCAGGCCTACATGGCTCTGTTTGGTGATGTTCCCTCCTGTACTTCTGTATTGGCCCATGCTATTAAAGTTAACAATGCTGTGCCTATCAAGCAACATGCATACCGTGTTAACATCACCAAGAGGGCCATGATGCAACAGGAGGTTGACTATTTGTTAAAACATGGTTTAGCCAAGCTAAGTTGCAGTCCCTGGAGTTCACCTTGCTTGTTAGCTCCCAAATCGTATGGAACTCCTAGATTTTGTACTGATTTCCGAAAGGTAAATGCTGTCACCGTGCCTGATTCCTTCCCACTGCCCCGCATGGAAGATTGTATTGACAACCTTGGATCTGCCACCTATGTTAGCAAACTAGATTTGTTAAAGGGTTACTGGCAGGTCCCTTTGACCCCCCGTGCCTCGGAAATCTCGGCGTTTGTTACTCCTGACAATTTTTGGCAATATACTGTAATGCCTTTTGGAATGCGTAATGCCCCGGCCACTTTCCAGCGACTGGTGACCCTAGTCCTGGCTGGTGTTCCAAATTGTAATGCCTATCTCGATGACCTGGTTGTCTATTCGACCAACTGGCGTGACCACATGACAACCTTGCAAACTGTCTTTGACCGCTTAGCTGGAGCCTCCCTGACCCTTAACCTTGCCAAGTGTGAGTTCGGCAAGGCTACGGTTACCTATCTTGGTAAGCAGGTAGGACAAGGCCAAGTGCGTCCGGTGGATGCATAAAATATCTGCAATCACAACTTTTCCAGTGCCTACTACTAGGCGGGAATTGCGTAGATTCCTTGGGATGGCTGGGTATTACCGTGGTTTTTGCCGGAACTTTTCTTCTGTCGTCACTTCTCTCACTAGCCTGTGTAGCCCGTCCAAACCATTCATTTGGACAGCTGATTGCCAAAATGCATTTGATAGTGTTAAAGCTCTCTTATGCAGTTCCCCTGTTCTCTCTGCTCCAGATTTCTCCCTGCCGTTCCAGCTGGAGGTGGATGCCAGCGGGGTGGGAGCTGGAGGGGTGTTATTACAGGAAGATCACGATGGTGTCAGTCACCCGGTTTGTTATTTCTCCCGGAAATTTAACAAACATCAACTAAACTATTCCACTATTGAAAAGGAGACTTTGGCTATGTTGTATGCGTTGCAACATTTTGAGGTGTATGTCGGTTCGAGCGTATTACCAGTGGTAGTATACACCGACCACAACCCATTGGTTTTTCTGTCGCGGATGTACAACCACAATCAGCGCCTCATGCGTTGGGCGCTCATAGTGCAAAATTATAACCTCAGCATAAAGCATAAGAAGGGGTCTGAGAATGTGTTGGCGGATGCTCTATCTCGGAGTTAAATCTCTCGTGCTGTCGACTTGTTCTATTTTGCTGTCGACTCGTTCTACTGTATATTGCTGTCGACTTGATCTATTTTTGCTGTCTACTCGGTCTATGTTGCTGTGGACTCGTTTTATGTTGCTGCTAGTTTTTTCATAGCTCTTTGTTTTGGAGTGCATGTTATCTCAGAGATGTTATCTCGTTGTTAAAAAAAAAACATGTTTAGTTGGTGTTAAGTGTCAGACATGTTTTTTGTCTTATGTATGGGGGTGTTACATCCCAATGTATATATTCCCCAGTGTGTGTCTCCATGTGTGTGTGTTCTCCATTTTGTTTGTTTCCTCCCTCCAGCCATTGTTCCCTTCACCATTGGTCAATTCTTCCATTATTGCAATACAGCACCGATTGGTGGATGGCTTCAGACTCCAACACTCAATCCACACCACCCAATCATGGATCACCCCACACCTGTTAAAACATGGCTTCTCACTTCAGTCTTTCTCTCTCTCTGGCATGAGGCTAGGCTTGTTGTCATTTTGGTAAACCTGTAACTTTGACAGTATTGCATTTCGTTTATTGGCCTTTGGTGCTTAGTAGTAATTTCCTTGTGTGTGTATGGCCGCAGAGAGAGCATTGTTAAGGTATAGTTTGTTTTTGTATATATTCTGCTTTTGTTTCTGTATAATTAATGTGTTTTTCTCTCTTTCTCAGGAAGCACAGATGGGGTGAGCTGCCATTTCCTTTGGACATTGTTTTCTCCTGTTTTGGTTAGGTAAGAGTAGTTTAGGTAATGTAATCTCTTTTACCATAGATTAGATTGTGTTTATTTGGAGTATAGTGGTGTTTGTTTGTTTGTTGTTTTGGCCTGGGCTCACCCCTGAGCTACATGTGCTTCCTTTGCCTCTATTCAATAAATATCATTGTTGTTTACAAACCTGGTCCATCTTTTCTGTCAACCAACTGTTATGTTACAGCCCTTTACCCTTAGACTCACAGGGGTCGTAACACATACTGCAGAGAACAACCTACACTGCAGAGAGAAGCAGAACTGCTGCAGGGATCTGTCAACACTACAAGAACAAGTCTGATATGCAGTGGACCACAACTCTACACAGGAGGCTACATTTTTAACTCTGTTACACCCTGTTGTTTGAAATGCATGGGGAGCCAATAACCATAACCAGAGGGAATTATGCCTCAATAGGCCTACCTACCTGAGCTTGGAATAAAATGAAATTGCTTTCCAAACCAGTTCATTGATCTTGGCATTATTTCACTTTCACATACCATGCAGTGGCAGCCACTCAATAAGGGGTGCCAGGGTTCTTAACTTTTTTCTTTTATGTTTATAAAAACATTACACATTTCTTTACATCTGTTGACTTGTGTATAGATTCATGATATTTCAAACCAGTGTCTTTTCATTTTGACAGAACCACAGCCCCTGCTTCCTGCCTTGGCCTGTTTTTGAGTTGCACCCAGACTGGCTTGCAATTGACCTATCCCAAGCTCTGTCCTCTCTTAGTTTGACAGAGGAAAGCAACACTTGAAGGGTCAAGAGAAAAACTGAAAATAAATCTTTGGTTGACTGAGGAGGGTCAAGAAAAGAGGGCAGAGTTTTGGATAGGCCAATTGAGTTTCTTTTTTCTTTTTAATAGCCATCAAGCTCTTCCTCACTGCACATAATCCTTTACATATCTGTAGATAGTGATACTATATCTATATCTGTATATCCCTTACCTACTCTTACTAGTTAGGCTGCTTGCCAGTATGACTACTACCATTCTGTCTTTATACCTGTATCACTGTACATATTAATATTACAAATCTGTACATTGATTGATTGATTGAAAAGTTTATTAACAGATTGCAGAATGGGTACAGTACATCTCAATACATACAATTGTTAAGGGGATGCAGACCAGAGAAAGACTTTCGTCTTGTTTACATCAGGGTCCCCCATTTTCAATTCATCATAACATATATGACATACATGACATACAGATAGACAGTACTGCTACATCTATACATTTATGACATATCAGATTTGCAAATACAGTACTGTAAAGTGTCCAGAAAAGGAGTGTATATACATTTGGCGTAGAAACTGTACATTGGAGGAGGTTGGTGGGGTGGGGTTGGGTGGGTTGGGTGAGGGCTGTACATTGGAGGTGGGGGGGGGGGGGGGGGGGGGTTGGGTAGGGGACACACACACATTTTACACTGTACATTGGAATATTGACAAAGCCTTACTTGGTCATTTACTGTACAACTAGGTTAGGACATTTGTAGGGGCCAGTTTCGAATTGCAGTCTCACGTAGGTGTTTTTTGAGAGTGTTTTTGAAGGTGGGTAGTGATTCACATTCCTTTACAGCTTTAGGCAGGGCGTTCCACATTGATGTGGCATAATTGCGAAACGTGTTTAGTCCCTTGTTTGAGCCGAATCTGGGTTTTACATGATTTGTGGAGCTCCCTCTGGTGTTGTGATCGTGGTATTCACTGACCTTTGGGAAGTATTTTGACATGTACCTGGGTACCCTGGTCGCGTAGTGTATCTTGTAGACCAGGCCCATTGCAAGTTGCTGTACTCTGTCGTCTACTCTAAGCCATCCTAGGTTGTCAAAGTGGGCAGGGGTGAGGTGGGTTCTAGGAGTCAGGTCAAGTAGTAGTCTGACTAGCTTGTTTTGAGATGTTTGTAATTTGTTTTTTAGTGCCTTTGAGGTGCTTTGGTACCATGAGGTGCAAGCATAGTCGTAGTACCCTTGAATGAGTGCTCCTGCTAGAGTCTTCAGGGTATTCTTGTTTACCAGAGAGGAGATCCGGTACAAGAATCGCGTTCGTTGGTTGACTTTTTTTTATTACATTGGATGCCATTTTGTCACAGGAAAGATTAGCCTCTAGGATGGAACCCAGGTAGGTAATTTCATCTTTCCTTGTGATAATATTGTCACCCACTGTAACCGAGAAGCCGTCGGTCTTGCTGAGTTTGTTATTTGAACCGAAGAGAATGGACTCTGTTTTGCCCATGTGTAATGATAGTTTGTTGTCGACGAGCCATATGCAGATTTTGCCTAGTTCCGAGCTGAGGGCTTTTTCAACCTGTAACTTGTTCTTGTCAGAGACCAGCAGGGCTGAGTCGTCCGCAAACAGGAACAAGTTGCAGTCACAAGCTGACGACATGTCATTTGCATAAATTAGGAATAGTAGCGGTCCTAGTATGCTTCCTTGTGGAACACCACAGCTCACTGTGAGGGGGGGGGATAGGGTACCGTTTACTTCCACCATCTGTTCCCTCCCCTCCAGGTAGGATTGTATCCAGTTCACTGATAAACTATCAAAACCAATTGCTTTTAGCTTGTCAATACATAAACTGATTAGCACCACTCCCAGTAGTACTCATTTATATATTTTATACCCAGTTTAATCACCTGTACATTGTATATTACCATTGCACTTTACATGCAAGAAAAACGTTAGGTTATGACTATAACCAAGTTCTGTTAATTAGGGGTGACGCTTGGCATCACTACTGCACTCGCTCGCGTACGTGCACGCGCACTGAATAAATTCCACAAATGTACCTTTAATACCAGTATTAGTCTGACCACACCCCTCATCAGCTTACCTTCATAAGCAGGTGTGTGGTCACCTGCTCTCCTCCTTCCCAAGCTTTCACCACAAGGTGAGGTCAAGGGCTGCAGCGGCCGTCTGATGCCAAGCGTCACCCCTAATTAACAGAACTTGGTTATAGTCATAACCTAACGTTCTGTTTCATTAGGGGCTCTGCTTGGCATCACTACTGCACAAAGGGAGGCCAAGCGGAGCCGCTGGCTGACAAATACACCCCGCTGACAGCCCCCCAAAACCATCAGAACAGGGAGGGCCGAGCCCCCCCGACCCCCCCTAATGGAGGGTATCCCCCCTATTAGAGGCTTCACGGGAAGGCGACGGACCCGACCGTGCGAAGAGGCACTCAAGCAACTCAACGCACAGGGTGAGCAGACCGTGGCTTGACCCCACGACTACACACACGCACAACCCGCATGCCACCCGGGAACGAACGGAGGAACAACCTCGTTACTGCCCCCAGAATCACGGGGTCAAGGGCAAACCCAACCCCGTGGCAAGGCCGTAGCAGCGGAGCGCGAAGGAAGACCCAGACCCACCAAAAGGACTGGACTCCCTGGAATGGGGGCCCGGAGAAGTCCATGATGTCAGCATCAAGACCCCACCAGGTGGGCACGTAGTGCCCCGCCCCCCACATCGCCAGCGTATTCGGACAAAGGCCCCTCAGTTACTGCACCTGGTATTCCCAGGCGGTATCCCAACCAAGTACTAACCAGGCCAGAACCTGCTTAGCTTCCGAGATCGGACGAGATCGGGCGTGTTCAGGTCGGTATGGCCGTAAGCCGAGCGGGCCCTGTCCCCCCAATAGTACACCGCCTGGCACACTGACCCTGCAGAACAGGCAGTCAGCATGGCCGTAAGCACACAAAAAAGGTTAACCAACGGAAGCAGGCGGCGCACCGGGGAAAAACCAGGCAACAGGCTGTTAACCCTAGCCTGGAGACTGCGGACGAGACAGGCGCCAGAGGGGACAGCTGAACACAGCCGCCCCGGCGGAAGGAGCGTAAGCTGGCGGTGTTGCATGACCAAGCCTCCATTTAAAAACCCCCACCCAGAGGGGTCGAGGCAGAGAAGGCTGACACGATTGGCAGACGTCATGAACGTGCAGGGGCACCCTCAACCGGTGAACCCGGGAGTTGACACTGCTCCAACACACCAGGGAATCAACCACCTCGGTGTTACCCAATGCGGTGGTTGTTCCTATAACCCCTCAAGAAAAAACTCCAAAACACACCTGCGGGTATACACCGGCTATACCGCAGTACAAGTGTCTCAGTTTTCAAAAAAGGTTAACCCAGGCCTACGGGTCGACAAAACATTACTTCGGACCGGGCCTGGCGGTACGGGAAGCACAGGGTCACCAGAGGAGGTCAAAAAACCACCCCCACAGGCCCCCCATCGCCATGCGTGAGAGAGGAGCGAAAAAGAATGGAGAACCAGCCCCTAAGCACACCGTACTTGGTATTCCCAGGCGGTCTCCCAACCAAGTACTAACCAGGACCAACCTGTGTAGCGGCCGAGATCCGACGAGATCGAACGTGTACAGAATGGCATGGCTGTAAGCCATTACGACAGTGCTGAGTAAAAACGCACCCAACCAGGGTCTCCATAGCGCTTAACCCTGTGACACCCAGACCGACCTGGCATTTTTCCCCCTGAAAAAAGCCCAAGTCCCTCAGGGTACCAGAACAGCAGATCTGCATCCCCGGCGGACAACGGGTTCAACTGATCTGGACCAGCGTGACCAGAACCAGCCCCGTGCCCTAACCACGCCGACATGCCTACTCCAGGAGAAGGGCAGATATGCGTGTTGATCTTAACATGAAAAGAAGGCGCCACCCAGACGTTCTGGCGAACCGCGCCTGGTGGCCCACCCCAAGGGCGTGAGACCCCTCTACATATGTTCAGATCCATTCCGTCATCATCCCCCAGACATGAACGAGAATCCGTCGAAAAACCAACCCAGGTCATGGGATTTGGTCGTCGGAAGAGGAAAAACCCCCATCTCAGTTGCTTTATAAAAACGCTGTTTCAACCACAAGCAACCAAGGCGTGCCAGTCAATCGCCTGTTTACAGCGAGCTAGCACTATACGTGCGTCGGGACACACCCCCATCAATGAACAGGCTATTTAGACCTGTCATTGAATCCCCAAGGCGCCCAGGGGAACGACAAGAGGGGTGTGACACTCCCTAACTCCAACACTTCTGGAATAGAAAAGAAGGAAGTATCAACAGTATGTATCCCAGTCTACACAGCCGGGGTAAAAAATTTACACATTTTTACATCCCACCACCCTCCCATAGGAAGGAGACGGGGATCCCCAGAGAGACTTCCCACGCGAGCTGTACAGATTGAAAAGAATATATTGCACCTTGAGCCATGTAAAAAATTGGTTTTAGGGCTCTCCGGGGAAGAGGCACTGAACCCATACACACTCAATAATCGAATTGAATCGAATACATATACAATAGAATAGGACCCTTCTAGAGGGTCCACTCACTTTGACAATCTGAGGAGGAAGGCTCTGTACTCTGATGGAGGCTCCCTCACATGGAAGAAGGAGTCCGAACTCACAGAAGGCCCGAATAGGCGCTTGGTGAGGAGGAGCCCTGACCACCCCCCCGAAACAGATCCATCACATGGACCTGAACAGCACACGGAAGTCCTACCAACAGAGACGCGCACGGTGACGTACTCTATGGCGGGGGAATTCCTGCGGTGCACACGCCCAATATACCAGGCCGTGGGACCAGGAAACTCCCCCCCCCCCCCCCCCCCCGTAACGTGCCGAACCGCCACGTGACGGGAACCTTGAAGGACAGGGGGTGTACCCCTGACCGACAGAAACAAGGGGGAGAGGAAAGGTTACCAGTTCACCCCTTTACGACCCCACACCCATGATACGATGTAATGACAAAAAGAGAATATGACACAGTCATAGTCAGCTCTATGAAGCGTTTGACAGCTCCACACAGCGCATGAGCTAACCTGCTATCTGATTTTTACTAAGGAAAAACACAGAATAGAGAGGGCTCTAAGAGCCCCGGTCCAACATACACATGTGCTTCTGTGGCCAGTCCAACCCAGTTGTAGGTCACATGACACACACAACCCATCATCACCTACAAAAAATGGCAAAAAACACTCAACAGAGGAACGCCGTTTTTCACAATGAGAGAATACATCATTCTCGATTAGTATCGGCCACAGGCCTTGCTAAGCACACATGACAGCGACCAAACCATTTTTTTCTTTTAGGAAAATAAAGTTTCTCCAGCAGATTTAGCACAACCTCAGCAATCAAGCTAAGAGTTACATCGCATCCCTACCACACAAAAGACACAATTAGTGCACAACATGTCTGATAGGAGGATGAAAAAGTCCCCAGGGAACCGGGGGGAAACACAATCCTCTTATTTTACCCTCAATACGGCCAGTTAAAACAGGAAAACCTGTTAATATGTGAACACACTGTTCATTGTCATCACAGGCTGAGAAAAGAACATTCTTTTACTCACTTGTCACCAAGCATAGCTTCATAGGTTAGTTACCTTAGTTGTGAGTACACGGTACATATAAACACCATGATGTTTCTCACACAACAACCAGATCATTACATCCCGATTTGCACGGAGAAGCTAACTGCCAGTGACAAAAACAGCTCACACATAACCCGCGCCGTATCCCAAATGCATTGCAGCAACACACGTTTTGGGAAAAACATCGTTATTCACAATACATTTAGAAAAGTAAAACCAGAAAACGTGTTATTAGGTCTGGTCAAACCTGTTCCTACCCGGAACGTAGATCAGCGAAGTGCAGTCACAGACACCGTAGGAACACAGCCGCTCCTGTGTTGATCGAACTGGGCAGCGTCGCCGCCCCAACCCGCACTACAGTCCTTTGTCGATGCAACCTTGCCGTCCTGGCTCAGGGCAGGGTCGACGAAACATCCCCTGTCAAGGATGACGTCGTAGTCAAGAGTGTAAAACATGTTAAAATCAAAGCACGTTCAACAGAATAGCATCAAGCTAACGGCCGCTCCAACCGTTCGGGTGCTACTGCTTCTGCTCGCGAGACGCCGAGCTAACGACGCATGCGATGAGAAGCGAGCCCACGGCGGCGCGCGAGAAGCTAAGCTACCCCGCGCCAGGCCATGGCCTATAGCAGCAAGCTAACGTTACCTAGCGATCACGACATGTTAGCACCGCAGCTAACAGCTGACTGGCTAACAGTAGGCCCACCTGAGCAGGCCATGTAGCGATCCCAGCAGGCTAACGCAGCAGTTAACAGCTGACTGGCTAACCGTAAGCTAAGCAGCTATCAATTGAACCTGTAAACAATGACATAACACTCACCCAGACAGGCCGCCGTTCTGAACCTCTCCTCACTTTTTAAGAGAAAAGAGAAAACAAGATGTCAACACCGCTTCACAACGGTGATATTACCAACACCCGACGGAATCAGCACAATACCAACTGGCCTGTGTAGCTGACTTTGAACATGAATCTGCCGCTATCGCACATTCATGCACATATCCCCTCATGAAGGAATACTCTCATTTGGATATGAAAGATGGGGCCTTAACACGGTGACAGAGAGAATCCACTCGTCCAAAACACACAGGGATCACCAGTGTTAATGGTCGCGGCCCACTAGTTAAAACTATAATGGTCTTCAGACCAAGGTCTTCTGTCGCCTAGGTGGCTGAACAAAGGACCCTAGCCTGGGGCCGGTTTCCATAAACATTGTCAAGTAGCCTCCATAGCACTAACAGACAAGTGGAGCCTGCCAGCAAACACTACTCACCCAACCTGGAACGCACAGCTTCTCACAACAGCGGCATGTCCGACAGTTCAGCTGTGGCCTGACAGGTTTCACCCCAACAAACACAGCAAGGAACTGCAGTTGAGAAGCATGCAGCGGCGTGCTCCCAATACGAAAAACCGGTGGAGGGTTTTTAGAATGATCATCATCTTCTAGACACTCCAGTACGAAGACAATATCGCCGTATTTTCTCGAAAATAGTGAGAGAGAAAATAAAGATATGATGTCAACGTATCTCCTTCCTTGTAAAAAAAAAAAAAAAAAAAAATGTCCCTTAACAACACGTCAAGTGGGGTACTACCGAGGCACTTTCTTGTGGTGAAAGCGAGAAGGAGGAGAGCAGGTGACCACACACCTGCTTATGAAGGTAAGCTGATGAGGGGTGTGGTCAGACTAATACTGGTATTAAAGGTACATTTGTGGAATTTATTCAGTGCGCGTGCACGTACGCGAGCGAGTGCAGTAGTGATGCCAAGCAGAGCCCCTAATGAAACAGAACTGCATGGTTTTTCCCCAAGACTGCATGGGATTAACATAACCCATTTTCATTCATATATCTTATAGGAACATGCCAACAATCTTGGAAATGCGCTTATCATCTTCTCCAGAGTCAGACAAGAAGATAGATACCAATTCCCTTTCTTTGCGTTTTTGCTTTCATAAAATACTTCTAAAGTGAATGAGATGAATAAGATGAACAAATGAATCTAGACATGTTTGCACATGTCACACATACACACACACTATACCCATACTTATAGTATGTGCAAGCTCATCAATATACAATTTAAATGAAAAGTTTAACTTGCATATGCTTTGGTGATTTTTTAGCACATGCTTATGTGCACACACCTATGCCCATGTATATGGCCATGTGCATACCCAGAGGCACGTGCACGCTCATACCCATGTGCACGCTCATCAATATACAATTTGAATGAAAAGTTTATGTTGTGCAAATTTCCTCCCCATCTTTGAGCACATGCTTATGTGCACACACACACCTTAATGTTTTAAGTTAAACAGCGTTGGCATAAATAAATACTTGAATGAACAAGTTACAGTACATACAGTAGAACAATTTGGAACATATGTTAATTAAAATAAAGTATAATACAATTATAAAGTGTTCACTCTTCAAACTGTTCACTTTAACTCTGAGGGGTACATAGACAAAGCAATTTCTCATTTGATTTTATTATTACATGGAAACATTGAAAGTGTGAATATTATGAGAGACATAGAGAATTCAATGGATTCATGCCTGTCAATCTTGCCGAGGCATAAAAAGCCACATTTTACTTCCAGTCTGTTTCAGGGTACTGTTTGCCATTGACCGCCACAATCTCGGTTGTTCATTGTGTAGTGGAATATTTAAGTGTAGCTGTTGAAATAAAGATTAACACAGAAACAAATGGACGTTTGTTGGGTTTAATTTGGACAGCCACAAGGCTGGACACACACTGACGGCAAAGCAAAGCAAGATGCCAACATGTGTGTAGACAGATGGAGTTTCAGAGCTTATATAGCATTCTCCAACAGTGTGTGTGAGTGTGACTTCAGGAAGTGAAAGTGTGTGTGTGTGTGTGTGTTATGCTTACACGTGCATGTGTGTGCTTGTGTATGTATGTGCGTGTGTGCACGGCTATGTGTGTGTGCTTGCATATGCGTGGGCGTGTGTGTGTGTGTGTGTGTGTTTTCAGGAAGTGAGGTGTTGCATTGTTTGCAACATCGCTTGACCTGTGAACTTGAGACAGTTGACATGTCGTAAAACACTTGTAGTCAGTTAGTTTCATAGAGGAAGTCCCTGTTTGTCAGAGATCGCATAAGGGTCAATTGTCGTGCACATGCATGTGTGTGCATGTGTGTGCGTGTCTATGTGTGTGTGTTTTCAGGAAGTGAAGGTGGCCCAATGTAAAAACTGTGAACTTGACAGTTGGAGGGTCGTAAGAAACACTTGTAGTCAGTGGGTTTCGTAGAATGTTTCTGCTTGGCAGAGATTGTAAAAAGGTCAAGTGTCTGCCTTGTGTTGTAATGTGAGTCTCACAGAAGGGTCAATTGTCTCCTTTGTGTCGCAATGTGAGTCTCGTGTCATCAGTTTGAAACTCTTGGGACATATATCAGGCCTTTGGAAACAAAGGTGATTATGTGTTTAACATGTGAATATAAAACAGACCTTGGTCACAGACAGGCCTGCTACGTTGTACAATGGGGTTATCATGGGCATATCAACAAGATAAAAACACAGGATGTCATGACGGCAGACAGTGTTAGTTGTGTCCAAGGGCAATGTCTTCTTAGGTGTGTATAGCAAGCACATAAACTGATTAGCACCACTCCCAGTAGTACTCATTTATATATTTTATACCCAGTTTAATCACCTGTACATTGTATATTACCATTGCACTTTACATGCAAGAAAAACTGCATGGTTTTGCCCCAAGACTGCATGGGATTAACATAACCCATTTTCATTCATATATCTTATAGGAACATGCCAACAATCTTGGAAATGCGCTTATCATCTTCTCCAGAGTCAGACAAGAAGATAGATACCAATTCCTTTTCTTTGCGTTTTTGCTTTCATAAAATACTTCTAAAGTGAATGAGATGAATAAGATGAACAAATGAATCTAGACATGTTTGCACATGTCACACATACACACACTATACCCATACTTATAGTATGTGCAAGCTCATCAATATACAATTTAAATGAAAAGTTTAACTTGCATATGCCTTGGTGATTTTTTAGCACATGCTTATGTGCACACACCTATGCCCATGTATATGGCCATGTGCATACCCAGAGGCACGTGCACGCTCATACCCACGTGCACGCTCATCAATATACAATTTGAATGAAAAGTTTATGTTGTGCAAATTTCCTCCCCATCTTTGAGCACATGCTTATGTACACACACACACCTGCTGATCAACATAGATTAATGTTTTAAGTTAAACAGCGTTGGCATAAATAAATACTTGAATGAACAAGTTACAGTACATACAGTAGAACAATTTGGAACATATGTTAATTAAAATAAAGTATAATACAATTATAAAGTGTTCACTCTTCAAACTGTTCACTTTAACTCTGAGGGGTACATAGACAAAGCAATTTCTCATTTGATTTTATTATTACATGGAAACATTGAAAGTGTGAATATTATGAGAGACATAGAGAATTCAATGGATTCATGCCTGTCAATCTTGCCGAGGCATAAAAAGCCACATTTTACTTCCAGTCTGTTTCAGGGTACTGTTTGCCATTGACCGCTACAATCTCGGTTGTTCATTGTCAACACCACTGTTCCTCTTGTCTGTCAGACTTGTCTGTCAGATGCGTGTAATTATTTCTCTCTGTATCAAAAGTATCAGTCAAAGACAAAGCCAGTTACTTGTATAATGCACATTGATGGAGATATACTGCTGAAAATTAAATATGTTGTAGTTCTAAGTGAAATCTAGTTTTAATAACTTGCCTTTCTGGTCTGCAGCAGAGCCTCTGCAGAAAGGCCTAGTTCTGTATCGTATAGCTCTCGCTCTGCGTCACTCTCTGCACTGTCCTCGCACACGTGCACGCGCACTGAATAAAGACCACAATGTACCTTTAATCCCAATATTTGTCTGACCACACCCCTATCAGCTTACCCATATAAGCAAAAAAGCTTTATTTTCTCTCTCACTATTTTCGAGAAAATACGGCGATATTGTCTTCGTACTGGAGTGTCTGGAAGATGATGATCATTCTAAAAATCCTCCACCGGTTTTCGTATTGGGAGTTCGCGCCGCTACATGCTTTTCCAACTGCAGTCCTTGCTGTGTGCTGGTTGCGGTAAAGACACAGCTGGGCTGTAGGACGCGCCGCTGTTGTGAGGAGCGGTGGGTTCCAGGTTTGGTGAGTTATGTTTGCTGGCAAGCTCCACTTGTCTGTTAGTGCTATGGGGGCTAGTTGACAATGTTTATGAAAACCGGCCCCAGAATAGGGTCCTTTGTTCAGCCTCCTAGGCGACAGAAGACCTTGGTCTGAAGCCCATTATAGTTAACTAGTGGGCCACGACCATTAACACTGGTGATCCCTGTGTTTTCTGGACGAGTGGATGTCTCTCTGTCACCGTGTTAGGCCCCATCTTTCATATCCAAATGAGAGTATTCCCTCACGAGGAGATATGGGCATAGATGTTCATTAGCGGAAGATCTGTGTTCAAAGTCAGCTACACAGGCCAGTTGGGTATTGTGCTGGCTCCGTCGGGTGTTGGTAAAATCACCGTTGTAAAACTGTGTTGACATCTTGTTTCTCTTTTCTCTTAAAAAGTGAGGAGGGTTTCAGAACGGCGGCCTGTCTGGGTGAGTGTTATATCATTGTGTACAAGTTCAGGTGATAGCTGCTTAGCTTACGTGCTAGTGGTGGCCTACTGTTAGCCAGTCAGCTGTTAGCTGCGGCGCTAGCCTGCTGTGATCACTAGGTGGCCTACCTGGCTAGGCTAGGAAACGTTAGCTTGCTGCTGTCGCTGCTTAGCTTACGTGCTAGTGGTGGCCTACTGTTAGCCAGTCAGCTGTTAGCTGCGGCGCTAGCCTGCTGTGATCACTAGGTGGCCTACCTGGCTAGGCTAGGAAACGTTAGCTTGCTGCTATCGGCCGAGGCCCAGCGCGGGGTGGCTCCGGCCCCTCGCGCGCCGCCGCGGTTCCCAACTCCCCTCTCCCTCACGGGGAGAGGCAGGGGGGATTCGAAGCTCCCCTCTGGTCGCGTGCGCCGTTCGCTCGGCGTCTCGCGGGCAGGGGCGGTAGCGACCGACGGTTGGAGCGGCCGTTAGCTTAATGCTACTCTGTTGAACGTGCTTTGATTATAACATGTTTTAAACACTCTTGACTACGACGTCATCTTTGACAGAGGATGTTCGTCGAACCTGCCCTGGGCCAGGACGGCAAGGACTGCGTCAACAAGAGGGACCGTAGCGACGGGAGGGAGCGGCGACGCTGCCCAGATCGACAACCCAGTACGGCTGTGTTTACTACGGTGCCTTGAGACTGCACTTCGCTTGATCTACGCTCCGGGTAGGCAAGGTTTGGCCAGACCTTGTACACTTCTTCTGGCTTTCCCTTCTAAATGTTTTGTAAATAACGATGTTTTCCAAAAACGAGTGTTGCTGCACTACATTTAGGATACGACGCGAGTTATGTGTGAATTGTTTTGTCACTGGTATTTAGCTTCTCCATGCAAATCGGGTTGTTGTTACAGATGTGAAAATGATCTGGTTTGTTGTGTTGAGAAACATCATGTGTGTTTATATGTACCGTGTACTCACAACTAAGGGGGTTAACTAACCTATAAAGCTATGCTTAGTGACAAATGAGTAAAGAATGATTCTCTTCTCAGCCTGTAATGACAATGAACAGTGTGTTCACATATTAACAGGTTTTCCTGTTTTAACTGGCCGTATTAAGGGTAAAGTAGGAGGATTGTGTTTCCCCCCGGTTCCCTGGGGACTTCTTCATCCTCCTTTCAGACATGTTGTTGCACTACATTGTGTCACTGTGTGGTAGGGATACGATGTAACCCTTAGCTTGATTGCTGAGGTTGTGCTAAAACTGCTGGAGAAACTTTATTTTCCTAAAAGAAAAGATTGTTTGGTCGCTTTCGTGTGTGCTTAGCAAGGCCTGTGGCCGATACTAATCGAGAATTATGTATTCTCTCATTATGAAAAACGGCGTTCCTCTGTAGTGTGTTTTTGCTATTTTTTGTAGGTGATGATGGGTTGTGTGTGTCATGTGACCTACAACTGGGTTGGACTGGCCACAGAAGCACATGTGTAAGTTTGGTACCGGGGCTCTTGGAGAGCCCTCTCTATTCTGTGTTTTTTCCTTAGTAAAAATCAGATAGCAGGTTAGCTCATGCGCTGTGTGAAGCTGTCAGACGCTTCATAGAGCTGACTATGACTGTGTCATACTCTCTTTTTGTCATTACATCGTATCATGGGTGTGGGGTCGTAAAGGGGTGAACTGGTAACCTTTCCTCCCCCTTTTTTCTGTTGGTCAGGGGTAAACCCACCTGTCCTTCAAGGTTCCTGTCACGTTGCGGTTCGGCACGTTACAGGGTGAGGGGGGGGGGGGGGGGGGAGGGAGTTTCCTGGTCCCACGGCCTGGAATATTGGGGAATATTGGGCGTGTGCACCGCATAAATTCCCCCGCCATAGAGTACGTCACCGTGCGCGTCTCTGTTGGTAGGACTTCCGTGTGCTGTTCAGGTCCATGTGATGGATCTGTTTCGGGGGGTGGTCAGGGCTCCTCTTCACCAAGCTCCTATTCGGCCCTTCTGTGAGTTGGGACTCCTCCTTCCATGTGAGGGAGCCTCCTTCAGAGTACAGAGCCTCCTCCTCAGATTGTCAAGGTGAGTGGACCCTCAAGAAGGAGTCCTACTCTATTGTGTATGTATTCGATTCAATTAGATTATTGAGTGTGTATGGGTTCAGTGCCTCCTCCCCGGGGAGCCCTAAAACCAATTTTTTACATGGCTCAAGGTGCAATATATTCTTTTCAATCTGTACAGCTCACGTGGGAAGTCTCTCTGGGGATTCCCGTCTCCTTCCTATGGGAGGGTGGTGGGATGTAAAAATGTGAACAATTTTTACCCCCGGCTGTGTAGACTGGGATACATACTGTTGGTGCTTCCTTCTTTTCTACTAAAAAGAGTTGGAGTTAGGAAGTATCACACCCCTCTTGTCGTTCCCCTGGGCGCCTTGGGGATTCAATGACAGGTCTAAATAGCCTGTTCATTGATGTGGGTGTGTCCCGACGCACGTATAGTGCTAGCTCGGGGTGTTCTGTAAACAGGCGACTGACTGGCACGCCTTGGTTGCTTGAGGTTAAAACGGCGTTTTTATAAAGCAACTGGGATGGAGGTTTTTCCTCTTCCGACGACCAAATCCGACGACCTGGTTTGGTTATCGACGGATTCTCGTTCATATCTGGGGGATGATGACGGAATGGATCTGAACATATGTAGAGGGGTCTCACGCCCTGGGGGTGGGCCACCGGGCGCGGTTCGCCCGAACGTCTGGGTGGCGCCTTCTTTTCATGTTTAATATCAACACGCATATCTGCCCCTTCTCCTGGAGTAGGCATGTCGGCGTGGTTAGGGCACGGGACTGGTTCTGGTCACGCTGGTCCGGATCAGTTGAACCCGTTGTCCGCCGGGGATGCAGATCTGCTGTTCTGGTACCCTGAGGGACTTGGGCTTTTTTCAGGGGGGAAAATGCCAGGTCGGTCCGGGTGTCACAGGGTTAAGCGCTATGGAGACCCTGGTTGGGTACATTTCTTACTCAGCACTGTCGTAATGGCTTACGGCCATGCCGACCTGTACACGCTCGATCTCGTCAGATCTCGGCCGCTACACAGGTTGGTCCTGGTTAGTACTTGGTTGGGAGACCGCCTGGGAATACCAAGTACGGTGTGCTTGGGGCTGGCTCTCCATTCTTTTTCGCTCCTCTCTCACGCATGGCGAAGAGGGGCCTGTTGCGGTGGTCTTTGACCTCCTCTGGTGACCCTGTGCTTCCCGTATCGCCGGGCCCGGTCCGAAGTCATGTTTCGTCGACCCGTAGGCCTGGGTTAACCCTTTTTTGAAAACTGAAACACTTGTACTGCGGTATAGCCGGTGTATACCCGCAGGTGTGTTTTGGATTTTTTTTTTCTTGAGGGGTTATAGGAACAACCACCGCATTGGGTAACACCAAGGTGGTTGATTCCCTGGTGTGTTGGAGCAGTGTCAACTCCCGGGTTCACCGGTTGAGGGTGCCCCTGCACGTTCATGACGTCTGCCAATCGTGTCAGCCTTCTCTGCCTCAACCCCTCTGGGTGGTTTTTTTTTAAATGGAGGCTTGGTCATGCAACAACGCCAGCTTACGCCCCTTCCGCCGGGGCGGCTGTGTTCAGCTGTCCCCTCTGGCGCCTGTCTCGTCCGCAGTCTCCAGGCTAGGGTTAACAGCCTGTTGCCTGGTTTTTCCCCGGTGCGCTGCCTGCTTCCTTTGGTTAACCTTTTTTGTGTGCTTACGGCCATGCTGACTGCCTGTTCTGCAGGGTCAGTGTGCCAGGCGGTGTACTGTTGGGGGGACAGGGCCCGCTCGGCTGAGGGGCCTTTGTCCGAATACGCTGGCGATGTGGGGGGCGGGGTCACTAAGTGCCCACCTGGTGGGGTCTTGATGCTGGCATCATGGACTTCTCCGGGCCCCCGTTCCAGGGGGTCCAGTCCCTTTGGTGGGTCTGGGTCTTCCTTCGCGCTCCGCTGCTACGGCCTTGCCACGGGGTTGGGTTTGCCCTTGACCCCGTGATTCTGGGGGCAGTAACGAGGTTGTTTCCTCCGTTCGTTCCCGGGTGGCATGCGGGTTGTGCGTATGTGTAGTCGTGGGGTCAAGCCACGGTCTGCTCACCCTGTGCGTTGAGTTGCTGGAGTGCCTCTTCGCACGGTCGGGTCCGTCGCCCTCCCGTGAAGCCCCCAATAGGGGGGGTGCCCTCCATTAGGGTGGGTCGGGGGGACTCGGCCCTCCCTGTTCTGATGGTTGTGGGGGGCTTTCAGCGGGGTGTATTTGTCGGCCGATGGCTCTCGCTCGGCCTCCCTTGTGCAGAGAGTGATGCCGAGCGAGAGCTATACGATACAGAACGTTAGGTTATGACTATAACCAAGTTCTGTTAGTATAGCGACTCTCGGCGTCCGACGCCGCTGCAGCCCTTGATCTCGCCTTGTGGTGAAAGCTTGGGAAGGAGGCGAGTGGGTGGCCCCACCCCTGCTTATATGGGTAAGCTGATAGGGGTGTGGTCAGACAAATATTGGGATTAAAGGTACATTGTGGTCTTTATTCAGTGCGCGTGCACGTGTGAGAGGACAGTGCAGAGAGTGACGCCGAGCGTCGCTATACTAACAGAACTTGGTTATAGTCATAACCTAACGTTTTCATGCAGGTTTGTGGAATTGGATTCATTTTCTTTGAGGCTGTATGTCCACTTTCCCCATATGGAGATAATTAAACGGAAGAAGAAAAGTACTTCAGTACAGTGGAGGAACAACTAGTTTGCTTCTCATTCTAAATGAAGAACCATGCAGGCAGCAGCCACACATTTACTCTCTCACAGAGCAAACACAATTTAACAAATGCAGAATATTACACTATTAAACTGTTACACTAGTACACTAGCAGACTATTACACACTAACACACAAGTAGACTGTTGCACTATTACATAAAATTACACTATTACATGGTAAGGCAAGTATATTATGTCAAGTTTGATGGAAATTGGATCAGGAGATACACAAATTTAAGGCTTGAATGTTTGGTGATGGTGGTGCTAGAGGAAAGCTCAACATCAGTGAGCATTGCTTCTGAGCGAGCAATGATGATGAGCAGACGTATGGAGAAAGGCTCCGCCTCGAGCGACAAGCTAAAGGCTAATAGCGTACCGGAGAATCCAAGAACTAGCGCAACATGGCATACGTTTTATAATACCGGACTTCCGGTATGAGAGCAGACGGGTAACACACGTGCGGTGGAGCTCCTGGTCAAATGAGCGAAAAAACTGATAAATAGAGACCCGAAAAGTGATTAAAAATAAAAGATGCACACGAGAAGTAAAGAAGAGACAACGATTGTGAAGGAAAGAGAAATGGAGAACACACGAGAAGAGGAGAATTTGAAGAAACAGAGCCCCCGAAGCGAAGCCGATAAGGGACAGGCGGAAGAAGGGGGAGGTCCCGCTGAGGCAGACACGGGAATGCCAGGATGGGCCGTGGTCATGCAGGCCGGGATATTGGAGACCATAACAGCGACGATAAAACTGAACACGGACACGATAAGGAACGATATTGGGAAGTTACGGGAGGAATTGAGGAAGGAACAGGAGGACTTCAGAGGTGAAATGAATACAGAACTCAAAAGGGTGGATGAGAAGATGGCGGAACAGGACAGGAACGTAACAGAGTTACAGACTAGAACGGCGCAAACGGAGGAATGGAACACAGAGATACACGAGGTGTTAACGTGTGCGATTCAAAAACAAGAACAGATGGAGACAAAGATATCGGACATGGAGGGGAGGTCACAGAGAAATAACATCAGAATATGGGGATTGAAAGAAGGAGTCGAAGGGGAATCGGTGACCCAATATGTGGAAAAGCTTATCAAGGAACAACTGAAGGAGACGGGACTGGAAAAAATGGAGATACAGAGGGCCCACAGGGCATTGGCTCCGAGACCGAAACCGGACAGACCTCCGAGGGCGGTGATTATTAACTTTCTGAGATTTGAGATTAAGGAATTGATACTCAGAACCGTGTGGACCAAGAAGATAGAAATTGAGGGGAAAAGACTGTCGTTTGACCACGATTACTCGACAGCGGTAGCAATAACACGCAGGTCCTACGCGGGACTGAAGAAAATTCTGAAAGAAAACGGAATGAAATTCCAATCACCCATGACCTCGCTAAGGATTCACTGGAAGGAAGGGACGGTGACGTACGCGACGGCACGGGAGGCGGCGGAGGAGATGAGGCGACGGGGGATGCAGATGGCGGAGGACGGAGAAGGAAGGGGACAGGAGGGCCAGACGCTGAGCCTGCAGCAGAGATTGGAGAAAGCACGCAGATGGACCAGAGTAGGAGATCGAAACCCGGGAGAGGAGGGAGGAGAGAGGAGAAGGCCGAGGTGAGACGTGACAGACCGAAGGCGGAGACGGACGAGGAGGCCAGAGACGGAGAAGGAGGGGAGAGGAGGCGGGAGGAGAAGAACGGATGAGTACACGCACAAGAGATTGAAAAAACTATCCAAATAGAGACAAAATATAGAAACTGAAATAACATATACATAAACACACATTCCCAGGTAGAGGCAGGATATAGGAACGAACATAACGTATACATGGACACATAATACACATGCTGATGGAGGAAATAAATGGAAATATAATTAGGTATGATAGACGGAACAGAACATATTGAAACAAATACATAGACACACGCTGCGAGTAACACAGTTGGAAGGGATTAAGGGGATAAATGGACATCAAATAGAAAATAGAGGGGAGGAAAAGAAAGTAAGAAGGGGTACACAGAAGACACCACACACGGGTTTTGGAGGAAGGAGGGACATTGGAACATATGAGCCACATTGAGAGGGACCTAGGAAATGGGGGCTTTGATCAGAATGAAGGACAGAGCGCTTTTGACCAGGAGCTCGACAGCAATAAAAACAGTAAGAAGGCTGGACAAATATGACGAGCGGTTGGGGGTAAAGGTTTCAAACCCCCAAGCCGTCAGGAGGAGGCCTCTCACTAGGAGAGCAATTACTCCTCACCCACCAGCAGGGGACAGGGGGGGACACAGGGACCCCCCGAACGCCTTGGGAACACTTTATGTAAAGTTTATGTTTTTTATTTATGTTAATCATTATATGTATTCGGTGAAGAGAGCGGAGGCTACAACCGGAGAAGAAGAAAGATGACAATGGTTAAAGGTATAAAAATGATGTCGTTAAACGTTAATGGAATGAATAATACGATAAAGAGGGGCAAAGTGATGTTGAAATGTAAGAAAAGTGAGATGGAAGTGATTTTTCTGCAGGAGACACATTTGGTAGCACAGGAGCATGAGAAACTGAAGAGATTTGGATATGAAAATGCATACTATAGTTCCTTTAAACGGAACCTGAGGAGAGGAGTAATCACGTTAATCAAAAACACAGTCAAATTTGAATTGATCAAGGAAGTAAGAGACAAGGAGGGAAGGTTTGTTCTGGTGAAGGGAAAAATGGAGGGTCAAATGATTACGTTAGTGAATGTTTATGCACCCCCAGAGAGTGAGAGGGATTTATATGAGACCATTTTTGATATGATAGTGATGGAACTAGAAGGGATATTGATATGCTCGGGAGAGTTTAATGTAGTACTGAATCACGACCTAGACACCACGAGTACTAGAAAAGGACGGGCACCAATCAGTAGATATATGAATATTCAGATGACGGAAATGGGAATTACAGATGTTTGGAGGGGGATGCACGCCATGGACAGGGAATACACACATTACTCACACCCGCACGTGACATATGCGAGAATAGACTACTTTTTGATGACGACGGGGGACAGTTACAGGGTACGGGAGAGCAGAATAGGAGTAGCGGACATATCGGATCACAGTGCCATATATCTGACAGTAGATCTAGAAGGGAGACGGAGGAACACGATCTGGAGACTAAATGTAGGAATATTAAATAACAAGGGGGTGGTGAGTCAGATCAAGGAGGAGATAGCCAGGTATAAGGAAGAAAATGACAACGGGGCGGTAGATCCGAACATTCTATGGGACACACTGAAGGTGGTGATAAGGGGGAAATTGATGGAGAAGACAGCAATGCTGAAGAAGGCCAGAACGGAGACATATCACAATCTGATAGGGAAGCTGAAGAAGCTAGAGGGGAGACACCAGATATCAAAATAACAGGAAACGCTCGGAGAAATCAAAGAAGTAAAGGCCAGGATAAATAGGGAATTATTGATGGAAATAGAAAAGAAAGCGAGGTTCATGAAACAAACGTACTATGAAGGGGGACCAAAAGCGACCAGACTGTTGGCTAGGAGAATTAGGACGCAACAGAAGTTGAACACGATACACACAATAAGGGATACAAAGACTAATGAAATATTGAGAGACCCAGCTGAAATAGAGAGGACATTTAGAGAATACTATGAGAAACTATACACACAGCCAAAAGCAGCGGGAGAAGAGGAAATAGAAGCATATCTGGAGAAGCTAGAGTTACCATCGATAGGGAAAGAACAGAATGAAGAATTAAATAAAATAACGAGAACTGGAAGAGGCAATTAGTATAGCTAAAAACAACAAATCTCCGGGGAGCGACGGATTCCCATCGGAATTCTACAAGACATTTAGAACGGAATTAGCACCCATGTTAGGGGCGGCGTTCAGACACACGATGGAGGAGGGCAAAATGCCCCCCTCGTGGAAGGAAGCCATAATCACCACGATACCGAAGGAAGGGAAGGATAGAGAATTATGTAGTAGTTTCAGACCTGTGTCCATACTCAACGTGGATTACAAGATGTATACATCGATAATATCAAAGAGATTTGAGACGTTTATGCCAGACATTATAGATGAAGATCAAACTGGATTTATTAAAGGGAGACAGACACAGGACAACGTGAGAAAGACATTACACATAGTAGAGGAGATACAAAAACAAGGTGGTAGCGCGGTACTGATTAGCCTAGATGCAGAAAAAGCATTCGACAGTGTGAGCTGGACATTTTTATATAAAACATTGATGAGGTTCGGACTGAACGGGAGGGCGATGAAGATGATCAAGGCGCTATATCAAGAACCGACAGCGAGGGTTAAGGTGAATGGCAGCCTGACGGATAGAATCAGATTAGAGAGGGCTACCAGACAGGGATGTTGTCTCTCACCAACGCTCTTCGCCGTTTTCATAGAACCACTGGCGCAACTGATTAGACAGACCGAGGACATCAAGGGAGTAAGGATAAAGGGAACGGAATATAAACTAGGCCTATTTGCGGACGACGTGATAGTATACATGAGACAACCAGACAATAGCTTCCCGGCACTGATGGATCTACTGAAGGAATATGGCCACTACTCAGGATACAAACTAAACGTGACAAAGACACAGACCTTAGCATGGAACTATACCCCAACGACGGAAATTAGGGAACAGTACGGGATAAGATGGGACATGGACAAGATTAAATACTTAGGGGTGAACATCACGAGAGGGGTGGGGAAACTGTTTGAGGCGAACTATACACAGATAAATCAGAACATCAAGAGAGACTTAGAGAGATGGACAGTAATGCCCTTGGACTTCAATTCAAGAATAGAGATCATTAAAATGAACATACTATCAAGGTTACTGTACCTGTTCCAGTCACTACCGATACAAATACCACAGAATCAATTCAGGGAGTGGGACAGACTGATATCGAGGTTCATATGGGCGGGGAGAAGACCACGGGTCAGATATAAAACACTACAACTACCAAAGGAAGAGGGAGGGATGGCAGTACCCAGCCTACAAGATTATTATTATGCAGCGCAACTGAGAGCAGTGACGTGCTGGTGTAACGACAAATATGAGGCAAGATGGAAAGACATTGAAAAAGAAGGGGAGGGATACAAGGTACAAGCTCTGGTGGGAGATAGGGAACTGTTCAAAGAAAAAGAGGGACTGTTAGATCCTATCACCAAATGCACCTTGACCATATGGAACAGAGTAGTAAAAACACACAAATTGGAGAAGCAGTCAGGGGTTCTGAGATGGGTAGCACATGACAAGAGATTCAAACCAGGGAGGTTAGACCATGGATTCAGAAGGTGGGAGAGGGGGGGGGGGGCAACAGCGATATGGCAAAATGATAGAGAAGGGGGAAATGCAGACACTACAAAAATTAAAGGAGAAATTTGGACTAGAAAACAGGGACCACTTCAGATATCTACAGGTTAGAGACTACTACAACAAAGAAATAAGGGGGGCCAAAGACGAAGAACAGAATGGAATAATCAAGATGATAGTATGGGCATACGAAGGGGGGCAAGGAAGAGTAATATCAGCAATATACCGGGCTATAATGAACAGCAAGGGACACACGACCGATTACATAAGGGAGAAATGGGAGAGAGAACTAGAGATAGAAATAACAGGGAAGGAATGGGGGAACATATGCGAGGTGCAACATTCAACAACAGGATCGAGGATATGGAAAGAGTTTGGATGGAAAAACATAATCAGATTCTTTATAACCCCAGAGCTGAAGGGAAAATATGCACCAACACAAAGAGCATGCTGGAGGATGTGTGGAAAGGAGGGGGCAAATCACACGCACATATTCTGGGGATGTCAGAAGCTGAAGGGGTATTGGGAGGAGATAGGGGAGGCAATGATCAGAATATTAGGATACGGGTTACCACAAACAGGACTGGTGCTTTACTTAGGAGACCTGACACACGAGGGAATACAAGGCAAATATTTAATAAAGATAATGTTGATAGCGGCGAGAAAAGCAATAACAAGACTGTGGTACAAAGAAGACCCACCGACAATAGCACAATGGGTAGGAATAGTGGAAGAGATACAGGATATGGAGAGGATAACACACATGCTGAGGTTACAGGAAGAGAAATTTGGAGAAAGATGGGGAAAGTGGGAAGATTACAAGGGGAACGAAAACGACATCACAGAGGAAGAACCAAATACATCACAAGAGGGCGAAGGGTAAAGGAGGAAAGAGGTTCAAAGAGGGTCTCTGAACCCATGTCACACACTTAATGTTTTCTAATTTTATTTTGTTTAAGATATGACAATTGTTTTATGTTTTTTCCACTTCATTATTTATGTATGTGAATATTTGCTTAAGTCAGTATTTTTAATTTTTCGTCTTTTGGGTATTATATTTTTTCTTTATTATTTATGTCTGTTTAATAGTGTTGTTGATGTTATTGTATATGTTGTGATGTTTGTCTATAAATGTTCAATAACATGAACGTATTCTTGTATTGTGAGAAAGTATTGCTTTCTTTTCATGCCGAGTGTGAAGGAAATGTGTGTTAAGAAAGTAACCCTGTGATACATTGTTTCCATTCCTACTGAATGAAGAGGGACTGCTTATTAGGGAAGCAGTATCGTGATACACTGTTTATGTCTATCCCACCCTGCCGTTTACAGTAAAAGTTAATTGGGATAACTGTATACCTGTTGTGCTGTGTCTATATCCACTTACCGTGAATAGGGAATTAATTGTCGTACTGCATTGTCAGCAGCCAGTATATTTAAAGGGGTCATGCACTAATTGTGATTTCTCAACAGATGAACAGTAAGGTACTATTTTGGGAAAACTGTATTAACCACTATTTCCACCGGGTGTGAGGGGGTATGCCGCTTACTAGACGGCACGCAGTTGTTAAGGGAATTACAGTGTACTAACGAGTATTTGTCATTAAGTGCCGTGTATGACTACTGTACAAGCTCCTAGTTTGGTCAATCTAATCCTAAGGCCCTGTCAACCGCATTCATATACCTTACGCCTAGTAGTGTGGCAACTGCAGTTGGGGGCCCGGCTGGACTTAGCCCCTCCGTGTTCCTGCTATCCGGTGTTTGTAGAACCTCACCCTCACTAAGTAGGGATAATCCACCCTGCTACACATAGATGTATGACTTGGCCACAATAAGGTAATTTATAGGCCTGATATTCTATATTCATATTTCAAATTGCATGTGTCCGGACACCCCCTGTAAATCATCTGCCTTTTGTTCATTTGCTGAGATCTTTTTTGTACACTTGATCTCAAAAATGTGCTGAATGATTGTGCTACATTTCTCACGTTTGGTAAATGTTAGCATATATTCACCGTCAAAGATGGAAAAAACCTCATAATAATTTATAAGAACATGCAAATGGACCTTGTAGAAGTGGACCAATCTTCCATTTACTTGGATATGTACTTTTAGGCAACATTTCTGAAGATATGGAAAGGGCTTAAGAGGTTAAAATAAGAAAACAGTACAAAACAGTACTGTAGGTATTACCAGTAATTAGGGCTGTCAGTTTATCGCGTTAATTAGATTAATTAATTACACAGCAAATTATCGCGTTATGAAAATTAACTCAAAATTTATTACAATTTTTTTTTTTTTTTTTTTATATTTTTTTTTTATCTCATTCATTCCATAAGAACGTAGAATACACATTACAGACTTTTTTTTATATGGTCCATTTGCATGTTCTTGGTATCTGATTCTAGGGACATCTATGGATCTCAGGGAATGTATTCCCAGTGTCAGAAATACTGTGTCTGTTACTAGGCTTGAGTAAATTGTAATGAACCAAATGAGAATATCAATACAATTTTTTTTTTATCTTTGACTGTGAATAACACTATGCTCAAATTGACCAGACCTGACAAATCTAAGCAAATTAATAGATGGAAGATGATTAAACAGAAGGTTTTGTAGATACAGTACTGAATTCTGCCATCCGGACACATGCAATTTGAAATATGATTATAGAATATAGAATATCAGGCATAAAATGGTTATGCGATTAAAATGCGATTAATTAGATTAATTAATTACAAATCCTGTAATTAATTAGATTAATTTTTTTAATCGCCTGACAGCACTACCAGTAATACATCTAAGAGCAGAGTGATATATACTGTAGCATCCAAGGACATATGGGTTGTAACAGCAGCATGTATGTATATTATGTCGCCATCATTTTCGTTTAACCAGATTATCAACATCAACACTTTAAAAGTGATAGATATTTATTATGTTGGACTATTTCAATGGCTGTATAGAATAAAGTGCTAATCTGAAAATTGCTATAATTGATAATTGGTCTATGACACTATTGGATATAATTTATATGGAGATCTCTACTGCATGTGTGATTGGGGTTGCACAACCCAGCATTGAACTATGGGTCTCAGCGGCCGAGAAAGTTAAAGCCATGATCTAGCGGTGAAGTGGAAGTGGGGTCGGGATGTTGGTCCTGAGGGATCCTGGGGTCCTGGGGTGGGAGTGGGGGAAGAAATGTCTTTTGTGGTGTCTGTGATAATACTGTCCTGTGATGTCTTGTGTTATTGTTGTTACTGTATTGTGTTGTGTTTTGTTACATGTAACATCTTTAAATGGAAAATAAAAATTTGATCACAAAAAAAAGTTAAAGCAGGGAATGATAAACGCCATCAAAGCCTTTTGATAGGTCGAAGAAACCAAGCAATGCTTATTTTCACCTACTGCAGTCACAATATAATTTTAAATTAAAGGTGTTGCAGAGATGGTGCTATGGTTAGCCCTGAAACCAGATTGGTGAGGGCCCAACACAGAATAACTAGATAGAAAAGTCTTGAGTTGATCGTTTACTAATGATTCATGTATTTTAGACAGGCAGGACAATTTAGAGATGGGGCGATACATATTAATATCACTATTATCTACTCCTTTATGCAATGGAGTAATGTGAACAACCTGCCACACTTTGGGAATTAAACCTGATAAAATGGTTATATTAAAAATACATATATTCTAAAATCATCGAGGCAGAGAGCTTGAGAAAAAGGATCAGAGCAGAGGCAGTGTCCAATGTCCATATCTGTCGTGTCAGCAGATTGTGTTTCATTAATCTGTCTGATTGATCCAGCATGCAGGTGGCTCAACGACCTTGCTCAATGACCTGGATCCATGGCAGAGTGTCATCCTATATCACTTGCTGTTGATGAATTGTGCTTGATTTATTGATAGCATAAGACCTGCACATGTACAGCCACTAATGCTCCAGTTGCATTGAGGTCTGTACAGTATGAAGTAAAAGTGCGAGTGTCACCTAAATATATATGTGTAGCCCTAATTATGGCAATAGAAGTATTCTTTATAACTTTGTAGTCTATTACCAGTACATTATAATTAGAAACTGATGGTAGGCAATGTTTTATGATTCAGGATGTGGCTAATTTTACGCAAACCTCCAATGATCCTGGCCATCTTGGAGCACAGATCATTTTATGTGGGGTTTCCGGGAAAAACTTCTGGTCTAATACCACACCCAAAAACTAGTTTTCATATACTCTTTCTATCACCACATTTCAATTTGCATTGGTTTTATGGTTCCACCTCCAACACCACTTCTTCGATTTCTCCAGCACCTTTAACTCATTCAGCGCCAGACCCGATGATAGTCGGGTTATATCGCCAGCGGTTGAGCGCTGTATACATGAAAACATTTATTCTTTTTCACATGTTGAACGATGGATAGTTAATGTCAAATGAGCCATAGTATTGTCTCCATAGCTATAATATAGAATATAGATATAGCCCTGCAAACACCGCCACGCACAGTGAAAATCCCTATCTCTTAGAGCGGTGGCGCAGTAGGTACAAAGATGGCTCAATCAAATCAAATCAAATTTATTTGTAAGTCCCGACAACACACGTTGGCGGCCACTGGGATGAGTCTAATTAATCTCAAGAGGACCGGGAAATGTAAACAGACGTGGGGCTGTTTGTAGAGCTAAATCTATACTTTATAGTATTGCTATCTGTCCATTCTCATTGTCAATTGAGACCGTCCCTTCAAAATGGCTTAAATGGCTAGATATAGGGCTAATAGCTGCTAACGTTATATCCAATGGCATTTCCGTTTTACAGATGCTACAGTTAAAACTCAAACTGCATATGATCGGCACGATCCTCAAGCATGTATGCATGAAAGAGGGGGGGGGGCGGGGGACGTCGTTTCTTATTATTGATTACCAATAACCGTGTTCGTCTAACTAGCCACATAGGCCGATCGGATGGTTGGCTATCAAAACAAGGCCCGATCGGGATGTACTTTACGTGAAAAAGATCTTACCGTGGGCCGGTGGGATCCCACCGAGCATTTCCCCGTTAGCGATCGCCATCTGGTAGATCGCTATGTCCATTGGCTGATGATAAATCCCCTTATTGCATAGTGAAATCCGCAATCCAAAACGTAATCCAAGCTACATGCTGCACATCTAGAATTCTGCTAACTGAAATCTCCATTGAAAGTCAAAAAAAATAATGATCCGTTCAGCCACAGGGCACACTGCATTATCGCGATAGCACCCCTAAGAGGATCTGGCCGGTATTGCACCTTCTCGAATAAGAGTACAGTAAATCTGCAGTGCCGCTCGGCGACCTTGAATAGGTTATTAAAATGGAATAAAAGCAATAAAAACTTGCCACGGATATATCCGTGCTTCTGTCCACAACGGGTGGAATCGAAACACGGAGATATCCGTTGTTCGTCCCCATTGTGTTAATGTCCCCATGGGCCAGACACGTCTTCTTTAAAATTAATTTTTTTTGCTTTTATTTATAGCATTTCCAGCTTTTTCTGGCCACGCAGGACCGATAGAGGGAGAGAGGGAGAACGGGAGGAGAGGTAGGGAAGACATGCGGCAAATGGTCGCTGGGACTGGGAAACGAACCCGGGACGACCGCTTCGCGACTCAGCGCGCTATGTGGTGTTCGCCCCCCGGACAGGCGAACAGTTGGTAAGCATGCACTTGTGTGTAGTGAAACACAGATAAGTGCATGTGATAGCAACTGAACATTTTGAAAGATTAAAGATAGAGCTGATAGCGATAGCAACTGAACATTTTGAAAGATTAAAGATAGAGCTGATAGCGGATCTATTTGAGGCAAAGGGGCGGCGCAAAGAGGGTCGCGTCCTCCCGCTCTTCATCACGGGACGTCCAACACTCCGGTCATCACTCCGGGACGCCTGAATACTTTAGACAACAAATGTTTGTTTCTGCGTCTCTGATTGGCCAGGTCATTTCTGGTCATGTGACATGTACGCCCAATCGTGGGACCGCAAGCTTCTACACTGGTTAAGCTTAGGCGCTCTTTCGAAGTTGGTTAAGGTTAGAGTTTGTCTTAGAGCATGGCGATAGAACACCTGCCCTGATTCCGACGGTTAACCTTAGGCACTCTTTCGAAGTTGGTTAAGGTTAGAGTTTGTCTTAGAGCATGGCGATAGAACGCCAGGTAGTTTGCAGGCTGTTAGACCCGGAAATAGGCGCAGAACTGGCTGTCCCACGATTGGCGCACATGTCACATGACCTGGCCAATCAGAGCGCAAAACTCGAACGCGGAAACAAACATTTGTTGTCGAAAGTATTCACGCCTCCGGGACAGCCACTCACAGGGAGACAGGGAGACGGGACAGGCATTAGACAGCTCACGTGATTGTGATGGGCGGACATAGCAATAGATACAAGTGGTAAGCATATATGTGAATAGAATAGATATATGTAGTAAGCATATTATGTGAATAGAATAGAAGTACTTAAAGTGGAAATGAAGCAGTGAGCAATGTGATCCTAGTTTGTTTGTTGTGTACCTTGTGTAAGACAGGGTTCTATAATCAAATGTGAAATCTATCTTATTTGTCTGAAAAATCAAATATAATATCCCTGTTTTCAACATGGGCGCCGCCATTTTGTTGCTGACGTCATGGCTGACGTCATGCCGCTGGTTGGGTGTATACACTGCTGGTTAGCTGCCTATAGTGAACGGGTCAGTCAGCAAATAAAATGTTGCCTACAAAACAACGGGACCGCGGTGGTTCTGTTTGTATTGCTCCTGGCTGTTCAAACTAATTTTACCATGTGAGAGAGAGGAAAGTTGGTTAATTTCCACAAACTACCAGTGAAAAAAACAGTGTTGTTGGCACGTTGGCTCAGGCTGGCTGCACTCAGGCGGCGCGACCAGCCTGTTGGACAGGGAAGGAGGATCTGCAGCGAACACTTCATTGCCTCGGATTATGTTGTTGGGGGTGGAAGGTTTGTCCAGAAGACCACTAATCAGCTGAAGCCTGATGCGGTTCCCTCGGTCTTCGACAGACAGACCGGGACATACATGACATACAGATAGACAGTACTGCTACATCTATACATTTATGACATATCAGATTTGCAAATACAGTACTGTTTGTGATACAAAAGTGTCCAGAAAAAGAGTGTATATACATTTGGCGTAGAAACTGTACATTGGAGGAGGTTGGGTGGGTGGGGTGGGGTTGGGTGGGTGAGGGCTGTACATTGGAGGTGGGGGGGGGGGGGTTGGGTAGGACACACACACATTTTATACTGTACATTGGAATACTGACAAAGCCTTACTTGGTAATTTACTGTACAACTAGGTTAGGACATTTGTAGGGGCCAGTTTCGAATTGCAGTCTCACGTAGGTGTTTTTTGAGAGTGTTTTTGAAAGTGGGTAGTGATTCACATTCCTTTACAGCTTTAGGTAGGGCGTTCCACATTGATGGCTGCATAATTGCGAAACGTGTTTACATCAGGGTCCCCCATTTTCAATTCATCATAACATTGACATACATGACATACAGGTAGACAGTACTGCTACCCATTCTGCAATCTGTTAATAACATTTTCAACCAACCCCCTCAAGACCCAACACACACACCAGCTAGACACTGATGTGCTGACAGCTAGTTTAAGATGCTCATCACCTCTCTTAGACACTGATGTAGCAGTACTGTCTACCTGTATGTCATGTATGTCAATGTTATGATGAATTGAAAATGGGGGACCCTGATGTAAACAAGACGAAAGTCTTTCTCTGGTCTGCATCCCCTTAACAATTGTGTGTATTGAGCTGTACTGTACTGTACCCATTCTGCAATCTGTTAATAACATTTTCAACCAACCCCCTCAAGACCCAACACACACACAGAGATACAGTGCTGAGATTATAAACTTGTTGTTATTACACACACACACACACACACACACACACACACACACATGGACCCTGCATCCATACACTCTGTAGAAATTGACTTTTATTTTATCTTCTTAAAATTGTTTATTTTTTATTGTGATGTTACCTACTAAGATAAGATGATCCTTTATTAATCCCCTTGGTGAAATTCTGGTGTCAAAGCAGCATGGGGGGAGGGGGGTACATAGCTTCACAGTCCTATACACTCCAGATAGGGGGTCCTGGGGAGACAGGGGTCCTGAGGAGAGAGAACTATCATGGCAGCACTTAATTATGTTAATGCTATGCAGGAGATGGGCGTTGCTGGAGGGGGATTTGTTGACGCCCCAGCTCACTTTGTCTGAAGTGTGAAAAGTGGCCTTCCTTTGAGAGGGCTTTCACCCCCTTAAGTATTCTAGAATACAACCAGGTTTACAAGTTATAATTGAGCACATCGTGTTAAAAAAAAATCTCAGATTTCAACATATGACACATCATTTGAAAGCTTAGATTCTGTACTTTAGCAATCTGGAATAATCTGAAAAATGAAAATGTAGAGATCTGGCACAAAGCGCTGTGAGGTGACACATATACTTGACGGGTTGGTGGTCAATATGATCTTTGGCTGGTAGCAGGTGTGGTTGAAGAGGGTTAGGTCTACAGTGCTTTAGCTTCAGTATAGGTAGTGTTACAAAGGATCAGATTAAACCGAATATATATATTTATTTATTGATATATATTGCATAGTATTTGTATATCGTTTGATATCCCTTGTATATTCCTTGTACATATACACGGAATATCCCTTTAGTCCAGCCCATAATATTTCATTCTCCTATTGGACAGTGGTCCACCGGCGCCAGGGACCGGCCCCCGGAGCCAAGTTCAAAGTCACCGACACGACATGTCTGTACTTGCCCCGGCCCTGCCCAGGGATACGGCGACAGAAATGAGAGTGGCACTATTTGTTCACCGTGCGTATAAATACGGCGCAGGTGAATGTAGAAGCCCCTTAGCCCCTTACCTCCGTACCCTTCGTCCATTTAGTATGTTACCGTTAAGTTGAAGCCTCACCCACGATACAACGTGCGGTGAAGTATGGCCTGTTTGGCCTCAGAATAGAGCATCGAGACCGTGTGCGAATTAGTAACTGAATTGTCAGAGTTTGGCGCTATACCGTCGAGTGCGACATATTTCTATTGAGTCTTTAATAGTCTATTTGTGTATAGTGTATCGTGCGGTTAGAATTCTATAGTGACCAGCATCTCCAACGCTTTCTCGTATTAGCTAGAGTTCTTATCCAGGCTGGGCCGACCGCATGGCGCTTTCACCCGAGGAGACCTAGGCGAGAGCCGTATGGACATGTACACTGGATTAATCTACCCGACGACTACATAGCCCTTTGCGGCTGGAATATATTTGCTTTGGTCCTATGATTTATGGAGCGGATAATCGCCGACGCCTGCACGTGTTGGATTTACCCCGAGAGGAGTCAAGTCGAGTCGGCGCTCAGAGAGCCTGAGGCCGCCTAGCTTTCTTCACTGTAGAGCTACAGTCTACCAGAGAACCAAGCTGTATTCGTCTGTGGATCAAGAGACTACTGCACCGGCTTCTGTACCTGAAGTCTCCCTAGTCATCGTTGACCAGACGTCCTACTACCGACAGATCTTCTACCCCCCTGCTGGCTTACAACCAGTGGGAACCCCTTCCAGTATCTCCCGCTATTACTAGTGCACCATAGATATAATTCCCTAAGATTCAGGTTGTATAATTACCTCCTGCGTAACCAGAGAATGGACATTCGTTATTGATTTGCCTACGCATACTCCTTTGCCTTACAAGTGCATTCAAAGAATAATGTAAAGTATCCTATGTACCTTTTGCTCCATTAAATACTTGATTAATACCTTTGACTGGAACCGATTTCATTGTGGGAAGTGTTCATCATATTCATATATCGTGTACTGTATGGCCAGTAATTAAAGTACATAAAGCGGTAGTGGTTTAATGATACCATACTTATCAATACAGTCAGGGAATTGTACCCCTCAGTTACAGGTAGGTTAGGGTGCTGATGTAAGTTTTTTGGGTGTAGACATGTGGTGGGCCTGGCGGTTCTTGATTGGCTGCAGTGTAGATGTAGAAGCTGTAAATAGTCATATCAGATTATAAGGGCACCTGTTTGAATTTGTTTGTTGTATTTAATTTTTTTTTGTGTAACACAGGGGTTACATTTACATTTGCGGTGCTTCAGCGTTCTTCAGTGGTTCTATATGGTTCTTCATAGTTATTCATGGTTCTTCAGTGGTTCTTCGTGGTTCTTCAGTGGTTCTTTAGTGGTTCTTTAGTGGTTCTTCAGTGGTTCTTTAGTGGTTCTTTAATGGTTCTTCGTGGTTCTTCGTGGTTTTTCAGTGGTTCTTTAGTGGTTAGTAAGGATGGCTTCCATACAGGATTTTGTTGATAACCCTTCTGATGAGGTGTTGGATAGGTTTTACAAGGAGCAGCTTCTGGAGCTTGCTGTGCACTACAATGTGGAGCTCACTGCCAGTGGGAAGCGTTTGAAAACAACTGCCTTGGGTACTTTGAGGGCTTTACTCATTAGGGAGCAGGTGCTTGTGGCAAGGGTGGAGGAGCCTCTTTTTTCTGACGTGTCTCCGCTACTATCTGGTGTGGCGGAGTGTGAGTGGAGGCTTAGAGAGTTAGCGTTTAAGGAAAAACAGCTACAGCTACAGCAAGAGGAGAGGAGAGACAGCATGAGCGTGAGCGTATGGAGCACGAATTTAGGCTGAAGGAGCTTGAATTTAAGCATGCTGCCTTGCAGGCGGGTGCTCTGCATTCAGAGTCGCGTTCCGGTTTTGATGTCGGCAAAAATATTAGGATGGTGCCTCTTTTTTTTTTAGAAGGATGTGGATAGGTACTTTCCCCTTTTTGAACGGGTGGCAACCACGTTGAAGTGGCCTAATACGGCCTGGACGCTGCTGCTGCAGTGTGTTCTAGTTTGTAAGGCACAGGAGGCGTATACTGCTCTGTCCCTTGAACAAAGTGCTGACTATGAGCTTGTTAAAGCTTCCATATTGAGGGCTTATGAGTTAGTCCCAGAGGCCTATCATCAGCGTTTTAGAGGCTATCGCAGGTCGGAGGGACAGTCGTATGTTGAATTTGGAAAAGAGAAGGAGAACCTATTTGATAGATGGTGCACCTCTCAGAAGGCAGAGTCAAGGGAGCAGCTTAGACAGTTGATTCTCCTAGAGGAATTTAAAAGATGTGTTCCTGATACTGTTTCCACTCATCTAAACGAGCGTACTGATGAGTTTATGTTGACACACAAGTCCGTCTTTGTGGAGGAATACCGTGTTGAGTCCAGGGGTAGGCGTCCTTTTCAGGGGGGCCGTTTCCCAAAATCTGTGTCTGCTGGTCAGTTTACTTCACCTCCTAGGCATGGTGGTTCTGCTAGTGCATTCCCAGAGGGGATTATATGTTTCTACTGTAAGGAGCCTGGTCATATCGTTGCTGGGTGCCCTGTGCTTGAACAGAAAATTTTCAAAACTGTGGCTCTGGTAGAAACCGTATGCAGAACACCTATGCCGACGGTAGAGGGTGATGGGGGAAGTATCAAAGGTGTGGACAAAGAGCTAGAGGGCTCCTCAAGATTTATGATGGATGGCTTTGTTTCCCTGACTGATGCCCTAGAGTCAAAGCAGGCTATAACAATATGGAGAGATACGGGAGCTTTTCAGTCCCTCATTCTGGAGGGGATTTTGCCGTTTTCAGAAAAGTCTTCATTGCGTTCCGGTGCCGTTGTTCAAGGCTTTGGAGGAGGCTTTGTGGATGCACCTTTGCATGAGGTCACACTCAAATCTCCCTTATTATCAGGCAATGTTGTCGTGGGGGTATGTTCTCACATTCCCATAAGAGGTGTGTCCTTCATTCTAGGGAATAATTTGGTTGGTGACAAAGTGCTGGCTACTCCAGTTGTAATTCCCATTCCTGTGGTTTCTGAGGTCCCTGATGGCTGGCACAGAAACATCCAGGGGTGTTCCCTGTGTGTGCTGTGACGCGGGCAATGTCAAAGGACAAAAGTGATGTTGTTGATACTTCAAATTGTGACATTACACTTGGTGACACGTTCTTTGTTGACTTGGAAAGTGACCCTGTTGAGGGATTTGGGAAGGTGATACCGTCTCATGAGGAGCTAGCGCTAGAGCAAAGTAGAGATGTCTACTTGTTGTCCCTCTTTGAAGTGGCTGCATTTAACCGTGAGATGGCGCGGCGTAGTTTAAGTCAGTGTTTCCCAACCGGGGGTACGCGTACCCCTAGGGGTACGTGGGTGGTCCCCAGGAGGTACATGAAAAGATTAAAAGATATATATATTTTTTTACCAACTTTCTTTTAAATTTTTTTTAAACAAGTTCAGAGGAAAGAGACATTCACATCAGCATTTCATATTAATTCCCACAGTGGCATAAAAAAGTGTCTTTTCAGTATATAGATTGTCCGTCAGTATAGTCATATACTGTGTAGCCTGCCTGCTTGCAGTTGTGATTTTTAGAGATGAATCATCGTTTAATAATATAATGTGTGGCAAACAAGGTATGTTTATCTCCGTTATATTAGTGAGAAATAATGCAACCGTGGCCCAAAAAGCTAGTACTCCTGGACATTCCCACATTGTATGTATGTTCCTATGACTTTTTGCGGACATAAAGCACATAGGGGACTTTGTAAAATTTTTATTTGACAGAGTTTCCTGGGTGACAGAAAAAATCTTTGTATCAGTTTGTAATGAGTTAATTGATTATTATAATTACGAGAGGTTAACGGAATATTATCCCATACATTCTGCCAATTTATGCAGGCGTAATCCTTTAAATCTATGTTCCAGACAGTGGTATTACCTGTAGTTCTGTTTAGTTTTCCTTGTATTTTATTATATAACCCAGAAACAATAATTTTTTTAACATTTATGCCACTCACTATAATCATTAAAGGATGAACTGGTAAAGGCTGATTCCATGGGACACCATAAGTGCGCATTGCAGTGCGCAACTGTAAATAAAAAAGAAGGATGTACTAGGGACATTATAGATTTGTTTGAGCTCTTGAAAGGATCTGAGACCGTATTCACTGTATATGTCAGATAGTTTGTGAAGATAGATAAGATAAGATAAGATATAAGATAAGATATTCCTTTATTGATCCCCTTGGGGAAATTCAGGCATCATAGCAGCAAGGGGGGGGGGGGGAGTGGGGGGTACAGGTAGTAAACAACACAGTGTACAGGTAGTAAAAACAACACAGGCAGTGTAAACAATTTGGTCAATATGGTCAATATAATTTACTATCTGACTAGCTGAAGAAATATTCACATTATTCACAGTGTCACATAAGGTGCAGTATGCGTGAGGTAGTGTTATAATTTACTATCTACTGAGTATACATTATTCACAGTATCACGGTATCCACTGAAATATACATTATTCACAGTATCACAGTGTCCACATAAGGTGCAGTAAGCCTATGGTAGTGTTGTGTAGGTTGTCCTCCTTGGGTTCCTATAAGTCCCAGGTCAATGTCTGGTAGCAGTCGCTGTCGCTGCCCCCTGTTGTGGAGCCTGGAGGCTGCTAGTCGCTGCCCACTGTTGTGGAGCCTGATGGCCGCTGGTATGAAGGACTGTCCGAGTACCTGTCCGACCGAATACCTTGTCTTTGCCAATTGGGAAATGTAGCTGGTTTCCCTCCCAACAGTAAGAAGTTGTTATCAAAAATAGGGGTATCTAGGTGCCAATTTGTGTCCCACTGTCCCATTTCGGCAATATATTTCCAAACGTAAATTGAATGTGCTATAATTGGGCCGAATTTAGTACGGCAAAAGCTTTGGGATAGACCAGAAAAGAGGATATATTTGAGTGTATATGGAGATACAATGTGCTTCTCCATATTCACCCATGGTATGTCAGAATCATTATTGAACCATCTTAGCAACGGCCTGAGCATAAAAGAGAAATAGTGTTATGGTTTGTAAACAACCCTAACAGCACGGCACAGACAGGTAGTTCAGAGTTAGCCAAAAACCAGGGCGTATTTATTTACAAAACAGAAATGAGCGAAAACAACAAAAAGCACAAGGGGAGAAATGTTCTTGGCAGAGTTGTCTGCGGCTCTGCAGCTCGTCTTCAGAGCAGAGACGGCACTGTTGTGTTGCGCCTCTGACTCTGCGGCTCTGCAGCTACTTGACGATCCACTCGGGAAGGAAACAGAGAGAGATAATGTCTACAAGACGAGCGAACGGAATACAAGGCAGTCCAGTCTCCTTTCGAGAGGTGGGTTTCGGCCACTCCTCCACGGCCCGGATCTTGCGAGGGTCAGCTCGGGTCAGGCCGCTCTCCACGATGAAGCCTAGGTAATCGACGGAGTCGGAGTGGAAACGGCACTTCTCTGCCTTAACGAAGAGCCGATTGTGGAGGAGGCGCTCCAGCACACGGCGGACATGCTGGACGTGTTCCTCGAGGGTCTTGGAGAAGATGAGGATGTCGTCCAGGTATACCACCACAAACTCCTCGAGCATGTCACGGAGGACGTCGTTCATGAGCGCCTGGAATACCGCCGGAGCGTTGGTGAGGCCGAACGGCATCACCAGGTACTCGTAATGACCCCTGGGAGTCTTGAAGGCGGTCTTCCATTCATCGCCCTCTCGGATACGGACCAGATGGTAGGCACTCCGGAGGTCCAGTTTGATGAGCTGGTGGGAGACCCATCTCCGTTCCTCCGGACCGTATCCCTCCCAGTCCACCAGGTACTGGAACCCCCGTCCCCGCCGTCGGACGTCCATGAGCTGACGGACCTTCCACTGGGGGTGTCCGTCCACCATCTCGGGAGGAGGCGGATCTGGAGCAGGAGGCATCAGGGGACTGAGAGAGACAGGTTTAACCCGGGACACATGGAAAACGGGGTGAATGCGCATGGACGCAGGAAGCTTAAGACTCACCGCCACGGGACTGAGCACCTTCTGGATCTCAAAAGGGCCGACGAACCGGGGGTTAAGCTTCTTGGCCGAGGATCGAAGCGGAAGATCCTTGGCGGACAACCATACCCTCTGCCCAGGGTGGTACGTCGGCGCAGGGATCCGGCGTCGGTCAGCTCCACGCCCTGGGTCCCGTGTTGCGGGACCCAGGGCGAAAGGTCAGCGAGAAGTCGAACCGACTGAGGAAGCTGGCCCACCTTGCCTGCCGGCCGTTGAGGCCCTTGGATGCACGGATGTACGTCAAGTTCTTATGGTCAATCCAAATGGTGAACGGTTCCTCGGCCCCTTCCAGCCAATGACGCCACTCCTCCAAGGCAGCCACTACCGCCAGCAGCTCCCGATTGCCAATGTCATAGTTCCTCTCGGCAGGAAGGAAACGACGTGAGTAGAAAGCGCACGGATGGACCTTCTGGTCCGTCGCCGACCGCTGAGACAAGATAGCCCCTAGTCCAGTATCCGAGGCGTCCACCTCCACAATGAACTGCCTCTTGGGGTCTGGGTGGAGCAAGACCGGGGCGGTGGTGAACCTCTTTTTGAGGGAACGGAACGCAGCGCAGGCCGCTGGAGACCAGTCAAACGGCAGGGAGGGAGAGGTCAGCCTGGTAAGTGGTTCCGCCACCTGGCTGTAGTTCCGGATGAATCTCCGGTAGAAGTTTGCGAACCCGAGGAAGCTCTGTAGCTCCTTTCGAGAGGTGGGTTTCGGCCACTCCTCCACGGCCCGGATCTTGCGAGGGTCAGCTCGGGTCAGGCCGCTCTCCACGATGAAGCCTAGGTAATCGACGGAGTCGGAGTGGAAACGGCACTTCTCTGCCTTAACGAAGAGCCGATTGTGGAGGAGGCGCTCCAGCACACGGCGGACATGCTGGACGTGTTCCTCGAGGGTCTTGGAGAAGATGAGGATGTCGTCCAGGTATACCACCACAAACTCCTCGAGCATGTCACGGAGGACGTCGTTCATGAGCGCCTGGAATACCGCCGGAGCGTTGGTGAGGCCGAACGGCATCACCAGGTACTCGTAATGACCCCTGGGAGTCTTGAAGGCGGTCTTCCATTCATCGCCCTCTCGGATACGGACCAGATGGTAGGCACTCCGGAGGTCCAGTTTGGTGAAGACGGTAGCCTGGGTGAGGGGCTCGAAGGTGGAGTTCATGAGAGGAAGAGGATATTTGTTCTTAATGGTGATCTCGTTGAGTTGGCGATAGTCAATGCAGGGTCGAAGGTCTCCATCCTTCTTCCCAACAAAAAAGAAACCGGCCGCCACCGGGGAGGAAGAGGGCAGAATGAGGCCTGCTGCCAAGGACTCAGAGATGTACTTCTCCATCGCTGCCTTCTCAGGGACGGTCAGACTGTAGAGGTGGCTGCCGGGAAGGGGGGCCCCTGAGCGGAGGTCGATGGCACAGTCGTAAGGCCGGTGAGGCGGAAGGGCCTGAGCCCGGGACTTGCTGAAAACCTCCCCGAGGTCGTGGTACTCGGGGGGAATAGTTGAGAGGTCCGGGAGCGGCACACAAGGGGGACTCCGGGGCGAAGGACTGGACGCCGCCTGAAGACACTGGGCATGACAGGAGGAGCTCCACCCCCTGATGGTGCCGGAGGACCAGGCGATGTGGGGCTCATGCAGCGCGAGCCAGGGCCGACCCAGGACTACTGGGACAAGAGGGGATCTGGTAATAAAAAACTGGAGTCTCTCAACGTGGTTACCAGCAATGGTGAGGAGGACAGGACAGGTGCGTTGAGTGATGTCAGCCAGGCGGTGCTGATCCAGCGCGAAGACCTCCAAAGGCCTCTCGAGGTCCTCAAGTGGAATGTTGGCCTGGGTGGCAAACTCAACGTCCAGGAAACTCTCGTCAGCACCCGAGTCAATGAGTGCCTCCACCGTCGCCCGTTGGTCCGCCCAGGCTAGGGTGACGCTCGTCAGACGGTTAGGTGGTTCACGGGTGTGGGAACAGGAAAAACGGCTCACCAGGATCTCCCGGGGTCCCGGCGAGCCTGGTCTTTTAGCCGGGTAGGGCAATTGGAGATACGGTGTCCATCCCGGCCGCAGTAGAGACAAAGGCCGGACCTGAGCCTGGACTCCCGTTCAGCCTGACTAAGGTGTGTGCGTCCCAGCTGCATGGGTTCCTCCTCGGCCACAGACCGGGAGGGGAAAAGGCCCAGTCGCGGAGGGGGCAGGACGGTCAGCAGTACTGTCACGAGTACGGGGGGTCTGGAGAACGTCTGGGGGTCCCAGTCGGGCTCTCTCACGCCTTCTCTCCCGGAGGCGTCCGTCGATGCGAATAGCGAGGCTGATTAGGCCCTCGAGAGAATCGGGCTCCTCTCGGGTCGCGAGCTGGTCCCTTACAGCGTCGTTGAGCCCCCTCATGAAGGTGAGATGAAGCGCCCGATCGTTCCAACCGCTCTCGGTTGCGGCCAGTCTGAACTCCAGCGCGTAGTTGGTGACACTGCCACTGCCCTGCCGGAAGGTGCCCAACCGAGCTCCTGGGTCCTGGCCACGAGCTGGGTGGTGGAAAACCCTTCGGAGCTCTGCCACAAAGTCTGGGTAGGAGAAACAAAAATCAGCACTCATAGACCAGGAAGCAGTAACCCACTGTGCTGCTCGGCCTGTGAGCAGGTTAGTCATGTAAGCTACTCGGGCTCCCTCTGACGTAAATCGGCTAGGTTGATGAAGGAAAACCAACTCACATTGCATGATGAATGTGGCACAATCCTCGAAGTTACCGTCGAACAAACGTGTGGTTCGGAGAGACGGGGCTCCCGAGGTGCGAGGTCGGGAGGTGCAGGGTCTGTCGCGGCGGCGGGTGGTGATCTGGCTGGGACTCCTGGCACAGGTGGGGTTAAAAGCAGGGTGTTAAATGCTGCACTGAGAGCCTGTAGCTGGTGCAGAATATCAGCCTGCTGATTACCCTGGGTTGTCTGCTGGGTGGCCAGAGTGTTAAGAGACTCTTGAATAGGCTGGACCTGGGCCCGGAGGTCCTGCACAGCAGCCGCACCTAACTGTTGGGTGTGGTCGTTGGTCAACTCGATCTGGACCGCCAACGCTGCCCTAACTCTGTCTGTGTCGGCTGGGGTCGACATGGTCGGGTCGTAATGTTATGGTTTGTAAACAACCCCAACAGCACGGCACAGACAGGTAGTTCAGAGTTAGCCAAAAACCAGGGCGTATTTATTTACAAAACAGAAATGAGCGAAAACAACAAAAAGCACGAGGGGAGAAATGTTCTTGGCAGAGTTGTCTGCGACTCTGCAGCTCGTCTTCAGAGCAGAGACGGCACTGTGGCGTTGCGCTTCTGACTCTGCGGCTCTGCAGCTACTTGGCGATCCACTCGGGAAGGAAACAGAGAGAGAGATAATGTCAACAAGACGAGCGAACGGAATACAAGGCAGTCCAGTATTGTTTAGCTGAGTCAGTAACAACAACAAGCGGCTCCTCTTCAGTGTTACCCAAACACACAAAAAACAGAAAGGTCCCGAGTCCAGGAAAATGTGAGAAAAACAGAGTATCCAAAAAAGTACGTTCCAAAACTCACCAAGGCGCAATTGCGCAAAGCGGTCTATGAGACAGAGATCCAACGGATGGCAGAGAAAAGCAACAGCGGCGACTTCCATAGACGTCCTGGAGAAAAACAGACGAGGTACAACACGGGAGGAAACAAGCATCAGCCAGTGGTAATCCAAAACGACCTGACACAGAATGTTAGGAACACCAGAGTATATAAGGGCTCCACCGAGCTGATTAGAACTCACTTCAGGTGCGCAAAGGTAATTGGTACCTTGAAGCGTGCGGAATCGGACCAATCCTCACAAATAGTACTGTTCGAAATTATGAACCAATAGCCCTCCTGCTTTCCTACTGTAAAAAATAAAATTAAAAATGTATGTACAGGAAAACTGTACCCAAATAAAGAATAATGCATGCCAAAATTGGGGGAATTCAAATTAAGTAATAATTTGATGGATATAATATTATTATTGGCTATACTTGTTCTATCGCGCAACGTTCAGCTTCCCACCGGACTGGCAGGTGTTACACCGAGCATCATCATTGTAGTGTAGCTAGTTAGAAAAATATCAAGCCTCTTTCAAAATTTCTGTTAACATTATGGTTCAATGGCTGAGTTGAGCTGGTTCATCCAGCAACAACAGCACAGGTGATACTGCTGAATCAGGAGAACCCATTCATTCATTCATTCATTTTTTTTTTTTTATCTGTTTATTGTTTTTTTCCCCCGTGCAACCAACATTTACAAATTATATGTACTTGAAAATGTTCTATTTGAAACACAAAAACAGAATACAAAGAACAGCAGACATCAAGACAAAGTGACAGGCAGACAAACAAAAAAACAGTTTCAGAGAGAGATTATAGTAATGGTAATAAGAAATATATATAAAAAAATATATAATAATAATAATAATAATAATAATAATAATAATAATAATAATAATAATAATAATAATAATAATAATAAAGTAAAAATAAAATAAATAATAAAAAATTTAAAATATACCTTTGACAGCGATTCATAGGTCAACCAACTCTGGTGTTGATTTGGTGCATCAAAGGAGAAAGTTTGAAGGGGAGGGATGGGTGAGTAGTGTACCAAGGGTATTGTGTGAGTGAGTATCAGTCTGGGACTATGGGAAGGTGGATCCTCTCAACATAGGAAAAGAAGGGAGCCCACATAGAAAAGAACTTGTCTGTAGATCCTCGGAGTGTGTGTCGGATTTTTTCTAGTTTAATACAAATAGATTTAATCCAAAGGGCATGAGAAGGGGGTGAGGAGGATTTCCACTGAAGTAGGATTAACCGTCTCGCTAACAAAGTAACAAAAGCCAAGACCTCTTTATTAGTATTTGTCAGTTGTAATAAGGGTGAGGAAACACTAAAATAGCACGGTCAAAGGATCTGGTTCCACCTGAGTATTGCATATTTCAGAGAGTGTATTGAATATGTTTTTCCAAAGATCCACTAGGGATGGACAGCTCCAAAACATGTGCACATGGTTTGCTGGGGACCGATTACATCGTGGACAGTTAGGTTTCACACTTTTATAAATTCTGGATAGTCTCGTTGGAGTCCAGTGAGCTCGGTGGATGATTTTGCATTGGATGAGACCATGTCGAGCACAGATGGAAGAGGTGTGAACCTTTTTGAGTGCTTTTTCCCACATGTCAGATATCTCATCCCCCAATTCCTCCTCCCATGAGGACTTAATAATATTTAAGGAGGTGGGCTGTAGTGAGCCTAGCTGCCTATAAATTCTCGACAGGGAGCCCTTTAGAGTGGGAAGAGGGGTAAAACAAATGTCAAGTTGTGTTTCACCAGGAAGGATGGGGAACTGGGTATCTAAGCTGCGGACATAGCTCCGGATCTGTAAAAAATTACTTCTGGGGAGACCGTACTTAACCGATAATTGTTCGAACGTAGCAAAGGTATTGTCGATATAGAGATCTTTAAATGTTCTAATACCGAGACGAGTCCATATTGAGAAAGCGCCATCAATCATTGATGGGGGGAAGGCCGGGTTTGAAGCCACCGGAGCAGCAAAAGATGTTGCGTGAAAGCCAAAGTGGCGTCTAGATTGGTTCCAAATTTTCATTGTTGATTTGACACATACATTTTTTGTAAAGGGGATATAAGGGCCTAACCTAGTGGCGTGGGCGAGAGAGGTCAGTGATGCCGGTACGGACGAGGCTGCCTCCATCTCCAGCCAAACTGGAGGTGAGGACATCCCACTACACTGTAGCCAAAACTGAACGGTCCTAAAGTTAGCAGCCCAGTAGTAGAACCTAAGATCCGGTAGCCCGAGGCCTCCATCTGATTTGGGCCTCTGTAAGAGCTGCTTTCTTATCCTGGGAGGCTTCTTATTCCATATATAAGACAAAATCAGGCCATCAATTTTCTTAAAAAATTTATTGGGGAGAAAAATAGGTAGGCATTGAAAGAGATACACAAATCTTGGGAGGGTGTTCATTTTAACAGAATTAATTCTTGCGGCTAGATAGAGGTGTAGTATAGACCAGCGTTCAAAATCATCCTTAGTACGAGTTAGGAGGGGGGCAAAGTTGGCCTGAAAGAGTTTGTTGAATTTGTCTGTAACTTGTACCCCAAGATAAGTGAAGCCATCGTTGGCAATCCTAAATGGCAGATTGTGTAGAGGAGACTTTTTTGCGGCTATATTAAGTGGCATCAGTTCGCTCTTGTTAAGGTTCAATTTATAGCCTGATAAGCTACCAAAGGATTCGATAGTGATAAGGGCAGCGGGGACAGAAACAGAAAGATCAGATGTATACAATAATAAATCGTCCGCATACAACGATACCTTATGTTCATGGCCGTATCTAACTATACCTTTGATGAGAGGGTTAAGGCGGAGTGCTATTGCAAGAGGTTCTATGGCAAGGGCAAATAATAAAGGACTTAAAGGGCAACCTTGACGTGTTGAGCGCTGTAGGGGAAACCAACTGGATTGTGTGTCATTAGTCCTGACTGAGGCTTGAGGGGATGAATACAAAAGTCGTATCCAAGTAGTGAATTTAGAGCCAAAGCCGAATTTATTTAGGGTGTAGAAATGGTATTTCCATTCCACCCTGTCGACAGCCTCAGAAGTATTGGTCAGAGGGGTTATGTATGATGTTAACTAAACGTCTGAGATTAAAGAATGAGTGTCTATTTTTTATAAATCCTGTTTGATCAGGTGAGATAATTGACGGAAGGACTGATTCTAAACGTATTGCTAGGAGCTTGGCTAAGATTTTATAGTCTACATTTAGTAGGCTGATTGGACGATATGAAGCACATTCCAGAGGGTCTTTGTATTTTTTAAGTATTAGAGAGATCGTGGCTAAGGTAAGAGTGTGTGGGAGAGTGCCATTTACAAATGCTTCATTGTACATTTCGTTTAGGATAGGGGCTATCTTAGGAAGAAACTTCTTGTAGAACTCGGCTGAGTAGCCGTCCGGTCCTGGACTTTTCCCGGACAGGCCTGTACACTGCGATGATATGATCGCAAATTGCCCCCTAATTTGGTCCGTGCGAGTTTAAAATAATATCTGGGGGCAAGCTTGCGAGTGGTGATTTCAACCCTTCAATCGCATTTCACTCCTAAATTAATCCATACAAATTGTAGTAAAACATTAGCCTACAACCAGGGCTGTACAGTGCAATATAATGTTGCGGTTGTAATTTCATTAGACAGACCAGCGCGGACCTTTAATAACATGCAATTTAATTGACACAAGCAATGAGCTAACGGTAGCTGCTAACCAAGGTATCCATTAGGATTATGCTAAGCTAACTAGCGATCTCTGCTAACCCTGGAAAACGGTCAAAGCGGACTCCACAAGACTAGTTCCATTTGTGAGGAAAGGGGTGGGTTATATTGACAACGCTTGACAACAGAAGTTTAAACATAACTTCATATTTATTGGTTATTCATTTCTGTATATCATTGAATTTCCATCTCCGTGTGTCTCCATCTCCATCTCTTCCTGTTTACATTCGAGTGTGACGTCATCACCTACGGCAGCTTAGACGATCAAAACGCGAACCTAGAACAAAACCCGAAGGGGGGGGCTCGCTCTCTTGTTCGTTCTCGCCCCCTCTCTCTCTCTCTCTCTCTCTCTCTCTCTCTCTCTCTCTCTCTCTCTCTCTCTCTCGCTCTCTCTCTACATTCAATGATTTAAAGTAGCCAAATGTTAGACACAGTATAAATACTAACTGGATAGTTGATGATATAAACATTTAATTTCATTATCTGAAATATTCTAAAATCATTAAGTCTGTGTGATTATTATTTTCTCAGAGTAGTGTGTGTGTATATATATATATATATATATATATATATATATATATATGTGTGTGTGTTTGGCTAAAGTGGATAGAAAACACAGTACTGTGTAAAAGGCACCCAAGAGTTTTTATATAAATTGTCTTAGATGTAAATAATTTTTTTTATTAGTGTGTCAGTAGATTACTCTTAGTACATTTTCATTAAATTATTTTTTAAAGCATCTTCATGGTTTAATAATGCAAACATATGTTGCAGGGACTTATTATAATCATCATATTGGCGTGACTGTATGCATCAAAGGGTTAAATCAAGCATTTTTAAGTGCTTTAGAGGAAATGTCAAAATATCGCGATATCATTTAGAGGCCATATCGCCCAGCCCTACTATAATGGTAAAATAGTTATTAAAAAATGTGCCCCTAAAAAATATTCTTTGCCCCTAAATTTCTCATTTAGGGGCAAGTGTGCCCCTAGTGAAAAAGCTTAGCGTACAGCCCTGCCGGATTGAAGAGATTTTACGGCCATAGATAGTTCTTCAGTAGTAAGTGGCTGTTCTAATTTTCCTACCAGGTCTTGGCTAATTAAAGGAATATCGAGGGAGTGGAAGAAGTCATCTAATTCTGAGATATCGGGTTCGTTTTCAGATGTATATAAAGATTGGTAGAAACGCTTAAATTCATTATTGATCTCTTTGGGGTCTAAGGATATCCCAGACGATGTGCGGACTTTAGGAATCTGGTGTGAAGACGAGACCTGGCGCAGCTTGTGAGCTAGTAATTTATTGGCTTTATCTCCTTGTTCGTAATAAGTGCTTCTAGATTTGATAAGCAGTTCAGTAACCTGATCTGTCAGTAGTGTATCATGTTCTGCTTGCAAAGCTAGACGCTCCTTATAAGCATCTGGAGATGGTGATACAGCATATATATTGTCTAATTGAGCGATACTGAGCTTCAGCACAGATAGTCTGGTATTTTTCTGTTTCTGCAGCATATGAAATTATTTCGCCTCTGAGATAGGCTTTCAAAGTTTCCCAGAGAGTCGATGCAGAGATGCTTGGGGTTCTATTTGTACTTAAGAAAAAGTCTATTTGGTTTGACACAAAATTCACAAAGTCGTCTTTACTGAGCAGGTGGGTGTTCAGACGCCAGGGTGGTCGTAGATTGGTGGCAGCCTGAAAGACTACTACTAGGGTAACAGGGGCATGATCAGAGATAATTATTGGATTATACAAGCATGAAGATACGGAATGAAGAAGTCTGTCGTCTACAAGGAAGTAGTCTATACGTGTAAAGGTGTGGTGGACTGGTGAGAAGAAGGAGTATAATTTACCAGATGGGTTAGATAATCTCCAAGGGTCGGAAACCGCATAATCAGACATAAAGGTCCGGACTACCCTAGCTGAGGTTGTAAAAGTACATTTACATTTACATTTAGTAATTTAGCTGACGCTTTTATCCAAAGCGACTTACAAGTTCTGTACGACAAGCCATCAGGAAGGGTACAACTCTATCAGCAGAGCAACAATGTTCATCAAAGTGTTGAGTGCTACAGTGTAGGTTAGTTTATTAGGACAAGTGCATGACAGTACGGTTAGTTAGGGTTAGATATTTATTTTATATATTTTTTTTAATTCAGATAATGGTTGAAGAAGTGCGTCTTTAGTCGACGGCGAAAGATTGGACGTGATTCGGCTGTCCTAACTGGGGTGGGTAGTTCATTCCACCATTGTGGGGCAAGGACTGAGAATAGGCGACTTCTCTTTGATGACCCTCCCGGAGCTTGGATAGGAGTAGGTCTGAGGCGGTCAGAAGATGCAGAGCGTAGGGGTCTTGAGGGTGTGTAGTTAGAGACCATTGACCGGAGGTAGGCGGGAGCAGTTCCATTTGCCGCACGGTATGCTAGGTCGAGGGCCTTGAAGCGGATTCGTGCAGCAATGGGGAGCCAGTGCAGGTCCCTAAGAAGTGGGGTGACATGGGCCGACTTCGGTAGGTTTGAGATCAGGCGGGCCGCTGCGTTCTGAATGAGTTGAAGAGGCTTAGTGGCAGTGGCCGGGAGGCCAGCGAGCAGTGTGTTGCAGTAGTCGAGGCGGGAGATGACTGTTGATTGGATGAGGAGTTGGGTGGCTTCTTTTGTCAGGAAGGGGCGGATCCTTCTGACGTTGCTCAGGAGGAATTGGCAGGTTCTGGTCGTCGCTGCGATGTGAGCAGAGAAGTTCAACTGGTCGTCGAGGACAACACCAAGGTTCTTGGTGGTCGGGGACGCAGTCACAGCTGCATTCTCGACTGTGATTGAAAGGTCGGTTAGGGGGGAGGATTTGGCCGGTAGGTGGAGCAATTCTGTTTTGCTTAGGTTCAGTTTGAGGTGGTTGGTCGTCATCCAGGCGGAGATGTCGGACAGACAGGCCGAGATCCGCTCAGAGACGTGGACATCTGAGGGAGGGAAGGAGAGGAAGAGTTGAGTATCGTCGGCATAACAATGGTAGGAGAAGCCATGAGACGTGATAATGTTACCCAGTGATTTAGTGTAGAGGGAGAAGAGAAGGGGTCCTAAAACCGAGCCCTGGGGGACACCCGTCCGCAGGGGGCGGGTGGCCGACAGGGTCCCTCTCCATGACACTTGGTAGGAGCGGTCATTGAGGTATGATGACAGCCATGTCAGCGCAGAGCCAGCCACTCCCATTCCTGCGAGGGCCGCAAGGAGGATCTGGTGGTTGACTGTGTCGAAGGCTGCAGATAGATCTAGGAGAATCAGGACAGAGGAGAGGCCTTTCGCTTTTGCTAAGTGAAGTGCCTCTGTGACCGCAATGAGGGCTGTCTCTGTGGAGTGACCAGTCCTGAAGCCTGACTGATTAGGGTCTAGGAGGTCATTCTGTAAGAGATAAGCAGTAAGTTGGTTGGATACAGCACGTTCAAGTGTTTTAGAAAGGAAGGAGAGAAAAGAGACAGGACGGTAGTTGCCTATGATGGTAGGGTTCAGGGTTGGTTTTTTTATGAGCGGCGTGACTCTGGCTTGTTTTAGGGAGGTGGGGACCACCCCCGAGTTGAGTGAGGAGTTGATGGTTGCCGTTAGGAATGGGAGGATGTCTGGTACTATAGTCTGGAGGAGTGGGGAGGGTAGCTGGTCCAGCTGGCAAGTAGTCGGACGGTTCGACGTTACCAGTGTCAGGGTCTCTGCTTCTGTAATGGGAGAGAAAGATGACAGAGTGAAGGATGAGGTTCTCGATTCAGCATTTGGAATGGGTGGGGGTTGGGAGAAGGAGCTGCGGATGTTCTCCACTTTTTCCTCAAAGAAGATCGCAAAGTCTTCGGCAGAGAAAGATGCGGGAGGGGGGGTGGGGGGGAGTGAGGAGGGAGGACATGGTAGCATGCAGTTTGCGAAGATTCTTGGCAGAGGCCTCGATCCTATGGTGGAAGAAAGAAGCTTTGGCATTAGTGATGGTTTTGGAGAATGTTAACAAGAGGTTGTGATATGTGTCGATGTCAGCAGTGAGGCGTGACTTTCTATACTTCCTGTCAGCTGCTCTCAGGACCTGTCTTTGTTCTCTCACTGGATCTGTCAGCCATGGACTGGGTGGGGAACGGCGGGCAGGTTTCTCAACGAGGGGACAGAGCTTGTTGAAGGAGGTTGCAAGGGCTGAAAGGAGGGTGGAGGTTGCCATCTCTGGAGAGAGTAGAGAAGGTGTCACTCAAAGGTAGAGCGGATAGTATGTCAGAGGAGAGGGTGGAGGGGGATAGGGAGGGCAGGTTGCGTCTGAGTGAGACTGTTTGAGTTGGGGTGAAGACCTTTCGGTTAAGCATGAGAGTTAGTGAGAAGGATATGAAGGAATGGTCAGATACATGTAGGGGAGTTACCGTGGTGTTAATGATGCTGGAGTTACGGGAAAATATGAGATCCAAGGAGTTGCCTGCTTTGTGGGTGGGAGGCATGGCAGTGGGAGTCAGGTCAAACGATTGTAGGAGGGAGACTACTATGACTGACTGAGATGAGTCAGGCAGGTTGAAGTCGCCTAATAAAAGGAGAGGGGTACCATCTTCCGGTAAGGAGCTTAGAAGCATGTCCAGCTCATCTGTGAAGTGATCGAGTGGACCTGGAGGGCGGTAGAGTGTAACAATGGTGAGATTGAAAGGATTAGAGACAGATACTGCATGATATTCGAGAGATGAGAGTGACAGTTCTGGGAGTGGTGTTACGTTTGTAGCCCATGAAGGAGATGTCATGAGGCCAGTGCCTCCACCCCGTCTGGAGGGTCGAGGTGTGTGAGTGAAGTTATAGTTTGTAGATAATGCTGCAGGTGTTGATGAGTTATTGGGGGTTATCCAGGTCTCAGTTAGAGCCAGGAGCTGCAGATTTAGACTATGGGCGTAGGCAGTAATGAAGTCAGCTTTCTTGACTGCTGACAGGTGTATTAGTGGCTGTAGGAGGGTAGGAGAGATTAGCCGGGTTGCTAGCAAACTGCAGTGGGTGGGTTGAATCTGTTCTAGAGGAGCAGATTGTGGATATAGGTATGAGACACATTGTCTTGTCAAGAGTGGCAGGGAGGAAGTAGAGAAATAGCAGAGTGGGAGGGAAATATAGGATTATGGTGTACTTAGCACTGGGTGGATCGGTGGATCCCTCGGCGGTGAACTCGAAACTCCTCCTCTTTGTCCCTCTTCGTTTCTCGACGCTTCGCTGGCGCTAAGCCAGCAAGCCTTTAAATCTCTATCACTAATTAGTGCTGTCTTAACACCTGGCCCTTAATGGGGGCACTTAACAAAACAAAATGGCCGTTTTAAACACACCCCTTTAATCAAGTCAAAGTAGTAGGTTTAGTGGAGGAACGGTCCAAATGTGGATCCAGCCAGCAGTTAAAATCACCTCCTACTATCAACATGTGGGAAGACATGTCAGGGAGAGTGGAAAAAACTGATTAAAAAAAATCCCCATTGTCCCAGTTAGGAGCATAGATATTGACAAGGAGTACATTTGTGTTAAATAACCTACCGCTGACAATTACATATCTACCATTGCGGTCTGCAATCACATTGGAACATGTAAAATGTACTGATCTGTGAATTAGAATAGCCACCCCCCTGGCCTTACTCTGAAATGAGTAGTGAAACACTTGACCCACCCATCTGCTTCTAAGACTGGAATGTTGTGAGGTTTTAAGATGAGTCTCCTGCAGAAAAATAATATGAGCCTTTAATTGGTGAAGGTGGTGGAGAACCTTACTACGTTTAACTGGGTTATTAATGCCTCTGCAATTCCAAGTAATAAGATTAAGACCATTTCCTCCTATCGAGCTGGCTACACCTGGCTGAGTCATGTCTTGGGAAAGAGAAGATGTGTAAAGAACAGGGTACCACAGACCTGGGCATTGTACGGCCCGCGGGCCGGATACGGCCCGCAGGATGATTCTGATCGGCCCGCGAAAGATTACATGATAGTTTTTTTTTAATATATATATATATATATATTTTTTAACTTTTTTCTTTTTGTGTCAACGTTCACACGCACAATATACGCTTACCTAGGATTTGACTTGATTCAACAACAAAGTTTCAAGTTCAAGTTTCTTTAATAGTTGTCATACAGAAGTACAGAATACTTTCATACAAAATGCTTCTTACTGTTGCGCTCCAGAGACTGTGCTAGACAAGATAGTATCAAATAACATAGTATAGCATGTAATTTAGAAGAAGAAAATGAGGTCACAGTGTTCGGTATAGACACCATATAGTTACCATATAATATACAATACTATGCAGTGTACTAATGTACAGTACTATCTAGTGCAAAGCAGAAATGGGATGAGGTACAATTTAGGTACAATTTACAGTAAGGTGTACGAGTTGTAGTGCAATCCTTCATCAATAAATATAAAGTGTGGGGAGTGGGTGCTACAGTGTGTTTGTTTAAAGTGGGTGTGTGCTATAAAGTGTGTGGAGTGGGTGCTACAGTGTGTTTGTTTAAAGTGAGTGTGTGCGTGTGGATGTGTGTGCTATGTGCGTTTGGTGGTTGTTGTTGTGTAGTGTTCATTCATTGTTCGTTTAGCAGCCTGATGGCCTGGGGATAGAAGCTTCTTCTGAGTCTTTCTGTGCTCGCCTTGAGACTCCGGTATCGCTTGCCTGACCGCAGCAGTTCAAAGAGGCAGTTGTTCGGGTGACTGGAGTCTTTAATGATTCTCTTAGCCTTGCCCTTGCAACGCTTGTTGTAAATGTTCTGGAGGGTGGGGAGCCCCCCTCCAATTGTGCGTTCGGCTGAACGTGTCACTCTTTGTAGTCTGCTTCGGTCTTGTGCAGTGCTATTCCCAAACCAGGAGGTGATGTTGCCGGTCAAGATGCTCTCTATTGTACATGAGTAGAAGTTCTTAAGGATCTTCTGACTGACTTGGAACTTCCTTAGGCGCCTGAGGAAGTAGAGGCGTTGTCGTGCAAAGCAGTCGGGGCAAGCCGAAAACGGTCGAAAGTGTGGTTATTTGAAGTTTGGATTATTTTTTTCACAACTGAGGTAGGTAGATTACATTTTTAGAGACTAAAGTACAGAAAAAAGGTACCGTTGGGTACCGGTATTGATTCACAGGTACCGGTACCGTATCGGTTCAAATGTGAACGGTACCCATCCCTACTGAACACACAACTGCAGGGCAAGGGCATTTTTGCTCATGAAATGCATAGCCATGTGAAAGCCTTCATGACAAAGTTGCAATTAATTTCAAGGCAACTAGGCAGCAACAATCTCAAACACATGAAAACCCTGAAAGAAGTCAAACCATCAGCTGATCACCGGCACAGGTACTCCATGTTGGGAGCACTGCATGATGAATTTTCAAGGCGTTTTCAAGATTTCAAAAAGGTTGAGGATGAAATGCAGCTGGTTTCCTCTCCCTTTACCTGCAGTGTTGATAGTTGTTCAGCTTGAACTCATTGACCTGCAGTCTGATTCACTACTGAAAGAGCACTTTAAGTCAGCATCACTGTTAGAGTTCTACTCTGCTCTCAAGGAGGAGAACTTTCCAAACATGAGGAGACATGCTCAGAAGATGTTGGTTCTCTTTGGATCCACCTACATATGTGAACAGACATTCTCAGTCATGACGTTTACCAAGTCCAGGTACAGATCCTCTCTCACTGATGAACATCTGGCAGCTGTGCTTCGCATCTCCACCTCAGACATGCAACCTGACTTTGATGGACTTGTTAAAGCTCAACAGAGACTGGATTTCTCACACTGAATGAAAAAAAAAGAACTGAAGAACACTAAAATGTGGAAATATAACAAGTGAAATGGGACACTTGATATTTCTTTTTCTTTTTTTTGCACAGTTCTGAAAACATTAAATGTTTAATATAGGCATGTAAAGTAAAAAAGGCTACAAAACTGGGACACTTTTCTTTACACAGTTCAGTGACATGTCTTGTTTATTTTTGCTATAAGATGATGTGATGTCTTTAGAAAGCTAAGAAAATCCTTGTTTCAATAGTATATGAAACTCAAAATGCCCTTTGTTATTAACACTTTGATTGCCTAAGGCTAAATTCATGATATACCATCCGTTGCCAGCTCTATTTAACATGGAGAAGTTCCCCTTCTTTGCAGGGCTATAACTTTTTAAATTCTATTGCTAGATTGCCATTATTAGGGCCCATTCAAGGTCCTATATGTATTGTTCATTGTGTAGCAACGTTAAACTTTTTCATTCACATATTCATAGTAAAATATGGTCTAAAGTATAAGTATGTTTTCATCTCTTTCTGCAGCTTTCTCCAGAACGTGATTTATAGCCCCAAATGCATTATATTGATGATGAAATACAGTTTGATAGCGACCGGTGCCAGATGAAAAATTTCAAATGGACGTGCTTCTAGGAGTTTCTACGTATCATCTGATGATGACCGGATGGGCGGGGGATCGTTTATAATTCCGTGGGCAACGTTATACCATTCATCTAATGTGGGTAAAATGTTCATCATAGCAGTTAGTATCGAACACGGTAATAATAAACGCTAAAACTCACCCCAGTCTCCGCGGGCCGTTGGAGAAGACAGTTTTCAATTATGGGATGTCGAAATACCGGATCTATTTCCAGGTTGTATAATAGTACACGTCCAAATAACGTTGTTTATTGAGTTAGGGCGAGCGATCTATTATCCAGTGTTTCAAGATGGAGTCGCGGGAGCTATAGAGAGTGCCCGGAAGTAATATGGGTGATCACCACTTCATCCACATGACTTCCTGTTTGGCGCTTCTGCCGATCGGCCACCAGATGGCGCTCTTGAACCGCTAGAGGGTTGAGAGGAGGCCAGCACTGTGTCTCAGGGCTGCGGAGGAAAAATATGATTTCGATCACACATTTTTGAAATATTGATATTAAAGACGAGTTAGGGCGTCCTCGGCAACTTTAGCATGGCTAGGAAAGACGCCTAAACACGTTTTCGGCACTTAAAGTGTTAATGTTTCACATTTTGTTTATCATTTTGGAAATAAATTCTATTTGAATAAATGATATTTTTGAAAGCTAACCTCACCTTTTAATTGCCAAATAATAACATACACTCTTACCAGGGGTCAAAACAATGCCATTTACTGCTTTTTATATAGAAATAAAATGTATATATTAAGCATAATTGAGTTTGGAATTTTGGCCCGGCCCTCCAACATATTTTCAGTTGCTCATTCGGCCCCCTGGGAAAAATAATTGCCCACCCCTGGAGTACCATGTAGACCAGAGATTTTGGTTGACCTTGAATGTGTAAAATCAAAAAACAAAAACAAGTAATACAGTACAAAACACACAAAGAACACAGAAAACACCCCTTCCCTTGCCGAAGCATCTTTGAGATGCAAGCAAAACCCTAAATACCAAAATAGCCTAGAGAAAAACGTGGTAACTAACCTTTACTCTATGCTACCTGAGATGTGTGACCATTGGTACAAGATAAATCAAACATGAACATCAAACATAAATCAGGTGTGGACAACTAAACATCTCTTCATGTCCAACATTTTGAATTCTTGTCCTTCATATTTGGCCATGTGCACATTTAAAGCAACTGCTATTCTAACATAACTCAGAAGAAAATAATATAAAAGAAGACTAAAGACAATTGGCACTTCCCAGGTAATTCTTTTTAACCCCGTTTAACCCCCGTTGGCGGGTTGGAGGGGTAAGGCTCTCCTGGAGAGGGCCCCTCCTATAATGACGTAGATATCCCCAATGGGGATTCTCCAATGTCCTTATTATTGTCCAACATTTTATTTGAATTTTTATCTTTCATAATGTTAGTACATTTCCAGAGCTCCTGGTCCGGTCTCTGAATGTGATTCCCCATGTTCCCTGTCATAGTCTAGTATGTGTTATTTGTATTATATGTCCCGAATCAAGTCCCAATTTCCCCATCTAATGTGTTTACCCTGTCTGTATTCCCAGTGGTCTGTGTGTTGTCTGCAGTGTGTCTCGAATCATAACCTCCATTTACTATCTCATTATATGCATATGTGGTATTGAATCTTGGTCGGTGTGTATGACCTCAGTGTTCGAGTCCTGCTTGGTGTGTGAAACCTCGTTATTCAAGTTCTGGCTGGTCCGGTTGATCTCGGTGCTCGGATCTCGGTTGGTGTGTGTGGCCTCCGTGTTCGCATCTTGGCTGGCCCAGGCGACCTCCACGCCTGCATCTCGTGTGCGGATGGTCCAGCCGACCTTGGTGCTCGAGTCCTGATCGGTCCGGTTGTATCCAGCGTCTCCCCGTCCCTCCCCTGGGGGCCATCCGTTTCACCTCTCCCGAACCAGCTTGTATCACTATCGCTGCGTCATATTCATTGTGTTAACTTCCATGTTAGCTTGCAGCTCCTTCTCCAGCCAGGCCTTGCTGCGGTCCAACACCACGTTAACTTGTATCCCTTGCTGCGTCGTATTCCTCGTGTTAACTTCCATGTTAGCTTGCAGCTCCTTCTCCAGCCAGGCCTCGCTGCGGTCCAACACCACGTTAGCTTGTATCCCTTGCTGCGTCATATTCCTCGTGTTAACTTCCATGTTAGCTTGCATCTCCTTCTCCAGCCAGGCCTTGCTGCGGTCCAACATGCCGGGGGAGCATGTCTATGTTCCCCGGGTCCTATGTTCCCCGGGTTCTATGTTCCCCGCTTTGATTGATTGATTGATTGAAAATTTTAGACCACCAGCCCTGATTCCAAACTCTAACCTTAACCAGTTCGAAAGAGGGCCTAAGCTTAACCGTTCGAAACAAGGCGGACATTAATAATTAATCAAATAATAAAAATTAATAAAATGTTCAATCTATTAATCAATCAAAGCGGGGAACATAGAACCCGGGGAACATAGTGAGAGAAAACGGGGTTTATTCAATGTATGTGATGTATAGATTGGGGGGAGATGACCACAGCTAAAACGGTGCCGGGTCAGATAGATCGAAATGTGCATGGTTTGCCTTAGAAGAGGGTGATAGAACAGTGGTTCAGAGCAAGCAGGGTGATTGGGAGAAGCACACTGCCAGCGAGAGAATGTTTTGAATTCCTTGTAAGAACACATTGATAAGAGCAAGTGTGGGCCCATAGAGCAAGGGAGGGGGGTGACATCCTTAATGAAAACAGTAGAAAACTGCATTTTGATGTGTGTAAAGGTTAAACGCGGTTGTCATGACAGCGCGGCACATGACAACCAGAAAAGGGGTGGGCTATCATAGCTATGACGAAGATCCTATAAAGCTGACAGTGGTTCCAGGTAGGGCAGACAAAAATCTGACTGAGACTAAGAGGGAAGAAACCAGAAGAGACTCTCTCTCCTCTCATCACGGAGGGGGGGGGGAGGAAGAATGCCACATCATCATTAGCTTCGGCTACCACGAGGATGGTCTTGGCTGACGACCAGGCCTGACCACTTTTGGACTGAATAGCAGAGGGACAATAGACTGAACACACCGAAAGATCATTAGAATAGACTCTTCAAGGACAATACAATCTGTTAACATCTGAGCTGAGGTTTCTGTTTATATCAATAAACCACGCTTCTCCTTGTAAGGTATTTCACGTTGTCAAAGTGTCGAATTCTTACAGAGGTGGAGAATTATTATGGTTTGCGGAGATAAGGATCATATTCAGCCAGTATAGGAGACGTCAGGACCATTAAAAGTACACAACGCAGAGGAATTGGATGGAGAGAGGATAACACAAGAAGACGTGATACTGGCCAGATTGATCAGGATCTAACAGTTGGTTGCTGATGACACCCGGATTTGCAAGAGATAAAAACAACGGGAACAGTTGGTTGTCGATGACAGCCGGATTTGCAAGAGATAAGAACAACGGAAAAAGACTTTTTCAATAATGGGACGACAGTGGACAACAGTCATCGTGTGTGGGAGAATCATGATCGAGCAAGGCCGGCCAGCCCTGGGAGAGAGCGGCGAGTCGAGCGGTCAGGAGGCGGACCAGCGCTGTAGGAGAAACAGCGATTAGGAGAAAGATGTGAGTTCACTGTGCACACACGGTTGTTTTGATCTTTTAAGCCAAATAAAAACGAACAGATAGTGCATCCGTAAATAAGTTTGACACAGAGAGAATGCCAGCTGTAATAGTGTGTTTTGGGACAGAGCAGAGCGGCACGGTTTTTGTTTTGAAAATCGAGGGTGTTATCTAGAGAATGAAAAACAAACGGGGCAGGCTGAACGGTTTTGGTTTTGGGAGTGTAAATGCGAGATGAGGAGTGGGGTGGATGTTGAACCAGACTTAAAGATTGTTATGGCGGGATTGTTATGACAAGACTATCGCCTGAGACGGCCCACCTTAAACTGGTCGCTGTGGTCTCAAGACGGCCGGAATTTGTCGTAGCGGGAGGAAAGTCGATCGGGTGTTTACCTTAAACTGTGTATTATGTCCGATAAGCAAGAGTTTAGTCCGGGAGAAGCGTCCCCTGATATGGAGGAAAACAGCAGTGTTTTTAGGCCTTGGAAGGAAGGGCGGCGGCCGTTTGTTTGAGAGAGTAGCCATTTGCACCGAGACAAGATGGCCGCAAAGGGGCCACGAGGAGGATGAGACAAGATGGCCGTGAGCCACGAGGAGATAACAACAGATAAGAACCAGGAAGTGACACGTCAACTAAAACACCATAGAGGAGGAGTAGGTCGCCACCTAGTGGCAGAGGGGGGGGTAGTGCTGGGGAGTTTTCATTACCCATAGGGGAATATTTAGATATAGGTCTGTACTACCATCTAGTGGCGGATTGGGGGAGTGATTCAAGTTAGAGAATCTAATGAGCACAGAGAGTGGATTATTATAATAATAATATTAGATATACAGGTTAATAAATAGAGTTTAATTATACAATGGATTAAATAAGAATTGCACAGAGAGGAGGTGCAGTTATTTGAATGGGTTAATTATGGAATAAAGAGGGAGTTTGATCTCCAGTGGGGCCTTCTCACACCTGATAGATAGGCAGGGTCTTCAGAAGACACGTCACCAGAAAGAACTGGCGCGCGCTGGGGGTCACCCGTGGGACGAAGAGATAGAGTTGCGCGGAGTGGGTATCGGTTAGCTGCTGGTGTCACGCCGGAAGACAACAAACAGGGAACAGCCCTGTAGGACAGATATGGGTGTGGAGAAGGTGGTAGACTAATAGCAAAACAAGGGAAGTCGAATGTACAGACGACTGCTGGTGTTGTGTTTCTGCTTTCAGCGGGGGGAGACACCGACCACAGTGGAGACGACCAGGAGACAGACTGGAGGAGGAGGAGGAAGCAGCAGGGGCCAGGCACCGCAGCCTGGTACACAGATCATCCACGACGAGAGAGAGGAGACGGCGGCGGTGGAGGAGCAGATGTGGAGAGGACAGCCAGAGACACTGAGCAGTAGCAGACCAGAGGAGAATTTTTTACCTAGGGGACCGCGCCCTGGAAGGGGGACCAGCTCAGGAAAGGAGCCGTCACTGAAAGGGGCCCTTGCCCTAGGAGACGGGACTGGCCCAAGACGGGAGGTGTACTGTAAGAGGGAAGGGAGCGCTCTGATTTGGACGTGGGGTGTACCTAATAGGGGGGCCGAAGGGTTTAGGTGTGTTGTCTGGAAAGTTGCGATCTGTGTTTTTCTCTGTCTCTCTCTCTCTCTCCTCCCTGACCGTTGTTTATCCTTTCTGGTTTGGGTGTGATGCGGGTAATGAAAAACAATAAGGCAAAACAGCAGACGGAGGGGCCCTCATTGTTATGAGTCTATTTTTGTGTATAATTAATTGAAAAACCAAGTAGTCTGTTGATTCTGAAGGTTGATTAAGAATCAAAGGGGGGAATGAGAGAAAACGGGGTTTATTCAATGTATGTGATGTATAGATTGGGGGGAGATGACCACAGCTAAAACGGTGCCGGGTCAGATAGATCGAAATGTGCATGGTTTGCCTTAGAAGAGGGTGATAGAACAGTGGTTCAGAGCAAGCAGGGTGATTGGGAGAAGCACACTGCCAGCGAGAGAATGTTTTGAATTCCTTGTAAGAACACATTGATAAGAGCAAGTGTGGGCCCATAGAGCGAGGGAGGGGGGTGACATCCTTAATGAAAACAGTAGAAAACTGCATTTTGATGTGTGTAAAGGTTAAACGCGGTTGTCATGACAGCGCGGCACATGACAACCAGAAAAGGGGTGGGCTATCATAGCTATGACGAAGATCCTATAAAGCTGACAGTGGTTCCGGGTAGAGCAGACAAAAATCTGACTGAGACTAAGAGGGAAGAAACCAGAAGAGACTCTCTCTCCTCTCATCACGGAGGGGGGGGGGGGGGGGGGAAGAATGCCACATCATCATTAGCTTCGGCTACCACGAGGATGGTCTTGGCTGACGACCAGGCCTGACCACTTTTGGACTGAATAGCAGAGGGACAATAGACTGAACACACCGAAAGATCATTAGAATAGACTCTTCAAGGACAATACAATCTGTTAACATCTGAGCTGAGGTTTCTGTTTATATCAATAAACCACGTAAGGTAAGGTATTTCACGTTGTCGAAGTGTCGAATTCTTACGGAGGTGGAGAATTATTATGGTTTGCGGATCGTACTAACGGGGAGAGATAAGGATCATATTCAGCCAGTATAGGAGACGTCAGGACCATTAAAAGTACACAACGCAGAGGAATTGGATGGAGAGAGGATAACACAAGAAGACGTGATACTGGCCAGATTGATCAGGATCTAACAATAGGACCTGGGGAACATAGGGATCCTTGTCCCGCTAGCTTGTATCACTTGCTGCGTCATATTCCTCGTGTTAACTTCCATGTTAGCTTGCAGCTCCTTCTCCGGCCAGGCCTCGCCGCGGTCCAACGCCACGTTAGCCCCGAGTCCATCAATGTTGCTCTGGATGTCCTGCGTGCTAGCTTGCATAGCTTGGTTAGCTAACTCCATAGCCCGTACACGTCTATATTAAAGGCAGCCCAAGAGTACTTCCGCGTTTCTCTGATTGGCCATGACGCCCATGTGACCGCGGCAGAGCGGAAATAGGCTGCTGCTCCGGCGAAAGAAAGACAGGCATTCTATTGGCATGCTCTGCGACAAACTCTAACCTTAACCAACTCCGAAAGAATGCCTAAACTTAACCCTAACCTTAACCAACTCCGAAAGAATGCCTAAACTTAACCCTAACCTTAACCAACTCCGAAAGAATGCCTAAACTTAACCGGCGAAAGAAAGACAGGCATTCTATTGCCATGCTCTAAGACAAACTCTAACCTTAACCAACTCCGAAAGAATGCCTAAACTTAACCCTAACCTTAACCAACTCCGAAAGAATGCCTAAACTTAAAAAATTGAAGTGATTCGAACTTGTCACCAACCTGACCGCAGGCTCCACAGCAAGCTGAGGAAAGAGTTGAGCTAACCGTCGATGTTAAAACAGGGGGGATTACGAATGCATAATGCCGCGGCAACCTATGCGCCGCTGCCGCTCTACCGCGGGGCGTGCGCTGCGTTGTCACGTGGGGCGTCGCGGCCAATCAGAGAAACGCGGAAGCACTCTTGGGCTGCCTTTAAAGAAGAGGCAGCCCGTACGTCCTGGGCCATCTGCATTATAGCTTGGGTGTTAGCCTGCATGCTAGCTTCCCACTGCGTCATGACAGCCTGAATCATCTCCTGAATCATCTCCTGCGCCCTCATTTGTACTTCTTCTGGGGTCACTTTTCTCTCGTCTTTTCTCGTGTTCCTCCTTCCTCCTCTCTTATATCCTTGAATTGTCACTTTTTATTTTGCTTTGAATTTTTTACTTCCTTTTTCTAATATTCAATGACCGGAAGCTCTTTCATGTGGCTGTTCACCAGAACGACGCGAACCGGAAGTCGTAAACATTTTTTTTTTAAAGAAACAAAAATCTCAATTACAGCTGTTGCCTTAATGTGTATTGCATTTGTGTATGGGTTTTTACCTATTAGCCTACAAGTTCTCATTTTGTATCTTTAACACATCCACCGCCAATCACGTTGTACAACGGGTTTCAAGGTCATGCGAATTCCGCCAATCCACGGCGTACGACGTTATTGAGATCATATTTAATTTTTTCGCCATGGTATTCATAATTCCCTCACCCAGCCTCGGCTGAGACAGTGGGACTCGGCACAACCGTGCAACGCTTCAATACCGCCGCCTGGTGGATGATCGCACAAGTTACAACCGGAAAAGGATCTCTGGTGATCTCCGTGCATCTGGGAATTCCGTCTGGCAGTCACATATTGTTGCGGGACTCTAGACACACATCCGTGTATATGGATCGCTGCCATAACTCAATAATCGCTTATGATTTGGGCGTTTATTGCGCCATACAAACCGGAAATGGATCTAGTCGATCAACGTCAAATAAGTGGGATCTTTTTCCTCCAGTCTCATCGGCGAACGGTAAGAGGACAGTAATGTTACTTTCAGCGTGATTGTTTATTATTATTAATGCAAACCGCTCTGATCAATATATCACCCATACTACATAAAGCATTTACTGGCGATCACAGAATTATAAACGACCCCCCCCCCCCCTTTCATCCGCGCATGATGAGTCATAACGTTTAGGATCGTATTCAGTTGGATTTTTTTATATAGCGTGGATCGCGAATAAACTGCAATCGATAATCTATATTATGCATTTAGGCCTATAACTAGCGTTCTAGGAATTACTGCAGAAAACGATAAAAACATACTTATATTCTAGACGGTATTTTCGTATGAATATATGAATGAAAAAGTATAACGTTCCTACATCCTGAACGATAGCTAATCGATGTTGAATGGGCCATAGTAATGTCAATTTAGCAATACAATTTAAAAAGTTATAGCCCTGCAAAGAAGGTGAACATCTCCATAGGCTTAGACTGGTGGCAGTGATCATACATTGATGGATATAAGCGTGGCAGTTAATGTGTTACAAATGTATATTTATTGTATGTTTTAGTTAATTGCTTTGTTTTTTATTTCTATCTATATCATCTGTGAAAGTAGCTTATTTGCTATACTAAATCCTTGTTTTTATCTTTTGTATTGATCTATGCATTAACTGTTTTATGTATTATGTTGTGTGGACCCCAGGAAGACTAGCTGGGAGCCATGGCACCAGCTAATGGGGATCCTTAATAAAAACAAAAATGTCCCCTCCGATACATGCAGAGTCAGCCAGCCACATCTTTTTCACCTGCCAGCGCGGACTCTCATTGGCGAGGTGTAACGTGTGGGAGGCTCACACTACCCTCGCCATCTCCTGTCCTTGCTGTGCAGGCACCCTGACCGACCTGTAGGAGTCGCTGTTTACAACGACCAGATTACCACCCATCAACTTCCCTCCCGCTGACTTTGCCAATTGAGTCAGTATGACGGCCGGCCCAAGCCGGAGGCAACGCTGACAGCCGGATTCGATACCGGTGTCTCTCGCGTTGGTGACGAGCGCTTAGACCGCTGCGCCACCCAGCCGCCCCCAGATCACAGCCTTATTGATTTTCGTTGGCTGCATCCCGAGGCCCCTAGGTGAACGTCAGGTGCCGTTCGTCTGGGGGAGGTACTCTAACATTCTGGGTTTCTGTCCTCTCCCAGGAGTAGAAATCCTACTGCCATTCTGGAGTACTTCACATTGTTCTCTGTAATTAGCGCTGATTGACTGTCACCTGTGGTTTGTTGTCACTAATTACTGCGTGTGGTTTGCTGGGAGTTTTGCCTTTATCCCATCTTTGTCTGTTGTCGGATCTTCACAGAACTACTGCGAGCAGTCGGCCACGGACAAGAAATGGAACCTCTTGTCTTTGCTGTTATTACTTAATTCTCTTTTCCTTATATACCCTCAGTTGAAGCCTGGCTTCTTATTCGTTATCGTTACAGTCTCTTGCTCTAGTGATTCTGATAATAAAAGAACACGTTTTCTTGAGAAGAGCAACCACATCTCCGTCTCCTTATTACTTTCTACTATTGAAACTCAACTCCTACCTTGACTCGTAACACACTCCTATTTGGAGCTGGAAGACTGAAGACCAGCACTCTGTTCACAGGCTAATAAAGACAACACAGGGAGCAGCATCAGGGCCAGACTGCCAATATCTCCAACACCCCCCATCGATTCTCATTACCATTAATGTGTTCTTTGCTACAGTGAGCTTGATGTTGTGTGCTGGGTGGGTTGGCAGGAGGAGAGCACAACGAGGAGCAAAGGTCTCATCGTATGACCCTGGTCAGTAGACTATGTTCTTAAATAGTCACTCTCAGTGCCCAGCATCGTGACTCCTGGCTGTAAAACTAAATCAGTAGAGAAAGTATTAGTCTCTCCATAGTCTGGATTGCGGCCATGAGACTGTGGGTATAAACATGCCATTGGCAGACTATTTCAGTTGGAATTCTCCTTCCCTTCGGCTATCTGTGCAAGGGCATCGTTGCTGCATCCTGGGCTTAGTGCCACCCAGGATGATTGTGATTGGTTTAACATCTTTTATATAGTTATAAAGTAATAACTTTTCCATACTGTGACATTCTGTGATAATATTGGATCACAAAGCCAGTGACAATAGTGATCCCTCTCACAAAATCAAGGAAGCAGCCTAGACGTGCCCATTTGTAGAAAAAACACTGTCAATGCCCACTTCCCCCTCAGAGATCTTGCCAACATGATTGTCTAACTAACAGGAAAACGAAGTGTCCTCTCTTTATAATCCCCTGAAAACATTCTCTTCCTTCTGTATCCATGGTGATTTGTATGCTGTTGCTCTGCCGCTCTCTTGCTCTAAATAATAGCTCTGCATATTTATGTGGGATGTAAAGCTGTGTGTAGCATTCAACCCCATGGCTCTAATTAACACTTGGGAGAATATTGTTACTACTAGGGGTATGTGGTTCTGTTGCTGAGCTTAGAAGCAAGTGTTCTTCTATTAGGTGAAGATAGTGGATGTCAACTTATACTGTATGGTCCAATGTTGCAGATATCAGGTGAAACGGACAGCACACTGTCATGAGACTTCCTCCTTGGACCAGTCTGCCATTTCCAAACTTCTCCCTCAACCAAGGTGCAGGCCCATGACATCATCGCACTCCTAATATGAAAGCTTAGGAGAACAGGGAAGGAAAGAATAGAGGCGACCCAGATACATGCCCAGGCAATCCTCAGGGAAAAGCATGCGTCTCAAGCTCCTTTATTAGTTCATATTCCTTACAGCTGATCATACAGTATGCACCATTAGACAGTCAATGTCTCTAGTCTCTGTGGCCAGCACATATCCTTGGGTAGAACAAGGGGTCATTGCAGTGATGGGAATAACGGCGCTATAAGTAATGGCGTTACTAACGGCATTAGTTTTTTCAGTAACGAGCAATCTAACGGATTACTCTTCCAATCTTAATAACGCTGTTAGCGTTACTGCAAAAAAATGCGGCGCGTTACTATGAATGAACCTGTTTCTTTCATCAGACTGATCTCTGCGCCGAGAGGCAATAATAATTATGTTCTTCCTTGTTTAGTGGGCAGTGCGCGAGCCAAGCATACATGCTGACGATTGGCTGAGGCTGAGTAAAATGTCATGGTAAGCCAATCAAAGGTAGAGGTGGGCGGGTCTAACGCATCGAGAGTCTGAGCCACAACACAAGCGATTCAGTCAGCGGAGACCGCGGGTCTGTGTAGTGTACAGTACAAATAATCTAAAACGAATCCAACGGAACAACATAATAAGCGAGCAGTCAGCGTGAGACAGCGGTTCACTCTTGTGTTGCAGCGCAGGGCAGTAGTGGCTCTACTGCTGACAGGCTCAACCATAGATATCTATGGGCTCAACATAGTGCTGCACTTCCTGGTTTAATAGCACAGTCTGGTGCGCAGAGATATATATCTGTATGTCATGCATGTCTTAAATGTCATGATTAGATTGGTTTAGAATGATTTGATTTGATTTGATTTTATTAGGGATCCCCATTAGCTGGTGCGATAGCAACCAGCTAGTCTTCCTGGGGTCCACACACAAAAAAACACACAAAAACAATCACTATTGCAAAAAACAAAATTATTAAATGATTCGATTAGATTCTTATATCTGTATGTTGTGTATGTCATGAAATTGAAAATGGGGGACCCTGGTGTAAACAAGACGAAAGTCTTTCTCTGATCTGCATCCCCTTAACAATTGTGTGTATTGAGCCGTACTGTATTGTACCCATTCTGCAATCTGTTAATTAAAATGTTCAATCAATCAGTATATATTTGTTATTTATTTTTGGTATAGTGCTTAACAAGCATAATTTAATGTTGCCCAGTTGTGGCCTGTTGAGGGGCAATACATATCAAAAGTTCCAAAACATCTATTGTATTTGTATGATCCACTAATATATAAACATAGTAATTATAATATCTACATACATGGGATTTGATTGTAGGCTAGTCTCACTTTGTCCCACAGCAACATTAAAATAGTTTAGATTTGTGTATGTTGTTTATGTAAAAAAATATATATATTGAAAGTAACGCAATAGTTACTTTCTGAAGTAACTAGTTACTTTTATAATTTGTAACTGAGTAAGTAATTTAGTTACTTTTTGGAAGAAGTAACTAGTAACTGTAACTAGTTACTTTTTAAAAGTAACTTGCCCAACACTGGTCATCTGCATAGTAATCCATACAGTTTATTAACAGAGTAAAAGAGTGAAGGAACACAACACGATGGACAGAGCTCGTACTCCATGTCGATAGATAGGAAAAAAAAACTGTCTTATATCCGGCACAATAAGGTAATTATCTACAGCAGTGTTTCTCAACTGGTGGGTCGCGACCCAAAAGTGAGTCGCGGGGCCATTTTGAGTGGGTCGCGGATGTGTGAGTAAATTTTTTTTTAGCTATTAGCTAAGTTTCTTTTATTGTTTCATGAGTTGTATTAACAATCATTCATCCCACTCAGTTCCACTCTTAACACTATGATCGCCGGGAACGAGTTTCACGTCATTCCGAGCCATGCTCATTCTGCCGAAGACGCCGTAACTCGTCTTTGATGTCAATATTTCAAAAATCTGTCAACGAAATCATATTTCCTTTCCGGAGCCCTGAGACACACTGCTGATCTCCTCTCAACTCTCTAGCGGTTCAAGAGCGCCATCTGGTGGCCGATCGGCAGATCGCCAACCGGATATTAACCTTTGAACCGGTAGTACTCATCCAAATGTGGTCCGGCCACTCGCTATAGCTCCCGCGACTCCATCTTGAAACACTGGATAATAGGTCGCTCGCCCTAACTCAATAAACAACGTTATTTGGACGTATATACTATTATACAACCTGGAAATGGATCGGGCATTTCTACATCCCATAATAGAAAAAATCTGTTCCACGCTCATCTGCCAGCGGCGCGAGGAAGCCACGGTAAGATTCAGCGTTATTTTCTAACGTATTCTATACTAACTGATCTGATGAACATATGACCCACTCTGGATGAATCATCTAACGCTGCCCACGGAATTATAAACGATCCCCCGCCCATCCGGTCATCATCAGATGATGCGTAGAAACTTCTAGAACCACGTCCAGTTGAAACTTTTTATCTCGCACAGATTCCTACCAAACTGTATTTGATCATCAATATAATGCATTTAGGGCTATAAATCACGTTCTGAAGAAAGCTGCAGAAAACGATAAAAACATACTTATACTTTAGACCATATTTTAGTATGAATATGTCAATGAAAAAGTTTAACGTTGCTACACCCTGAACAATACATATAGGACATTGAATGGGCCATAATAATGGCAATGTAGCAATATAATTTAAAAAGTTATAGCCCTGCAAAGAAGGGGAACTTCTCCATAGACAAATAGAGCTGGCGAGGGATGGTAAATTATGAATTTAACCCATGGCGATTAAAGTGTTAACTGACAGGAACTATGTCAGATTACCAGTACAGTCAACTCTGATCCTACCATCCCTTCACAAGCCCCACAACTTCCTGCTTTCCGACCTTCTTCTCTCACCACTGGATGTGCAACAATAAACCAACGCTACTAATGTGTTGAATAAATAACCAATACGCTCCCTGGATTCTCCACCTTTACTCTGCCTTCTAACTATGGCTCATGTGATTGATTGATTGATTTTTTATTTTATTTTATTTTTTTATTTGGCGGATTTATACATACAAATAAACAGGATAGTTAAATAAGCTAGATTCTTGCTGGGAAATAAAAAAGAGACCAAAAAATCAGAGCATTAGAAAAAGGCCAAAAGCCAAGACAAAACAGAGAATATACCTTCAGATATTACTGTAATAAGAGTAACACTTTGAACTTATATATATATATATTTTTTTTTTACCTTTATTTTACCAGGTAGTCACTTGAGATCAAAGATCTCTTTTTCGAGCAAGACCTGGCCAAAATGGCAGCAAAAACAAAAAACAAACATACAAAAATACACAAAACACAGACAAAGACATAAAAGGCAAAGTGGGGCAAGGGGATACATTTGAGCTGCAGCAAATCAGATTGAATGGGATTGGGGGAGATTGGAGGGTAGGGTAAAAAGGTAGAAAGAGGATGGAAGGTGAGGCCCTGCAGGAGGTTGCTGGGGAGAGAAGATCAGGTTAAAAACATAAAATATAACAGCACATTATGCAGTGAAGCAGCGACATTCTCCCATCTCATTCTTTAAAATGCCCTTAATTTGAACTTTAAAATCAGATATGGTAGTGAGGGCCTGCAGTTTCAAAGTTTTTTGAAGTCCATTCCAGGCAGAGGGAGCAGAGAACATGAAGGCCCTTTTCCCAAACTCTGTGCGGGTTCTGGGTACTGAGGCATATAAATAGTCCTGGGATCGTAAGCTGTAAAATGGGTTTGATGTGATGGTGAGGTATGAACCGAGGTAAAAAGGGAGCTGACCAATAATTGCTTTATAAATGAAGGTGTACCAATGAAGCAGTCTACGGGCAGTCAAGGACGGCCAGTTAACTTTAGCATACAGAGTGCAATGATGGGTAAGTGATCTATATCCAGAAATTAATCTTAATACACCATGGTAAGCAGTGTCCAACATGTGTAGTGAGGTGGAACAGGCATTCATGTATAAAACATCACCATAATCTAATACTGGTAAAAAAGTGGCAGCAACTAGTTGCTTCTTTGCATTAAAAGAAAAGCACGATTTGTTTCTGAAAAAGAAACCCAACCTCACTTTTAGCCTCATATATCATCTTCATCCTCCCTCAGACCCTTTAAATAATCCAACACCGGTCCCCATGTCTTATCAAACACCTTTCTCCGTCCTGTATTTTGTATTTTTAAATCTAAGCCTCTCTAAGTAGAGGGTCTCACCCAGCTCTCTCATCCACATTTCAAATGAGGGTGCTGCGTCAGACTTCCAGAGTCTCAAAATGAGCTTTTTAGCCAACACAGCAACTAGATATATCGGCCATTTTTCATTGCCAGAGTACCTAGTAGCATCGTCACTAGAGCCCAAAATGGCCACTAAGGGGCAGGGTTCCCATTGTTTATTAAAAGCTTTTGAATAAAAGTCAAATATATCAGACCAGAACGTGTGTAAGTTGGGACAAGACCAGAGTTGATGTGTAAGGGTACCATCTTGATTTTTACATTTGTTACACAGTGCTGATATGCTAGGATACATCTTATTCACTTTCACCTTTGAGTAGTGCAACCTGTGTATCACTTTAAATTTAATCAAGTTAATTCTAACATTTACAGAGCACCGGTGAATATTTGTAAGACACATTTCCCAGAATTCCTCATTGAGGGGTATCCCCAGTTCTGACTCCCACTCAGTCCTATATCTTTCTGTGCTAACTATTACCCGATTGAAAAGTGTCTGGTATATTTTTGACACTGCCCCTTTACTACCTGGTCTAACATTAATTATAGTTATATTTCGTATGGCATCGCTCCCGCTCTGAGCCTTACGAGATACTCTATATCGCCTGTGATACCTAATGTATCTCCCACGAACAAAAACACATGCACCCCACCTGTATGGGGCCCCGCCCCTTATGGTGGCACCACCCATATAATCATGACTCTGGTCATGACACACCCTTCCTCTATTTTCGTCCCAGCGCACTGGATGCTTGCACCATGCGAGCTAGCGGAATGTAAAAGATTAAGGAAGATTAATAATGTTGGAAGCTTACCGGAGGTTGCTGGCCCCTGGCATCTTCGACGCATGTTTTCGGCGACACGACGGGCCTGTGATGTTCCTCGGTTGATGACTGCACATCGAGGTTCAGCTGTACAAGGCTGGCTGTCGGGCCAGCTTGTACTCAGGTAGGCCCTGTGTCTTCAGGCATGGGTATTAGTGTTAGTAATGCTGGTTTGTGTTGTTGGCACAACCTTGTTGTGTGTTGGCGCCAGGGGCAAGATGGTTTGGTGAACGTTCTCTGCAGGGAACGGTTTCCAAGCTGTCTTGGGCGTGCTGCTAAAACATCTAAAGCTATGCTAACATGCTATCGCTACTGCCGCATGCTATCACTACTGCTAATTGCTATGCTGTTTTAATGTCTCCGCCGTGAGATGTTGTCACTCTCCCGCCTCTTGCCCGGTTCATCAATGAAGGTCAGTCGGTAGCTGTTGTGGGGTTTTGAGTTCTATTTACCTTTTTCGGGTAAATGGGTTGACAACGGGGTAGGTCGTGGCTAGGTTCTAGCCAGGTATTACCTTGTGTTCCGGCGGGGTTTGTTGAACGGTGTTTCCATCTGGGTTGGCGTCGGGTAGTGGGGCTATGGGTCCAGCCGACATGGTAAACATGTTGCGTGTCTGTGCACAGGCAATTGTTGTCTTGGGTTCCACATTGCCTGGCGTTAGGCTGCAGTAGTATAAGGGCAGGGCCGCTTGGGAGAAATGTGAGGCCCTGTGCGTTTTTAGACGCGAGGCCCCCCATCTCCTGGGGCGGCCCTGTGTAGGGGGCTATTGTTTCATTTTGTCACTCTGCTATGAGAAGGTCTGTCTTGCTACAGCTTTCTCTCCTCTCAAACCATTCATACTGACGGTCAATCGGTATACTGGGGGAGTAGTGCGGGGGGGGGGCTTTGTTTACCTTTTTTGGTAAATGGGCTAAACTAGGGCTGGTGTTCTGTTGTGAATATTTTGAATGAAGACGGGTCTGGTCCGTCTCCCCTTAAACTTTGTGTGTATGGGTTTGCTCATTCTACAGTTTTTGTGGTTTAGCTCTTTTTATTCATTTAACCTTTTCATGGTCCACACCACAGTGGAGGGTGCTGTTTGCAATCACCACTGGTGCTCCATGTTAACGTCAGTCCTTTGTTTTTGATATATTGAAACAATGCCCCGCCCGGCCGACACCATGGGTCGGCCTGGCGAGATGGTGTCTGGTGGAGGGGCCTTGAGGGCCGGCCGACGTCGACACATCGCGCACGGTGTTGGTAAACCACTCCGTCGAGGATGTTGACGTTATTAGCTTTGACCCAGCCGCAAGCTATAACCGCTCAGGGTTCCCCTCTCCGCAGGGGATTTTGGTCTTCTGCTGGAGCGCGGGCGGTATTGTCCTAGGCCCTACACCGCCTCACACCGCGCAGCCAGAAGAAGAGAGAGCACGGCCTCGTCAGCGGCGATGACGGGGCCCTCGACAGGCGGCCATGTTTCCCCCGCCAGTGGTGCCCTGGTTGGAGAATCGACAGGGTATCGCGAGGCCGACAGTCTTGGCGGCCGAGGGATCGGCCATTTTGGGTGATTTCGGTGTTGGTAAACCACTCCGTCGTCATTTTGCCGCGAGCAGCCCGCTCCCCGTTCAATCCTCTCTCTGGTATCCCCAGAGGCGGGGCTCTGAGCATTCTCCTTTGGCTGCGGGCCGCGAACCTTCATTGAAGCGTATGCGGCCCCATTCTTCGCTTCTCATGGAGACAGGGGCTGACACCCAGTTGATGGCTGAGCCTGGGTCTGTCCGTGAGAATGTTGTGCTGTCAAGCGGCTCCCACACCTTGAACTGTGTTGGTTGAGCCTGGTGTTACGTCTGTCAACTTAAGTGTTGTCAGCAGGGGGGCTCGAAACCTTTTGAGGCACACAGTGCGGGCTTCCCCGGCCTCGCCTTCGCCAGGCCAGGTATCATGTTGGTGCTCCCACTCCTGGAATATTGGCAAGTGGTCGCAGCTCACATGGTTTGGGGTGGTAGTGATATCACTGCAGGGCTACGGTGTGTAGGAACCCATGGGGGCCTTACACCTTGCATGTCCGGCTGCGGAACAACTCCTTCAGCATGTTCTGGAGGGGTGTTCAGTGGGGGGGCTTTTTTGATCGGAAGCCCCCCGTATCAGACAGGCCCTTTTCTGTCGGGGTTCCCCCTTGGGTGCGATTGCCTCGTGGGTGGTGTCAGGGTCAGGTGTTCCGACACGGAACGCGCTCCTCGCACGATTCCAGGGTTGTCTTCGCACAGCGGGGGGGACCGGGCCAACTATCTACAGTTCCTGGCGGACCTGCGCCACGTGACGGCGGGTGCGTTGGGAGTGTCGTCACATATGACTACGGCAGTACCATATGTCGAGGTAGATGGAGAGAATGGTGAGGCGGGGACTTGTGTTTACACAACCCCACCCGTTTTCAGGTTTGGTACAGACCCTGTTGTCGGGGTCTCCAGCAGGGACAGCTCTGGTCGACGAGATCCAATCTCTGTGGACGAAGCAAGCCATCGTCGTGGCGTTCTCCTCCCGGTGTTCTCTGCCCGAGAAGTCGGGAGGGAGGGGTGTAAGACCCAGGCTGGACCTGTCCCATGGGAAGGTTCAGCATTTTTTGGATCGTCTCCTACCTGTTGAACACTGTCAGGTGGGGGTCTGGTTCTCCTCCATAGACCTGTAGGATGCGTATGCGCATCCCCGATCTTCCATCCTAGGGCTTACCTACGCTTCCTTTGCAGGGTTAGCGTATGAGTACCAGAGGCTGCCGTTCGGTTTTCTCTGGCTCCCCGCATCTTCACCAAGTGCGTGGAGGCCGCACTGGGGCCTCTGCGTCATCCGGGGTTACGGAGTGTTCTGCCCTGATGACGTTCTGGTCCTTCGCGGTCAAGGTGGATCGTCAGGTCTCGTACCAGGCAGGTCTCTACCAGCCTGGGGTTGCTGTAGACTGGATGTAGAGTATTCCTCTTCCCAGTCAACGGTTGGAGGGCTATGGGCATCCATCTCGGAGCGTGTTGTCAACACGCTCGGGAGGTTCCGTCCTAGGACGGTTACGGCGCTGTCTCACGTCGCGTTTTCACCGACGCCTCCCTCGCTGGTGATGCGTCGGGCCAACGCAGTAGGGGGCAGCTGGCAAACCATGCTGCCCGATCTGCGCTACGTTCAATGTGTTGGTGTTGAAAGCGGTCCTTCTGGTCCACAAATGGTGTTGATCAGGACGGACGATACGACGTCAGTGTTGTGTATCGACAGACAGGGAGGAGTACGCTCCCCCTGTCTGCACCAGGCGGCGGGCGGCTGGCTATGGGCGTCCTCCATCTGCGCGGCCTAAGGGCTCCCCACATCCCCGGCAGGGAGAATGTGGGTGCAGGTGTACTGTCGCGGGGCGGCCCTCATCCTGACGGGTGAGGATTGCGTCTGGACATGGCCAGGCAGGTCTGGGACCGATGCCGTGCCGCCAGGGATTCTTCCCCATACATCTGTTAGGTCAGTTGTTGGGACGGGTACGTTGAGGGGTGCAGGTTCTTGATCCTGATGGTGTTACCATCTGGAATGCGCATGCTCCCTCCACTGTCGCGCTTACGGCGTTAAGCCGGTGCAACGCTCCTTGGCTCCGACTTGGGATCTTCAATTGGTCCTCGGCCGGTTGTCCTTGGCCCCGTTTGAGCCGCTCGAGCGGGCGCCGTTGGGACAGCTGTCCTTCAGGACCGCGTTCCTTCTGGCTGTCACTTCCGCTAAACGCGTAGGTGAGCTCTGTGCTCTCTCGGTACGTCCAGAGTGCCTGTCTTTTCGGACCGATTGCGGTGTCACTCTGCGACCTAATCCTGCTTTCGTGCCTGAGAATATCCGGGGTTCCTTCCGCTCCCGGGATATTGTGGTTCAGGCGTTTCGTCCTCCTCCTCACACTGGTGAGTTAGATGCGGGCCTTCACCTGTCATGTCCAGTCCGTGCTTGGGGATTTACCTCAGCCGTACTCAGGATTTCAGGGTTACCGACCAGCTTTTTGTCTGTTACGGTGGGGCTCGTGCTGGTAAGGCACTGTCGGAGCAGCGCCTGTCCCATTGGTTGTGCGAGGGTGTTACCCTCTGCTACACGCTGGCTGGGCAGGATCCCCCTGGGGGCGTCAGGGCGCACTCCACTCGTGGGGTGGCTGCCTCTGCCGCTCTCCTGGGTGGGGCCTCGGTGGAGGACATCTGTGCTGCAGCTTCATGGTCCTCCCCGGGCTCCTTTGTAAGGTTTTACCTCATGGACATGACCGGGGGTTCTGTCTCCCAGGCGGTTCTGGGGTCTGTGGCCTTTCCTGCTTCCCGTCCTTTGGTCGGGTAGCGGGAGTGTATGGGTATGGGCCGCAGTGTGTTGAGTCACACGTGGTTCCGCCTGTACGGTGTGTTCAAGGGGTTCTGGCTCCCTCTTGTTCGCATTCAGGTGGAGTTGACTGCGCCCCCCCTTCGTTAGGAAGGATGGGGTGACAGGGCTCCCCGCACCCCTTGATGTGGGCTTACGGGTCCTCAGGGGGTACATCTGTCGGGTCTCGCACCCGCTCTTCCCCATTATCTCGTAAGGCTCAGAGCGGGAGCGATGCCATACGAAATATAACGATAGGTTATGTAGATAACCTAGTTATATTAGTATAGGCTAAGCTCCCGCTCTGCGCGCCCTGAGTTCCCTCTTGAGGGATCTTTTCCTGGGACGGGTTTTTGGCGAGGAAGGGTGTGTCATGACCAGAGTCATGATTATATGGGTGGTGCCACCATAAGGGGCGGGGCCCCATACAGGTGGGGTGCATGTGTTTTTGTTCGTGGGAGATACATTAGGTATCACAGGCGATATAGAGTATCTCGTAAGGCTCAGAGCGGGAGCTTAGCCTATACTAATATAACTAGGTTATCTACATAACCTATCGTTTCCAGTGCTTGATGCTGAGGAATGTCTGACCATGTATCTACATGAGTCCTTACGAAGTTCCGTATCTGTAGATAGCGAAAAAAAATTGTTGATGGTAAATCATGTTTGACCCTCAGTTGCTCGAATGATAAAAACTGGCCCCCTTGGTACAAGTCCTTCAAGCACCCTATACCCTTCACCTTCCACTGTGCAAACCCTTGATCCATAGTGGATGGCTTAAAGGCACGATTGGAGTGTCTGTATACATATTTGGAGCTTTCAAGTATGTTTTAATCTGTTTGTGATTGATTGATTGATTGATTGATTGATTGATTGATTGAACATTTTAACAGATTGCAGAATGGGTACAGTACAATACAGCTCAATACACACACAATTGTTAAGGTTGCAGACCAGAGAAATACTTTCGTCTTGTTTACATCAGGGTCCCCCATTTTCAATTCATAATGACATGTATGACATACAAAACATACAGATATAAAAATCTAATCTAATCTAATCATGACATTTATTACATACATGACATACAGATATACAGTACTGTTAAATTTGTGACATACAAGATACAGTATGCAAATATACAGTACTGTTAAACAGAGATCCTAACAGTAAATATATACATACGAGGGGGAGGGGAATGTACATTAGGAGGGTGTGGGAGGGAGGGTGTCCGGACATTTACGGGGGCCAGTTTCGAATTGCAGCCTCCCGTAGGTGCTCTTTGAGAGCGGTTTTGAAGGTGGGTAGGGATTCACATTTTTTTTTTTTTTTTTTACAGCTGTCTAATGTCTATGCCAGACCTTTCACCTCATGCTGATGCAGTAGAGAAGCCTTGCCTGAAGGCATGTCTCCCTCCGGCCTGGGGAGAGCTTCCCCTTTGGCTCATTTGTTTGGCTTCCCAATGTTGGAGAACCAAGTTTGAATCCAGATGTGGTAACAACGGTCTCTGATTGAAACACACACCTTGATGTCAGTGCCTCAGAGCACCTACCGTAGCGACCTTTCAATTGCAAATTGCTTCAAGGACAGCACTCACCCCAGTCCTTAACCAGCTATACGTTTGCTTTTTTAATTGCAAATCGCTGGTGGTCATTGGTACAAACAACACCCAGTTGTAGAATTAACAAAATGGTGGAAGAGAGCAGCATTCATCTTTCTACATTGAAATAGGTGTTTGGAACTGGAGACTATTGTACACTGGGGACATGTCCTTGATGGGTTTTTCTGTGGGGGGAAGTCAAAGGGGGGTGACTATAGCAGACAACCCTGCCTAAGGCTTAGCAACCTTTACAGTATATCTCCCTTGGCTAGATGGATTCCCTTTGACTGACAGATAGATGTTTGGCTTCCCATGCAGAAAGATCCATATTTCCATCACCAACAATGTGATGTGTGAGGAGAATTGACTACAGAAGTATCTGTAGTAGTAGACCAGGAAACACGTTTTGCAAGTATTTGTTAGAGTTTGGGACATATCCTACACAGCGAGCTGTCACTTATGTCTGTTTCCACATAATATTGTAGTCAGTTGAATGTTGTTTTTATTTGCTTAAACATCAGTGACAGTTTCCCCATTTCTAGAGAGTAATGTTAGAAGCTATGGCAATACCAAAGCTATACTCTTAGCAGGATGTCATGCTGTTATACATAGCCCCAACAGTTGTCTCAGCTGATGCTGATAGCATTGTCTCATATAATTAACTGGTGCCTAAGAACCACTGTCTGAATGCTGCCTGCCTGTCAAGCAGTTTCCTAATTTTTTATTCCGTGTCATTCTTCATCCACATACAGTATTATGCAAGCTAACGGCCTACAGGTTTGAAATGTTGCTGCTTTTTCTCTCTTTCCATGGCACATAATCACAACGTCACATCCTGTATCTGATTTTGGGATTGGAGACCTACAGGTATTACCCTCTTCAGTTCCTCCAACATCCTGTCTAATAAAAATCATCATAACATGTTTCATCTGCAAATTAAAACAATTCTATTGGGCTAATAGTGGGATATGTTAAGTGAACAGCTATTACAATTATAATTCAGATTACCCTCTTTAATGAGTCATTTTAACAAGCACTGTGTTGTTGTGCAACTGGTGAAGAGGAGGCTTTAGTCACAGCTTACAGGAAGCCAAAATCTCAGCTCTTCTTCTGCTCTGTCCAGGCTTATTGATGTGTTGGAAACCTGGCTAATAATTATAATAAAAATAATAATATTAGAAAAGCTATTTGTCGGTGGGCAGGTGGCGTAGCGGAGATTGCGCTCGTCACCAATGCAAGGCATAACGATTAAATTGGGACGGGGAGAAAAACAGAGAAAAATCGGAGAAAGAGAAAAAAATTTAAATAAAAAAAAGCTATTTGTATAGCACATTTCTAAACAAATGTATAAAGTGCTTCATATAGTCAAGGAACAAAAGGATAACAATTAAAAAGTAATCACAAGATACATAAATAAGATAGATAAACACAAAGAAAATAATAATAACAAATTATTAAAATCCAATCATGGTGATAGAAAAGTGTTCTTATACAAGTTTACCACATTCATGGCCATTTGGATCCGTCTAAAATCACTGTAGATGGCCAGCATTTCTAAACAGACTTGCATAGTCTGTGGGGCTGTTTGTAGTAGGGATGTGCATCTCCTCACTGAGGCCGATGCGATGCGCATCTCGATACGGTGCCAACAATACGATACATTAACGATACATTTGAAGCACCGGGCGATGCGATACGATTCACCCCCTGTTGAGATACGATACGATTCGATACGATTTGATTCAACATAATGCGATTCGGGGCGATACAATGCGATTCAACACGATGCAAAATAATGATAAAATGTTATGGTATGACAGAGGATTTGGTTGTATTCCTTATATGCAGCTTATATTATTATTAAAAATAAAAGAATCTACTGTAAGACAATTTATATAAAAACTCTTGGGTGCCTAAGAAGACTTTTGCATAAACTGTCTTTTCTATCCACTTTAGCTAAAAACACACGAGAGAGAGAGAGAGAGAGAGAGAGAGAGAGAGAGAGAGAGAGCCCCTCCCTGTCTGAGTTGCCGTCGACAGTTGATGATGTCACACACACTAGGTCACTAGGATGCGTCTATACTTTCCGACCGTAGCCGCATTATGTCAACAACACGGAGCCAGGCTGGATGGATGCATGAAGCGATATAATTAAGAAACGAATAACCAATAAATGTGAAGTTATCTTTGAACCCCTGTTGTCAAGCGTCTTCAATATACCCCCCCCCCCTCACTAATGGTACTGGTGTTGCAGAGTCACGTTAGTTAGTTAGTTAGACACTAGTTTAGCGTTAGCTGAACGGCTAACTGGCGTTAGCCAGAGGCTACTAGCGTTAGCATGTTGATCAATTCTATTCATGTCTCCTCGACTTCCACTGTTTGTTGATAACTGTGACGCGGCTCTCGCCTTATGTAGTAGCGAAGCAATAGTATCTGCTGTGTGTGTGTGTGCAGTCACAGTGCACTGCTGACAAGTGGATGAGAGGAAATTATATGAATGCATCGGTTTTTGACCGATGCAAAGACGCTACAACAAGATGCATCGCGAGTTCAGCCTGACATTTTGCCGATGCGCACTTACTCGCATCGTGAACGTGTATGCCGGCGCACCGATGCAAATCGATGAATCGTCACATCACTAGTTTGTAGAGCTAAATCTATACTTTATAGTATTGCTATCTGTCCATTCTCATTGTCAATTGAGACCATAAACCGTCCCTTCAAAATGGCTTAAAGAATTTCTTTTTCATCAATACGTTCTCATTTTATAGCGTCTTGAATATAAGCGTTATAAGGGATTTCGGCTGGGATATTTCCTGGAACGCGAGATACAGGGCTAATAGCTACTACTAACGTTAAATCCAATGGCATTTCGGATATACAGAAGCTACAGTTAAAACTCAAACTGCATATGATCGGTATGATGGTCCACCACGGATGCATGAAAGGGGGGGGGGGGGGGCGGGGGACGTCGTTTCTGATGATTGATTACCAATAACCGCGTTAGCCATTAGTCTCATTCGTTGATCGGTGGATGGCTATCAAAACAAGCCCTGATCAGCATGTCATTTAAGTTCAAGTTCAAGTTCTTTAATAGTTGTCATACAGAAGTACAGAATACTTTCATACAAAATGCTTCTTACTGTTACGCTCCAGAGACTGTGCTAGACAAGATAGTATCAAATAACATAATAACATAATATAGCATGAATTTAGAAGAAGAAAAATGAGGTCACAGTGTTCGGTATAGACATATGTACAATGTTCTGAGTTACCATATAATATACAATACACAATACTATGCAGTGTACTAATGTACAGTACTATCTAGTGCAAAGCAGAAATGGGATGAGGTACAATTTTAGGTACAATTTACAGTAAGGTGTACGAGTTGTAGTGCAATCCTTCATCCATAAATATAAAGTGTGGGGAGTGGGTGCTACAGTGTGTTTGTTTAAAGTGGGTGTGTGCTATAAAGTGTGTGGAGTGGGTGCTACAGTGTGTTTGTTTAAAGTGAGTGTGTGCGTGTGGATGTGTGTGCTATGTGCGTTTGGTGGTTGTTGTTGTTGTGTAGTGTTCATTCATTGTTCGTTTAGCAGCCTGATGGCCTGGGGATAGAAGCTTCTTCTGAGTCTTTCTGTGCTCGCCTTGAGACTCCGGTATCGCTTGCCTGACCGCAGCAGTTCAAAGAGGCAGTTGTTCGGGTGACTGGAGTCTTTAATGATTCTCTTAGCCTTGCCCTTGCAACGCTTGTTGTAAATGTTCTGGAGGGTGGGGAGCCCCCCTCCAATTGTGCGTTCGGCTGAACGTGTCACTCTTTGTAGTCTGCTTCGGTCTTGTGCAGTGCTATTCCCAAACCAGGAGGTGATGTTGCCGGTCAAGATGCTCTCTATTGTACATGAGTAGAAGTTCTTAAGGATCTTCTGGCTGACTTGGAACTTCCTTAGGCGCCTGAGGAAGTAGAGGCGTTGTCGTGCCTTCTTCACAACACTGTCAATGTGTGTGGTCCATGTCAAGTCCTCGGATATGTAGGCTCCGAGGTACTTAAAGCTGTTGACTCTCTCAACCGGTGCCCCGTCGATGCTGAGGGGGCTGTAGTCCTTGACCCCCGACCTCCTGAAGTCCACAATCATCTCCTTTGTTTTGCTGACGTTCAGGGAGAGGCTGTTTTCCTGGCACCATCCCGCCAGGACCTTGACCTCTTCCAGGTAGGCCCTCTCGTCGTTGGCAGAGATCAGGCCCACCACCACTGTGTCGTCAGCAAATTTGATGATTGTATTGCTACTCCGCTGAGCCACACAGTCGTGTGTGTACAGGGAGTAGAGGAGGGGACTCAGAACACAGCCCTGGGGGGCCCCTATGTTGAGGGTGATGGATGAGGAGGTGCAGTTGCCTGCTCTCACCACCTGGGGTCTGCCAGTCAGGAAGTCCAAGACCCACTGGCAGAGGTCATAGCCCAAGCCCAGGTCCCTGAGCTTGGCTATGAGTATGGAGGGGACTATGGTATTGAATGCCGAGCTGTAGTCGATGAATAGCATTCTCACATAGTTCCCCTGTCTCTTGTCCAGGTGTGATGCTGCTGTGTGCAGCACATGGGCTATGGCGTCCTCCGTGGACCTGTTGGGGCGGTATGCAAATTGCAGGGGGTCCATGTTGATGGGGAGGGAGGAGCAGATGTAGCCCTTTACTAGCTTCTCAAAGCACTTCATGGCTATGGAGGTGAGAGCTACAGGGCGGTAGTCGTTGAGGCAAGCAGGCTTGGATTTTTTGGGTACAGGGATAATAGTGGACTTCTTCAGGCAGGTGGGGATGACAGCCTGTTCTAAGGACAGGTTAAATATGTCAGTGAATACTGGGGCCAGTTGGTCGGCACAGACTTTTAGGACGCGGCCGGGGATGCCGTCCGGACCTGCTGCCTTCCTGATATTCACTTTTTTAAAGGTCCGCCTCACCTCATGCTCTGTTACCCTGAACACTGCGCCTCCATCAGCAGCCGACCCCCCCCCCCCCATTGCCGTGGCTTGTGAGCTGGTGTTGTTATTACCAGCATCAAACCTCGCATAGAAGGTATTGAGGTCATTTGCTAAGGAGATGTCACTGTTCAGTTTGAGGGAGGCGCCTTTGTAGTCTGTCATCGTTTTGAGCCCCTGCCACATAGCTCTAGAGTCAGCTTGTTGATTTGATTTGATTTGAAGTCTTTATTTCGAACATGCAATGAATACAACAAACAATAACAAAAAAGAAAAACAACTCAATCTGCATGTTCGAAAAGGAGTAGGAAGAAGTAGTTCACAGTTGTTCAAACTGGAGTTCAATTTTATCCCTGTAGCGCCGTTTGGCCTCTGACACTGTCCTCCTTACGTTGTATCGCGCCACCTTGTGGTCATTCATGTTGCCTGCCACTAGGCCGTCGTTGTATGCTTTGGTGCGCTCTCTCAGAGCTTCACGGACGGATTTGTCTACCCAGGGTTTTTGATTTGGGTAAACTTTCATTTTGGTAGTGGGGATTGTTTCTTTCACCCTAGTACAAACATAGTCCAGCACTGTTTCCGTGTAGACATTAATGTTATCTGTGTCGCGGAACACATTCCAGTCTGTGTAGTGAAACACTGACCGGAGCGTCTCCTCTGACGTCAAATCCCATTTCTGCACCTCTCGCGAGACTACAGGAGTACTTTTAATTCTCTGTTTGTACTTTGGTGAAAGAAAGATGGACGCGTGATCTGATTTACCAAAGCCACTATCAGAATGAGCCTTGTAGCCACCTTTAAATTGCGTGTAACAGTGATCTAGGATGTTACCGCCTCTGGTGTTGCAAGTCACATGCTGATAGAAGTCAGGCAATACCTTTCTCAGATTGGCGCTATTGAAATCTCCCAGCACTAAAATGGCGGCGTTAACATTCGCCACTTGTATTCTATTTACCTCGTCGTGGAGTCTGGAGAGCGCAACCTTGTTGCTGGCTTGCGGTGGAATATACACTCCGATCAGGACGATCGCCGTTAACTCCCTCGGGAGGAAGAAAGGACGACACTTGATGAAAAAGATCTTACCGTGGGCCGGTTGGATCCCCCAGAGCATTTCTCAGTTATCGATCGCCATCTGGTAGATCGATATGTCCATTGGCTGATGATATATTCCTTTACTGCATAGTGAATTCGGCGTCGCAAAAGGTATTCCAAGCTACTATGCTGCACATCCAGAATCCAGCTAACTGGAAACTCCATTGAAAGTCAAAAAAAGAGTGCACCTTTCTGCCAAAGGGCACACTGCATTATCGAGACAGCGCCCCTAAGAGGATCTGGCCGGTAATGCACTTTTCAGAATTCGAAGAGGAGGGTAGATCTGCAGTGCAGCTCGGTGACATCGAGTAGGTTAATACAATGGAATAAAAGCCAAAACAACCTTGCCGGTCCTCAACCGTTGGATTCGAAACACGGATTTATACGTGGCCGGCCCCGAATGTGTTAAGAAGGACCTTTTTTAATGTTCCTAAACTGAAAGAAACAAGACTGAATAACATTCCTAACTTGGTTATCAAAACAAAGATCAGACTAAAAAATCTTCCAAATTTCTAGCTGCAGGTTTGACATGCCAAGTTTATCTGAATACGGATCAAGGAATTTCAGATTTATAAGCCTTTACCAGGAGAAAACTGGGACATCCTGCACATGATATCGGCAAGGCTATCTTTCGAGGGTTTGCATACCCAAATCGACTATGCGTCCTTCAAGAGAACAACATCATCCTCTTCAACGATCTAAAGGCGGTGAAAGAGTTTCTCGAGACACTGGAACTGTCGTAGTAAGTTTCACATTAACTTCGCATTCTGCCACCAAGAGTGGAGGTAAGACATTGTTAAATCCCCTCCTCGTGAAAATCGTGTAGTAGAAATATCCATCTACGAAAAGCTGGTGTGTGTTGATTGTTTCATTTTGATCCGTTTGAATCTGTTTTGTATACACCGCCCTGCAGTCACGTTTGCGCTCATACTTCCTGCAACAACGAGTGACGTCACACGGGCCGTACCATTTGAAAGGGGTTTACCCAACCCTAGTAGACTATAATACTGTCGCAACAAACTCAACTCTTTCTACGCTCGGTTTGGTGTAGACAGTGGGGCCGCTAGCTCAACGGCTAGTGACGTCACTGGCGCGCCGGCTGTTGTGGAGGGGGGGGGGGGGCAATCGCGGGGGGCGGGGACGCTCTCTCATTGACGGAACACAGTGTGAGAAGAGCATTTATGCAGGTGAACACCAGAAAAGCTGCTGGCCCGGATGGTATAACAGGACGCATACTTAAGTCCTGTGCCAACCAGCTAGCGCCCCTGTGTTCACCGCCATATTTAATCAATCCCTGGCGGAGTCAGTGGTCCCTGCCTGCTTCAAGATGTCTACCATCATCCCTGTACCGAAGAAACCCTCCCCAACATGTCTCAATGACTACAGACCGGTGGCACTCACTTCTGTGGCCATGAAATGTTTCGAGAGGCTGGTCAAGGATCACATTTGTGCCTCCCTCCCCAGTGATATGGACCCTCTGCAATTTGCATACAGGCCAAACAGGTCCACTGACGATGCGGTCTCCCAAGTACTGCACAGCACCCTCTCTCACCTTGACCGCCAGAAGGGGGGCTATGTGAGACTGTTGTTCATTGACTACAGCTCAGCGTTCAACACCATAGTCCCCACCAGACTGGTGGACAAGCTGATCGAGCTGGGTCTGAGCTCCGCTCTGAGCGCCTGGGTACTGGACTTTCTGAGTGAAAGACCCCAGGCGGTCAGGGTGGGGGGTCAGACCTCCAACACCATCACCCTGAGCATCGGGTCCCCCCAGGGCTGTGTTCTGAGCCCCCTGCTGTACTCACTTTACACACACGACTGTGTGGCCAAGTTCAGCTCCAACTCCATAGTGAAGTTTGCGGACGACACGGTGGTGGTGGGGCTGATCTCGGACAACGACGAGAAAGCCTACCGGGAGGAGGTTGAGGTACTGGAACGCTGGTGCCAGGACAACAGCCTGCTCCTGAACATTGGTAAAACCAAGGAGCTGATCGTGGATTTTAGGAGGAGACAGCAGGAGACACACACACCACTGAGGATAAACGGGGCTACCGTGGACAGGGTGAGCAGCTTCAAGTACCTGGGGGTCCACATCTCAGAGGACCTGACATGGACAACACACATAGACTCAGTCATTAAAAAGGCGAAGCAGCGCCTCTACCACCTGAGACAGTTAACACTTTGAGAGCCACGCCGGGTTTTCCTTTTTACCGGCTGAATGCCACCATCGGCGCCAATGTTAACGTTAATATCGCCTAATCTATGTTTTAAATTATGGCTATGTGTCTAATCTGCCCATCGCATTATCAAAGACTATTTTCCAGTCAGTGCTGTCAAGGCAGATTGTTTTTTTATCGCGTCGTTTCCGTTTCAGAGCATTTAGAAAAGCACCCGTTTTCAGATAAAAAACAGCCCATTGTGGAGCATTCTATGAAAATCGCCTTTTACTGGAATATTCCACAACGTTGATATTCGTCTGCCTTTTTATGAATCGTTTTCAAATAAACGCTAGATGATCAATATTATATGTGCACGCAAGCACATTCGAGCCGCGCACGGAAAATCGCCCCGTTGATTTCCTCGCAGACTTTTACAGTGAAACCGAAAGAAGACATTTCACAAAACAGCTTATAACTTCATCAAACTTACTCTGATTATCCTAACACTGATAACATAGAGTCCTTACCTGACATCAGATGGTATCCAACTGGTATATTCCAATTCCTGATCACCATTCGAAAAAATCGATACGTGTATGGATCCAACGCGATACAGTAGAACTCCATGATCCGCGGGGATCTGAGGATCCAGAATGAACTCTGGTAACCCCGGCTGGATCAGTGGACTGGAAAATGTGGAGTACCGGATTTTTTCCCCCATTCATTTTCATTGAGTCCATTCCAAAATCACTTATGTCATCTGGGAGACGACAGGGGGCGCTTTTTTCCACAATGATCGCCGGCGCCGCTCGGCTATACTCGGGTAGGCTCGGGTGATGCAATATGATTTCAGATCGCTAAAAAAAATAAATAATAATTCCAAGAAATCTCGTGAGTGGCTTTCAACCACCTATAAATAAACCGAGATATCTCGTGAGTGGCAGTGAAAGTGTTAAGGAAGTTCAGAGTATCTGGGAAGTACCTGGTATGGCAACAGCACGGCACAGGACAAGAAGGCCCTACAGAGAGTCGTGCGGTCAGCCGAGCGTACCACGGGTATTGCACTACCAACCCTGCATGTCCTATACAACGAGGTGCAAATCCAGAGCCTGCAGGATAATGAAAGACCCTCACCACCCCAACAACAGCCTGTTCATGCTGCTGCGGTCAGGCAAACGCCTGCGAGCACCAGTAACGAGGACAGAGAGACTTAGGCTCAGCTTCTTCCCACAGGCCATCAGAGCCTTGAACACTGAACTCTCCACGCACAAGCACACATGAGCACACACACAACACACACACTGTACACGCTCACACACTAGCAGCCACTTTAACATGAGCACACACACACTCATGCTGCATACGCTCACACTACGGACACTTTACAGAAGGAAAGATCACTTTAAGAATGTACAGATACCGATATGCCTACTTTGTTTACTTGTTATTGCACTATGTCGCTCTATTGGTTGGACTACATCGTTGCGGGCGAGACCCCCCGCATTTCACTGTATACCTGTATGCCGTGACAAATAAAACTCTTGTATCTTGTATCAACTCTCAACTCTACACAATGTAACATGGATGAAATCGAAGAACTATCTTTCATGATGGACATGGGGGGGAGGAGAGGTTAAAATAAATGAGGGAAGGAGCTCCGGGCACCACACCACACGCGTATCTCAGCGGGAGATGCTTCGGCGGGAGGGGGGAAGGGGGAGTAATGTTGTCTGTATCAGTTTTTTTTTTTTTTTTTTTTTTTTTTTACTTGGCTTGGTCGCCCTATTGCAGTTTTATTTTAGTGTTTTCAGTGTTCCTTATTTGTTTTGTACCCAGCACATCTATTCATTATCTTGCCGGTATTATGACCCAACCTAGATCAGCACAGCGGTCGGGAGGTGTACTTAGGTTTTGCAGCTGGAAATCTAGAGGGGTAGCCATTCTAATCCATAAATCTGTCAACTTTGTTTACTCCGATATTATCTCAGATCCTGGCGGGAGATATGTGATAGTTATAGGACGGCTGTATGACGTACCAGTAATTCTGGCTAATGTATACGGCCCAAATTGGGACAATGAGAACTTTTTCCAAACACTGTTTGCCAGGATACCTGATATGTCAACACATTATCTGATTCAGGGTGGAGGCCACAATGTCTGGACTAATCCTAGATTAGATCGCTCATCACCCAGGAATAGTGTGCCTTCAAGGTCTGCCAAAACCATTCATGCTTTTATGAATGAATTCAAGGTCTCTGACCCCTGGCGATTTTTAAACCCACAAGGAAGACAATATTCTTTCTTTTCACATGTTCATCAAACTTATTATCGTATTGACTTTTTTCTGATTGATAATCGACTCATCCCATCACTACACTCCTGCTCTTATGAAGCGATCGTGTTGTCGGATCATGCTCCAGTACTTCTGGAGTTATGCTTCCAGGAATATGACAACTCGCCACCTCCCTGGTGCCTAAATTGCCGTTTATTGTCAAATGAGAATTTTGTTAATTTCATACACAACCAAATAGATTTTTTTATATATCAACCAATAAGACCCCTGAGATTTCAGCATCTTTACTGTGGGAGACATTGAATGCATATCTGAGGGGTGAGATCTCATATAGTGCCTATTAAAGGAAGGTTAGAAAAAGACAGATGAGTGACTTGACTAAGCAGATTAGTCAATTAGATAGCATACGCTACTCAACCATCCCCGGATATCTATAAAGAACGTCTCTCCCTCCAAGCTAAATTTGATGTCCTCTCCTCTGCTTATGTGGAGGATCTAATGATTAAATCCAGACAGACTTACTATGAGCATGGAGACAAGTCTAATAAATTACTGGCCCATAAGTTACGACAGGCCTCTGCCTCACATCAGATCCCTCAAATCCAGACACCTACTGGTTTAACTACGGATCTCAAGCTAATTAATGAAGAATTTAAAAACTTTTATTCCTCCTTATATACATCTGAACAAACCTCTGACCCTTCTGCCTATGATAATTTCTTTAATTCATTGGATATACCACAGATAAACCCGGAGGCTGCCACGGGGATGGAGGGACCTGTCACGATAGATGAGCTCAGAGAGGCCGCCTACTCTATGCAAACAGGGAAGTGTCCGGGGCTAGATGGTTACCCTATAGAGTTCTACAGGATTTTTTTTGATAAACTGGCACCCATTCTAATTGACATGTATGCAGATTCATTTAGGTCAGTTAAGTTACCCCATCCCTTACCCAAGCCTCGATTTCTCTGTTGCTAAAAAAAGATAAAGACCCCCTATCCTGTGGAAGTTATTGTCCTGTCAGTCAGTTGACGGTAGATTTAAAGCTTCTATCAAAACTATGCGCTTAGAACCTGTCCTTCCCACTATCATCTCTCCAGACCAAACAGGTTTTATCCAGAATAGATATTCATTTTCCAACATTAGGCGTCTCTTTAATGTTCTATATAGCCCTTCCTCCACAACTAGCCGGAGGCTGTCATCTCACTGGATGCGGCCAAAGCTTTTGACCATGTGGAGTGGGGCTATCTTTTCAATACGTTGAAAAAGTTTGGACTGGGGGATAACTTTGTAGCCTGGGTGAAATTACTTTACACCTCTCCCACTGCCTCAGTAAGGACTAACAACACACGTTCAGCACAGTTCCATCTACACCGCTCCACGAGACAGGGTTACAATTTGAGTCCACTCCTGTTCGATGTCGCCATTGAACCGTTGGCCATCGCACTTCGATCAGACCTGCAGTGGTCACCAACCTTTTTAAGCCCAAGATCACTTTTTTTTTTTTGTGAAGGCAAGATCTACCTATTGAAGCGTTGAGAGAAAAAGACAGCCAATATTGTACTTTAAACTAAATTACTTTTATTTGCCTGTATTCTAATTACATGCAATGCTTTGGTCCAACATTAAAACGTCAAAGTAGAACTGTAATATGTACTTTCTCAGTCAGTGCTAAGTGCAGTCATCTTATGCAGCATCACTTTTCACATCAAAACAAAAGTAGAACTGTAATGTGGACTTTCTCATATTATTAACATTGACAAACATATTTACAATTAGCATTTTATAAAGTAGAACTGTAATGTGGACTTTCTCAGTCAGTGCTAAGTGCAGTCATCTTATGCAGCATCACTTTTCACATCAAAACAAAAGTAGAACTGTAATGTGGACTCTCTCATATTATTAACATTGACAAACATATTTACAATTAGCATTTTATAAAGTAGAACTGTAATGTGGACTTTCTCAGTCAGTGCTAAGTGCAGTCATCTTATGCAGCATCACTTTTCACATCAAAACAAAAGTAGAACTGTAATGTGGACTCTCTCATATTATTAACATTGACAAACATATTTACAATTAGCATTTTATAAAGTAGAACTGTAATGTGTACTTTCTCAGTCAGTCCTAAGTGCAGTCATCTTATGCAGCATCACTTTTCACATCAAAACAAAAGTAGAACTGTAATGTGGACTCTCATATTATTAACATCATAAAATGCTAATTGTAAATATGTTTGTCGAAGTAGAACTGTAATATGTACTTTCTTAAAAAAAAAAAAAAAAAAATTCAGGGAATGATCTACAGGGAAAGTCTCAAAGATCGACCAGTCGCGATCGACGGGTTGGTGACCACTGTATAAAAGGTATAATCAGAGGGGGTGTTGAACAGAGGACCTCCCTGTATGCAGATTACCTGCTTCTATACGTTTCTGACATCTCCACATCTATTCCAGCTGCACTTGACATATTCACCCGATTTGGCCATATTTAAAAAAAATAATTAGACAAAAGCGAACTTCTTCCATTGAATGCAGAAGCTCGAAGTTATCCACTGCATAACTTTCCATTGAAAATGTCCCCCCATGGCTTCAAATATCTCGGTATCCAAATTAGGGATACATTTGGGGACCTATTCAAATTGAATTTTGGCTCTCTACTGACTCGATTTCAGGAAGATTTTGATCGTTGGTCATTATTACCTCTCTCTCTTGCTGCACGTATCAATTGCGTTAAGATGAACTCTCTCCCAAGGTTCTCTTATCTTGTCCAGTGTCTGCCTATCTTTCTTCCCCACTCATTCTTTCAAAAAAATTTACAGCCTAGTGTCCAAATTCATTTGGAATAACAAAGTTCCCAGAATTAGTAAAGCTCTATTACAAAGGCCTAGACCTCTGGGTGGCATGGCTTTACCTAACTTCAGAGCCTACTATTGGGCAGCCAATCTCAGAATCATACAGCAATGGCTACAGTCAGACAAACCTCTGGTGTGCCCTATGTGGGTTGACATCGAAGCCTCATCCGTCAAACCTGCCTCACTAACCGGTCTTATACATGCCCCCAGTAGGGTGCCCACCTGTCCCGTGTTTCGCGGGACAGTCCCGATATTGGGACGTTTGTCCCGCGTCCCGCTACAACAAAACAATGTCCTGCAAGATTAAAAAAATAAAAAAATGTATTATTATTATTATTATTATTATTATTATTATTATTATTATTATTATTATTATTATATTTTTTTTTTATTATTATTCAAAGATTATTATTTAATTCTTTTTTTAAATGTTGTTAATTTAATGCCTCGTTCCAATAACCTCTTATATTTAAAATAAAAAAATCGGGCGACGTCAAACCAATGCGCAGCCGAGCGGAGCAGCTGGACTCAAGTCTCGCGAGTCGCGCTGCCTGTCACTTGTCAGACAGTCCGAGGCAGCGCAGCTGCAGTGTGTGTGACGTCAGTCATACCTGATGTTTCTGCAGAATAGCCTAAAGCTTTTTTACGACGCAGTGCTTGAAGTTGAGGGGGATGACACAACTGTCTGTGAGCTTGGCCAGTCTAAGACTGAAACTTGAACAACGATCAAAGGACCGTTATTTTGGATTCGAGACCAGTGCTCTCATGCAGAGGTTTCCTACCGGCCGCACAGGCTGCTGCGATCGAACAGGACTTTTTAATTTTCTATCAGAGAGCGCTCGCTTACCTAGACAAATGGTTTTATTTCTCTGATCAGAATGACCTGAAACAGGTGTCATGCTTGGCTCTCAAGAAGAGAGCATTCAGCTTCGCGAAGCAGCTGAAGCTCTTAATATCAGCAGAAAACTGGACTCTGCATTGTTTAAAAAATGTTGTGGGTTCACCAGACACATATTGCGGAGACTGTGCTGTCATATAGGGTTTGTGGAGACTTTGGGTCTCACCCTTTTTGTTATATGAGCAACTGAGTGATCCGCTATTCACAATAAAAACATTGTTATATTGTGAAGATCAACCATCGCATTCCTCTCTTCTACACTTCACTGCTAATAATGCTCAGGAAAAGATGGCTGAAAAGACTTAGCTCCTGCTCTTTCTATTAATGGAGTGATTTTATCAGCTTGGATACCAAGATTGATGGTTACCTGCTTAATGATGAAAGTGTGATTAAATAAAGATGTTGGTGACATGTTGGCTGAGAAGGTGATTGGTGAAGCATCTATGATACAGTTTAATAAGATTAATAACAAAATGTGCTATATATAGCCTACCGTCTGCGTTGAATATGAACTAAAGGCATTTAAATAATAAATAAATTTCTTTAATTTTAATTAGCAATAAAACAAATATTTAAATATTATTATTTTTTGTTTTTTTCCTCACCTACGTGTCCCGCAAAAGCAGTGCTGCTGTCCTGCGACTGAACCATTTTGACCTGGTCACCCTAGCCCCCAGTGGTTTTCCAATGGCCCCCTACTTCAAAAATATTATCGTTAAAACTACTTTACAGAATTTGGAATCAATTCAGACGCCACTTTGGGTTCAAAACTCAATCCCACTTGGCCCCGATAGCAGCTAACCCTTTATTTCACCCCTCACTGATGGATGGAGCATTCTCCTTATGGGCCTCACTCGGTATTAACACACTAGGTCAGGGTTTCCCAAACTTTTCAGGCCGCGACCCAAAAATAACGGGGTCAGAGAGCCGCGACCCCCACTATTATAGGAGGTAAAACAAATAATAATAATCTTTTTATTTATTTTTTAATAAATGGAAATGTATGGTTGAAACATGCACACGTTCAAACGCACACACACTAATAAGCATTGGAGGCTTTTAACCAGGGCCGGACTGGGGAAATCATTCAGGCCAGGAAATATAGTGCAAAATATAGCCCCAGTCAGGCCACTTTTTAAGCAGGGGGTCCCCCACCAGGACATTTCTTGTTACAAAGACTTCATTTCCTGCATTCTGGTGCAGGCATTTTTTTATTTGTACCCTTTAAATGCCAGTGTTTGTGATGGCATCACAAATTATTGTTAAAAAACAGGCTAGCTTATGTATGATTAGCAACAACACTGATTTTGATGGATTTTCAGTTTTTTTGTAATGTCAGATTGAAAATAATACAATATTTTATTCAACTTCAGCCCTGATCATAACACCACATATACATTTTATAATTCTAACCCTTTAAATGCCAGTGTGTGTGATGGCATATATTTGCAATATATCAAATGCAAAGTAGATTTTTCTGGGGGGGATTATTACAGGCTAGCATGTGTCAATGATTAGCAACAACAGTTTTTTGTAAGGGTCCCGCCTCCACCAATCACATGCGGCTCCTTTTGTGTGTGTGTGTGTGAGAGCAAGAGAGAGAGAGAGAGAGATAGTTCTCCAACTTGTGTGAGTTGCAGTGATCTCCTGGTTGTTCCCCACCTAGGTTATCTAACTATTGCGCTGCTGCAACTAGAAACACTGTCCTGGCCTGCTTCTAAATTCAGTGGACTGACTGCAAAAAAAAACACTAAAAAAAAAAAAGTTTTTTTCTTTTTTTTAGATTTTTTTTTTAGAATCATCTGGCGACCCCTCCGCGGCGGCTCGCGACCCTCCTGTGGGTCGCGACACCGACTTTGGGAACCCCTGCACTAGGTGACCTGTATATAGATAATTGATCTCATTCCTGAACATTTTTCAAAGAGTTATTCTGGAAGACTTATCTTGGAACCACTGAGACAGAATCAATGACAAGTTCACTCTGAGTCCTGAACGTGCTGGTAATATGTCTTAAGTGGCCGAAACGATCGCACAAATGATATGATCTGATATCTGCTTGGAGAATGGCATTCTGTCTTAAACTCGAAACACGCGTTCCCGTTCAGGTCATTTGCATACAAAACAACGCCTCCAGAGCTCCTTATAAGGCAACTAGTGACGCAGCTGTGTGAAAATGGAATGGCGGAAGTGCGAGTCTTGCGAGCCATCAAAACTAGATTAGATTAATGTTTGGCATAATATACAGCTCGTGGTACACCTGCCGCAGCGCGCACACACACACGCGCCCAGTACTGTATATGAATGAATGAATGAAATATTATATATATAGCCTACGGCGGGCGTAATGAATGAACGCAGTATGGCTTATTATTCCATAATTAAGCCTATACTGTTCATTCATAGGCGCACACAAGACTTGTTATGGAATATTAATGCAGTCTATTTCCACCAATTAGCTTTAGTTCTTATTTATTTATCCACTGTCATTTCAGTGTTGGTGTATAGGCTATATAGTGTATTTCAATATAAGTTTACTTGATTAATGATATATTCAAAGGAATGCAGGTTTATAGCTATATCAATCCCCTCCAATGTACAGTAAATTACCAAGTATGGTTTTGTCAATATTCCAATGTACAGTTTTGCTTGTACAGTGCAAGTCTATTCCCCACCCACCCCATCCTACCCAACCTCCTCCAACAGTTTCTACGTCAAATGTACTCTCTTTTCTGGACTCTTTTTGTATCACAAACAGTACTGTATTTGCAAATCTGGTATGTCATAAATGTATAGATGTAACAGTACTGTCTATCTGTGTCGTGTGTGTCATATATGTTATGATGAATTGAAAATGGGGGACCCTGATGTAAACAAGACGAAAGTCTTTCTCTGGTCTGCATCCCCTTAACAATTGTATGTAATTGAGCTGTACTGTACTGTACCCATTCTGCAATCTGTTAATACAGTTTTCAATCAATCAATCAATCAATCAAACAAAGGTCTGTCCCATTGTATACCAATCAATGGGATACATTGCATGTTGACCTGCATTCTTTCAAATGTATATAATTAATCATTAAAACAGATGTGTAACAAATAAGAAATACAAATTCCACAGAAGGCATTAAATAATTATTATTGCATAATTGTGTTTGAATATCTGAGTAATTAAAGTAATTATGCATTTGTCCAAAATAGCTGGTTCAGATATGGTTAAGCAGCTGCCCTGTGATCAGATGAATCCATATTATTTATTTTTCCGACATCAAATGCGTAATTTCTTATCGTACAAATATTGTCATAAAATTTGGGGACTCCCGCTCCCAGCCCTAATATGTATTTTTTTTTTTTAAACTTCATTTTTTAGCGTTTATCGCTTTTTCTGGTCAAGCATGACCGACAGAAACAGGTTGAATGGGATATAGATCAGGGGAAGACACTCTGAGAAAATACGGCGAGTCCGGGAGTCGAACTCGTGTACGCCAGATCCGTGACGCGCACGGTTGTCCCCGACGCCGAAATAGTGCCGAGATACGCGGTGAGCTACTGGAGCTCCCCCCTAATATGTCTTAAATGCAGGGCCGCCTCAGGGGGTGTGCGAGCAGTGCGGTCGCACAGGGCCTCGCGGGAAGGGGGGCCCCGCAAAAAATAAAATAAAAAAAAAGATCTTTTTTTTTTTTTTTTTTGCAAGGCCCCCCTTCCCGCGAGGCCCTTTTTCATCACAGACCTAAAATCTAGTTTTGCTTATATGCTTATATATTTCACATTAGACACGTTTGTAGAATGTGTCTGACTTGTTCCTGGGTCTGCAGTGACATACTCACTATTGGAGCTCTGGGGCTCTGCAGCAGACATACTATTGGTTTCAACGAAGGGAGTGGTTACTTACATCATGTGTAGTACGCCGGCGTGAGTCAGCTGCGTTTGACTATTTTGCGCGTGCAGCTTTTGACTATTATGCTTAGTTATGCCAGCCAAGACGAAGAGGTCGGTCATTATCAGTCGGTCGGTCACCAAGGAACGTTGACGAAAGGCCTCTCGCTGGCGGGACAAATGGCCGGAGCCTTGTCATGATGCAGTCGGGATATAGCCATGATGATGTCGGCTAGTAGCTAGCTTAGCTAAAGGCTAACTAGCGTTAGCTAACCTAGAGGCAGCGCATGCAGCCAAGATGAAGAGGATGGTCGTTTGGCAGATGAACTTCGTCAACTCCACGCGGTTGTCTCCATCCTCTTGGACGTTTGGTGAGTTTTTAACCTATTCTATTAACTCTATTCTATTCCCGCCATGGACATCTCTCTCTCTCTCTCTCTCTCTCTCTCTCTGGAGCTAAACTGGCCGACTAGCTGTTGTAGTACTACTAGTAGCTAACGGTGTGTGGCCTGGTGTCAGCACCTGTATGTAGCCGCATAGCTTGCTTCTGCGTTAGCTAATGGTTAGCGATAGCCTGGTTGAGCTAACTGTTAGCCAGTTAGCTGTTTAGCTACGACGTTAGCTGCCGGCTGCGCTCGGCTGGGAACGTTCGTTTGATGCTATCAGTTAGCCTTGAGTTAGCTGTTAGCTTGTGCTACGACCATTGACATTAGCCGTGAGAATAGCAGGGGGTTCTGGCACTCTGACTACGACATCATCTTTGACAGAAGATGTAGTCGGGCCTGCACCATGACAAGGCTCTGGCCATAGCTTATTTTTGTCCCGACAGCGAGAGGCCTTTCGTCAACGTGGAGACCTGTGTTGCGGCCTTTCGCCCTGCGTTCCTTGGTGCAGGTAAGATTAATGAAAATGTCATGACATTACCCCACTCTTCCTTCCTTCCCCTCCCGAATGTTTTGTTAATAACGATGTTTTTTTCCAGGCAAAACATGTTACTTCACAACATTTGGAGATACGACATGTGCTGTGTGTGAATTCATTGTCTTGGTCGTTTGTGTAGCTTGGGTAGCGTTGGGCCGTTGGCCAAAGCTGTGTGTGGCCTGGTGTCAGTAGCCTACCTGGCTAGCCTTTAGCTGTCGGCCATTGGCTCCTTGCTGCTTTGTTTTCTCTGGTATAGACCCTCTTCTCTTTGGATTTAAGTGTTGATCTTTGTCCTTTTGGATCTATGTATATTCGCGTTTAAATCTCGCACAGGGCCTCGCATTTCTCCCAGGCGGCCCTGCTTAAATGGGCAGAAATCTGCTTAAGAGGAAATTTTTTTGTCGTAAATTCGTTCGAGAATGAGACCCAATGTTTTTGCCTCTTTTCAGCAATTATCAGAGAAATATTCAATCCATTTCAGGACATTTATTTCGGTATCTACAAATTCGTAGCTATGTCTGTAGCATTAACCCTATATTTCCCAACCTTCCAGAGGTAACACCCATCGACTCCTTTTTAACCCCGATGTCTTCCACCAAGGGCATGATATCGACTATGTATAATCTCATTATCTCCTTATGTCCCACCCCAATACACAATATTAAAAGTAAATGGGAGGAGGATTTAGAGGAGATCTCAGATGACATTTGGGTTGACATTCTACGTCTTGTTCATTCTTCTTCTATTTGTGCAAGACACGGGCTGATACAATGCAAAATTGTTCATCGAGTACACCTGACGAAAGTCAGATTAGCCTAAATGTATGAGGATATTGACCCTATATGTGATATATGTCATTCGGCCTGAGCCACATATACTCACATGTTTTGGACATGCCCCTCCTTGCACAGGTATTGGACAAATATTTTTGAAACCATCTCGGGAAGTATTGAGACAAATCTTGAACCAAATGTATTGACAGCGCTTTTTGGATACTCTCCACCTATGTTATCACTTTCAAAGCACAAAGCACACGTTGTGGCATTTACCACTCTGCTGGCCAGGCGGCTGATTCTGTTTAAATGGAAGTCCGCTGCTCCCCCCACTCACCTTCACTGGATCAGAGACATACTATACTTTATCAAACTAGAAAAGATAAGATGTACTCTGGCGAATTCTCAGGGCCTTCAAGGTATTCAGAGAAGGCCCTGTGAGCCTCAGAAGAAAGAAAATATGAATTTTAAAAATTACTTTTTTTCTTTTAATTTTTTTATTTTTTTTAATCAAATGTATTAAAATAGTTTGTGTCGCTAATCTGTTAAAACCTCACTGTTTCACTCGCCATAGTTGTTTTCGACCCATTCACTGCGCATTAGAGCGTTTTTGTACAGGAGAAAATAACAGCCAATCGGAGATTTCTTTTCACAAGTCTCTGGGCAGACTTTCCTCCATCGGGTATTCTAGCTCGACCTGCCCAATAAACCTTAACAGGAGCCCAGGTGTGGAGTGACAGTTTGATCAGCCAATCACATTTGGAGCTGTAGTCAATGGGCGTAGTCTTTTAGATGCCAAAGTATTCTAGAGTCTGGCTGCGTCGGCCAATCAGAGCGCAAAACGGCAAACGCGGAACTTGCTACCTTAGTTAACTATCAAGCAAGACAACACGAGACAAACTGAAACATGGCAGCAGCAAATGATACCGTCGATGTTGTTGCGGATTTATTAATAGTTCCCTTTTCAAGAAGAACATTCAATGAAAAGATGGACATTATCAAAAAAGGCCGCCCAACCCCAGAAGGACTGGAAATCAGCCAGGCATCAAAGGCTGGTTACGAGCGACATTTCCAGGCTAGTAATTGGGAACGGTACCCCTGGATGACTGGCTCGGTTTCACGGAAGAAGCTTTTCTGCTGGGAATGTTTGTTGTTTGGGACCGACAAGGGTGCGTGGAACTTTAGAGGCTTCGATAACCTTACCTGTTTAACAAAGTCTGCACAAAAGCATGAAGGCTCGGCAAGTCACCTTAAGGCAACAATTAGTCTGAAAACATTTGGAGACGCAAGGATTGATTTACAGCTGGATGAACAGAGACGGAGAGAAACAACGATGCACAACGAAAAGGTCAAAAAAAATCGGGATATTTTAAAACGGCTCATACACTGCGTGGTTTTCCTAGGGAAACAGGAGATGGCTTTCAGGGGCCATGATGAGAGTGGAACATCTTTGAACCGGGGGAATTACCTGGAGCTTTTGTCATTTTTAGCAGAATATGATCCAGCTTTGCACTACCATCTGACCACTTCCAAGGTATTTATTGGAACCTCAAGTCAAATACAGAACGATTTGATAAGTGCTGTTGCTGATGTGATGAATGACGAAATTAAAGAAGAAATAAGGAACGCGTCATGTGTAGCTCTAAATAATAATAATTTAGGACCTGCTCCGAGGTCATCAATTGGCACATGCATGCATGCAATTCGTATCTGCGATTAACCCATCCCGTCGTCCTTCCCCCCCAAGGGCAGCCGGGAGCAGACAGGCGTCAACGTGAGCCGCGCCAGGGGACCAATCCAAGTGCTCCTGTCCGTCTTCGTCAAGGACGCCACAGCGTTAGCGATCTTGTTGTTGTGCATGTTTTTCCATTGGGTTTATCTTATCGGGGGGGAAACCCTTGCGAGCACGGGGAGAACATGCAAACTCCACACAGAAAGGCCTGGGAGATACCCCACCTGGGTAACTGGCATCATGGAAACCTGGTCCCCAAGCGGGAATCGAACCCTGGACCTTCTTGCTGTGAGGCGACAGTGTTAACCACTACACCACCGTGCCGCTCTAATGCTGGATGAAACGTCCGATGTGAGCAATGCTGCACAGCTGTCAATTGTTCTTCGTTATGTAACAGACGGTGGCGTAAAAGAGAGGTTCATTAAATATGTGGATGTGTCGGGGGGCAAAACAGCAGAAGAGGTTGCAACCCTGGCTCTTAATTTCTTGGAGGAATATGCATGCACAGATAAACTTGTAGCGCAGTGTTACGATGGTGCACCTGTTATGGCCTCGGGACTAAACGGTGTCCAAGCCAAAGTGAAGGAAAGGGTCCCCGATGCGCTTTTCATACACTGTTATGCACATGTCCTTAATTTAGTTTTATCTCAAGGTGTAAAAAAAATTCAAGAATGCAAAATCTTCCTCTCACACCTGTCTTCCATGGCCGCGTTCTTTACTAAATCGCCCAAACGTACGCAAGTGCTTGACCAGATGTGTCAAAGGCGACTGCCACGAGTTGCACCAACTAGGTGGAATTTCACATCAAGATTGGTTTGCACTGTATTTGAACAGAAAGATGCTCTTAAGGACGTGTTCCAGTACATAGTTGACCACCACGAGGAATTTGACGATACTGCTACAGGCGGTGCTGATGCTCATATATCATACTTGAGCACCTTTGAATTTAGCTTTTTAATTTCAACATTTTACGAAATGTTTTCCCATGCAGATGTTCTTTTTGACATTTTGCAGAGCAAGTCATTTGACATGCAGTTTTGTTTGGCTCGGGTGGACGAGTTTTGCATTCGCATTGAGGAGCAGAGGCCACGTTTTGAGCAACTCTATGACGAGACAGTGAACACCACCGGTGTGCCACCTGGGCGCAGAGCGTGCGGAGATCCACGTACATACTACAAGAAGGTGCATGATGGCATTATTGACAATATTCTAAATCAAATGACAACTCGTTTTAAAGATCACGAAAAGCTTTCATTCCTTTCCCTTCTGGATCCCACGCAGTTCACCATCTATAAGAAAACGTTCCCTGAAACTGCTTTCACAAGCCTGACTGACAGCTACGGGCCGCGTTTTGACTTGCCACGGCTGAAAACCGAACTTGGTGTCATGTATTCTATGGCAGATTTTCAGGGAAAGGACCCATCTGACCTTCTTCTATTTCTTCAACAAAAAAAACTCAGTGAAAGCATGAAGCAGCTATATAAACGGACGTGTTTAGTTGTAACTATCCCTGTCACCACCTCAACCGTGGAAAGGACATTTTCTGCCCTCAAGCGCATTAAAACATATGCGAGGAATACAACCGGACAAGCCCGACTCTGCATTATCCTCCATGTCAATTGAAAAAGAAATGCTCCTGGATCTGAAAAGGACTGATCAGCTGTATGACCGGGTCATTGAAAAGTTCACCCAAACGGACAGGAGGATGGATTTCGTCTTCAGGTGAACCACGTCAAAATGGTGAGTGAAACAAATTAATTTATATTGATTATATTGATCTGCCGCTGCGCATTTTATTTCCACACATATATGTCTGTCTTGAAATATTGGCTGGGCTGCTGTGCGTTTCATTTGGTAATTCTTGACTTGATCTTTCTTTGCATACCGTAACTTCCCTCTAAGCACAATTTGAATTGTATTAAAATAGTTACATTTGTTTCGTTGTTGAGTCACCATGCATGTCTAATAATGACAACTCGCTGGGAGGCGGAGATCGGCATTGGTTTTAGCGATCACGCAACGTTGAACCACACGATAATGTTGCCGTCTCTCTCTGCTTTCTCAATTCTTCGCTTGATATAATTAATACAAATGTCCAATATAACGGAATTCGTTAGCTCATACAAATGTGATTATAACAGACTGCTGTTTAGTGTCGGGCCGACTGCCCACAGAACTGTCTATTTTATTTCAAGTCAGCAGCACGGAGTATCGAGGGACTTATTTTATTTGGAATATAATATTAATAATATATAATATTATGAAGGCCCGGTTAACTCCGGTACGCTTCGCCACTGGTATATATACTTTTGAGATGACTGTTGTGCGACCAAGTCAGTGTTTGTTTGTCTTATTGTTTACGTTTTTTCCCTTCTGTTTAATGTTATCTGTTCTATGTGGACAATGACAATACAATAATGCATATATGCATACATATACTTTGATTTGTATGTCCTCAAAAAAAGTATAATAAACAAAAAAGTGAAAGAAAAAAAATTATATCGGCAAGGCAGGCATGGAGGTTGGCTTGACTGCTGGAATTGGTGATTTTTAGCAGGACATAAAACTGGGTGTCATCTGCATAGTAATGAAACATAATATTACCTCCCCCCTCTCTCTTACCCTGCCCACACAGACTCTGGACTCCACTCTCTCTCTGCCCCCACAAACTCTGGACTAACCCCCCCCCCCCCCCTGACACACACACAGACACACACTGCCACTTTACAAACGCACTGCCACTTTACTTTACTGCCATTATTTTTGTTGTTTACATTACTGTACATTAGTTTACTGCCATATCTATCATCTCACTGCCACTTTACTGCCATTATTGTATTTTACTGCCATTATTTATTATTTATACTTACTATGTACCACTGCTGCAAAAATATTTGCACTAAGTTCTCTTTTACCTCCTATATTTATTTCACTCATACATAAAACATTTTAGCTACTGTTTATATTGTATTTAGTCCTGTATATTGTGTGTACATCATGTCCCATATGTTACTTTATGTTTATAGTGTCCTATATGTAGCAGTCTGAAAAATATTGTATATTATTCAGGACTGCTGACTGGTGTTTTATATCCCTTTTGTACACAAAGACATTCTAACTAGTTTCATTGATACTCACACGAACAATGACACAAGCGTCCCCTTCATAAGAGCACTGGAATATGGATTATAAATGACAGTACTGGATCATATTCTACAATGCGTCTCCCCTTGTGACTGGCAGGCGGGACCAGCAGGGGGCGGTAGCAGGCAGAGAGTGGCGGAGAGAGTTGGGAGGTGATATATGGAGGAGGCAAGCGGAAGCCGTCCTCTTCGGCAGTGAACTTGGACAACGAGTAGTCGCAGCTAACGGGGGCTCTGGAGAGCCCTGTTGCTGACGTTATGCCAGAGGGCCCCGTGAGATAGCAACGGGTGATAACAAGTACTGGCTAGTGGACACGATATCCTAGCAGTACCAGCGATAGTATATGAACAATTAGTGCAGAGCCAGGCACTAGCAATCGGGTTATGATAGTTACTGTGTGCGGTATAAGTAACGTGCGGTTAACCAAGTATCCAAGTCTTTAACCACCGAGTTATAGTAGTTACAGTGTGCGGTATAGAGTGCGCGCACCAGGACGAGCGTGGGCCAACAACCATTCTGCTCCGGCTGACTTCGACCAGACCTGCACCCGGCTGCCTGCATTCAGCCTGCTCCGGCGGACTTCACTCAGACCTGCACCAGGCTGCCTGCGGCTTACGGGAGTTCCTCCCATCCAGCAGGGGTCGTCATCGCTCAGCACACGCTCTCAGCCGGCGCTGCCTCTCTGCCCAGCTCCGCCTGCTAACATCCTCGCCGAGAGCGTTCGACGCCATCTTGCCTCCCGGACAACAGTGGAGTGGCGAGGCGGCCATTTTGGATGAATACAAATGAGCATTGATGCTCCCGATTCCTTATACAATACACAGTGTGGTGCAGCCTGCGGGCGAAAGTAACGTTGCTACTACCATTCCATAGGGGTACCCCGAACAATATATGCCGGCATTAAGATAGGACTTTACTGGTATTTTGTGGGCTCACTCTTTTGTTTCATTCCTTTTCTTTGAGCGTGATAAGGTGTGTGTTTCATAATATTTCCCGTTCAGTGAATCCTTCTATTTTCCTCCCCTATGTTCCCCCTTCCTTCCCCATATTACCGACCTGGAGCAGTATATGTAATCCCTTAGAGAAGGTAGATACTGTGTTCAGGGTGCAATAATCACCAGACGTAGCATTGTTGTAACTAGGCCACGTTACAATAACACTCATCCAGAACGGGAGCACTGTGTGTGTGTCTTTTATTGAGCCTAACCCTAACCCTTTGATGCGGGTAATATATCCATTATTAACCCCTTCCTATTCAACCTTCCATTTCCCACTGTAAGGTTTCTGGTGTTACTGAGGGAGGGTACTGCTTGCGGAGGGAACCAAGTTATTTCTTTACCATCCAGTCATTAGGTGTGGGGGGGCTAAGGAGACAATTGTGGAGGGTGAGGGTGTGTTGGGGAGTACTGCTGACTGCCCAAGAGAGAGGGAGGAAGACCAGAGTACCGGACCAGGTTTGTAAATCCTGGGCCTCATACACTCCCACTGCCAGCCTCCAGTTGACGCTCCGGACCCCAAAGACGGAGGTGCAGCTGGCCAGAGTGCTACTGTGTCTCGCTACCTAGTGACCGTGCACCACAGTTCCCACGAAGCAGGGATAATCCACCCTGCTACATATATGTTACTTTATGTTTATATTAGATCTTTTTTATATACACAGTGGGAAGGGGGAAACGCAATTCTACGAGAAGCGACAATAAAAAAAAATATATATAATCTAACCTGGGAGAACATCACATATAAGATGAGCCAATAAAGGGAGAAGGATCTATTTGACAGGTAGGATTGTATTAGCGTTTCCTTTATGCCAGCCCATTTTCCCAGGTGATTAAAATAAAAATAGAATGGTCCACCGTGTCAAAAACTGTGCTCAAATTTAGAACAACTGGTAACAAGCAATCTCCTGCGTCTGCTGCCAGGAGGTGGCTGTTGGCACCAGGCTCAGGTTAGCAAGCTGCTACAGTGCGTGGTTCTCTGCAGAACCAACATTATTGTCCCAACATGACTTATGCCCAGTGGCACCATTGTGGATAATGTATAATAATAATAATAATAATAATAATAATAATAATAATAATAATAATAATAATAATAATAATATAACCCTCTCACCAATAAACTCAATTATTTTATGCACTTTTTTATGCTAACAATATAAGCAAGTCAAGTCCATTCAGGTACTTTAAATCCAATTGTCAAAACTATATTGATTGGATTTAGATACAATTATAATTTTTTTTGATCCACTTTTTCTCCCATTTTCTATATATTTTCTCCCATCCCAATTTCGTATCATCCAATTCAACCCTCCCCTGTCACGAACGCTGTTTCTTGCCTCCCACAAGCCGGCTGCAATGTGGACTAAGTCATACATAGCACAAGTCCCCTCCGGTACTTGAGGTAACAGCAGTCGCATCTTTTCACCTGCGCAGCTCGATCTCTCAGTGGCGAGGAGTAACACGTGGGAGGCTCACGCTGCCCCCGACACTTCCTGATTCTACTGCGCAGGCGCACCAACCAACCTGTAGGAGTCGCTGTCCACAACGCCCGATCCCCACCCATCAGTTTCCCACCCCCTAATACGGCCAATGTGTATTAGTACGGACGACCAGCTAAACTGAAAGCAAATGTGGAGCGCTGCTACAGGGAACACTGCATTATCGAGATAGCGCCCCTAAGAGGATCTGGCCGGTAATGCACTTTTTCGAATTCAAAGAGTAAGGTACTTCTGCAGTGCTGCTCGGTGACATCGAGTAGGACGGTTATTGCAATGGAATAAAAGCCAAAACAACCTTGCCACGGACATGTCCATGGTTGGTCCTCAACCGTTGGATTCGAAACACGGACTTATCCGTGGTCGGGCGCCATTGTGTTAAACACTGTAATGACTGAAATTAATGAGTCTCTGAAGCACACTGCTATATCTGTGCAACCCAATGGAGAATACAAACTCGTAACCACTATTTTGCACTTGCGTTTGCTATATACCATATTAGGGCTGTCCCCGACTAAGGATTTGGATGGTCGACTATGATTGGCCAAAATTTGCCGTTAGTCGACTATTGGTCGTCACATTTTTTCTTTTCTTTTTTTTTTACTTTTTTTTTTTAAATTATTTTCTTTTTTTTTATCATTCCATTTGGGCCGTGGGGGGTGCTTAATGTCTGAAGGAGTCGACTGAAGGCTTCTTGTCCTCTGCAAAAGCATGCAATTGGTCCACTGATGGATACATCTTGATATTTTAGTGTGTTCATTAGATGGGTGAAATCCTCTTTCAGTGCCTCTGTGCCTGTTTTCGTAGGCAGTTAGCCTCTGGTATGCGTGCCATTAGCGTTAGCCACGCTTCTAGGCCTCTTTTCTTTTGGAAAGAATGATAAAAAAAATTAAAAAATAAGAATATTATATATATATATATATATTTTTTTTTACTATTCGACTAAGAGGTTGGTTAGTCGACTACGGCTCCTTTTGACCGATTAGTCGACTAATCGACTAAGGCTACGTTTAGACTGAGAGAGTCTGAACAGAAACCGCAAAAGTCGTCTTACGGTTTCACTTTTAATTTTGCGTTTAGACGATCGTTTTGGGATGGAATTCTCCGTGCAGACGAGGCTGTAACGACTCCAGACGACTGAGCCCCGCTGTCACACGATTGGCGCATATGTCACATGACGTGCTGTGAAGACCCGCCCTACTCTGCCTCTGATTCGCAGACTGTGGGTGGGGAATGTGATTGGACCAAAGCAGAGTCACTCACAGACAGTGGGTCCAGTCACGCCGCGGGACAGATTCTTGTGTATTTAAAAGTACTGCCAATGTAGCCTTCAGGTGATCGCCATGGATAGAATCAGACATGCTTTGTTTACGCTTCTAGGCTACTGACGCATGCCTGTGATGTAAGCAGTACACGCGACGAGAGCCTTGACAACCCTTTCGTCATCGTTTTATGCGGTTTGACAGTTTAGATGAGAGCGCAAAGGTTTATCGTTTCTAGGAATTCCACCCTGGAAGGTAGTCTCACTTTTTTGCGGTTTCACCCCGTAAAAACGCTGTGTCCGTATAAACGAAAGGCACATCCGAAAAAATATTTTTGCGGATTCACCTGCTAGCGTTTCCGTCTAAACGGGGCCTAATAGGGGTCAGCCCTATACCATATACATATACTGCAAAATAAATGCCTTTTTTCATTGAGTAGTAGTAAAGACAGGTATAGGTTATAGTCAGGTTCACTATATCCCTTCTGCCCCCTTAGCGACTATTTTGTGTTTTTTGCCTATATGTATTTGTGTTTCTGTGTACAACGATGGCTGTGTTGATTATTATGTCATGAAATTGGGTCAGATTGGTCATCTTTGATATATATTCAATATATAAAAGGATCATCATTAGAATACCTCTAAAAAAAGAGTTATACACTTTAGCCTCACAAAAACCTTAGCACTTTTTTTGTGTTCTCATTAGGGTTAGGGTTAGGGTGAGGGTTAGGGTTACCCAGACAGAAAGATTAGGAGAAGGTAAAATCTCATCCCTGTGCCTGTGCCCACCCCAACACTTGCTCAACAGTCCCCTAACCTAACCCTAACCCCAACCCTAACCCTAACCCCAACCCTAACCCTAACCCTAACCATAACCCTACAAACGGAAATATTTGGAATATTTGATAGATATGTTGAGTTAGGTTCATAGTGGTATTCATAAAAAAAGAATTGGAATGAAATATTACAAATTAAGTTTTTTATGACCTTGAACCTGATGCAATCTTTTCATGCACTAAGGTTGTCAACTCTGCTAAATTGTTAGGGGGGCAGAAGGGATATACTTTCGTCGGATTTTCTTGGGGATTTGCAATACTATACATTTTTGGAAAGGATATTGTATAAGGATTCAGAGAATCCATGTTTCCATTTGACCGGGTGAATTTTCAAAATGGCCGCCGTAAAATGTAGGTTTTGTAATATTTCGGCTTCTAAATGAGCTAGAACATTGATTTGAACTGCTAAACCCACATTTTCAGGGTCAAGGAATCCAATGGTGCCAACAAAAACGAGGTAGAACTCACCAAAGTGCATGTTAACATAACTTTTATTGAGTACTTAACAGATAATTGACATTAACTGATTGGCAACTAACATCAACTTCAGTATCATGACCACAGAAAAGAAGCAAGCTTCTTCATTAGACTATTATGTGATAGATTATGTGAATGTATACACATCTATTCACCATCATCATCACTTTCATCCATCACGGCATAGGAATCATCATCATTCTGGCACTGGCTACTGCACTCAGGGGCGTAGCTGGGGGGGGGTAGATTAGGATGATTCTAAGGGCCCAGCACTGGGGGGGGGGGGGCCCAGAGAACACTATTATTATCTTTTTATTAATATGGTTTTATTATTATCCTAAAGTAAGTTAATGTAGATGACTCAGAAGTATAATTGCCTGTATTAAAAGAAAAACGTCACAAAAGAAACAAACAGGTGCTTTTTTAAGTTTCCATAGATTGTGACTCCCCTGCATTTCTCTAACAATGGTTTGATCTACTGCCTCACGAGTCCCACCCACAACAGTCCATCATGCAGCCAGGTGCTGCCGGCTGAGTGCGTGTGTGTAAAAAGACGGTCTGTCATTGGTGGTGGTGGCAGGCAGACCTTTCATGTAAGTTACAATGCTCAATACAATTAAACACATTTATAATCATCATCTTCTCTTAATTTTCGCTGCTTTGAATAAAATTTACTCTGCGAAATGTACTGTGTATATCGAAGCAGGGAGTGGTTGTATACTACAGAGCACATCAAAATGTAAGTGTCTGTCAACCTAATAGTGTGCTTGAGTAGACTTTGTGTGGGAGATGGGATTACAGAGAGACAGGACAAGTAACAGCTTTTGTATGTTGAGTATCAGAAAACATTGTCCAAGAATAGGGGAAAATATGCCTAGCCTAGTGCGACTCAAGGTTCTTTGGTAGACTATTGCATTGGTTCATTCATTGAAGATGAACGCAATGCGACATCCTTTACTAGGCTCACCCACCAACAGTTCAGGTGCTGAACTGCTGATCCGAATGTATAGGTAAAAAACATATTATGCGTTTTCATCAATAAATACATGGGAAGGAAGGATGAGTGAGAGAGATATGTGTTTGTATGTTCTATGTTTCCTGTTGTGTATTTGTAGGATTGGGCAAGATAGGGGAGGGAAAATGGGAGGGAGGGGGGAGGGTTCGTACAAGGTCCTTGAAATGCTTAATACTTGTATTTTGACACAAGGTAGCGCTAAACTGTCGGAGATTGGCTTTGAGCCATAAATATTGGATCCGACTAAAGGTGTATTTTTTACTCTTTATTAATTATTATTATACATTTTTGCTATAGAAAACAGCACTTAAAAGTGAACTGTATCCCTTTTATTTTTTTATTCTCTTTTTTGAGAAAGTCCTTGAATTTAATGTCTGTGGGAACCCAGGAGGGAGGGGGGGAAGGGCGAAAATACAAAATATGCCATTCAATGTGTAATGTATCCAACTGTACCTTTGATGACTAATAAATAAATGTTTAAAAAAATAATAATAATAATTGGTAAACAAACGTAATGCTGAAAATATACACTTTACTGTATATCTCGGGCTTAAGAGGTTAACCCTGTGAGGCCCAAATTAAAAGCAATTTCAGAGGCCAGAGGGTGGGACATATAAACACATTTACTATCAAATAGCATTGTGAGGCTGAACAACAGGACCAATTGACTATACATGTGCGTAAATTTTTTTAAATAAACATTCTTATAAAAATAATAATACATGGCCAAAAAAGAATTTGCTCGCGCACTGACGCGCGCTCGCTTGTATTAGGGGCCCATAAGGATTCTTTCAGGGGGCCCAGAATCTACAGCTATGCCCCTGACTGCACTGACACATGTCAGTACAGGCTAAGTCCTTAGCTCTGCAGGAACATCTTCCAGAAGAACAGTTGGCTTTACATCTGCATTGGACCATCTCAATGATGGCTTTCAGGGCTGGGAGGGCCTCTCTGGTTGTTGGCTTCATGCCATCTGAATCTTTGAAGTACCCATTGTGCAGGGGGTCCAGCTGTGGATCTTGCAGAGCAATGGCTGCCTGTGCCCATACCCTGGTTTGTACATGGACCCTCAAGATATGCTGCTTCAGAGCTCCATATGTTGGAGGGAGCTTGTCACTCTCTGCCCTGTGTTTACAGAAGAGATACCATTGCAGTTCAGGGATTGTCTTGATGTTGATACCCTTGGGTGAGTAGGCTGCACATACAAAGGAAGCCAGTGTGGACAGCATCCCTTCTGTCACTTCTGCTTCATCCAAAAGCATCTGAAAACCATTGATAATGTCTTCATCTGCTTTGAGATAGATCTGCAGCCAGGTTGCCTTGCCTATACGAGATAACCTGTCTGTGTTGTCGGCCCCAGTGAATGCATGGAAAGCTGGCAAAGCCTTTGCTTTCTTTTCCTAGAGCTTGCCACAGTGGTTCAATCTGCACAACACCAGAGGCCATCGAAATCAATGTGTTCTTCAGCAAGAGATCATAGTTTGCTGTGACTAGCACTAGAACGTCTGTATCTGGTGAGAAGAACATCAACTGGGTTTCGGTGTGTTACCAGCACAGCTTGGTGGATCAGCAGTGTGTCTGCTTCTTCATGGTTATTTCCTTCAAAGAGTAGGTCTTTGTTGCTCCTAGTGTGCCCAGAAGCTGACGTGATGATCAGCTTGGAGGATCCCCTGTTGTACTCTAGCATTTTGGCTGCAAGATAGTCAGTCAGATCGGCAGTTTTGCTAGTGCTAGGTTCTCGAAGAGCATGATGGAACAAATTTTTTCTCCAGCAAACATTGTGGTATTGGACATCAATGGCATGTGCATCACCTGGTGAGATGCAGGTGTTCAGCCTGGTCTTCAGTGCAGTATTATGGGACCTTTCCACAGCATCTTTGAAATGTTTACCAGCATTCTCAGTCCTGACCTGGTACAGTTGTTGGCCATCGTCCTTTTGGCAAAAGAAGCACTGTTCCTTATTCAGTGGACTTGTATAGGATCGTGTAAAGGACGATGAAGAACTAAATGTTGAAAGGTCTGGATCATCCATTTCTGTGCTTCCTCTTTTCTGTCCACGCCTTTTGGCAGTGTAGTGTCCTGTGGTAAAAGCGTGTGCATTGTGGTCTCTTGCACGTTGTATTTGATCCTTGTTTGTTACATTTGAGTGACAGGAGCGATGCCAGACTGCCTGCTCTTTGTACAGTGTGTTTTTCTGGTGTGCAGTTCTCCAGTGGCCTTTGGATTTGGACGTAGTCCCCATCATTCAAACCTCTTCTCTCTTGAACTGCCTGCAGTACAAATCCATAGGACTCTAATTTAGGGTGTTGCACCAGGACTCTTTTCTTGTCATCAGACTGGCAGAGAATGCACTTCTTCCAGCTAACGGACTCCCCGGCTTGACTTGACGCTTCTCTACCTTGTGACTTGACTTGACTCATGCTACTTGTGACCTTGTGACTTGACTCTTGACTCATGCTTAGAAACTGCAAACACAGAACATATTGTCAAGCTAGTTGACAGGCAAAATTGATACATGATAAATACTCTACTCATTCAAATAATAGTCATGAATGACAAACTATAATTCAGTTTTGTTACAGTAGCAATACTTGCCTTGTTGAAATCTAGCCTGACATATTTTGTCAGGTAAAAAATAAGATAATATTTACTTACGGTATTATGTATCAGATGCTGTGTACAATAATCCTTTTGGGATGACACCTCAGAGATTGTAGGGCTGATGTGGTCCACAACATATCAGGAGAACATTAGAAGTCTGAGGGAAAATAAAATATATTGATCTCATGATACTGTACATCACACACACATGCACACGCGCACACACACACACATATATAATACACACACACACACATATATTATACTATAATACAGTAGTCATGTTAGCTAGCTTAGTTAGTTAGCTAGCTAGTGTTATGTCATACTATCTCAAACAATAGTCATGAATGACACAAACTATACAGTAATGTTAGCTAGCTTATTTAGTTAACTAACTAGTGTTAGCAAACTACTGTATTTTATTTTGATGATACATCATGACATGAATGACACAATAGTAATGGTAGCTAGCTTAAATGTGATGTTATAGACATAAAACCTGTTGAAATTGTCTGAGGTAAAAATTAACACAATACTTACTTTACATGTATCAAATGCTGTGTAGAATAATGTTGAGGGATGACACTTCACATATAGTAGGCTATGTGTGGTCCACAACAAATATTAGGAGAATATCAGAAGTCTGAAGAACAAGGCCGTTGCTAGGGAACAAAAAGTGTGGCCTTGCACCTTTGAGGGCGGGCCTCGCATCAGATTATACTTGTATTGGCCTTTTGCTGAATGGCTCAGTGGCCTCGTGGGTAGAGTGTCCGCGCTGAGTTCGGGAGGCTGGGAGTTCAAGCCCCGGCCGAGTCATACCAAAGACTATTTAAAAAATGGTACCAATAGCCTCCCTGCTTGACACTCAGCATCAAGGGTTGGTTTGGGGGGAAGTCCTTGCGACATACTAGTGTCATGTCCAAGGGGTGTACTTGTACATCAAGCTGCCTCACGCTACGGAAACAGGAGATAGGCTCCTGCCCCATGTGCCGTTACAGCTCGAGAACCATTGGTTCTCAAAGGCAACTTCTTTGCTGAATGTATAGACATTTTATATTTATCTATATACGATAATGATTTATTATTACTACTATTTTATGAAAGATAATAAAATCTATTTGTTTTTGTATACTTAAAAAAATCATGCATTTTGCATTTCTCCCAGTAATTTTCGACCCACTCATGCATTGAAGGGTTAATGTAAAATGTAGAAGCTTTGTAACTACCACCATTGGATTCATTGACCCTGAAAATGTAGGTTTAGCAGTTCAAATCAATGTTCTAGCTCATTTAGAAGCCGAGATATTACAAAACCTACATTTTACGGTGGCCATTTTGGAAATTCCAATATGGCCGCCTTATAGACATCTGGGCAAATGGAAACATGGATTTTCTGATTCCTTATACAATGCCCTTTCCAAAAATGTATAGTTTTGCTAATCCCCAAAAAAGTCCAACGAAAGTTTAAATCACTTTATAATGAACCTGACTATTAGGCACGGTCAGAGAACAACAGACTAAATAACTATACGAGAGCAGAATAACACAACTAACTGGGAAACACAAAGTTACGATCTGACAGCATCACAACATCTGAGGCGGGGTTATATAGCTGACATATATATACGATATATAATCGACCCACAGATGTCGATCAGCTGCTCTGCTGACAGCAGCACACCTGAACTTCATACCTGGTTAACTCTTTCAGTGCCACGCCTGGTTTTCCATTTTACCGCTTGAATGCCACCATCCGCGCCAATGTTAACGTTAATATCGCCTAATCTATGTTTTAAATTATGGCTATGTGTCTAATCTGCCCATCGCATTATCAAAGACTATTTTCCAGACAGTGCTGTGAAGGCAGATTGTTTTTTTATCGCGTCGTTGCCGTTTCAGAGCAGTTAGAAAAGCCCCCGTTTTGATATAAAAAACAGCTCATTCTGGAGCATTCTATGAAAATCGTCTTTTAGTGGAATATTCCACAACGTTGATATTCGTCGGTCTTTTTATGAATCGTTTTCAAATAAACGCTAGATGATCAATATTATACGTGCACGCACGCACATTACGGCCGCGCGCGGATAATCGCCTCGTTGATTTCCTCTCGGAGTTTTACATTGAAACCGAAAGAAGACATTTCACAAAACAGCTTATAACTTCATCAAACTTACTCTGATTATCCTACCACTGATAACATAGAGTCCTTACCTGACATCAGATGGTATCCAACTGGTATATTCCAATTCCTGATCACCATTCGAAAAAATCGATACGTGTATGGATCCAACGCGACACAGTGGATCTCCATGATCCGCGGGGATCTGAGGCTCCAGAATGAACTCTAGTAACCCCGGCTGGATCAGTGAACTGGAAAATGTGGAGTACCGGATTTTTTTCCCCATTCATTTTCATTGAGTCCATTCCAAAATCACTTATGTCATCTGGGAGACGACAGGGGGCGCTTTTTTCCACAGTGATCACCGGCGCAGCTCGGCAATACTCGGGTAGGCTCGGGTGATGCAATAATTTTTCAGATCGCAAAAAAAAAAAAAAATAATAATTCCGAGAAATCTCGTGAGTGGCTAGCAACCACCTATAAAAAAACACGCGAAATCTCGTGAGTGGCACTGAAAGAGTTAACGAGAGATGCAGATCCTGAATCCAGCTGCGCTCCTCAGGACTGTACCCTTCCCAATCCACCAGGTATTGGAGCCCCCGACCCTGCACATCCAGGAGCCGCTGGACCTTGTAGGCGGGATGGTCATCGATAATCCGGGGTGGCGGTGGGACGGGGGCAGGGGGGGACAGAGGACAGGAAGAAACGGGTTTGATCCGGGAACACATGGAAAGGAAGCAGGGGCGGGGCTAGGGGGTGGCTACTTGGGCTCAAGCCCCGAATGTTTTCTGAAAAGCCCCGAATCTATTTAAAAGAAAATAAAAAAATTATAATGTTTTTTTTATTTATTTTTTGACAATTCATCATTGTTACATGAACATATGTTTGCACCAGATTTAGCAGAAGCTAATTTCCATCTGTGGTCTATCCAGCTGCTAACTGTATTTGAGTGAGTTAAGTCTTGGTGTTATGGTAGACTCAGACCTAAGCTTTAAATCACAATCAACAAGTTGACAAAAACTTAATTCTTCCACCTTAGAAACATAGCTAAAGTACGGCCATTTATAAATCAAAAGGACGCTGAAAACCAGATCCATGCCTTTATCTCAAGCCAACTCGACTACTGTAATGCACTCCTTACCGGCCTCCCGAAAAAATACGATGATAACTATTTTATTGCAATGCACTATTGCATTATTTTATTCTATTTTACTAACTATTTTATTGCACTGCACTATTTTACTTTGTATCAGTGAATCATAGACGCTTGGCCATAAGAGCATTCGGAGCATCTCTGCTCTCCCACTATTGAACTTGGGGGAGCAAAGGTATGCTCTTGCTCCACCACTTTTTGATCATATGAAAAATATGATATATCTCCCCCCAATATATAAATCTAACCATAACTACGTTATGGTTAACTGAGTTTTATAGTGAAAAGAGCAGCTTTATTGGTCAAGATTGAAGGCTCTATATTGCAGGAAATTGCACGTACAGGTTCATTAAATTCAAAATAATACTGCCGTGCTTGCCCAAAAAAAAACAAATAAAAAAAAATAAAAAATAAAAATAATAATAAAAAAATATATATATAAAATAAAAAACGCGGGCACCTATCTGGGCTAAGCCCCGGATCTCCTACAATCCTAAATCCGCCCCTGGTAGGAAGCGGGGTAGCCAGAGACGCACAGCGGAGCGGTTGATGACACAATTTACGCGGAACGGACCGAGGAACTTGGACGCTCATTTCCGACATTCCACCTAACTCATTGGGCGCCAAAAATGAGTATACTCGTGTTACGTCGCCAACGCTTGAGCGCCAAAAACTAGTTTTCTCGTTTTTAGATCCTTTGATTCCCATTCTAAACACTCGCTCGGAGCTGCCTGTGTCTCCCTGGCACAGCTGCCTACGTTAAAATTGCAATGACGATCGAATCCCCCCAGGTGGCAGTATTGTCTACCTTTGTCTTCAGTTGTCTTCCAGTACTGAGTTACCTCCAGCTGCTTCACCCTCAAAGTGAATCAGGACATAGCAATCGGTCGGAGATTTTGATGCCTCAAACCTATTGTTTCCCATATGATAGCCATGCCAATATACACAAGTAATTGCGATTGCGATGGGACGACTGGGATTTATTCATTTTGGAGTACCTTCTGACTGAGGTAAGGTCTATTTTAGGTAACCTGCTGGTATTTATTTTTTACCTAAAACATGCTTTTGTACCGATCACAGTTTCGTATTTTACCGGACCTAAAACATGCTTTTGGTAACTGTAACTGAGGGGTACAATTCCCTGACTGTATTGAGAGTATGGTATCATTAAACCACTACTGAGTTATGTACTTTAATTACTGGCCATACAGTACACGGTATATATGATGAACACCCAGACAATAACACGGCTTAACAAAGAAAGTCCTGTTTGGAATATTTATTAGAAGAGCAGCAATATTAGATTACAGTATTGAGAATTAGGGTCGCGCTTGTATGGCGAAGAATGTGCATGAATAGGTCAAGAGCGTAAGTCCATGAGCATATTACGATGGGGATAATTAATACCACCTGTAGCATAAGAATTATATAAGGCACACTCGTAGGTCAGCTGGAGATACTAAGGGGGTTCCCTCCGGTTGTAAGCCAGCAGGGGAGAGGAATGTTCGGATGCAAAAGTCTGGATCAACGAGGAATCAATAAGCTCCAGCTACGGGAGTCGGTACATATACTCCCCTCGATCGGCAGACAAAAGCAGCAGCTATAATCCAAGTATGCGGGACAGCATGGATGAAAGCCAGCCAGCCTCTTCCTAGAGACGGGCTCGAGTGATGCTCCTCACGGGTAGATCCCACACAGCAGCGGGGTAGACGGTTCTCTGCTCCAGCCGCCACAGTACCAAAAGCAGTATAATCCAGCCGGAAAAGGCTCTGCATTTGCCGGTGTAGATTCTCCTGTGCACGGTACTTCACATTTAATTAGGTCGAACTTGACGTTATTTCACTAAGCTCTGACACTTTTACTATCCTATTCGCACACGGTTCTAAGTGCTCTATTTAGACGCAAGGTTGCTCACTTCACTTGGTCGTTGACTCGTGGTAAAGGCTTCAACTTGTTGGGTTAACTAACTGCTGTATCCACCTGCGACGTATTTATACGTAAGGTGAATAATCTAGTGCCAACCTCAGTTCTGTCTCGTATTACTGCGCAAACCTGGGCATGTTGAGACATGTCTTAGCGGTGGCTTTGAACTAGACATTGGGGGTATGGCCGTTGGCGCCTAGGGGGTCGCTGTCCAATAGGAGAACGAATATTATGGTCTGGCTTGTACCTAGGTAAAGGGATATTCCGTGTATATGTACAAAGTATATACAAGGGATATCAGACGATATACAAATATTATACAATATATCTCAAGTAATAAATATATATATTCGGTTTAATCTGACCCTTTGTAACAGTAACGATCGCAGTTTCGAGGTAAAACGACCCCCCCCCCCCCCCCCCCTTGATGATTTTGTGAAGACACATATATATGGTATATACCTTTGATTTGGAAATATTTGGAGTTTCAGGCGAGCAACCAGAACGATTTGGGCATAATGCATATAACATGTCATATCTCGCAATCTAGGAAAAAATACTGGATTATTTTGGAAAGGGGCGATGTTTAGCATGGAATAGCGCACAAACTAAAGTATGTAGAAATGAACTGGTTAGTCAGTGTTGGACTATAAACAATGCCTGTCAAATGAGCCATACTATTGTCTCCATAGCTATAATACAGAACACACGATGGGTCCGCAAACATCGCTAAAATGGTCAATAATGCTGGCGCCATTGAGTAGAGATGGGAAAACAGCATGGCGGTCAATGATTTAAGAGGAAGGTTGCAGGTAGATAGCCACACCTCCTGGCCTGGGCGATAGCGAGGAGCCAGAACCCGATGACGATCCGCCTGTCGCTGGTACCGGGAAACAGCGGAGTAGCGCAGACCAAGTTTTCAAGTTTCTTTAATAGTTGTCATACAGAAGTACAGAATACTTTTATACAAAATGCTTCTTACTGTTACGCTCCAGATACTGTGCTAGACAAGATAAGTATGAAATAAAATAGTATAGCATGTAAATTAGAAGTAAAAAAGAGGTCACAGTGTTCAGTATAGACATATGTACAATGTTCGATGCAGAATAGAAGTAACTGAGTTACCATATAATATACAATATACTATGCAGTGTACTAATATACAATACTTTATAGTGCAAAGCAGAAATGAGATGAGGTACAATTTAGGTACAATTTACAGTAAGGTGTACGAGTTGTAGTGCAAATCCTTTATCAATAAATATAAAGTGTGTTTAGGTGATCTAAAGTGTGGAGAGTGGGTGCTGCAGTGTGTTGTTTGTTTAAAGTGAGTGTGTGCGTGTGGATGTGTGTGCTGTGTGCATTTGATGGTTGCTGTATAGTGTTTATTGTTCATTGAGCAGCCTGATGGCCTGGGCATAGAAGCTTCTTCTGAGTGTTTCTGTGCTCGCCTTGAGACTCCGGTATCGCTTGCCTGACCGCAGCAGTTCAAATAGGCAGTTGTTCGGGTGGCTGGAGTCCTTGATGATTCTCTTAGCCTTACCCCTGCACCGCTTGTTGTAAATGTTCTGGAGGGTGGGGAGCCCCCCTCCAATTGTGCGTTCGGCTGAACGTGTCACTCTTTGTAGTCTGCTTCGGTCTTGTGCAGTGCTATTCCCAAACCAGGAGGTGATGTTGCCAGTCAGGATGCTCTCTATTGTACATGAGCAAGCCTTCTTCCACATTTGTTGGCAGCAGTGAATGAACTCCCGAGCCGACGGAACACTGACTCTTCGTCAGGAAACAGTGGAGGGTACACTGGAATGGGGAGAGTCCAGTAGCCAAGCTCTGGAGCGAGTTGTGTGCGTACTCCACCCAAACCAGCTGCCGACTCCAGGAGGTAGGATTGGAGGGGACCACACAGCATAGAGCTGTCTCCATGTCCTGGTTGGCACGCTCAGGGCGGGATCCACAAAGAATGGATTGCACGGTGCTAATTGCACCCTTACTTACAATTCATTATGAATTGAAAATGGTCTGCATCCCCTTAACAATTGTGTGTATTGAGCCGTACTGTATTGTACCCATTCTGCAATCTGTTACAATTTTCAATCAATCAATCACCTGAGCGGTCCCCCATTAGACTGCGGGTGAAAACCAGAAGATAAACTGGCTGATGAGCCAATGAGGGAACTGAATGCCCGCCAGAACTGTGATGAAAACTGTGGGCCCCGCACTCCCCCAGACACCACATCCCGGGGGTGACCATGGAGTCGAAAGATGTGCTGGACCATCAGTTGTGCGGTCTCTTTGGCGGAGGGCAGTTTGGGTAGGGGGATGAAGTGTGCAGATTTGGAAAACCGGTCTCCTACGGTTAAGACGGCGGTATTACCGTCTGAAGAGAGAAGTCCTGTGACAAAGTCAATGGAGATGTGTGACCATGGCCGGCGGGGTTATATAGCTGACGTAATCGGCCCACAGACGTCGATCAGCTGCTCCGCTGACAGCAGCACACCTGAACTCCATACCTGGTTAGAGAGAGAGAGAGAGAGAGAGAGAGAGAGAGAGGGACGGTAGCGGGTGGAGGAGCCCCGATGGAGCTGAGTGGGTCACCTTGCCCTGGGCGCAGGCGGTGCAGGCCACGAAAGCCTGTGTGTCTGTCTCCATGGTAGGCCACCAGAATTGTTGTTGCAGAAACACGGCAGAGTGCGGCTAACTCCGGGGTGACAGGTGAGTCTGGAGCAGTGGCGGCTGCTGACCAAATTTCTTGGTGAAGCACAAATTATTATATATAAAATTATATTTTTAAAACATCCCCAAGGCTGCAACACCCCCATTCCTCCCAGGTATCAGGCTCCTCATTCGCTTCCATTCATTTTGGGGACCATGTTTAAATATCATACTTCTGAAGTATAAACAAACTATACTGCTGTGACGATTTCAATAAAACAGACCATCCTGAGTCAATGGTACATGCTTGTACAACTGTACAAGCAAAACTGTACATTGGAATATCTAACATGTATTTACCACCTTCCTCTGCACGAGGCCACAGATGGGTTTTATGTAACACAAGGACAATGAATGAATGAATGAATGAATGAATGAATGAAAACTTTATTTAACAGATTGCAGAATGGGTACAATACAGTACGGCTCAATACACACAATTGTTAAGGGGATGCAGACCAGAGAAAGACGTTTGTCTTGTTTACATCAGGGTCCCCCATTTTCAATTCATACCTAAGAGAGGAGAAGAGAGGGAGAGGAGAGGAGAGGAGAGGAGAGAGGAGGAGTTGGGGACACAAGTTCCCAATGCATTGTCCCGTGGGATTATGCCCCCCCCCCCTCCCCGCGGCGATATTAATATTTGATTAGAAACGCAAGGCTTGCCGCGGGCGACTCATGTGGTCCTTGGGGGCTAGCTGGTGCCCGCAGGAACCGTGTTGGTGTATTACACATGCAAGGCCACAGCGGGCCAATTAATTCATAATCAACACATAGCTACTAAAATATATATATATATTTTAAATCCACTCACCACACAGCAGCCAAAGCAGTGACCGATCTCATCTTCCGTTGAATATTGCAGCTTCTCCATCGTGACAAGTCCGACTTGAGACACGTTATTTTATCCCATGGAAAGTGTAAACAATTGACCACCGCACTGGGCCTGCCATCTGACACACATACCCCCCCCCCCCCCCCCCCCCCCCCCACTTCCGGTATTTTGAGCTCATGGGAGGTTCGGGGGGGAAGGCAGCGCATTCATTTGATTCCCTCGCGCTCTCGTCCCCCCGCCCCCTCCTCCTCACGAGTCAATGTAACGCGGATGTGCAGTGGTCTATGCCATGTCGCGCAGCTCCTCTCTGATTGAGTGTCAGACCGTTGAGGGCTGTCAATCATTCAACCCACGTTCGTGAGTAGCGTGCGCAAATCTGCACGGGCGGGGCTTAGATGACTCAAATAATAATAAAATAAAAACTGGCATTATTTTTTACAGAGAAAAACATTTCTAATAAAATAATAATAATTAAAAAAATATATATATATTAATAGTAATTATGAGTGAATTTGTGCTTCACGTGTTGTCATTGAATAACCTCCACTGGTCTGGAGGAGTGTGCCCACTGTAGGACAGCCGAACGAGCGGAGTCCGGGACGCCTATTGCTTATTAACAGCGAAGGAGTGCGCCGAATGCTTCCGCGTTTTCCCTGATTGGCTGCGACACGCCCCGCGGCAGGCGCGGCAACCGCAGAGCGGCAGAGCTTGCGGCATTATTTAGCCGTAAACCGCCATGATTCTCATTCGAAGCTTAGCTCACCTGGCAGCGCGGTGGTCCTGCAGTCCTGTGGTCCGTTGGTTTCAAGTTCGAATCCCATCAATTTTTTTTATTTTATTTTTTTTAACGTGTATTCTTTCGCCGGTTAAGGTTAGGCATGGTTAAGGTTAAGGTTAGGCATTGTTTCGGAGTTGGTTAAGGTTAGAAAGGTTAAGTTTAGGCGCTGTTAAGGAGCTGGTTAAGGTTAGAGTTTGTCTTAGAGAATGGCAATATTCTTTCTATGGTTAAGGTTAAGGTTAGGCATGGTTAAGGTTAAGGTTAGGCATTGTTTCGGAGTTGGTTAAGGTTAGAAAGGTTAAGTTTAGGCGCTGTTAAGGAGCTGGTTAAGGTTAGCGTTTGTCTTAGAGAATGGCAATAGACAGCCTATTTCCGCACTGCCGCTCTCTCGCGCTGCCGCGGTCACATGGTCACATTGTCACATTCTTGCACTCCTCCGCTGTTAAAAAGCAACACGCGTCCGGGACAAACAGGCGGTTAGGAAACCAGGATTAGACCAGGATGAAACCAGGATTAGACTAGATTTGATATATACCCGTAGATAAAATGCAGTTTTATTGTGTTGCTGTATACTGGGAAGTCTAGGCCTGCTCCACTACTGCATAATCAGATGGCAACTCATTATTTAGGCTACTGTATTTTAGGGGCCTATACATACTGATATGCCATTTTATGACCATGACCTTACATAGAAATGAGTTGATTGCTCAGGCCAGGCAGCACAAATGGAAGATGACAAGTCTCAGTGGACGGTCTGACTCCTCACAGGGTTCAGTCATTGAGAATTACTGAAAGGGGAGGGATTGTAGTGTAACTGTCATCAGGATACAGTAGGGAGCGGTGTGTCCTGCTGGCGCCCCAGGGATGTCTCAGTCTGGATCAGTGTCTCAACAGAGACTCAGGAGAGCCCATCTCTCTCTCTCCCTCTCTCTCTCCCTCTCTCTCTCTTTCCCCCCCCCTCTCTCTCCACAGTGCCAAGCCAAGGCAAGAGTTCCATTGATTAGAGGGTTTTGGCCCGAGCTGCTTCACAGTGCAATTACAGTACCTAGAACTCACTTGGCTTTCAACCAAGTTTTGTTGTGATTTATGTCGCCTCATGCTAAGAAAATGGAATCTGTGAACCAAATATTGGCAACTTGCTGATTAAATTCACACTCTAATTTTACATTTAGGTATTCAGTAGACTGTATAATGTCCTGGGATTTAGTGCTCAACATGGAGGCAAATGGGTTACACCACCCTTTCTTATCATACACACAGAGACTAGACTCTCAGTGCCGCAGTTCCTGAGGTAAATTTCCTGAGGTGAAATATTCTGTAAGACCGTTATGAACTTGAGGACTGTCAGAACGAGAAGCCATTTGTCATGGCAGGAAAACCCGGGTATCTGGTTGTCCCTGGTCGTCCTGTCCTAGATAAGAGCCATCTGGAACACCATCTCCTAAAGATAATACCCACACTGTTTCTGCTGTTGTTGATACCCCCTTCTCAGTCTCTGACGGAAGCTTGCGTATACCATATACAGTATATATATACAGGGGTGTAAAGTACTTGAGTAATTGTACTTCGTTGCAATACTTAAGTACTGTTTTTGGGGATTTGTACTTTACTCAAGTATTATTAGGTTTGTATACTTGTACTTTACTCAATTACATTTCAGAGAAAAAAAAATACTTTTTACTCCTTACATTTAAAATGCAGACCTACAAAGTACACATCTCGCAGGTCCAACCATTTTAATTAGTATATTTGTTTCTCTGGCCGAACTAACGTTAACGTTATTAATCCTGCGGCCGCACTTTATTTAAAAACAGCCAATCAAATCCCCATCAATGGAAAATGTACTCGCCCATACCCATGCTGATTGGTCCTTGTGCAAGACAGGGATCTTTGATTAAACACCTGCTATCAGAAGAATAGACAGACAGTTTTTACTTTGACATTTTAGTACTTAACACTTTAACCGCCGAAAACGCCGGAACTCGTCATTCCTAGCCATGCTCATTCTGCCGAAGACGCCGTAACTCGTCTTTGATGTCAATATTTAAAAAATCTGTCATCGAAATCATATTTCCTTTCCGGAGCCCTGAGACACACTGCTGATCTCCTCTCAACTCTCTAGCGGTTCAAGAGCGCCATCTGGTGGCCGATCGGCAGATCGCCAACCGGATATTAACCTTTGAACCGGTAGTGCTCATCCATATGTGGTCCGGCCACTCGCTATCGTTAGAGAGACTCCGTCTTGATACAGTGAACATCGATCGGTGCAAATAACTCGAAAAAACAACATGATTTGGACGTATATACTATTATACAACCTGGAAATGGATCGGGCATTTCTACATCCCATAATAGAGAAAATTCTGTTCCACGCTCATCTGCCAGCGGCGCGAGGAAGCCACGGTAAGATTCAGCGTTATATTCTAACGTGTTCTTTACTAACTGCTCTGGATGAATCATCTAACGCTGCCCACGGAATTATAAACGATCCCCCGCCCATCCGGTCATCATCAGATGATACGTAGAAACTTCTAGAAGCACGTCCATTTGAAATTTTTTATCTCGCACAGATTCCTACCAAACTGTATTTGATCATCAATATAATGCATTTAGGTTTAGGGCTATAAATCACGTTCTGAAGAAAGCTGCAGAAAACGATAAAAACATACTTATACTTTAGACCATATTTTAGTATGAATATGTGAATGAAAAAGTTTAACGTTGCTACACCCTGAACAATACATATAGGACATTGAATGGGCCATAATAATGGCAATTTAGCAATAGAATTTAAAAAGTTATAGCCCTGCAAAGAAGGGGAACTTCTCCATGTTAAATAGGGCTGGCGAGGGATGGTAAATTATGAATTTAACCCCGGCGATTAAAGTGTTAAGTACATTTAAAAGTAGAATCTTTTTAACTTTTACTCAAGTGTGTTTTTAGCCAGATACAGTACCCTGACTTTTACTTGAGTACGATTTTGAGACGGTACCCATACTTTCACTTAAGTATCATTTCTGGGTACTTTTTACACCCCTGTATATATATACACACACACATACGCACACTCACACATGGCCAGAGACACTTGACCGTGGAATATTAATCAACCTCTGGCTGGTTATTACTGAGAGCAGCCATTTCACATAACAGGGAGACACAGACTCCTGTCTATAATGGGGAGGATATTATCCACCGTCGATTGACCACCAGACATTTGAGACACTACTATGCATTGCTGTTAGTTTAGACTTCATTATACTTATGGAGCCATTTGTATCAAGTTAGAGCTCTCTCTGTGTTAATACCCGTTTTAGGACCTACATGTTCATATTTCTACACTCCTAGGAATGAAATAAGTTGTTTCGGGTCATTCCAGAACCGTGACTTGAACAGAAATTACATTTTAGGACATTTTATGTTAGCAACCTTTACCTAAAGAAAGAAGCCTAGCCTCCAGCCAGCAGGGGGAAAGAAACCTGACAAGTGCCACCCAGTATAACGTTTTAGTAGCATGCCCTTATGCCCACTGCATATCTCTCTCCTTTGCACATATGTACCAGGCCTGCTGCATGGAAGAACACACACACACACACACACACACACACACACACACACACACACACACACACACACACACACACACACACCTGTTTTCAGGGCTCAGTACTTCCCTGTCTCTTCATAACAGAAGAGGCTGCCAAAACACTCCCATAGCAACTCCAGTTCATTTTCATGTAGTAAGTAGACTATTATATTAACCACTGACGATGAGCCTAGAACAGCCTGCAACCTACAATTTACAACTTTCAAAAAGTATTTTTTCATTTCATTTCAAAACCTCTATTTCAACTCGTAAGACACTGAGGTTACCCTAATTTACAGCGACAACAAGCTTACAAAACAATACATAGTTTATCAGCAATTTCATACATAAAGGCACAATAAATAAGAATAAACAATAAAAAATCAGCCTAAGACAGTTACAAGTCTACACACAGTGCTCAGACATCTGACATGCTTTTAAATGCAGTCAAAGAAGGAAGAACATTCAGAGTCAGTTGGAGGGCATTCCAGGTGTTGGAAGCATTAAAGCAAAAAGCAGTTTTTCCTGATTCAGAGAAAACTCGAGGAACCCTATGAACCAACCAGTCATTTGAACGTGTAGAATAGGTTCCAAGATTCCATTCCAACAATATTGTTATATAAGAGGGAAGTTTACAAATAAGGGTATCATATCTATCACCAGTAAGAAAACAGCTTCAACAAGGCTCTTTCTACTAATCATGGGAAAGCTGGATCTATTCTGTACAGGAAGCATTTTCTGTCGCAGCTTAGGAGCATGAATATCCACCTGCAACGTAAATGAAAATGTATCTAATTTACTAATTTCTGAAATAGACTTCTAATATTTAAGTGAATTATTCCTATTATTCCACGGATCTGACTCAACCCATCTCATGGACAGTATGCACAGGATTTCACAGCAAGACTAATATTTCTCAAGAGGAGAAGGGAGCCGTCCGTGTTTGAATGTGTCACAACCAAAGGTCTGACGACCAAACAAATGATACCTGGAGCGGGCAGTGTGTGCTTTAACCTCTTCCACCCGGAGCCTATTTTCGGAAAATCCGCCTAAAATATATACCTAGGTAAATGGAATATTGCTCCACAAGTTACATTTGCATATTCTTGGTATCTAGGGATATCTACGGACCTCAGGGAATGTATTCACAGTGTCAGAAATATTGTGTCTATTACTAGGCTTGCTTAAATTGTGATGAAACAAAGGAGAATATGAATTATGATTTTTCTTTGCATCTTTAACAGTGAATAACACCATGCTAATAATGACCAAACATTAAAGACTGCCACTGACCTGGTTCAGTACCTTCTTGAGATCATGTGTACAAGAAATCTAAGGAAATTAATAAAGGGAAGATGGTTAAACAGAAGGTTCTGTAGATACAGTACTGAATTCTCCCATCCGGACCAATGCAATTTGAAATATTATTATATAATATAGAATAGCAGGCTTATAAATTACCTTATTATAGCCAATTCGCACATTATATATATATATATATATATATATATATATATATATATATACATATATTATCTTTCAAATGCCCGAGTTCAATTTGGATTTAGTATCACCAGGCGTGCATAAGAACAGATAATGAAATATACTGTAATCTACTGTACTTTTTTATTTCCCCCACAGTGCAACCGTTTTTAAACTAATTTCAGATCTAATTGTTCCTACATGTTAACAATAGGGAAGATACGTCAGAGTCAGATAAGATAGACTGCGCTCACAAAATATAACACTGGGTGCTGAAATCCCGTGGAGTATAATAGAAAAAGAAAGCAATACGCTTGGACCAGCACTCACAGATTTTGGTTATTTAATGGCAGCCTGAAACAAACATGTTTCGGAACAATTATGTTCCTTCCTCAGTGTTGATGGCTAGCAAATGTTCTCACCGACAATATTGTTTATATACCAAGCAAAGCAGGAAGTGACATCATCCACAGGTGTGTTGAGAGTTGCTATAAGGTCGAATTTGACCCAGGAAGTACTTTGATGCCAAGAGTCCATTCTTAAGTCGAAATTACCACAATATACAAATAATAAATGTAGATATAAAATATATAAACATAAAATTGTTGTTATACTAGAAACAAAAAACAAAAATAACATCTAGTATGTATGGCTAGATAGGTACACTCTAATGCCTTATTAATTTTAAATATAAACAATAAAAATTAAACAAGAAACCCTTGGGTAAATAAGTCCGCCCTTTGGCGTAAGGTCAAACTCTTTTTTTGAGCCTCATAATAAAGAGGAAAAAACGTAATTCGAAATTACCACAATATACAAATAATAAATGTAGATATAAAATTAAAATTGTTGTTATACTAGAAACAAAAAACTAAAATAATAACATCTAGTATGTATGGCTAGATAGATACACTCTAATGCCTTATTCATTTTAAATATAAACAATAAAAAGTAAACAAGAAACCCTTGGGTAAATAAGTACGCCAATAGGCGTAAAGTCAAACTCTTTTTTTGAGCCTCATAATAAAGAGGAAAAAAGAGGAAAAAACGACACCTGTTCGGTGTGTCTAAGGTTATTAGTCTTACAAATGGCTCTTTAAAATAGATCTATAGTCTAATCATTAATACTCCCTTGTATACTAAGATACTTGTTGCTTAAATAACCAGATGCCCTTATTTGTTGGGCTAAATGGATCTTACTCATATTTACTGAACCAGGCTCACCCTCCATACATCATTCTAAGGATACTAAAACTAATAATCGGCCTTAATGGGAAAGGTATTTAAAGGAAGCAGGTCAAAACGTTCTCTTCATTCATCCCTCTTGGTTCTATACAGTTAAAGAGGTGAATATAATAACACTCCCTTTGCAAAAGTAGCTTATGCCTGTCACCTCCCCTGGCGGGCCTATGTACTAACTCTAGACCCATATAACGGAGATCTTTGACAGCATGCTTGCAAGTCTTGAAGTGTCTAGCTACCGCAGATTTGACGTCTGAATTTCTGATTGAACACTTATGTTCACTGATTCTTAATTTGAATGGTCTCGTTGTTTTGCCTACATATGAAAAATCACAAGGACATTTCAGCAGGTATACTATGTTGGAGGAATTGCAGGTAATACGTCCTTTAACCGATATCCGTTTGCCCGTTTTTGGGTGTGTATAACTTTTGTCTTTGATCATCCCTTGGCAATGTACACAAGATTGACAGGGAAAATTCCCATCTGGGATGTTAGACATAAAGTGAGTCGGTTTTATTATGGGAAAATCCGTTTTCACAAGCAGATTTGAGAGATTCGCTTGTCTTTTGTAGTAGTAATTGGGCGAATGTTGAAACGCCGTTCCAATTAGAGGATCAGACTGTAAAATATGCCAGTATTTATTAACAATGGTACGTATGTCTCTAGTAATCGGGCTGTAAGTAGACACAAAGGCTACTTTATCAGAGTGTACCTTATTCTTCTTAGGGGCCAGTAACGAGGATCTGTCAATCTGCTGAGTTTTGTGCAGGGCCTTAGATGTTAAAGTATCACTGTATCCTCTGTCGTGAAAATTCTCCCGTAGGGTTTCGGCTTGGGCCTTGAATCTGATACCGGAGTATTTGGCTGAAAGGTAGACTATTTTTTAAAGCCGGGGTATGGTAGCTAGAGAAATGGAGAAACGAATTTCTGTCTGTCTCTTTTTTGAAGACCTCTGTATGTAATGAAGTCCCACTTGGGGCTTTGTTGATTAAGACGTCCAAAAAGGGTAGCGATTGCAAATCAAACTTCAAAGTACATTTTATCGTTAATCTACAAGAGTTGAGATATTCAAGGAAGTCATGAAGCTCAGACGATGTACCTGACCAAATAAAGAATAGGTCATCTATATAGCGCATGTAGGATTTGACATGTTTCTCAAACGGGTTATTTTTTAAAACATGTTCTAGTTCAAATTTGGACATAAAAAGATTAGCTAGGTTCACTGCGGCTGGCGAGCCCATGCTGAGTCCTCTGTTCTGCAAATAATATGTATCTTGAAATCTAAAGTAATTCCTCGTAAGCACTAGATCGGCTAGTCTAACTAGCGCGTCTGTGGAGGGGAGTGATTCTGCTCTCGAGTTTAAATAAAAACTCAATGCGTCTAACGCATCAGCATGTGGAATGCTAGGGTACAGGCTGACTACATCCATTTCTAACAAGAAAGTCTGTGGGACTAATATTACAGGCCAGAAGCCCACTCAGGAAGGAAGTAGTGTCTTTTAAATACCCGCGTTGTGAAGAGGCCAGATCCTTAATATGTGCGTCTATATATTGCGAAATTTTCTCTGTGGCAGAGCCTATGCCGGAGACTATAGGTCTACCTGGAGGGTTAACTAGATCCTTGTGGATCTTGGGTAAGGTGTAAATGATAGGCGTAATTGGGTGCTCTACAAACATAAATTTAAATTCATTTTCAGTGATTACTTCAGCTAATCTGAGGCTTTTTAGGACTGTTTTAATTTCCGTAGAAAATCGGAACACTGGATCTGAATTTAACTGGGTATACACCTCCATGTCATTCAATTGTCTCTTAATGGCTCCAACGTCAGATGTCGCAGAAATGCGAACGGAACTGAAGTCCATCGAGATACTAGTAATGGATCTTCTCAAGCGTCAAACGGAGCTCATGTCCAGGCTGGCTAGCATGGAACAAGCGGACGCAGGCTGCACCAGTAGTCCCTCCTGGGCGACAGTGGTGAGGGGCCGAAGGAAGCTCTCCCTTCCTCTATATGATCCCTTTGATTCACCTCAACTATCAAACCGATTCAATCCTCTTTGTAATGATCCCAGCCTCCTAGGCTCTCCCTCGCTTCCGTCTCCTGCTGCTAGTACTGTAGCTTTGCTCAAAGACTATCCGATGCTAGCTACTAGCCTAGCTACTAGCCAGGCTCCAAGCGAAGCTGCCAGGACGGCGGCCCTCTCCAGCTCACGACTCAACCATGGAAATATAGCTGCAACCCGGAGCAGAAAGCGCTCTGCCCTGTTTGCTCTCGCATCGCCAAATTCCCCAGACTCACGCGATGGGTCCGACTCCCCAAAGTTTAAACGTCCTCGCCTGCGGTGCTCTGCAGCCCATGCCAGTACGATCATTCAAACGGCGAGTGTTATCGATGGAAATGCCGCTGTGAACGAGCCCCTCCACACGGCGCTGCTGCCCGACCAACCGTCTAACTCCACCAGCAATGCAGACGCTACTCCTGCGGCTTTTCACCATAGAAACCTGGCCATCTATGACGGGGGATGCATCCATGAACAGCCAGATATCCTACTCATCGGAGATTCCATCACCAGGTTTTTGCAAATACCACACGGCATTACATATTGTTTTTCCGGTTTAAAAGTTACTGACTTACTAGAGTGTACTCCCGAAATCATCGACAGATATCCGTCCGCCCACACCGTTATCATTCATATCGGAGCAAATGACGTAATGGCTAGACAATCCGCTAAACTCCAATCTGACTTTGAATCACTAATACTCACTATTGAAAGCCTGGGCAAAATATGCATTGTGTCTGGCCCCATTCCATCCATAGGTCGTGGATTTGAGCGATTTAGCCATCTGTTCTGGTTGCACAAATGGCTGCAGACCTACTGTACTACTATAGGACTTTGCTATATAAATAACTTTGATCTGCTCTGGTCCAGGAAAGACCATTACAGACCTGATGGCATCCATCCAAACATATCGGGGGTAAATGTGCTAATACATAACGTCACACAATGTGTAGCATCACTGGCCTGACAACCAACCATATCTAGCTCTGTAGACTATATACAGAAGCAGCCTAAGCTACAAAGAAACACGTTGAGTGTCATCCCGATTCTGATCACCAGAAGACTAATCAATTACTCATTATCACGTCCCATATGTAAATCGAACCTTATCAATATCAGTGTTCAACCACAGACTGTCTCACGCCCCACTACAGAACCCGTACAGCTAAAACTAGCACTGTTCAACGTTAGAGCGCTGAAACAAAAATAATTTCTGATAAATGAACTCATAGTAAAACATGGTGTACATTGTATGTTTTTAGTAGAGACATGGCTAGACAACATCACTGGTGTAGCAACACTGATTGAGACCTGCCCTTCCAATTTTAAATTCTATCAATCAAACAGACAGAGTGGGAGGGGAGGAGGAATAGCAGCAATCATCTCCACTCAATTTGTGTGCAGTGATATTGACCTGGGAAAATTTTTATCATTTGAATACCTTGCTATTGTATTGAAAACAGAAATGCAAGTAGTATGTGTGACATTGTATCGACCACCAAGGTACTCGCCACTCTTCATACAGGAATTTTCAGAACTCATATCGATCTGCATTACCAGGTATGATAGAATCATTCTTAATGGAGATCTAAACATTCATATCAACAAAAAGGATGACCCCAGGGGTTGCGAGTTTCTGAACCTACTGGACAGTTTTGGACTTGATAGATTAGTTCATTGATGCCTGGTAATATCTTATATCTGTGCTTAGGCTGTAGGCTGCACCCTGCTCTCTCTGTCTCCCTTTGTGCATGTGGCGTGACCTGCTGACCTCTGGCTGAAGGCTCCTTCCACACACAGGGCCGGCTCCCTCCTCACACACGCGCACACGCACACACACTCACATGCACACGCACACACTCACGTACACACGCGCACAAGCTGTCACGCCTTTGATTGATGGAGATGTTGTTCCGAGAAGGGGTCTTCTACATCTGGAACCAATTAGCCCCCCTTCTTCTGACCAAGCACACACACAGCCTAGCGAGCACACAACACACAAACACCCATGTTACACACACAGAGACATACACACACACCCCCCTCCCCTTTCTCTCCCCATCCAAGAGTGTATAAAATGACATGTTATATGGACATTCTGCCTCCTTTCTTCCTATACTGGTGCTGTGAGATGATGTGCCCGCGCGGGGTGACTGACTGTTCTTCTCCTCTGATGAATAAAAGCTCCGTTTGAGAAATACTCTGTCTCCGCCCGTCTTTCGGCCGACTGGTCCACAACTATATCAATTAAGAATTCACGAGGGATAGGAAATCCCTAACAAATGGAGGTTCCATAGTGAGAATTGATGTGTTCCAGCCGCAACCGAGGACGGAGGAATGGAGACGCGGAGGAGGAAAAGACGATGCAGAAGATCCAGACATTCACTACCAGCTGTCTGCAGCGCGTCTGAACCAGGGGTGAGATACCAGCAGCCCCTCAGACGTCCGTGACGAGACCACCAGACGACCCTCGACCAGGTGACAGGCAGGAGGAGACGAAGGACAGACGGGCCAGGATAAGAGACCACCGGAGGAGATGGCAGCTGTGCGAGAGGCCGGAGATGACCACCGCAGCACCGGAGATCAGCGACAGCAGCCAGGCACCGCAGGCACCGCAGATCAATCACCGCTGATCGTCGTCTACGACACGCAGTTCATCCGCGACGAGAACGGGGGGAGCGGCCGCAGGAGAGACACTGAGCTGAGTTGGAGTGACGGTGGGGCCGGCCGGCGAGAGGTGGAGAGGACAGTCCAGAGACACTGGGAAGGCGGCGGACCAGGGGAGACACGTTTGTCTAGGGGACCCGCACCTGGAACGGGGACCAACCTCAGGAGGTCAGCCCTTGCCCTCCAGAAGACGGGGCCGACCCAGGTGGGCGGTGCACTGTAACAGAGGGAAGGTAGCGCCCTGATGGACGTTGGGTGTGCCTGAGTAAGGGGGGGTCCAACAGGGTTACTGTATCTTCTGTTAGGTTGCCAGAATCTGTGTTTCTCTCTTTCTTCTCTCTCTCTCTCCCGCTCTCCCCCCTCCCTCTATCTCTCTCTCTGCTCTCCTGATATTGATTATCCCGTCTGGTATTGGATGTGATGCATGTAATGAGGTGACAATCGACGGATACAGATCAATGAACTGTTGTGTTGACGTTTTAATTTAACGACAAAAGGGGGAATTGATAGATTAGTTCATTGATGCCTGGTAATATCTTTTATCTGTGCTTAGGCTGTAGGCTGCACCCTGCTCTCTCTGTCTCCCTTTGTGCATGTGGCGTGACCTGCTGACCTCTGGCTGAAGGCTCCTTCCACACACAGGGCTTCTACATCTGGAACCAATTAGCCCCCCTTCTTCTGACCAAGCACACACACAGCCTAGCGAGCACACAACACACAAACACCCATGTTACACACACAGAGACATACACACACACCCCCCTCCCCTTTCTCTCCCCATCCAAGAGTGTATAAAATGACATGTAATATGGACATTCTGCCTCCTTCTTCTACTGGTGATGTGCCCGCGCGGGGTAACTGTCTTCTTCTCTGATGAATAAAAGCTCTGTTTGAAATACTCTGTCTCCGCCCGTCTTTCGGCCGACTGGTCCACAACTATATCAATTAAGAATTCACGAGGGATAGGAAATCCCTAACAGACTGATGCAACATGTTCACGAGGCCACCCACCAACATGGCAACACTCTGGACCTACTAATAACAACAGGGCTAAACATTGAGAATGTATCAGTAAAACAAATTCCAATTTCTGACCATTATTGTGTGTTCTATGGTACAAGCCTAATATTACATAAAACCAGAAGCGAATTCCTAGTCCACAGAAGGCTTCTGGACGCTAGAGCTGAAGCAAAATTCTCTAGTATGATGAAATCATATGACCAATGCAGTGAATCCTCCTTAAATCAGATGGAGGAAAATGGAGGAAATTCAAACTCACAGCTCACTTTAATTTATACAAAGACGCCATGGGCGCATACAATAAGGCAATACAACTTGCGAGAAAGGAATATTTTTCCAAAATGATCTCAGAAAATATGGGTAACTCCAGGGTACTTTTTTCCACCATCGACCGGCTGATTAACATGCCACCCCCCCATATACCGCAGCAATCAGCCACAAAATGTGAAGAGTTCGCAGTTTTCTTTAATGAAAAAATATCATTGATTAGAGCAAGCATTGCCTCTGATATAGATCTGGCTGTGAGTGGAAACCCACCTGAGATAACTATGGGGGAATTCACATGTATTACATTACCTGACCTCTGTAAGATTGTCTCTGAGTGTAATTCCGCCACCTCCTGCCTCGATCCTATACCAACAGCATTTCTCAAGCGGGTGTTCGATAGTGTCTCAAATCATGTCCTTGAAATCATAAATATGTCGCTTCAAACAGGCACTTTTCCAGATGCATTTAAAACGGCTGTAGTAAAACCACTACTAAAGAAAACAAACTTAGATGTAAACGAACTAAAAAGCTATAGGCCAATATCGAACCTTCCATTTATCAGCAAGATATTAGAAAAGATAGTCTCAGTACAAATAAACTCCTTTCTCAAAGATAATAACATCATGGAGGAATTACAATCAGGTTTCAGAACAAATCACAGCACTGAAACTGCCCTTACTAAAATAGTTAGCGACCTCAGGCTAAACTCCGATGCTGGCAAAGTCTCAATTATTGTCCTATTGGACCTTAGTGCAGCGTTCGATACGATTGACCATAATATCCTGATCAGTCGTCTTGAAAGACTGGTTGGCTTTTCCGATCATGTACTAAATTGGCTCATAACATACATTAAGGGGAGAAGGTTCTATGTTAAGCTTGGAGACAATGTATCCGAGGAACATGACAGCAGCTTTGGAGTTGCACAAGGAAGCTGCCTTGGTCCATTACTCTTCTCACTATATATGCTGCCCCCCGGGGACATCATTCGAGACCACAATGTATGCTTCCATAGTTATGCTGATGATACACAACTATATATCTCCGCAGAACCAAATAACACTACAGCCATACAGTCCATCACAAATTGTCTGTTAGCAATAAACAAGTGGATGAACAATAACTTCCTAAAATTAAACGAAAGCAAGACCGAAATCCTATTGATCGGCCCAAAAGCGAAAAGGGAAGTGCTGTGTGGGGAGTCTGTCATCCTATGTAAAGACTGAGGTTACAAGCCTAGGTGTCATCTTGGACTCAGACCTGACCTTTAAGTCTCATATAAATAAGGCCATGAAAACGTCATTCTTCCACCTAAGAAATATAGCGAAAGTAAGACCTTTCGTAAATAAAAAGGATGCAGAGACACTGATTCATGCTTTTGTATCAAGTCGGCTTGACTATTGTAATGCACTGTTCACTGGTCTTCCCAAAGCAACCATTGGGAAGCTTCAGCTTATCCAAAACTCTGCAGCTCGATTACAAACTCATACAAGGAGAAGAGAACATATCACTCCAGTCCTAGCCACTCTGCACTGGCTTCCAATAACTCATAGAATTGATTTTAAGGTCCTTTTCCTTTTTTTTTTTTTTTTATTGGTCTTTTTCCCTCTCCATTTTCCTCCGATTTTCTCCCATCCCAATGTTAGTCGTATGCCAATTCCCAGTCCCTTCCTGGTCGCTGCGCACTTACCCCCCACAGGCAGATCATCTGGGAGAGTGGAGGCTACCACGTGCTTCCTCCGACACACCAGCCAATCACCGCTTCTTTTCACCTGGCAGCGCGGATTCTCATCGAGAGGGCGTAGCGTGTGGGAGGACCACACTATCCCCCTCGAGTCCTATCCGCGCTTAGCAGGCGCCCCGACCGAACTGTAGGAGTCGCTGTTTACAACGACCCGGACCCACCCCGCCAGCTTCTCCCACCCTCTAATACAGCCAATTGTATTAGTGCAGACGGCCAGCCAAGCTGGTGACAACCCCGGAGCTGTGAGCTGGATTCGAACAGGCGAATCCAGCTCACAGCTCCGGGGCTGGTGACGAACGCAATCTCCGCTCGGCCACCTAACCGCCCTCTTAAGGTCCTTTTCCTAACATATAAAGCTCTTAATGAGCAAGGCCCAAAATACATAGCAAATTCCCTAGTTAGTTATCTGCCCTCAAGAACGCTACGGTCATCCACTACAGGTTTACTAGACACACCCAGAAACCAAAAGAGGATAGGAAGTATGGCATTTGCCAACTATGCCCCAAAACTATGGAACACACTACCAACACACATCAGAAACGCCAGCTCCATACACATTTTTAAAGGAAAATTAAAAACGTACCTATACAGTCTAGCTTACAAATAGTTATGGCTTGGAAAAACCTGATGGATCCATGAGGCTAGGATAAGCCTTGTGGACCCAACTCTTTAGATAAGGGAACGGGTACATACGCACACAATACACGACCACTGATGGATCCGTAAGGCTTGGATAAGCCTTATGGACCCAACTCTTTAGATGAGGGAACGGGTACATACGCACACAATACGCGACCACTGATGGATCCATGGGGCTTGGATAAGTCTTATGGACCCAACTCTGACCACTAATAAAAACGTAACTACACTAGCGTTATAAGAGCTAACATTGCTACCTACCGTACAAGTGCATTGGTTTAGTGCATTTCCTACTTCCGGTTGCTACTGAGCGGACATGTTTGTGCGGACCTGTTCTCCCAAACTGGTAAGCAAATGACTGTTTTCATGTTTTCATTTTTACGTTATTTTCATTTTTACGTTATTATTATTATTATTATTATTATTATTATTATTATTATTATTATTATTATTATTATTATTATTATTATTATTATTATTATTTTTAAACATTGATCTTAACTGATCACTGTGACTTTATTGCTTTTATCGTTATATATGCCTATGTTTGTGTACAGCACTTTGAGCTACATGACATGTATGAAAGGTGCTTTATAAATACTTACTTACTTACTTACTTACTTACTTACTTACTTACTTACTTACTTACTTACTTACTTACTTACTTACTTACTTACTTACTTAATCTCAGTCACATACGTACTTTTTCCATGAGTTCCTTGAGCGCTCTCGACTCTGATTCCAGTAAATTGGGGTAAAGCTGGGCCTTGTGGCTGGTATCACATAAATTCATGACCTCATTCTGTACCAGTCTACAAAAAGTATCCACTGAAGGTGGGTTAAGATGGGGTACAAACAAGCTACGTGGCTTAAATACTTTACTAGTAGGCAAAGAGTGGGTATCAGGCTCTGTTTCTGCATCCACAACCACATTTTCTGGCATGTTTATGTTAGTAACATATTGGGTTCTGTTAACTATCCCTCTGGCATAAAAGGCTTTCAACTTAATATTGCGAAAAAACTTAAAAAGCTCTACCTTGGTAGTGAAAGAGTCCACTCTCCGTGCCGGGACAAATGATAACCCTTTCGACAGTACAGTATGATGCAAGTCGCTCAATTGTGCGTTAGAAATATTCACTAGGTTAGATGTGGACTTGGTGCTCATCTCCGAAACCGTTGGCCTTTTTCTCTGGCTCCTCCGCGTCTTCCGGTGGCCTCTCGCGGCGGTCTGGGTGGGAGAGGGCCGTCCCGCGGGTCCTGAAAAATCGATTGGCTGCGGAGGGAATACCTTTCTTGAGAGGGCGTCTCGTCTGAGCTGACAGCTGTGGAGGAAGAGTCCGAGTGCCTCTGTCAATCTCTGGGCTGCCAGTTCTGCCTACGGCTCCGGGCTTGTGGTTGGTGCAGCCATGGGTAGACCCTGTGAGCCGCGTAATCCTGCTCGTCTCTGCGTCTCTTCGCTCTCTTATGTAGCATGATGTCAAGTTTGTATTTTTCTAGTTTCTGATTCACAGACTCTAGCATTTAGGTCTGCTGCTCAGGAGTTAAAATGTTCTTAATTTCTTCCTCTAACGATGTCAGTTCAGCTTTAACCGTGATTAATTTAGAGCCTTCATTGTCAATAATCAGAAGTAGAAGGTCTAAGGAGCATTTATCCAGGATGGCACACCATTTTTCACAAAATTCCGGTGAATCTCGTCCCAGAGTAGGGAAGAGAAACTTGAAAGCCATTCAATATTTGTCAAAAACGTTACCTTTTGTGGCTTATTCTCCCGAATATGAACATTATTGAAATAATTCATACAGAACTCTGAACCTTGAACCCCATAGATCCCTTCAGGAAGTGTAGTTTGGAAAAATTCCAACGCTGATCGACAGATACCGATGTCTATTACAAAATGGCTGCAAAAAGACTATAATTCCCATGGTTCAAAATTTCCAAAATGGTCACCCTCTCGCAATAGACTTGAGCAAATCGAAAAGTGTAATCTATCTAATGACACTTTTAACCTATTGCTAAACTAACGTATTGATGATAATATACATTCTACATGCTGTTGTGACATGTTCATGATGTTAATACTTGAATACGTTTGAAATAAAAATCGCAAATTTTATACAACACTCAGAAAAATATTGATTTATGACCAGATGTCATTAGCGGTCCGCTGATGGACCACACGAGGGGAACAGGTTTTAAGCACAGGTCCCGGTAGGAAACAAACAAAGGCGTTTTCAAAAGTAAATGTATTTATTAAATAATGAGGGGAATAAAACCCACAACAAATATTTAATACAAGGGAAAAAGGTAGGGGAGAACAAACAAGGTAATAACAATAAACACAAACAAACACTAAGCCAATATACAGATACAGCCCTGAAAAATCAAACCTCTACTGCTCCTCTACCACTACTCCACCACTCCACTCCAAACTGATTTTGTGACTCCTATTGTTCTGGACCGGGCCAGATTTCACACCTCCACTGCCTCCCACAGGCTGGGGAGATTTTCATCTTACATTTTTATTCGTCCCAAATGTCCCAGCCCCATCCGATTTCTTTTCACTGTTTACTTATCATGCATTGCAACACTAATATATGGTCAGTACCCCAAGTCAGACTGCCCATATAAAAAAATTCTTGGGGGTCTGAGGGCAGTAGCCCCCGACCCCCTCCCTGGGGAAGCACTTAAGTTAAGTACCCTCCATTTGTTCACGTTTAGACCCAGCCACCAGCCCCCGAAAATTAACACCTGAGTGCTAGTTTTTTTTTATTTGATCTTTTCCCCCCTCATTTTTCCTCCGATTTTCTCCCATCCCAATGTTAGTCGTTATGCCAATTCCCAATCCCCTTCCTGGTCGCTGCGCACTTACCCCCCACAGTCGGTCTGGGAGAGTGGAGGCTATCACGTGCTTCCTCCGACACACGTCTAGCCAATCAACCGCTTCTTTTCACCTGGCAGCGCGGACTCTCACTGAGAGCGTGTAACGTGTGGAAGGATCACACTACCGCCCTTAGATCCTATCCACGCTTAGCAGGCGCCCCGACCGAACTGTAGGAGTCGCTGTTTACAACGACCCGGACCCACCCCGCCTTCTCCCACCCTCTAATACTGCCAATTGTATTAGTGTGAACGGCCAGCCAAGCTGGTGACAACCCCGGAGCTGTGAGCGACAGGCGAATCCAGCATCTCCGGGGTTGGTGACGAACGCAATCTCCGTTATGCCACCTGACCGCCCCACCTGAGTGCTAGTTTTAAAGTGGTAGAAGAGTGGCAGAAGCGCAGCAGTAGGATACTGAATCTGAAGTGCTTCATCTGTATATAGAAGTGTCATAGGACATAAAGCAAAAGCCATATGGGGCAATCTGCGAGCCACCCAGCAATATTACAATACAATACAATACAATTACTCCCAAATACAGTTGGACAATGAGGCCCACACAGTAATTGACTCCACACAAGTGGTGGCAAGATGGCCAACACAACATCCAATTCCATACAAGGGTGGAAATGGCAGAAATGGCCAACACAGTATATGTGGCCAGCCATAGACAGTAGGGTCTTGCCGCGTCCTAAAAGTCTGTGCCGACCAACTGGCCCCAGTATTCACTGACATATTTAACCTGTCCTTAGAACAGGCTGTCATCCCCACCTGCCTGAAGAAGTCCACTATTATCCCTGTACCCAAAAAATCCAAGCCTGCTTGCCTCAACGACTACCGCCCTGTAGCTCTCACCTCCATAGCCATGAAGTGCTTTGAGAAGCTAGTAAAAGGCTACATCTGCTCCTCCCTCCCCATCAACATGGACCCCCTGCAATTTGCATACCGCCCCAACAGGTCCACGGAGGACGCCATAGCCCATGTGCTGCACACAGCAGCATCACACCTGGACAAGAGGCAGGGGAACTATGTGAGAATGCTATTCATCAACTACAGCTCGGCATTCAATACCATAGTCCCCTCCATACTCATAGCCAAGCTCAGGGACCTGGGCTTGAACTATGACCTCTGCCAGTGGGTCTTGGACTTCCTGACTGGCAGACCCCAGGTGGTGAGAGCAGGCAACTGCACCTCCTCATCCATCACCCTCAACATAGGGGCCCCCCAGGGCTGTGTTCTGAGTCCCCTCCTCTACTCCCTGTACACACACGACTGTGTGGCTCAGCGGAGTAGCAATACAATCATCAAATTTGCTGACGACACAGTGGTGGTGGGCCTGATCTCTGCCAACGACGAGAGGGCCTACCTGGAAGAGGTCAAGGTCCTGGCGGGATGGTGCCAGGAAAACAGCCTCTCCCTGAACGTCAGCAAAACAAAGGAGATGATTGTGGACTTCAGGAGGTCGGGGGTCAAGGACTACAGCCCCCTCAGCATCGACGGGGCACCGGTTGAGAGAGTCAACAGCTTTAAGTACCTCGGAGCCTACATATCCGAGGACTTGACATGGACCACACACATTGACAGTGTTGTGAAGAAGGCACGACAACGCCTCTACTTCCTTAGGCGCCTAAGGAAGTTCCAAGTCAGTCAGAAGATCCTTAAGAACTTCTACTCATGTACAATAGAGAGCATCTTGACCGGCAACATCACCTCCTGGTTTGGGAATAGCACTGCACAAGACCGAAGCAGACTACAAAGAGTGACACGTTCAGCCGAACGCACAATTGGAGGGGGGCTCCCCACCCTCCAGAACATTTACAACAAGCGTTGCAAGGGCAAGGCTAAGAGAATCATTAAAGACTCCAGTCACCCGAACAACTGCCTCTTTGAACTGCTGCGGTCAGGCAAGCGATACCGGAGTCTCAAGGCGAGCACAGAAAGACTCAGAAGAAGCTTCTATCCCCAGGCCATCAGGCTGCTAAACGAACAATGAACAATGAACACTACACAACAACAACCACCAAACGCACATAGCACACACATCCACACGCACACACTCACTTTAAACAAACACACTGTAGCACCCACTCCCCACACTTTATATTTATTGATGAAGGATTGCACTACAACTCGTACACCTTACTGTAAATTGTACCTAAATTGTACCTCATCCCATTTCTGCTTTGCACTATATAGTACTGTACATTAGTACACTGCATAGTATTGTATATTATATGGTAACTCAGAACATTGTACATATGTCTATACCGAACACTGTGACCACATTTTCTTCTTCTAAATTACATGCTATACTATGTTATTTGATACTATCTTGTCTAGCACAGTCTCTGGAGCGTAACAGTAAGAAGCATTTTGTATGAAAGTATTCTGTACTTCTGTATGACAACTATTAAAGAAACTTGAAACTTGAGGCATCTTAAATATATATATATATATATATTTTACATATTATGAAAGTACAGATTCATACCTTCAAAATAAGCCATCACTTGAACATTTTGGTGGGATACTTTTCAAGCTACTTCCTATGAATCATGGTGATATCACAAAACGTATTCAGAGAAAATGGCCTTGACAGTTTACACTTACAGTGTTAAAAAACTACAACACTACCCAGAAGGCATTGTAATCCATGGCCCCCCTCTCTCTGGGGCAATTAACACCTGGCAGCGTTCTAGTCAGGCTCTTTTGTTATGACAATGACTCTGTCTTGTGGCACTGCAAACACAACACAAAAGGAAAAGTCATGATAGTTTATTTAAAAATGTGTGTGGTAGTGAAGGGTTAACCTTTTGTAGTGTGGTAGTGAAAAGTTAACCTTCTGTAGTGTGGTAGTGAAAGGTTAACCTTCTGTAGTGTGGTAGTGAAAGGTTAACCTTCTGTAGTGTGGTAGTGAAAGGTTAACCTTCTGTAGTGTGGTAGTGAAGGTTAACCTTCTGTAGTGTGGTAGTGAAAGGATTATGTCTGTTTTAATTTAATAAGGTCTTAAAATGTCAGTAGTGTACCAGAGCAGGAAGGAGGTTGAAGAGGTTAAAGAGGAGTATCTTCTTTATATATTTTTTTATCTACTTTTTCTCCCAATTTTTCTATTTTTCTCCCATCCCAATTTTTCGTATTATCCAATTCTTCCCTCCCCTGTCTCGAACGTTGCTAGACCATGCCTCCCACTGGTCGGCTGCAATGTGGACGAAGCCTTGCATCACGTGTCCCCTCCGGTACACGAGGATGCAGCCATCGCATCTTTTCACCTGTACAGCGTTATCTCTCAGTGGCTAGGAGTAACGCGTGGGAGGCTCACACTGCCCCCGATACTTCCTGATTCTGCTGTACAGGCGCACCAACCGACCTGTAGGAGTCACGGTCCACAACGTCCGATCCCCACCCACCGGCTTTCCCACCCCTTAATACTGCCAATTGTATTAGTATGAACGACCAGCCAAGCCGGAAGCAACGCAGAGAGCTGGGCTCAAACCCAGCATATCCTGCGTTAGTGGCGAGCGCCTTGCCCACTGCGCCAATTAGCCGCTGTATCTTCTTTAGTTAAAGGTATAGTTTTGATTTTTGGTTCCTATTTCCTACTTACCAAAGTCAATGGGGTCAAGCTCCTTACTTTCACAGTGCACACGAAGTACATTTCAGTGTGCCCCAGTTAGCTTGTACAGACAGGTGTTTGACCCCGTTGACTTTGTATTAGTTTGTGGTTAACTATCCAGAGCTAGTATGAGGAACAGCATGGGTTGTGGCAAGAAATTATATTATATTTCCCTGCTATGTAAGTGCAACTCTATGCCATTACACTGTCTTCTATATCAGGGGTTCCCAAACTTTTCAGGCCGCGACCCAAAAATAACGGGGTCAGAGAGCCGCGACCCCCACTATTATAGGAGGTAAAACAAATAATAATATATATATATTTTTTTTTATAAATGGAAATGTATGGTTGAAACATGCACATGTTCAAACGCACACACACTAATAAGCATTGGAGGCTTTTAACCAGGGCCGGACTGGGGAAATCATTCAGGCCAGGAAATATAGTGCAAAATATAGCCCCAGTCAGGCCACTTTTTAAGCAGGGGGTCCCCCACCAGGACATTTCTTGTTACAAAGACTTCATTTCCTGCATTCTGGTGCAGGCATTTTTTTTTTATTTGTACCCTTTAAATGCCAGTGTTTGTGATGGCATCACACATTATTGTTAAAAAACAGGCTAGCTTATGTATGATTAGCAACAACACTGATTTTGATGGATTTTCAGTTTTTTTGTAATGTCAGATTGAAAATAATACAATATTTTATTCAACTTCAGCCCTGATCATAACACCACATATACATTTTATAATTCTAACCCTTTAAATGCCAGTGTGTGTGATGGCATATGTTTGCAATATATCAAATGCAAAGTAGATTTTTCTGGGGGGGATTATTACAGGCTAGCATGTCTCAATGATTAGCAACAACAGTTTTTTGTAAGGGTCCCGCCTCCACCAATCACATGCGGCTCCTTTTGTGTGTGTGTGTGTGAGAGCAAGAGAGAGAGAGAGAGAGAGAGAGAGAGAGAGATAGTTCTCCAACTTGTGTGAGTTGCAGTGATCTCCTGGTTGTTCCCCACCTAGGTTATCTAACTATTGCGCTGCTGCAACTAGAAACACTGTCCTGGCCTGCTTCTAAGTTCAGTGGACTGACTGCAAAAAATATATATATACATTTTTTTTTATCATCTGGCGACCCCTCCGCGGCGGTTCGCGACCCTCCTGTGGGTCGCAACCCCGACTTTGGGAACCCCTGCTCTATATGACATGTCCCAGTGATGAGCAATCTCCAAGTATTAGGCCTATATGGACCTAGTATTTATATAATGTATTATATACACTTGTCCTAATATACTAACCTACACTGTAGAACATTGTTACTCAGCTGATAGAGTTGTGCCCTTCCTGATGACTTGTCGTACATACCTTGTAAGTCTAAAAGTGGATAAAAGCGTCAGCAAAATGACTAAATGTAAATGTATTATAAGGAGGACCTAGTATTTATATACTGTATTATGTGGACCAGGACCTAGTATTCATATGATGTATTATATGGACCTATGATTTATATAATGTATTATATGGACCCAGTATATATATACTGTATTATATGGACCTACTGTAGTATTTATATGATGTATTATATGGACTAGGGCTGTCCCCGACTAAGGATTTGGATAGTCGACTATGATTGGCAAAAATTTGCCGTTAGTCGACTATTAGTCGACAAAAAAAAGTATAATAAATTTTTTTTTATCATGCCATTTGGGCTGTGGGGGTGCTTAAAGGAAAACTCCAACATTTTGGGAAATTAGCTTATTTAACATATTCCCTGGAGTTAGACAAGAAGATACATACCTTTTTTGTCTCTGTGCGTGCATTTAGCTTTGGGAACAGTCTCTCCGTTAGCGTAGCTTAGCTTCATCACTGGAAGTGGGGGAGATCCGGGGCTTCATCACTGGAAGTGGGGGAGATCCGGAGCCTGACGTTCCCTTACACTGTATAGTCACGAAATACACTCCAAATACAACTCCAAAACGTTCATGTAAACATGTTGTGACCTGTGTATTCACCACGTGGAGAAATAAAAAATTATTGAATTAGACAATTACGTTTTATAAACAAATATACTCTGAACAATTTTTTGCCTAACGACTCCTCTCTGAGCGCAGTCAGTGATTTCAACGTGTCGTCGTGATTGTTGACATTCTCATTCATTCAAAGGATCCGAACCGATTGAAGTTTATGGATACCATGACTTAAAATCCTCTTACCTTGACGATTAAAAGCCTCCCCAATTTAGAAAACAGTAATCCAATGGCTGGTATTGATAATATACTACTAACTACTGGACGCTCTGAGCTAACCGGAGCTAACACAGAACAGGATGGTAAAGCATATAATGACTTCCTTTCTGGGGTTTTCCAAATAAAAGTGCGACGTTTATAGCAGCGGAAAACATTTATTTTGTACATTATCTAACGTTAACACGAACCTAAACTAACTTTAGGTTAGTTGTAACCTTTCTTCTTGTCTAACTCCAGGGAAGATGTTAAATAAGCTAATTTCCCAAAATGTTGGAGTTTTCCTTTAAGGTCTGAAGGAGTCGACTGAAGGCTTCTTGTCCTCTGCAAAAGCATGCAATTGGTCCACTGATGGATACATCTTGATATTTGTCTAGTCTAGTGCAGGGGTTCCCAAACGTTTCAGACTGCGACCCCCAAATAACGGTGTCAGAGAGCCGCGACCCCCACTATTATAGGAGGTAATAATAAAAAAAAAAAACGTTATGTTTTTTTTTTTTTATAAATGGAAATGTATGGTTGAAACATGCACACGTTCAAACGCAGGGGGAAATATAGTGCAAAATATAGCCCCAGTCAGGCCACTTTTTAAGCAGGGGGTCTGGGGGTCCCACACCATGAAATTTCTTGTTACAAAGACTTCATTTCCTGCATTCTGGTGCAGGAATTTTTTTATTTGTACCCTTTAAATGCCAGTGTTTGTGACGGCATCACAAAACAGGCTAGCATATGTATGATTAGCAACAACACTGATTTTGATGGATTTTCTGTTTTTTTGTAATGTCAGATTGAAAATAATACAATCTTTTATTCAACTTCAGCCCTGATCATAACACCACATATACATTTTATAATTCTAACCCTTTAAATGCCAGTGTGTGTGATGGCATATATTTGCAATATATCAAATGCAAAGTAGATTTTTCTGGGGGGGGATTATTACAGGCTAGCATGTGTCAATGAGCACAGTTTTTTGTAAGGGTCCCGCCTCCACCAATCACATGCGGCTCCCTTTGTGTGTGTGTGTGAGAGCAAGAGAGAGAGAGAGATAGTTCTCCAACTTGTGTGAGTTGCAGTGATCTCCTGGTTGTTCCCCACCTAGGTTATCTAACTATTGCGCTGCTGCAACTAGAAACACTGGCCTGGCCTGCTTCTAAGTTCAGAGGCCTGACTGCATAAAAAAAAATATATATATATATATTTTTTTTTCTTCTTTTTCTTGGAAATCATCTGGCGATTGGGGGCAGCTCGCGACCCCCACTCTGGGAACCCCTGGTGTGTTCATTAGATGGGTAAAATCCTCTTTCAGTGCCTCTGTGCCTGTTTTCTTAGGCAGTTAGCCTCTGGTATGCGTGCCATTAGCGTTAGCCACGCTTCTAGGCCTTTTCTTTTGGAAAGAATGATTTTTTTTTTTTATCAAATCTTTTTTAATTTTTTTATTTGACTAAGAGGTTGGCAGTCGACTATGGCTACTTTCGACCCATTAGTCGACTAATCTGTATTATATGGACCTATTATTTATATAATGTATTATATGGACCTAGTATTTATATACTGTATTATATGGACCTAGTATGTATATTATGTATTATGAATTGAAAATGGGGGACCCTGATGTAAACAAGACAAAAGTCTTTCTCTGGTCTGCATCCCCTTAACACAATCCCGCCTAAGCACGGAGATCTCCGTGTTTCGAGTCCATGCGTTGTGGACAGAGGCACGGATAAATCCGTGGGAAGTTGTTATTGCTTTTATTCCATTTGAATAACCTATTCAAGGTCGCCGAGCGGCACTGCAGATTTACCCTACTCTATGAATTCGACAAGTTGCAATACCGGCCAGATCCTCTTAGGGGCGCTATCGTGATAATGCAGTGTGCCCTGTGGCTGAACGGATCAGTTTTTTTTTCTTTCAATGGAGATTTCAGTTAGCAGGATTCTAGATGTGCAGCATGTAGCTTGGATTACGTTTTGGATTGCAGATTTCACCATGCAATAAGGGGATTTATCATCAGCCAATGGACATATCGATCTACCAGATGGCGATCGATAACGGGGAAATGCTCGGGGACATCCCACCGGACCACAGTAGGATCTTTTTCACGTAAAGTACATCCCAATCGGGCCTTGTTTTGATAGCCAACCAGGCGTTCGGCTATGAGGCTAACACGGTTATTGGTAATCGATAATCAGAAACGACGTCCCCCACCCCCACCCCCCCCTTTCATGCATACATGCGTGAGGATCGTACCGATCATATGCAGTTTGAGTTTTAACTGGAGCTAATTATCTAAGACAGGTCATTATTGGATCACCTAAAGAGATTCTCGGAATGGTCAAGGGTAGTAAGAGAAATTGCCAGATTGAAACGACAAGTCAATGAATGTGTGTGAAGCAAAGAACAAATGAAAGTACAAGCTTAATAATAGCATGTGACATCCATTCAGCTGGAATAATGTGCCTTTGTCTGCCTCTTTGCATAGAAGGGGAACACCTGTCGGGGAACACACCAGCTCCTCACTCTAATTGGCCTTCAGTTATTACAGAGGCCTGTCTGATTGGGCAATGGAGCGAATGCTGGCTAATGGTCTGGAAGGTACTGCAATGAACCTGGGAACCCTGGATCTCTTAACACTATGGCGTCCGAGAACGAGTATATACGTGTTTCGAAAAAGAGCGTTGTGGACCAGAGCCACGAGTTTATAGGTGACGAGTTGTTATTGTTTTATTCCATATTTATAACGCTTCTTAGGTACCCGATCCACTACCAGCATCTTTTCACATATTTGATTTTCGAAACATGCAGTACCGGCCAGACCCGCTTAGGGATGGGAATTGATAGGATTTTATCGATACGATTCCATTATCGATTCTGCTTATCGATTCGATTCTTTATCGATTCCCTTATCGATACCTGATCAATTTATAATTTAAATAAATAAATTGGAAATGCAACAGAACTACATTTAGTCATTTAGCTGACGCTTTTATCCAAAGCGACTTACAAGTTCTGTACGACAAGCCATCAGGAAGGGCACAACTCTATCAGCTGAGCAACAATGTTCATCAAAGTGTTGAGTGCTACAGTGTAGGTTAGTTTATTAGGACAAGTGCATGACAGTACGGTTAGTTAGGGTTAGATATATTTTTTTTTTATTCAGATAATGGTTGAAGAAGTGCGTCTTTAGTCGACGGCGAAAGATTGGACGTGATTCGGCTGTCCTAACTGGGGTGGGTAGTTCATTCCACCATTGTGGGGCAAGGACTGAGAATAGGCGACTTCTCTTTGATGACCCTCCCGGAGCTCGGATAGGAGTAGGTCTGAGGCGGCCAGAAGATGCAGAGCGTCGGGGTCTAAGCTGGTTAGAATAACAACATGCAACTTGACATTTCTGATTGTCATTTATTGTTGAGCCCCCATGTCAGAAAAATACAAACACTGTAAAAAATAAAACATTAACTATAGCCTACACTTAAATAAAATAATGTATTTGAGATTCTCTTAAAATGTATTTATTTTTTTATTCTTAAACGAATTTAATCTATTGAATAACAGGTTGTTATTCCTCTGACTTCTGTCTCTCACTCACACACTCTCTCTCACACACACACACACACACACACACACACACACACACACACACAGAGAGAGAGCTCCCTCCCCGGGCCCCTGTCCTTTAAAGTATTGGCTTGTGTTGCTACACGGACACATTTGTATGTTGCACCATGGTACTTCCTGTCTGACGGACTCAGAGTAGACTAGTAGAGACTTAGTAAACAAACAATCCGGCTCTTATTATATGTGAACTAAAGAGTACAAGGTTTACACAACAGTCCCCACCCGCTGTTTTATTGTATTTGTACCTGTACTATCCGCTGTCAGCTGTTTATCTCTCTTTGTGAGCTTGATTAAATAGCGTTAGCTCACGTTAGCTAGCGATAGCTCCGCGGCTAATTTTAGCTCACCCTAAACTAAATCAATGACTGTTCTAAAGCATTCAAGTAGTTTTCACTGCACATAGAAGTAGCCAAACAGCGGGAGCATTTCGGGAGCATAATACCAAAACCCAGGCAATTTCGAGCCCTTAAGGAATCAAATGGAGTCTGCCATGGCTACATGCTAACGTAACGTAACTGTAGGCAGCGATAAGGGAATCGAAAGTCACAGGAGCCACACGGTTCCAGGCATCGGCCAATTAGGAACCGGTTCCCAACGGGAACCGGTTTTCGATTCCCATCCCTAGACCCGCTTAGGGGCGCCATCGCTCCACTGCAGTATCATTATGTGAAAAATGCAAGTACAGTTCTGTGGGCGGATCATAGATCCTTGATCCCAGCCGAACATCCTCCATTTTGGATCAGCCTGCCGAGCGTTTTTTTCAGCGTGGAATAATGGGATTTATGATTAGCCAATGTGCATATCGATCTACCAGAATCCGATGACTGGTGAGGAAATGCTGCCGGCGATCACATGGCCTGACGGTAGGATAATATTACCCCAAATTACAGCTGGATTAGACATTGTTTTATAACGTAACGTGATCGGTCAATGAAAATGCTATATTAAACGCACACTGTATTGCTAATCAATAATAGTAATCGGCGTTCCCCGCCGCCCCCATTTCATCCATAGATGCTCTGTAATAGTCCGGATGCTATGCAGTTTGTTTTATTTCATTCGTATATATACAGCAGAAATGGCGTTTGATATAACGGTGCCAACGTTTAGCCTATTTTGCAGCCTCCTGCAGAAAAGCCTAGACTAAAAGCGCGATATACCTTATATTCACGACGCTATAAAATGACAACCAACCGATGGATCTTTATTTTCTTTAAGCCATTATGAAGGCACGGTTTATGCACTCAAGTGACAATGAGAATGGACAGATAGCAATACTATAAATGATATATAAAGCTCTTAGAAAGTACATCGGTTTGTTTACAATCCGCTGTCCTCTGAGGCCTAAATCGCCGAGCCCCGCCGGTCGCCATAGTGTTAAAAAGTTTGCAAAGTGAGATGACAAAGACATTTTGGTGACATCAAATAGTGTGAAATATAAAGCTATGCTCACTTTTTTTATTATCTTTTTCCCCCTTCTTTTTCCGTTTTTCTCCCCTCCCAATGTTAGTCGTTATGCCAATTCCCAATCCCCTTCCTGGTTGTTGCGCACTCTACCCCCTACCGTCGGTCTGGGAGGGCGGAGACTATCACATGCTTCCTCCGACACATATGTACCCAGCCCACCACTTCTTTTCACCTGGCAGCGCGGACTCTCACTGGGAGAGTGTAACGTGTGGAAGGTCACACTACCCCCTTCCAGATCCTTCCCTCACTGTGCAGGCGCCCCGACCGAACTGTAGGAGTTGCTGTTTACAACGACCCGGACCCACCCACCGGCTTCCCTCCCGCTGACTGCCAATTGAGCCAGTATGACGGCCGGCCAAGCCGGAGGCAACGCTGACAGCCGGATTCGATACCAGTGTCTCTTGCGTTGGTGACGAGCGATTAGTCCGCTGCGCCACCCAGTCGCCCTGCTATGCTCACTCTTATGAGATTAGAAAATCTGGATTTTTTTATGGAAAATTAACAATTTAATGTTTATATTCATCCAGCATTTTATTCAAGATTCAATACAATTATTCAGTTATTGCCATACTTGATTGGAAACTGTCTTAGTGAGCTCACTTAAATACATAAAAAGTGAGAAAAATAAATAAAACCATAAACCACATAATACATTAGACAGAGTATAAAACAGATGGGTAAGATCCAACACAGAAAAACACCATGAGATAAAACACAAGTACCCATAGGGAAATTAACAGCAGCATCAAACGACCCCAATAGACTGCCCTGTCATAGTAACAAAATACTTAACCCTTGTGCTGTCCTAACGATGAGGGAGCTCACTGGGCTTAAGGGAGAGGAAAAGATACATAATAATAATAATAATAATAATAATAATAACTTTATTTGTATAGCACTTTTCATACAGAGGTTGCAGTTCAAAGTGCTTCACAACAGTAAAAAATACAGGCATAAGCGAGCATAAAAAGATAGACGGGTAGAATCACAGTGTTTCACATTAGGATCTAGCATCCCAATAGGCTCTCCGCTTACAGTTTTCAGTAACACAAATAGTAAAAATAGTTTAAAATGATTCAGTTTAAAAATAGTCAAAAAATTATAAAATAGAACGGACATAAAAAATACAGGCATGAGCGAGCATAGCAAGATATGGCAAATCACAGTGTTTCACATTAGGATCTAGCATCTTAATAGGCTCTCTATTCAGTAATACTCCTGTAGTTCATGAACAAATAATCACAGTGTTTCACATTTGGATCTAGCAAATAATAAGAATAAAATGATTCAGTTTAAAAATAGTCATAAATAATCTTGTATGCATCGTTGTTTAGTGTGTATGTGTGTTTATTGTGTTGTGTGTGTGTGTGTGTGGTTGTACTTCAGCTACTACTACTCTACAACTACCACTCCAGGACACAGTTAACCTAGATCTACTCTACTCTACAACTACCACTCCAGGACACAATTAACCTAGATCTACTACTACTACAGCTACTACTACTCTACAACTACCAGGACACAGTTAACCTAGATCTACAACTACAACGCTACAACTACTACTACTCTACTACTACTCTACCCCAGGACACAGTTAACCTAGATCTACCAGGACACAGTTAACCTAGATCTACAACTACAACGCTACTACAACTCGGTGTGTGTGTGTCTGTGTGTGACTGTGTGTGTGTGTGTACAGCTACTACTACTCTACAACTACCAGGACACAGTTAACCTAGATCTACAACTACAACGCTACAACTACTACTACTCTACTCCAGGACACAGTTAACCTAGATCTACTCTACAACTACCACTCCAGGACACAGTTAACCTAGATCTACTACTACTCTACCAGGACACAGTTAACCTAGATCTACAACTACAACGCTACTACAACTCGGTGTGTGTGTGTCTGTGTGTGACTGTGTGTGTGTGTGTGTGTGTGTATGTCGGTGTGTGTGTCTGTGTGTGTGTGTGTGTGTGTATGTGTGTATGTCGGTGTGTGTGTGTGTTTGTGTGTGATTGTGTGTGTGTGTGTGTGACTGTGTGTGTGTGACTGTGTGTGTGTGCGTCACAACCCGCAGTGTTTCACATTTGGATCTAGCAATAAATAAGAATAGTTTAAAATGATTCAGTTTAAAAATAGTCATCAGTAAGAAGTAAAAAGTGCAATAACCGACACATGAATTTGATAGGCAGTGTAAAAGAGTAGGCAGGGTAAGAATAAATACAAGTTGTGTCAGGATATCCCTGATGTTTCCTCTTGGCACTAGGTGGTAGCAGATAACTATCAGTGAAATGCCTGAGCAAAGAGATAGGTTTTAAGCTGTCTTTTAAAGATGTCTAGCGAGTTGGCTTCCCTGATGTTTTGGGGTAGTTTGTTCCATAGTTTTGGGGCATAGTTGATAAAGGCTGCATTACCGATCCTCTTTTGACTGCTTCTGGGAGCCTCTAGTAGTCCAGCAGCTGATGATCGCAGTGTTCTTGCTGGTGTGTAATTTATTAGAGTGTTGGCGATGTAGCTAGGTCCCTGTCCATTTAGAGCTTTGTATGTAAGGAGAAGGACCTTAAAGTCAATTCTAAATGTTACGGGAAGCCAGTGTAAAGCGGCTAGGACTGGACTAATGTGCTCTCTCCTTTTGGTTCTAGTTAGCAGTCGGGCTGCAGAGTTTTGGATTAGCTGAAGCCTCTCTGTGGTTTTCTTAGGGAGACCTGTGAAAAGTGCATTACAGTAGTCTAACCGGCTAGATATGAATGCATGAATTAGCTTCTCAGCATCGTTCTGATTAATAAATGGTCGTACTTTTGCTATATTTCTGAGATGGAAGAACGATGTTTTCGTCACTTTGCTAATATGAGAATTGAAGTTCAGTTCTGAATCTATGATAACCCCAAGACTAGTGACCTCAGATTTGATCCAAGGGGTTAGTCCCCCCAGGTTCTTTATTAATGTTTCTTTTTTAGTTTTGGAGCCGATAATTAGAATTTCAGTTTTGTTCTCGTTTAGTTTCAGGAAGTTCTTACTCATCCATTTATTTATTGACAGTAAGCAGTCTGTAATGGAGCTAATCGCTGTATCATTTGGTTCAGCAGATATGTACAGTTGTGTATCATCCGCATAGCTATGGAAATCTACATTATGTTCTCTGATGATATCACCCAGCGGTAACATGTAAAGGGAGAAGAGTAAAGGACCTAAGCAACTCCCTTGTGCAACTCCATAGTTGTTGTCGTATATATCAGACATGTGATCTCCTAGTTTAACATAGAATTTCCTCCCTCTGATGTATGTTTTAAACCAGCCCAGCACATGGTCTGAGAAACCGACATGGTTTTCAAGACGATCGATTAGAATATCATGATCGATTGTATCAAATGCTGCACTGAGATCCAACAGGATAAGGATGGAGATCTCATTATCAACAAACTATAACTTCACTCACACACCTCGACCTTCCAGACGGGGTGGAGGCACTGCCCTCATGACATCTCCTTCATGGGCTACAAACGTAACACCACTCCCAGAACTGTCACTCTCCTCTCTCGAATATCATGCAGTATCTGTCTCTAATCCTTTCAATCTCACCATTGTTACACTCTACCGCCCTCCAGGTACACTCGATCACTTCACAGATGAGCTGGACATGCTTCTTAGCTCCTTACCGGAAGATGGTACCCCTCTCCTTCTACTGGGCGACTTCAACCTGCCTGACTCATCTCAGTCAGTCATAGTAGTCTCCCTCCTACAATCGTTTGACCTGACTCCCACTGCCATGCCTCCCACCCACAAAGCAGGCAACTCCTTGGATCTCATATTTTCCCGTAACTCCAGCATCATTAACACCACGGTAACTCCCCTACATGTATCTGACCATTCCTTCATATCCTTCTCACTAACTCTCATGCTTAACCGAAAGGTCTTCACCCCAACTCAAACAGTCTCACTCAGACGCAACCTGCCCTCCCTATCCCCCTCCACCCTCTCCTCTGACATACTATCCGCTCTACCTTTGAGTGACACCTTCTCTGCTCTCTCCACAGAGATGGCAACCTCCACCCTCCTTTCAGCCCTTGCAACCTCCTTCGACAAGCTCTGTCCCCTCGTTGAGAAACCTGCCCGCCGTTCCCCACCCAGTCCATGGCTGACAGATCCAGTGAGAGAACAAAGACAGGTCCTGAGAGCAGCTGAAAGGAAGTATAGAAAGTCACGCCTCACTGCTGACATCGACACATATCACAACCTCTTGTTAACATTCTCCAAAACCATCACTAATGCCAAAGCTTCTTTCTTCCACCATAGGATCGAGGCCTCTGCCAAGAATCTTCGCAAACTGCATGCTACCATGTCCTCCCTCCTCACTCCCCCCCCACCCCCCCCTCCCTCATCTTTCTCTGCCGAAGACTTTGCGATCTTCTTTGAGGAAAAAGTGGAGAACATCCGCAGCTCCTTCTCCCAACCCCCACCCATTCCAAATGCTGAATCGAGAACCTCATCCTTCACTCTGTCATCTTTCTCTCCCATTACAGAAGCAGAGACCCTGACACTGGTAACGTCAAACCGTCCGACTACTTGCCAGCTGGACCAGCTACCCTCCCCACTCCTCCAGACCATAGCACCAGACATCCTCCCATTCCTAACTGCAACCATCAACTCCTCACTCAACTCGGGGGTGGTCCCCACCTCCCTAAAACAAGCCAGAGTCACGCCGCTCATAAAAAAACCAACCCTGAACCCTACCGTCATAGGCAACTACCGTCCTGTCTCTCTTCTCTCCTTCCTTTCTAAAACACTTGAACGTGCTGTATCCAACCAACTTACTACTTATCTCTTACAGAATGACCTCCTAGACCCTAATCAGTCAGGCTTCAGGACTGGTCACTCCACAGAGACAGCCCTCATTGCGGTCACAGAGGCACTTCACTTAGCAAAAGCGAAAGGCCTCTCCTCTGTCCTGATTCTCCTAGATCTATCTGCAGCCTTCGACACAGTCAACCACCAGATCCTCCTTGCGGCCCTCGCAGGAATGGGAGTGGCTGGCTCTGCGCTGACATGGCTGTCATCATACCTCAATGACCGCTCCTACCAAGTGTCATGGAGAGGGACCCTGTCGGCCACCCGCCCCCTGCGGACGGGTGTCCCCCAGGGCTCGGTTCTAGGACCCCTTCTCTTCTCCCTCTACACTAAATCACTGGGTAACATTATCACGTCTCATGGCTTCTCCTACCATTGTTATGCCGACGATACTCAACTCTTCCTCTCCTTCCCTCCCTCAGATATCCACGTCTCTGTGCGGATCTCGGCCTGTCTGTCCGACATCTCAGCCTGGATGACGTCCAACCACCTCAAACTGAACCTAAGCAAAACAGAATTGCTCCACCTGCCAGCCAAATCCTCCCCCCTAACCGACCTTTCAATCACAGTCGAGAATGCAGCTGTGACTGCGTCCCCGACCGCCAAGAACCTTGGTGTTGTCCTCGACGACCAGTTGAACTTCTCTGCTCACATCGCAGCGACGACCAGAACCTGCCGATTCCTCCTGAGCAACGTCAGAAGGATACGCCCCTTCCTGACAAAAGAAGCCACCCAACTCCTCGTCCAATCAACAGTCATCTCCCGCCTCGACTACTGCAATGCACTGCTCGCTGGCCTCCCGGCCACTGCCACTAAGCCTCTTCAACTCATTCAGAACGCAGCGGCCCGCCTGATCTCAAACCTACCGAAGTCGGCCCATGTCACCCCACTTCTTAGGGACCTGCACTGGCTCCCCATTGCTGCACGAATCCGCTTCAAGGCCCTCGACCTAGCATACCGTGCGGCAAAGGGAACCGCTCCCGCCTACCTCCGGTCAATGGTCTCTAACTACACACCCTCAAGACCCCTACGCTCTGCATCTTCTGGCCGCCTCAGACCTACTCCTATCCAAGCTCCGGGAGGGTCATCAAAGAGAAGTCGCCTATTCTCAGTCCTTGCCCCACAATGGTGGAATGAACTACCCACCCCAGTTAGGACAGCCGAATCACGTCCAATCTTTCGCCGTCGACTAAAGACGCACTTCTTCAACCATTATCTGAATTAAAAAAAAAAAAAAAAAAAAAAAATCTAACCCTAACTAACCGTACTGTCATGCACTTGTCCTAATAAACTAACCTACACTGTAGCACTCAACACTTTGATGAACATTGTTGCTCAGCTGATAGAGTTGTGCCCTTCCTGATGGCTTGTCGTACAGAACTTGTAAGTCGCTTTGGATAAAAGCGTCAGCTAAATGACTAAATGTAAATGTAAAATGTTATTCTCGTCAGAGTTTAGTCTGAGGTCACTGATTATTTTGGTGAGGGCAGTTTCAGTGCTATGATATTTTCTGAATCCTGACTGAAATTCTTCTAAGATGTTGTTTTCTTCAAGAAAGGAATTTATTTGAACTGAAACTATCTTTTCAAGTACTTTACTAATGAATGGTAGGTTGGATATTGGACGATAATTTGCCATTTCATTACTATCCAAGTTAGGTTTTTTTAGTAATGGCTTTACAACTGCTGTTTTAAAGGCATCCGGGAAAATACCAGTCCTAAGGGAAGTGTTTATGATATCTAGCACAGGGCTTGAAACACTATTAAATACCCGTTTGAAGAAAGCTGTAGGTATAGGGTCAATGTCTGAGGTGGAGGAGTTACATTCTGAGACAGTTTTGCAGAGTACATCTAATGTGATGCATGTGAAACTTCTCATGGTTACATTGCACGGTTTGCCGCAATCAACTTTATTTCCATCATGAGTAATGCTGGCCCTGATCAAGGTTATTTTGTTGTTAAAGAATAGTGCAAGTTCTTCACACTTAACCGTTGATGACTGAGGAGGTGTAGGGGCAGTGTTGAGTAGTACATTAATAGTGGAAAAGAGGATTCTGGAGTTTCCAGCATTTTCTGTAATGATTTTAGAGAAGTAATCTTTCCTTGCTAAGCGGATGGTTTTATTATAAGCAGTTAAAGCATCTTTGTATATATCACAGCATATGGTGGTTTTTGTTTTTCTCCATTTTCGCTCCGCTGCACGACATTTCCTTTTTTCTTTGTTGACCGTATTATAGTTTAACCAGGGCGAGGCTCTAGTTTTCTTCTTTTTCGTTTTTAATGGGGCGACAGAATTTAATATAGATGACATTGCATCATTGAGATTTTCTACCATTTCATTTAGAGAGCTGTCATGATTGTGTGGTTCATGTAGTCTGATAAGATCAATGAACTTTGATTCAGCTTTGTCGTTTAGTAGCCTCTTTTTAACTATGATTTCTTTTTTTGTTTTAGTAAGGGTTATTTGAGTATCAAAAAATATACAGTGATGGTCGGAGAGAGGTAATTCAGTTATTGAGATATTTGTTATGCTTAGCCCAGTTGTTGTTATAACTAAGTCTAGTGTATTCCCAAGCCGGTGAGTTGCATTTGTTATATGCTGTATTAGGTCAAAGCTATCCAGTAGATTTTTTAGTTCCATAGTTTTGGAGTCTGTTTTCTTATTAAAATGGATGTTCAGGTCTCCATTTAGGATCACCTTATCATATCCGGTAACACATAGTGAGATCAGTTCAGAGAGCTCCTGTATAAATATTGGTGACAATAATAGTTGATTCTGTTTTTAGTTCAATGGCAAGATATTCCATTGACATGAACTCGCCTAGTTCTGTGATTCTAAACAAGAGTTTTGAGGAGAAGATTGCTGCAACTCCTCCGCCCCTTTTATTTTTTCTGGGTATTTGAAAAAAGTTATAGTCTGGTGGACAAGCTTCTATCATTATTGATGTAGCTGTGTCATTATTTAGCCATGTCTCTACTAGGCAGATGCAATCTAAGTTATTTTCTTTAATCAGATCATTTACTAAGAATGTTTTATTATTCAGTGATCTGACATTTAGGAAAGCTAATTTTATTTGTTGGACTTCTTTAGAGGAGGTCTGCTTTGGTTTGACCGTGATGGCCCTGAGGTTAATAGCAGGTAAACGCATTGGTGGCGTATATTTTTCACCATGCCATTGGCTAGTTATGATTACTTGTTTACTCCGTTTCTGGTCGAACTAGTCAGCGAATCTTTAATATTTTTTTTATTCGTATTCAGAGGTAATTCGTCGAGATATTTCTAATTGGTATTTATCAAAAATAAATATTAGAAATATGGTCAAAAACAACATGTATCCGTTTCTTTTGAACCGCACTCGCAGTTGACCACTTGGTAAACACTTTCATGTTTAAAGCCATATAATTTTAACTGTTTACTATTTAAAAAAAAAATGTTTACCCATGTTTAACATTCATAGCCTATTCTCAAGATATCTGTAAAAAATTACACATATTTTCTAATTTTAACCACTTAAATTAGTGTTTGTTTGATACCACGTCAGTTTTTATTGAAAAAAAATGTTTTTTCATCGAAAAAGACGGATACATGTTTGTTTTGACCATATTTCTAATATTTATTTTTGATAAATACCAATTAGAAATATCTCGACGAATTACCTCTGAATACGAATCAAAAAAAATATTAAAGATTCGCTCACTAGTTCGACCAGAAACGGAGTTGAGGCGAAACTTTACCAAGTGGTCAACTGCGAGTGCGGTTCAAAAGAAACGGATACATGTTGTTTTTGACCATATTTCTAATATTTATTTTTGATAAATACCAATTAGAAATATCTCGACGAATTACCTCTGAATACGAATAAAAAAAAATATTAAAGATTCGCTGACTAGTTCGACCAGAAACGGAGTTGAGGCGAAACTTTACCAAGTGGTCAACTGACCTGCATTATGCTCCGGGCGCTTCGATGTACTGCCCCGGACGGAATATTCGGCTCGGCTCGCTGGTGAAACAAGGACCAGAGGTGATCCGCGCAGTACACTTCCTCGTTGGCGCGTGCCGGCTATGGGGGTCTTGTTTTTCGGCGTGTGGCGCGCTGCGGACTGCGCGGTCCGGTTCGCCTCTGGTTCTGTCTTGAAAATCCACTCGCCCCCCCCCCCACCACCACAAAACCTGTGTGCCGAGTTTCAATCACCAGCAGCCCGCTTCAGCATAATTCACCTCCCCCTGACTTGTGGCAAAGTTATCTGTGGAGCAATGACGCCACCATGAGTTTTACATCGGTAACAGCACATCCCAGCAATTGCAAGGTCCTTATCTCGTGGAATATGTAAAGGATGGCAAGATATAGAGAGAATTGAATGAATAAGAGCAGATTTAAAAATGCTTAAAAATGCCGTTTTAACGTTGAAGTGGATGGGAGTAGAAAAAGTAACTAGGGGTGAACGAGTCACTAAATCTGTAACTACTATTTCTAGAGTGTTTCATGTTATAAGCTTTTCACACAATGAACATATATGTAAAATTAAGATATTTACCCAATTTCATGAAATAATAATAAACACAGACACCGCTGTGCTCACACACACACTCAAAATATTTCAAAAAAGTAGAAAAAGCGACTAGGGGTGCACAAGGGTTCCCAGTGCTTCTCAAACTTTTTCTGTCAGGTCCCCCTTTGGCGGACCAAAATATTTTGGGCCCCCCCCCCCCCTCGCCCCAACAAAATAGTCATGAAATGGGCCATGCTTAAATTGATTGAAATAACACCAATATCGTGACCTTTCAAATTGTGCAACCACTTTACAACTGTGCAATTGTGCAACAACATAACAATACTGTCCAATACACTCAAAGACTGTGATTTAAAAAAAATACAGACATCTTGTAACATTGCAATACAATCCAATGGACACTCAAGACTGCTTTTTAAAAAATAGAGACATCTTGTAACATTGCAATACAATTCAATGGACACTCAAGACTGCTTTTTAAAAAATAGAGACATCTTGTAACATTGCAATACAATTTAATGGACACTCAAGACTGCTTTTTCAAAAATAGACATCTTGTAACATTGCAATACAATTCAATGGACACTCAAGACTGCTTTTTCAAAAATAGAGACATCTTGTAACATTGCAATACAATTCAAGGACACTGCTTTAAAATAAATAGATAGAAAACTTTGTGAAAAACTTGTGAAAGAACTTTGCAATTTGTGCAAAAAAAGAGAAAATGTAAGTAAATTATGTGAGTCATCACAGCATTAGTGGCTGCAATGAGCCTGTTTTGCACTGCACATCTTTTCAAAACGAGGTTGCAGGCTTGATACTGCCACTCTCAAGTCATGCTCAATGTTGAGCTTAGACCTGTGCTTTGTCTTCAGTGAAGCAACAGCTGAAAATCCAATCTCACAGAGATAGGATGTGGCGAAGGGAAGAAGGATGCCCACAGCCCTCTGCCCTATGAGTGGATGCTCCCTCTCCACACCAAGCCAGAATTCACTCAGTGTCTGAGCTGTAAACATCAGCCTCAGGGTGGAGTCAGAGGTAATTTCGATGAGTTGCTCCTCTTCAGCAGAGCTGAAATCAGCAGGTGCTGTAGATAGAGAGATACTTTATTTGTAATTAATTGCAAATTAAACACAACACATTTCAGTTCTACAACAATCCATTCCAGCTAGATAGTAGCATATTATTATTATTATTATTATTATTATTATTATTATTATTATTATTATTATTTATTATTATTATTATTATTATTATTATTATTATTATTATTATTATTATTATTATTATATAATGTACAACATAAATAAAATGTATGTAGCCTACAGCACAAATGTCATAATTAGTCAGTCAATAACATAAAATACAAACCTGCTGCATTGAATGGATCCACCACCCAGTCATACTGAGCACTGTTGTTAGGGAAGTATTTAAAAGAAAATCCTCTCAGGGAAGAGATGTGCTGCCTGAGACAGGGGATCACTGTGGTGACTTGAGAAACACTGCTTTCAGCGAACTCAGTCAGGTTCTCAAAGGCATCAGTCTGTTGTTCATCAAGGCGCCTGCCCCACATCTCCAGCTTTCCACTGAATGCAGTGATCTTGTTTGCCAGGTCAGGTAGGTATTTATCTTTGCCTTGAATTGAATTGAATAGAATACTTTATTTAGATGTTTGCAGAAAAAAATCACATGACAGTAAGTACAAGGTCAACTAAATAGGATTAAAAAACCCAAGAAAGCCAATGGCTTGTTTCAATTGGGGTCCTTTTGTAATCAATTCATATTACATTTAGTGACAAACAGAGACACTAGTCTACTCTAGTCATGACAGATACTAGAAGACAAAAAATATCAACATACCTTGAAGCTGAAGGTTTAATTCATTCAGCTTTCCAAAGACATCGGTGAGATAGGCCAGTTTCACTGCAGAATGGTCAGCTCCCATCTCCTCACACAGCGCAGAGAACAGGTGCGCTTTCAGGGGTCGGGTTTTGATGATATTTACCACGTTTATAACTTCTGTCAAAACCTCATTCAGCTCAGGGCTAAGCTGTCTTGACGCTAGCGCCTCTCTGTGAATTTACAGTGCGTCCATTGCGCGTTTGGCGAGACCCCCTTGATGAGCGCCTGTATCCCCCTCCTTTTCCCTGCCATGGCCTGCGCACCGTCAGAGCAAAAGCCCACACAGTTCTCCCATTTCAGTCCATGTTCTGTCAGGTAACTGTCAATAATTTTGAAGAGCTCATCAGCTGTCGCACTGTTTTTGACATATTTGCAAAACAGCAGATCTTCACTCAGTGACTGGGAATTTACAAAGCGAACATAGGAAATAAGCAAACAGTCTTTATTGCTGTCAGTCTTTGACAAGGCAACACGCATGTCATCCTCAAGGCTCAACTTGGCCTTATATTTTGTTTTCAGAGCTGTCATGGATGAAAAGCCAGCTTCACACAGATATGTGGTACTGAATGGTATCAACACCTTAACTGCTGCATCATGAGATACTTGGTACTCAGCACCACACTCTGAAACTAGCTCTCCAGGTGGTATCAGATGAGATTTCAATGAGTTCTTCCAAGAGTTTGGATGGAGATGTGTCAGTGTTTTATTAAATAATGATTTTCAGATTTTGAGAAATGGTCAAACTTATCCAAATATGGTATTTTCATGGAGAACAGTGCAGCTGCAACAGATAGCACTTTAGTGATAATCTTCTGTAATCCAAAAATAATAAAAAAAAAAATTAAAAAAAATGTTTTTTTTTGTATATATATATTTTTTTATCTCAATGCCCCCCCTGTCATGCCTCTACGCCCCACACTTTCAGAAACACTGACTTAACCCTCTACTGCATGACTTAAAATTATCTGGGGGAAAAAAATATTTCACCCCATTTTTTTGAGATTATGGGTCCCTGATAACATATTAATAAAAAAAAATTTGCCCCCCACTATAACAAGTTTTATTAATAAAATACATAGAACATCATGTGAATATTAAAAAAATATCAATTTCCAGTAACAAATACCATGTAGTACCCTGTACTACCATATAATACCATGTAGTACCCTGTACTACCATATAATACCATGTAGTACCCTGTACTACCATATAATACCATGCAGTACCCTGTACTACCATATAATACCCTGTAGTGTACTACCATATAATACCCTGTAGTGCCATGTACTACCATATAATACCATGTAGTAACCTGTACTACCATATAATACCCTGTAGTGCCATGTACTACCATATAATACCATGTAGTAACCTGTACTACCATATAATACCCTGTAGTGCCATGTACTACCATATAATACCCTGTAGTGCCATGTACTACCATATAATACCATGTAGTAACCTGTACTACCATATAATACCCTGTAGTGCCATGTACTACCATACCATGTAGTAACCTGTACTACCATATAATACCCTGCAGGGCTCGAAAATTTACATTTTTACTTGGTAGCACTGGTGCTCCCAACTTCAAAAAGTTGGGAGCACCAGCAAACATTTAGGAGCACCCACCAAAATGTAAGGAGCACCAACAATATATATGTAATATATATATTTTTTTTGATCCACTTTTTCTCCCATTTTCTATATTTTCTCCCATCCCAATTTCGTATCATCCAATTCAACCCTCCCCTGTCACGGACGCTGTTTCTTGCCTCCCACAAGCCGGCTGCAATGTGGACTAAGTCATACATAGCACAAGTCCCCTCCGGTACTTGAGGTAACAGCAGTCGCATCTTTTCACCTGCGCAGCTCGATCTCTCAGTGGCGAGGAGTAACGCGTGGGAGGCTCACGCTGCCCCCGACACTTCCTGATTCTACTGCGCAGGCGCACCAACCGACCTGTAGGAGTCGCTGTCCACAACGCCCGATCCCCACCCATCAGTTTCCCACCCCCTAATACGGCCAATGTGTATTAGTACGGACGACCAGCTAAACTGAAAGCAAATGTGGAGCGCTGGGCTCGAACTGACGAGCCCAGCGTCTCCAGCATTTCGTAGCGAGTGCCTTGCCCACTACGCCACGTAGCCGCCCATATGTAATATATTTTTGATTGATAAAAAAAAAAACGCCAATATATGGGCGGCTACGTGGCGTAGTGGGCAAGGCGCTCGCCACGAATGTGGAGACGCTGGGCTCGCCTGTTCGAGCCCAGCGCTCCACATTGTAGATTGGAAGAATCCTTTCTCACCCTTTCTCAGCACAATTCATACTGTTAGCTCTGTCTAGTTAGCTGACTGAAGTTAACTTGTATAATTTATTGACTGTTGATGACCAAGGCAGGGTAGGTGGTGACCACAGCTCATGTGAAAGTCCATTACTAAGTCCTTGGTTCTGGAAACATTTAACTCAAAGTTGTTTGCTCTACACCAGTCCACCAAGGAATCATTATTCAGTTCAAACCCACTACTGTATTTGTAAGGCTTCAGGTGAATCCAGTTATTTATATGGCAAGATATCATACGTGCGCCCCATTGACTTCCAGGGGAATGTTTAGCATCATGCTAAAACGTGCTGACATTTTCTGGTATCAATGGGTCTCATTCTCCAAAATGTTTCAAAGAGTTCTCTTGGAAGACTTATCTTGGAACCGACTGAGACAGAATCAATGACAAGTTCACTCTGAGTCCCGAACGTGCTGGTAATATGTCTTAAGGGGCTGAAACGGTCGCACCTGTGATATGATCTGATATCTGCTTGGAGAATTTCATTATGTCTTAAACTCAAAAGCGTGTTCCCCTTCAGGTCATTTGCATACAAAACAACGCCTCCAGAGCTCCTTATAAGGCAAAGTAATGACGCAGCTGTGTGGAAATGGATGCGGAAGTGCCTTGCGAGTCTTGCGCGACCCATCGAAATGAGATTAGATTAATGTATTGTCATCATATATAGTACAGCTCATGGTACAACTGCCGCAGCGCGCGCACACACACACACACACGCGCGTGCGCAGTATACTGTAGCCTACGGCGTAATGACTGAATGCAGTATAGGCTTATTATTCCATTAATGCATACGGTGTAATGAATGAACGCAGTATAGGCTTATTATTCCATTAATGACTTGTTGCATTAGGATTTAGTAGATACTATATGCTCTGCCCTACGTACAGTATAGGCACAGTCTGTACTTATACTGTACGTAGGGCAGAGGCAGAGCATAGTATCTACTAAATCCTAATGAAACAAGTAACTAGAATATATTAAGCCTATACTGTTCATTAGACACGTAGACCATACTGGCGCACACAAGACTTGCTATTTCCATGCGATTAGCTTTAGTTCTTATTTATTTATTTATCCACTGTCATTTCAGTGTTGGTGTATATGCTATATAGTGTATTTCAATATAAGTTGAATTGATTAATGATATATTCGAAGGAATGCAGGTTTATAGCTATATCAACCCCCTCCAATGTACAGTAAATGACCAAGTATGGTTTTGTCAATATTCCAATGTACAGTTTTGCTTGTACAGTGTCCCCCACCCACCCCTCCTACCCAACCCCCCCCACCCCCACCCAACCACCTCGAATGTACAGTGTATAATCTGAAGAGGTCCTGCATTATTATTATTATCAGTCTCGAGAATACACGTCGCGGACCCGACGGAACGTTATGAATTAAAAGTAGTCAAACATGCTTTTCATCCTCGCCCGTGTATATACCCACGTCGTGCTAAAACATTAACTACTGTATGGCAGAGACAGAGTGTAGTGTGTGTGTGTGTATACGAGTTATGAATGATCTCTCGCAGTTCATTCAAGCGGGCTACGTGATGACAGCTCTCTCTCTCTCTCTCTCTCTCTCTCTCTTCAATTCAAATGGGCTTTATTGACATGGGAAACATACGTTTACTTGCCTTTTCATGTGCTGGAAACCACTGTGTGACCAGAATTGCTGTGGTGTCCAGCTCTGTTCATATGTGACTCGACGTGACCAAACCCGATTTGATCCGGGGAGAAACAAGTGTTAGAAAAACGAAAAAAGTCTTCCACTTCAGAAAATCTAAAAAAAAATCGAAATCTTGTTTTTTTTACTGCTTTGAAATGTCATTAATGTCTTCCATTATTTGCCCTTATTTGCAAACTTAAATACAACTTGTAAATGAGGTAATTATTGTTAGATTGTCCGACAGTATTGTGTCTCAATACTGTGGAAAGACTACAGGCGAGGGCTTACGCTGCGTGGTTGGTCTGCGCGTGCTTCATGCATTAATCACAGGTACTTAACGAGGTGTTGAAACACACGCTCTCCTTTATTAGCAGAGAGAAGAACAATGTTAATACACTTTATCTTAATGTTATAAGTTATAGCAACGTAACTTGTGACAAACGCAGTGTCTATATAAAAAAGATAAAAAATAAAAAAAGACCATCATCAAAAAACGCGAGTCCGCGGGTGTATTGTCATTAAATTAAACAACATTAAAACACATTTAGAATGTCACGAATTTGATGAGCAAACGAATTTCGTTCGAGTGAATTTATTGCAACCTAATGCATAAGAAGTAAATTCATTCAATAGGGAAACTCAAAGAAAATAACAAACAACTTATTATCATTATCAGGTCAGGACGCGATGGTTGTTGTTGTTTTCACTATACACTTCGGTGGACACTGTGCTGAAGACGAACGTGCGCTGGCAATTCATCACGGATTTCATGTTTCATGACGCTGAAGTTAAGTTACACTGCTATCTTAACGTTAGCAAGCTAAGCATGCATAGCGCGACCTGTGTAACGTTAAGTAACTTGTTTTCCGCGGGGATAGACCGTTCCATTTGTAACACAACTTCAAAGAATAACATCCAAATCCGATCCCTTTCGGAGTTTAGGGAAGCGAATTTCTACCGTTTCATTACATCCCACAGCGCTGTGTGTGTGCGCAACGTAGTTCATTCATAGATCTGTCCCGAGCCTACTGACAAACGTTCCAATGCTGTCTTCGGGATGATTTTAATCCAAACATAGGGACGCGCATTTCCTTCATTCCACAGCGCTGAGCGCGCAACGTATTTCATTGATACTCAAGACAACAACACAACTTGCCCTCAGGGACAATAATATTTCATCTATTTCCATCTATAATATCAGTGATTATGACCAGACGGAACACTCACACAGGAAAGGGCTAATTTAGATACAGTATGTATGTATTATTTACAGATCATTGAAGGTACCTCAAAACATGAAACCAAGCCATGTCACACATCTTGTGTGTGTGTGTGTTAACTACAGAAGGTTAACCTTTCACTACCACACTACAGAAGGTTAACTTTTCACTACCACACTACATAATGTTAACCCTTTCACTACCACACTACAGAAGGTTAACCTTTCACTACCACACTACAGAAGGTTAACACTTTCACTACAGAAGGTTAACACTTTCACTAGCACACTACAGAAGGTTAACCTTTCACTAGCACACTACAGAAGGCTAACCCTTTCACTACCTGTTATGTACCAGGAGCCTGATCACTCCTGTGTCACTGTGCGTGCAGGCCTGATCACTCTTGTGTCACGGGGCATGCAGGTGAGGGCTGCCAATTAGCTAATTCGTGCTGATTGGTTACCTGCTGGGAGCTTTAAAACCAGCCCTGGAAACACACATGCAGGGTCTGTGGTTAGAGAAGTGTTGGGTAACAGATAGTTATCACAGTCTTCTGTCCTTGTACTGTAGTTTACACCAGTAATTCCTTAATAGAGTAGCATTTTGAGTTTGAGCACAGGGTTTTGGTGTTGGTTTGCACATAGGTTGCGGGCCTTTGAGCCAGGGTCGTAACAGTTGGGCGCTCGTCCGGGATATTTACCCCTAGCAATTTGTTTGGTGTTTTTTTTTGTGTTACACGGGGTGTCATGGTGTTATGGTTTGGGTGGTGTTCGTTACATATTATGTAACGTGGGGGCTTGAGCCGTTTCATCAAACAGGTGAGTATGCCTTATTTGTTTGTAATTTGATGTGACTACTTATGCTGTTAAAATATATAGTTTAGTGGGCACCACATGTAGATAGGGACATTATTTTCTGGTTGTTGGTTAGCTTCCTGTGCACCACATACTCCTGGGGCAGTCAGGGAAGGGATTAGCACCATCTACTTGTCTGGTACCATACCATGTACTGGACGGGTGGATGGTCAAATATGATATTTGGCTGGTAGCAGGTGTGGTTGAAGATGGTTAGGTCTACAGGGCATTAGCTTAAGGGTAGGTAGATTAGGGGGCCAGAAAACACAGGTAGTGTGGTAGGGCCTGATTTAGTGTTTCTTAGGGTAGACATGTGGTGGGCCGGTTGTGACTGCAGTTTAGATGTAGAAGCATAAGTAGTCATATCAGGTTAGAAGGGCCACCTGTTTGAATTTGTTTGTTGTATTTGTTTTGTTTGTTTTGAGTGTTTGGTTAACATACCTGTTAGCACCTGACACCCTGCGTGTATGACACGTCTATTTATTTCAGGGTGGTTGTTTTTTATTTTTAATTTTTTTGCAAATTAGAAAGGTGCGCTCACATTAGTAGAGCACACATTTCCACCGCGTCCCTTTATTGTTTTTATTGGCATTAGCATTCTTCAGTGGTTCTTCAGTGGTTCTTCAGTGGTTCTTCTTGGTTCTTCAGTGGTTCTTCGTGGTTCTTCAGTGGTTCGTTAGGGGGTCTTCAGTGGTTCTTTGGTGGGTCTTTAGTGGTTTTTCAGTGGTTCTTTAGTGGTTCTTCGTGGTTCGTTAGTGGTTCTTCGTGACTGTAAAGTATAGTGAGTAGCTTGTGGTGACTGGTACAGTAACGATGGCTTCCATCAAGGACTTTGTTGATCACCCGTCTCATGATATGTTGGGGAAGTTTTCCAAGGAACAACTTCTAGAACTTGCTGTGCACTACAGGGTAGAGCTTACTGCAAGTGAGAAACGTTTGAAGCCGACTGCCTTGAGTGCTTTAAGGGTGTTACTCATTGGAGAGCAGGTGCTTGAGGAGAGGGTGGAGGAGCCTCCTTTGTCTGACGTGTCTCCGCTATTACCTGGTGCAGAGGGTGAGTGGAGGATTAGGGAGTTGGAGTTTAGGGAAAGGCAGCTAGAGCGGGAGCGTGAGGAGAGGAGAGAGGAGCGTGAGCTTAAGGAGAGAGAGAGGAGAGAGGAGCGTGAGCTTAAAGAGAGGAAAGAGGAGAGAGGAGCGTGAGCTTAAAGAGAGGAAAGAGGAGCGGGAGCTTAAGGAGAGACAAATGTTGCTGGAGGAGAGACAAATGTTGCTGGTGCACGAGCGTGCGCAGAAGGAGCTTGAGTTTAAGCATGCTGCCTTACAGGCGGGTGCTCTGCATTCAGAGTCACGTTCCGGTTTTGATGTAGGCAGGAATATTAGGATGGTGACTCCATTTTTTGAGAAAGACGTGGATAAATATTTTCCCCTTTTTGAACGGGTGGCAACCACATTGAAGTGGCCTGATACCGCCTGGACACTGCTGCTGCAATGTGTTTTAGTTGGTAGGGCACAAGAAGCCTATACTGCTCTGTCCCTTGAACAAAGCGCTGATTATGAGCTTGTTAAAGCTTCCATATTGAGGGCTTATGAGTTGGTCCCCGAGGCCTATCGTCAGCGTTTTAGAGGTTATCGCAGGTCGGAGGGACAGTCTTATGTTGAATTTGGAAGGGAGAAGGAGAACCTGTTTGACAGGTGGTGCACTTCTCAGAAGGCAGAGTCAAGAGAGCAGCTTAGGCAGTTGATTCTCCTAGAGGAATTTAAAAGATGTGTTCCTGATACCGTTTCCACACATCTAAATGAGCGTAAGGTATCGAAGATAGGCGACGCCGCTGTCTTCGCTGATGAGTTTGTGTTGACACACAAGTCCGTGTTTTTGGAGGACTACCGTGTTGAGTCCGGGGATAGGTGTCCTGTTCAGGGGGGCCGTTTCCCAAAACCTGTGTCTGCTGGTCAGTTAACTTCACCTCCTAGGCGGGGTTTCTGCTGGTGCATTCCCAGAAGGGATTATCTGTTTCTACTGTAAAGAACCTGGTCATATCGTTGCTGGGTGCCCGGTGCTTGAGCAGAAAAATTTCAGAACCGTGGCTCTGGTAGAAACAGTATGCAGAACGCCTATGCCAACGTTAGATGGTGATGGGGGAATTATCAAACGTGTGGACAAAGAGCTCGAGGGTTCCTCAAGGTTTATGATGGATGGATTTGTTTCCCTGACTAATGCACTAGAGTCCAAACAGGCTATAACAATTTGGAGAGATACCGGTGCTTTTCAGTCCCTCATTCTGGAGGGGGTTTTGCCGTTTTCAGAAAACTCTTCTTTGCATTCCGGTGTCGTTGTTCGGGGCTTTGGGGGTGGATTTGTGGATGCACCTTTGCATGAGGTCATGCTCAATTCTCCCTTAGTATCAGGCAATGTTGTTGTGGGGATATGTTCTCACATTCCCATAAAGGGGGTGTAGCTGAGGGGTACAATTCCCTGACTGTATTGTTAGATATGATATTTAATACCACTACCTCATGTACTTTAACTTCTGGCCACCCAGTACAAGATATAAGTATGATGAACACTTTCCCACCTGATGAAACGAACCAACACAAATGGACCAAATCGAATATTTAATACAGCAAAGGGTGTACACAATATTCACTTAATTACATTTATGATTTGAAATGTTAAGTATGCACTTTTATGGCAAATGAGTATTCGTAGGTAAATCAACATTGAATGTCCAATCTCTGGTTGCGCAGGGAGTAAGTATACAACCTGGAATATTTAGGAAACGATAGCGATAGTACTTAAATAATTATAGCTGGATACACTAAGGGGGGGGGGGTCCCGCTGGTTGTAAGACAGTAGGAGGGGGGGGGTTAGAGAAGTCGCTGGCGGTATCCCATCTGGCCGACGGTGTCTTGGGAGAATCCAAAGTCTTAGACCCAGTGCCCACAGAACCTCGGGCCGTAGACGAACACAGCTGGACCCTCTGTGGAACGGTATCTGCCGGTCCACAACGGAGAGACGTGGTGCGACCTCACGTGTAGAGCGCCGCCTCACCTGTAGTCCTCTCCGGGGGGGAATTCCAACACTCGACAGTTTTGGCCTTTATCCATGGAATAATCAAAGCACATAAAGCATAATCCAAGAGCCGTGGAAGGCTCGCCGTCGTCGGGTAGAGTAATCCAATATACAGGTCCAGTCGCTCTTGACCCGGAGCTCCTCGGATGCAATCACCACTAGGGGTCTGACCAGCCTGGATAAGCGTCCAGATAACGTCAGGAACGATGGGGGTACTGATAACTGTAGAACTCGAACCGAACGATGCACCATACATAAATAGACTATTATTAGCTTAATAGAATACGTCCAACTCGACGGTATGGTGCCAAACTATGACCATTCAACTATTAATCTACACGATATCTCAATGCCTATTCTGGGCCAAGTAGGCCCTACTACACCGCACATGCTTCGTGGGGAGGCTTTTGCGTCTGTCACTCTGTTGGAGGGTAAAGAACTGGACTAAAAGAAAGTTCTACTTTACGAGCGTCATATATATATGCGCTGTGAACAAATAGTACCACACGTATTTCGCCCGGCATATTACTGCGCGGAACCGGGGGCTGCCTCGACATGTTAGGCGGCACGATTGAACTTGAACCTAGGGGTATGGCAACCTGGCGCCAGGTTCTAGTCCAATGGTAGAATGAAACTATTATGGGCTGTTTAGTAGAAACGGGGATATTCAATGCATATTGTACAAGGAATATACAGGGGATATCAAACGATATACAAATACAATTAAATATATATATATAAATAAATATACATATTCGGTTTAATCTGATCCTTCACAACAGCCGCCCCCTAATTAGTCCCACCTAATTAGCTAAGCAGAGACAGATTAACCGCACTGTCTTCCACTCAAGGTCCGCTGTAAGGTCAGTCAACTCACAAAGTCATAGGGTCATGGTCATCATCGATAGTATCTGGGAGTCGGGGCAGTTCTATGAGCCTCGCCACGGGCCGTGTGTAGGTGCGCCCTTGGACGAGTACTTCAGCTGCTCGGACCTTGCCATCGGCACCGGTGATCACTTTGCTTACGCGGCCAGCCGGCCACATAGCTCTGGGGAGTGACTGGTCAACTATCATGACGACTGTTCCTTCTGTCAAATTGTCTCTCTCTTTTACCCACTTCTGGCGGGTCTGTAGAGACGGTAGGTAGTGAAGTAGGAAGCTGCTCCAAAACTTGTCAGCTAGTACTTGGCTGTACCTCCACATTCTTCGGCCGTTCGCTTCTTCGGGCCTGTACATTGTCTGGGGTAGCGCGGGGTCCAGCCGCCCCATTAGGAGTGTGTTGGGGGTGACTGGGTCGACATCTGCTACATCACTGGAGACGTAACCGAGGGGTTTGGAGTTCAATACTCCCTCGATCTCCGTGAGGACTGTCATTAGGACTTCCTCTGCCACAGTCTGGGCTCCGAGTACGGCATACAGGGCTGTCTTTATAGAACGTACTTCTCGTTCCCAGGTTCCACCGAAGTGGGGTGCGTTCGGGGGATTAAACTGGAAGTCAACCTGGGCTGGAGCGAGGTGGGTCTTAAGTTCTGGGCCCATAGCTTGGAAGCTCTCTCTCAGCTCTCTTTCTCCGCCTTTGAAGTTGGTCCCGTGATCAGACAACAATGTAGACGGTTGTCCTTTCCGTGATATGAATCTCCGGAAGGCCATAAGGAATGAGTCTGTGCTCATGGTCGGAAGGAGCTCGATATGTATCGCTCTGGTGGTCATGCATTTGAATACAATACCCCACCGCTTCTCGGTGCCTCTTCCTCTTTTTATATACAACGGGCCAAAACAGTCCATGCCGGTGGAGTGGAATGGCTTGTCGCCGATTCGGAGGCGACAGGGGGGTAGGTCAGCCATCCGTGGTATGCTGGGCTGCGCGCGCCACTTACGGCAGTCTAGACAGGTTCGCTGGAAGCGCCGTACTGCTTCTCTCCCTTGTAATATCCAATAACGACGTCTGATCTCCGCGAAGACTCTCTCTGCTCCGGCGTGGTGCACATCCTCGTCGTATTTCTTTATGATCAGCTCTGTGACCTTGTGTCGGCTGTTCAAGACGATCGGGTGCTTAATGTCATCTGGTAGATCGGGGGCTCTCCGCAGGCGACCACCCACTCTGATGAGATTATGTGCGTCACTCTCTGGTGCCAGGTGAATCAGTCTGCTGTCTGATGGGACGGGGTTTCCTCCCTGTAGACAGTCTAGCTCATCGGGGAACGAGTCTCTCTGGGCTCGTTGTAGTAGAAGAAGTTCTGCTTCTTCGTAGTCAGCTGCTGACATGTCAGTGGTGGACTGAATCTCTGGGTGGTGCCGCAGGAATGTCCTTTGTTGCGCACTCTCTAGGGTAATGCAGTCATCTATGTTCGGGTCTGTGGAGGCGACAGTGCTCAGTCCACAGAACATAGGCTTCTTGTTCTCAGCCTCCTCTCTACTTGCTTCCCTCGGGGTGGGCGTAGGCCAATCTCCTTCCGGGAGCTGGAGGAATGCTGGTCCGTCACTGTAGATGTTGTGACGGGTTAGGTCATCCAGGGACATTCCCCGGGTGATGACGTCAGCTGGGTTGTGTTTGGTATCCACATATCTCCAGCTTGCTTCTTCTGTTAGTTCCTGAATCTCGGTGACTCTGACTCCCACGAAGACTTTGTATCTGCATGAATCAGACTTAATCCATGTGAGTACTGTCGTGGAATCTGACCACAAGATTGTTCTATGCACCGGAATGGTGAGTTCACGTTGGATTAACGTGGCTAGATGCGCTCCTGCGAGGGCTGCGCAGAGCTCTAGACGTGGGATAGATTGTTGCTTACGTGGGGCTATCCTTGAGCGGGCCAGTATGAAAGCAGTGTGTATCTCTCCTCCCATCTCTTGGGCACGCAAATAAGCAACCGATCCGTAGGCTACTTCGGAGGCATCGCTGAAGACGTGTAGCTCAATCTCGCATGTCTCTGGCCTCACTGTGGATGGGAAGTAGCTGCGGCGTATGTTGACACCTGGGAGTGAGCGGAGTTCCGTCTCCCACTCTCTCCATGTTGAGGCAAGGTGTGCGGGTATTGGGTCGTCCCAGCCCTGGTCCTTGTCCCATAGTGCTCGTACAATCATCTTTGCCCTGGTGGTGTAAGGTAGAATACATCCCAGCGGGTCATATTGTCTGGCGAGTGTTCTGTACACACTCCGTCTGGTGGTCGGTATCGCCGCCGACCTTCCTTGCTCTGGAGCCAAGGGTTTGTGTCTATAGTGGAGCGAGTCTGTTTTGAAGCGCCAGACTAATCCTAGTGTCATTTCTTGGGCTTCTCCTGGGATTGTCGCCATCCAGGTCTCGCTGCTGGCAGCCTTGTCTGCGGAGGAGAGGCTGCGCAATACGTGCGGGTCACTGCTGGCCCACTGCCTGAGATCAAAGCCTCCTTTGATTAGGGAGGCGCGTAACTTGATTAGGAGAGCCTCGGCTTCTTCTTGAGTCGAGACGCTTTGTAGACAGTTGTCTACGTAGAAACTGTTCTTCACACTGTGTTGGACCTCTTCATCTGCTGCTGGGTCCTCTGTGACGTGTTTCTGTAGTGCAAATGTAGCACAGCACGGGCTGCATGTGGTTCCGAAGGGGAGTACTTCCCACTGGTAGATGGATGGGTTCTCATCTCCGATCTTCTCTCTCCATAGGAACCGTAGCAGAGGCTTGTCCTCCTCTACTAGTCTCACTTGCAAGAACATCCCTTTGATATCCCCGCTTATAGCCACCTTGTCCTGGCGGAAGCGCAGTAGCACGCCTAGTAGGGAGGGGCCGAGTGTGGGGCCGGGCAAGAGCTCTTTATTCAGATTTTGGGATCCGATCTGGTAGCTGCAGTTAAACACAATGCGATCCTTGCCATTGTGATGGACCTTGTGATGCGGCACGTACCATGATTCGGTCGTCTGATCGGCCTCTTTAATGTCAATCTTTGTTACGTGTCCCGCTGTGATTAGCTTCTCAATCTCAGCTCGGTACACACTCTGTTGAGCGGGGTCTTTGGCTAGGCGCCGCTCTGTGTTCAGTAGATAGCGCTCCGTGGCGTCTTTCTTTGCGTGAAAGGGGGGCATTCCCTCTCTCCTCAGGAGTGGAGTTGCGTATCTCATCACTCCGCCGACTGTGACTCTCTTTGTCCCCTGCTCGAGTAGGTGGATGGCGTAAATGTCTTCTTTAGAGCGAATGTCTTTCTTTTCGTTCTTAAAGGGCATTGTCTCTAGGGTCCATAGCCTCTCGACATGCTGCAGGAGAGTGGTGTCTTCTTCTGTCGTTCGGGAGTGGAAGCAGCTAGTGGCTGCGGTTCGGTTGAGAGATTTAGCGAGGGGGCCTTGTAATGTCCATCCTAAGCGGGTCTCGACGGCTGCAGGACAGCCTCGGGGACCGGTATGGACCCGGTCAATCGGGACTATGAGTTCTGCATGGTCGGAGCCTATCAACAGGGTCGGGGTAGCGCCGTTTATGAGCGGGATAGGTAATTGGCGCAGGTGCACATATTTATCCATCAACTTGGTGACAGGGTAGGTGTACTGCGAGAGTCCTATTTCTTGGCTGGTGAAAGCATTTGTGATCTTGTACTGTCGCTCTGGCTGCCCGTTGGCTGCGATAGTGAAGGAGACATTCTCGCCCTTTATCGTCTTCAAATCTCTTCTTATTGTCCGAATCGTCATTTCGTTCTTGCTCCCCCGCAGTCCCAGTTGAGTCGCAGCGGAGGCGAGCAGAAGGGTCTTCTCTGACCCGTCATCAAGGACGGCGTAAGTGTCCATGACTTTATCCTGGTAGCTCAATGTCACACGGACTACCTTTAAGAGCACTTGAGCTCCGTTGCTGCTGGCGGGGTCAATGTACATGACACTTGCCTTGGTGCCGCTCCGTGGTGCAGGTGTAGGCCGTCTTCCGTTACTATCGTGTAGTATATCTAGATGGGCTCCATCGCACCGGCTGCACCTTTTCTTTAGGCGGCATTCGGCTGCCATGTGGGGCCGCGCACATCGATAACAGCGCCAGTTGGACTTTATCCATTGGCTCACTTCTTCTGCATTCATCTTTGTGAATGTGTCACATTGTGACAGCCAGTGTTCTTTCTCACAGTAGGGACACGCTATCTTCCACTTCTCCTTCCTCGAGGGGGTGCTGTGACTCTTACTGCTCGGTACTGACTCTGATTGCTGCATGACAGTCACCGATCTTCTTCCATCATTTATTCTCCTGGGTCCCTCTCTGGAGCTTGGCGTGCTCCGCCCGAAGGTGTCCAGTCGTAAGCTGCTGACCTCTCTCGCCAGGAAGTCGGCCAGATCAAGGAGGGATGGCTCGGGGCCGTCGGGATCTCGGTAGTCCCTCTGCCGCCGAAAGCGCTCCTGTCTTGCGGGTGGCAGCTTCTCCAAAATCCTCTCAACGTTAGAGTTGGCGTACAGCTCATGCCTGCCCTTCTCCCGTTGAGCTCCCAGCATCCCCACCAGGGACTGCACTTTGATTGACAGGTCATCTAGTGAGTGATTGTCTGTGGCTGGGGGTAGGCGGTCAATATGTCTTATCTCCTGGATTACGTAATCCCATATACGTCCATATCTTTGATCCAGCGCTGCAAGGGCCGCTGTGTATGGGGTCAAGGAGGTAGCATAGGCTAGTGCTATATTGTGTGCTCGCTGTACTTTCAGGTGCTTCAATAATATTGCATACTTGTGGCGTTCATCAATGACATCCGCCAGCATTGTCTCTAAGCACATCCGGAGCTCCGTGTACTGTGCTCGACTCTCATAGGCGAAGTCTGGGATTGATGGCGTGGCGTTGTATGACGCCGTGGATGGCGAATACATCGGCGAGCGTTGGGGGAGAGACCTCCTGGGCGAGTCCCCTCTTGCGCCTCGCTGTGGGCTGGTACTGGCAGGGTACCATGGCCCGCTGGTCCAGGTACTGTTCCTCGGGGCTGGTCGTGCGTCGTGCTCACCCGTAAATAGAGTCGGGGGTCTGTAGCGCAGCGCCGCAGGGGTATAGCCTGGACTGTATGGGACCTCCTGGTCCGGTGGAGTACTGTGCTGTCGTCGGGCTTGGTTCTCCTCTTCTCCCTCTTCTTCTTCTATCAAATCTTCCAGATCTTGTAATCGTTTATTTAGCTTCTCCGCAGTGTAGGCCGCTCCTTCCTTGTAGCTGGGTCTCGCTTGGACCGGTATGGGAAGGGGGTCTGCGGGGGGTCTAGACTCGGTCTGTTGGTCAAGTTCAGGGTCGCTTGCTCGTTGCGGTGACGCTGCTCTTGACTGCTGTCTCGACGAGTTCCTTGAGCCCCTGGCGGAGGGAGAGGGAGTTGTCCTTTTGATCAGCTGCTCTATTAGTTGCGCTTGTAGTCTGTCGCGCTCTGCGTCTCTTTGGGCACCGGCAGCGGTGCGCTGGGCGTCGGCGCGGTCTCTTGCCATATTCTCTTCCATCTGGAAGCGTCTCATCTCCAGACTTGTGCGCTGTTCTTCGCTCCGTTGCTGTGCTTGGAGGTGTTCGCGCTCGCTGGTCGCCTGGGCTTGGAGACGTTCGCGCTCGCTAAGCGTCTGTGCTTGGAGCCGATCGCGTTCGGTAGAGGCTGTCAGGCTGACGAGGAACGCCTGTTGTAGTATCCTCTCCGCTTCGCTGGGGGAAGGCGGTAGTGGAGGTGAGCCGCTCCTGCGTGAACCGCTCCTGGGGGTACTCGTTGGGGAGTCCTGGAGCTCTAGTTCCTCGGCGCTCTCCTCTTCTTCTAAGTACTGAGGTGTCTGTCGTCTGCGCCGCGGGCGTTCTAGGTTAGGAGGATCGTTTCGTGGAGTGTTCATCATAGGCCATTTCGATATTAATAACACTATATTAATATTACACTAGTTACCATCCGGCTCGAAGGACCAATTGTAGCTGAGGGGTACAATTCCCTGACTGTATTGTTAGATATGATATTTAATACCACTACCTCATGTACTTTAACTTCTGGCCACCCAGTACAAGATATAAGTATGATGAACACTTTCCCACCTGATGAAACGAACCAACACAAATGGACCAAATCGAATATTTAATACAGCAAAGGGTGTACACAATATTCACTTAATTACATTTATGATTTGAAATGTTAAGTATGCACTTTTATGGCAAATGAGTATTCGTAGGTAAATCAACATTGAATGTCCAATCTCTGGTTGCGCAGGGAGTAAGTATACAACCTGGAATATTTAGGAAACGATAGCGATAGTACTTAAATAATTATAGCTGGATACACTAAGGGGGGGGGGGGTCCCGCTGGTTGTAAGACAGTAGGAGGGGGGGGGTTAGAGAAGTCGCTGGCGGTATCCCATCTGGCCGACGGTGTCTTGGGAGAATCCAAAGTCTTAGACCTAGTGCCCACAGAACCTCGGGCCGTAGACGAACACAGCTGGACCCTCTGTGGAACGGTATCTGCCGGTCCACAACGGAGAGACGTGGTGCGACCTCACGTGTAGAGCGCCGCCTCACCTGTAGTCCTCTCCGGGGGGTAATTCCAACACTCGACAGTGTTGGCCTTTATCCATGGAATAATCAAAGCACATAAAGCATAATCCAAGAGCCGTGGAAGGCTCGCCGTCGTCGGGTAGAGTAATCCAATATACAGGTCCAGTCGCTCTTGACCCGGAGCTCCTCGGATGCAATCACCACTAGGGGTCTGACCAGCCTGGATAAGCGTCCAGATAATGTCAGGAACGATGGGGGTACTGATAACTGTAGAACTCGAACCGAACGATGCACCATACATAAATAGACTATTATTAGCTTAATAGAATACGTCCAACTCGACGGTATGGTGCCAAACTATGACCATTCAACTATTAATCTACACGATATCTCAATGCCTATTCTGGGCCAAGTAGGCCCTACTACACCGCACGTGCTTCGTGGGGAGGCTTTTGCGTCTGTCACTCTGTTGGAGGGTAAAGAACTGGACTAAAAGAAAGTTCTACTTTACGAGCGTCATATATATATGCGCTGTGAACAAATAGTACCACACGTATTTCGCCCGGCATATTACTGCGCGGAACCGGGGGCTGCCTCGACATGTTAGGCGGCACGATTGAACTTGAACCTAGGGGTATGGCAACCTGGCGCCAGGTTCTAGTCCAATGGTAGAATGAAACTATTATGGGCTGTTTAGTAGAAACGGGGATATTCAATGCATATTGTACAAGGAATATACAGGGGATATCAAACGATATACAAATACAATTAAATATATATATATAAATAAATATACATATTCGGTTTAATCTGATCCTTCACAACAGGGGGAGTCCTTCATTCTAGGGAATGATTTGGCTGGTGACAAAGTGTTGGCTACTCCAGTTGTAACTCCCATTCATGTGGTTTCTGAGGTCCCGAATGAGCTGGCACAGAAACATCCAGGAGTGTTCCCTGTGTGTGCTGTGGCACGGGAAATGTCAAAGGACAAAAGTGATGTTGCTGATACTTCGACTTGGGACATTACACTTAGTGACACATTCTTTGTTGAATTAAAATGTGTACCTGTTGAGAATTTTGGAAAGCACACTGTGGATGTACCTCTGCATAATGATTCTCTTGATTGTGCCTTTGTGTTAGGCCCGGTGGTGAAACCAGAGTTGACATGCGTGCCGGAGAAGCATGTGGCAGGAGATGATCTGGCAGCGCAGTGTCTCAAGGTCTTCCCAGCCTGTACGGTGGCTGAAGCCACGAACGAATTGGAGGATGAGGGTGGGAAGGATGCTATGAGAGGTGCTATTGTTTCATGTGACACCGTTCTAGTTGGAGAGGCTACTAAGCCTGACTTAGGCTGCCAGCCTTCCCACAGTAGCTCTATTGTCCCTAATGTTTCACTTGTGGGCTGGGATGGATGGTTACCCGGTTGAGTGTGCCCCTGCACGTTCATGACGTCTGCCAATCATGTCAGCCTTCTCTGCCTCGATCCCTCTGGGTTTTTTTTTTATGGAGGCTTTGTCATGGTGCGCAACAATGCCAGCATACGCCCCTTCCACCGGGGTGCTGTTTTCAGTTGACCCCTTTGGTGCCTGTCTCGTCCGCAGTGCTCCAGGCTAGGGTCTACAGCCTGCTGCCTGGTTTTCCCCGATGCTTTACGGCCATGCTGACTGTGGTATCCTGAAGTAATGGTTTCACCCATAAGTTGGTTTAGCCCAGAGTCTTGATAATGACGTCAGATACGGTGCCTGTCAGTTCATGTATGCAACCCCAAATGGAAGTAAACAAACCTTCAGCTATAATATATGTCTGCAAGAACAGAGGAGGCGAAATGCAGCTACCTACTCCTGTGGATAGGAGAGAAGGGCAGAGATGTCTTCAATACGTGGACTCTGACGGTAGACGAAAGGAAGGTACTGAATACGTACTATGCAGGTTTTGAAGCCTATGTTATACCCAAAGCTAACCCCATTTTTGCACGTTATACGTTCCATGAACAGATACAAGGCGACAGTGAGAACTTTGATCAGTTTGTAACAGAGCTTAAGCTGCTAGTGAAGGACTGTAATTATGACAAAAGTGACGAAATGGTCCGAGACAGAATCGTGGTTGCCACTAACTCAGCAAGAGTGAGGGAGAAGCTACTCTGCTACGGTCCAGATTTAACGCTGGAGAAGACGATTGACATCGCAAGATCACATGACATCTCCCAGCAACAACTAAAAACAATGGGATGTGCGACTGTGAGTGGAGCTAATCAGTCTGTGCACGCACTTAGCAGCAGGAGACCATTCAAACCGGACCAAGCACGTTATGGTCGCAAAACAGTGAGTAAGGCTGACGTCATGCAGGAGGAATGTGGAGCATGCGGGAGAGAGCACAGCCGTGCTCAGGAATGTCCAACTAAGGGACGTCAATGTAACAACTGCAACAAATTTGCCAGGATGTGCAGGTCAGCACCACAGCGACGTCAGATCAAGCCACAGGCAAAGAGGATGCATGCTATATCTGACACTGGTGAGCAGCAAAGTGATGATGATGAACTGTACATTGACACTATAACAAAACAGCATGCAAACACAGACAAAGAACAAGCCTTTGCAGAATTACAAATAGGAAAACAGAGGCACAAGCTCAAATTTTTAATTGACACAGGTGCTCAGGCTAATGTGATACCAGCCAACACATTCCATGAGCTATTTGGAAATGTAGTATTAAGCCCACAGGCCAGCAAGCTCTCAGGCTATGGTGGGCATGTGCTTACTGTAAAAGGGGCCTGCAGGCTAACATGCAGATATAAAGAGAAGACAGTCATGCTTGACTTTGATATAATTGATGTCAATGCTCCACCTGTGTTGGGCATGAGAGCATGTATAGACCTGAATTTGGTCAAAATAATCCATACAGTCAATGCACAGCCCAAACCACACATGAACATCATGGATGAATATGCAGATGTGTTTGAAGGCATTGGACTGTTTCCCGGTGAGTGTACCATTCACCTCAGACCTGACGTAACACCAGTGGTGTGCCCACCTCGCCGCATACCATACACCCTACGTAGTCGGCTTAAAAGTGAGCTGGATGAAATGGAGAAAATGGACATAATCCAGAAGGTCACTGAGCCAACAGACTGGGTCAATGCACTGGTGGTTGTAGAAAAACCCAAAAGGAAAAAGCTTAGGATTTGTCTAGATCCCCGCCCCCTGAACAAAGCCATCCTGAGACCCTACTACCCGCTCCCTGTTCTAGATGACATTACCCCAAAATTGGCGGGTGCACAGTATTTCAGTGTGCTAGACGCCAGGTCTGGGTACTGGAATATAAAACTCAGCCATGCGTCATCCGCTCTCACCACGTTCAACACCATCTATGGCAGATATAGGTTCAATAGACTCCCATTCGGAATCATATCTGCACAAGATGAGTTCCAGAGACGAGTGGATGAGGCCTACGAGGGACTCCCGGGCGTCGCCGCCATTGTCGATGACATCATTGTGTATGGCCGCAAGAAAGAGGAGCACGATGCCAACCTGCGTGGCATGCTGGAGAGAACCAGACAGATAGGAATAAAGCTGAACAAAGACAAGAGCACCATCTGTGTGACAGAGGTGAACTACTTTGGACACACACTGACACGAGAAGGTGTCAGACCTGACCCCAACAAGGTTTCGGCGATCAAGGACATGGCCGCGCCACAGAGTAAAGCAGAGCTGGAGACAATATTGGGCATAATCACGTACTTGTCAAAATTTGCCCCCAGACTCTCAGAGGCAACGGCCCCGCTCCGTCAACTGTTGAAAGAGAGCAGTGAATTTGTATGGGACTCGAACCATGATGTTGCTTTCCAGCAAGTGAAAAGCATTTTAACACAAGAGCCAGGTCCAGTACTTGCCTACTTTGACCACACAAAGGATGTGAAACTGCAGGTTGATGCCTCCAAATATGGATTGGGAGCAGTCCTACTGCAGCAAGAGAAACCAGTCGCATACGTGTCCAGAGCACTGAATGAGACTGAAGTCAATTATGCTCAGATCGAAAAGGAGCTGTACGCCATGCTCTTTGGATGTAAGCGATTCCAGATCATCGAGTCAGACCACAAGCCACTGGAGACAATAATGCGCAAACCCCTTGCAGCTGCACCGCCGAGGCTCCAACGCATGATACTTCAGTTGCAAAGATATAGCATTAACATTGTTCATAAGCCTGGAAAGCAGATTCCAGTAGCAGACACACTATCTAGGAAGCCGCTAGCGTGCTGTGATGACTCACTGAGTGAGGGCATGGACTCGCAAATACACTCAGTTGTAAGCAGTGCGCCTGTGAGCGACCGGAAGATGGAAGACATCAGAACTGCTACAGCCAAAGACGAGCAGCTCTCAGCCTTGAAGAATATCATCCAATCAGGGTGGCCAGACACTGCAAGACAATGCCCCTCTGCCATCACTGAATATTGGAACCACCGGGATGAAACAACAGAATCAAATGGCATTCTGCTTAAAGGTGAGAAAATCATTGTGCCACACTCACTCAGAGGTGACATGCTGTCACGCATACACACAGGCCACTTCGGCATGGAGAAGTGTAAGCAGCGTGCAAGAGATGTTCTATTCTGGCCAGGGATGTGCAAACAAATAGACACTAGTTGGATCTTGTAGCATTTGCCTCGAGCGACGCAACTCCATCCCCAAAGAACCAATGCTGTCACACCCCATTCCAGAGCGACCTTGGCAGGTGATAGCCACTGATCTGTTCAAATGGAACAACACTGACTATATAGTTGCAGTTGACTATTATAGTAGGTATTTCGAGGTAGAAAAAATCACTAGCCTCACATCCACCGCTGTGATTCAGAAACTCAAGGCCATGTTTTCCAGGTTCGGGATTTGTGAGAAATTGCTCAGCGACAATGGACCGTGCTATAGCTCGCAAGAGTTCAAGAACTTTGCGAATACATGGGATTTTGAGCACATCACAAGCAGCCCCCTGTACCCGCAGAGCAACGGGCTGGCTGAGAAAACTGTGCAAACAGCTAAAGCCATCATGGACAAAGCACATGCACAGAGGTCAGATCCATATCTCAGCCTGTTGGAATACCGAAACACACCAGTGGACGGATTCAAGTCACCAGCACAGCTGCTGATGAGCCGATGTTTGCGCTCAATCCTTCCAACCACTGAGAAACAACTGCGACCAGAACTTGCCTGTCGCAGTGCAGTTCTAGGCAGACGAGAACTGTGCCAAAAACGACAAAGGCAATACTACGACAGAAATGACAAACCACAGCCTGCACTGCCAGTAGGAGCCACGATCCGCTTCCAGCAACCAACAGGGTCGTGGAAACCCGCCACAGTCGTCGGATCAGCAGGGACCCAGCGATCCTACAACATCATCACGGATGAGGGCCACACGCTCCGGCGCAATCGGCGTCACCTCCTACAGACCACCGAGGGAGATACACATCACGGAGTGGCAACGGATGGTCAACAGGTCGAGCCTCAGGCCACTGAGACTGTACAGCAGACTGTTGAAAATTCCCCAACTGTGCCACCACAAGGCATTACTACCAGGTCAGGCCGCTTAGTTAAGCCAAGAGACATTCTACACCTGTGACTGTTATTACACTGATGTTGTTAAAAAAAAAGAAAAAGGGAAAAAAAATAAGTTGTGATTTGTGATAGATGTGATTTGCACTTATGGTGTTATATGGTGGTATAATTATATGGTGTTATAATTAAATGCACTTATTTTAAAAGAAGGGAAATGTGGTATCCTGAAGTAATGGTTTCACCCATAAGTTGGTTTATCCCAGAGTCTTGATAATGACGTCAGATACGGTGCCTGTCAGTTCATGTATGCAACCCCAAATGGAAGTAAACAAACCTTCAGCTATAATGCCCTTGTTGCTACCTTCACCACCTGTCGCCGTTTGCCTGGAGTGGGACACCGCCTTTGCTCTCTAATTCTCTACGGGAGGATTCCAGTGTTCCCACTCCAGACGTCAAGCCGGCTCGCCATCGCTCCCTATTCCACGGGAGGATGGCGTGTTCTGATCCCGTTCCCCTCGGACCCCGGCTCGCCATCGCTCCATATTCCACGGGAGGATGGCGTGTTCTCATCCCGTTCCCCTCGGACCCCGGCTCGCCATCGCTCCCTATTCCACGGGAGGATGGCGTGTTCTCATCCCGTTCCCCTCGGACCCCGGCTCGCCATCGCTCCCTATTCCACGGGAGGATGGCGTGTTCTCATCCCGTTCCCCTCGGACCCCCTGTGTGCTGCATTGCCCGTGGGCAGCGTCTGGTCTGGAGGAGGAGGATTCCTTGTGAGAGCTGAGCCGCAGAGCCCTACTCGGTGGTAGGGACGAAGAGGATCCCCGTTACCTTTTCCCAGCCTGTTCGCCCCTTTGTTCCGGGCCTCCTCACCGGGCCCCTGTCCCTGTCTCTAGCCCGCCTCTCCGGGCCTCTGTCTCTGTCCCCCTCTCCAGTGCCCCTAGTCCTGTAGCCTGTTTGCCCTCTAAAGGCACAGTGCCGCCTTTTTGTGTTCATTGACGTTTTTATGTTTTTACCCCCTTAAAGGCTGAGTGCCGCTTTTTGTATTTAATAAATAATGCCCTGTTTTTGGCTAACTCTCATACCTGTCTTGTGTTGTGCTATTGGGGTCGGTTTCAAACCATAACACACATTCACTTTGAATTATTAAGATACAATATCAGGTTGGGAAATTAACATCATGGATATAGGAGGCCTACCTGCATTTACCTTAAACTACATTCCTGTACTGTCAAGGCAAATACACATTGGCTGCGGTTACATGGTGACTTTTAATTCCGAATTATAACTTCGGAATCAAATCATTCGGATGTAAAAAAAAATCATGCGAGTTTACATGTCAAATCTTAATTCCGACAAGGTGTTTACATGAAAGTCACTGTCTAATCGGGAGTTTTCGAGTCATCATAAGGTTTGGGGCTGGGAAGGCTTCTGATTGGGTAAACGTAAACAGGATGTTAACGTCATTACGTTTACCGGAAGTAAACAAACAGCTGCGACCGGTATTCTAAAAATACTCATAACTCGCTGAAATATTGACGGATTTACAAACGGTTTGGTTTATTACAAGCATTATTAACGTGGCTATGATTCAAGCGGTTTGTAAAAAAAAAACATCTTTAAAGTTTTTTTTTTATTAGTATGCAGTATCATAACTACATCTTTGATGTTTATAGCAAACCAACCCGTTTGTAAATCCGTCAATATTTCAGCGAGTTATGAGTATTTTTGTCTGTGCAGCTCACTCACTCTCACTCAAGGCTAACTGGAGCAAGATGGCGGCGGTTCAGTGACGCTGGTGACTCCGCCTTAAGCTATCTAGTGTTCTATAGATATCTATGTTCTCAGCTACTGTGCTAGCGTACCAAACAACATTAACCAGACTCTCGGTGTGTCTATTCTGCTAACGTTAAAGGCCTCTACATGCTACAGCAACTTCAAAGCAACTGCACCACAACATCGACAAAGCAAAGGTGTTGCAGACACTCTGCCTTTATGCTTCTGCAACATCGACGCACAGCCTATGTAACATTGTACCCCGTATGTAGCTAGGTTCCTAGATAGATGACACTTCTCTTCTCAACCAACCCATTGATAACAAGCAGACAAATAAGCATAATTTTTACTTCCGGGCGGGGGGTTTCAAAATAAAAGAGCGACGTCTAAAAGCACCGTAAATACGTTTATTTTTTACAATATCTAACGTTACATGAACCTAAACTAATCTAAAGTTAGTTTAGGTTCGTGTTAACGTTAGATAATGTACAAAATAAACGTATTTCCGGTGCTTTTAGACGTCGCTCTTTTATTTTGAAATCCCCCAACCGGAAGTATTATAGTGTCTGTTGCTAGCAGCTTAACTTTTGCCGGCCGGTTCTGTGCTTTTTCTAGCTAACGTAACATCATCATTAGTTTCCAAAGGAGAGGAGAGAAAGACCGCGGCTCACATGCAGCTCAAACTACCTGTTGGAATAAATTAATTGATTGATGTTTAACTTGTCCCTGTGTGTGTCCAGTCATTTCGACTAGCAAATGTTGTATTTAACGTTACCTCAGGATACCATTGTATTTAGTTGGTTAGCTATGTAGCTAATGTGGATAGCATTTTGTATAGCATCAATACTAGCTGGCTGGCTACAGCTTTATTTACTAAATTATGGAGGCTTTTTAATCGTCAAGGTAAGAGAGGATTTGTCATGATCAACTGAAGGCGTATGCTATGGAACAATATGTGCCCCTGTTCGCGATCATCTATGTGTACTGTAGCCTATGCGCGATCATGCGCAGAAAGACCGGGGGGAACTAATTCCGAAAAATGCGTGAAAAGCTGGGTACATAGACAGAAAAAGCTTTAATTCAGAATGATAAACGGAATAATCCGGCCACTTACATCGGAATGGATTTTATTTCGGAATGGCCATTTTCATTCGGAATTAAGTATTTTCAGATGTTTACATGATAACTTTAAATAGGATTTAACGTTAATTCCGAATGAAAAGGGGAATAAACTGTCCATGTAAACGCAGCCATTGTCTACTATGAAAATCTGGTTTGAGGGCAATTAGGATCATTTTCAGATGACCACATTTTTTACGAAGCATTGTCGGTCAACAATCAGTCCATTGGTTTTAAATGAATGTTGATTGGAGTCGATATGAATATACTTAAATAATGAATAATGTGTTTGTGTTTTCTCAGGAAAAAAAGGAAGTTCATTATTATGCATTATTACATGGCGTTTTAACATTCGCCAAAATGCTTGATTGTGATTGGCCAATAGCGCTCTGTTACCCCTAGCAGCGGTCAATTATTTCTCGATAACTGACCGCTGCTATGGGCAATGGCGCAATAATGACCGCTGTTAGGGGCAACAGAGCGCTATTGAGCAATCACAATCAAGCATTTTGATCCCAGTCACGAAAGCTATAACCTCGTTCCCAGCTTTATCTCGCACAGCTGCACTATATCAGGTTCAATCAGACCACACACCTGCCGGCGATGACAGAGGAGCCACAGAACAACTGCGTCTGCATTTGATCTCGTCTTGTCGATGGTGTCAAATGAATTAGGTACATTGTTAGTAAGTTAGCCATGTAATAAGTGGGATAATGTATAGCTATACTCGGTCATTGTCGCAAAATAATTGACCTTCACTGCGTTTAGAACACCTTGGCTGTGCCTCGGTGTTCCAGAACTCCGTGTCGGTCAATTATTTTGCGACAATGACCTCGTAGCTATACATTATCCCTTACTTATTGACTATAGCCATATTCTATCATTCAAGTGTTGAATACATGCTTATTACTTTCCTCTTTGTTGAATAAATTATTTCATCATTTAAACCTGATGTTCCTGTTGTCACCTATATATACATATGCACTGCTGTATATAAGCTAATAAAGCTATATCCTGTTTTTTTTTTATGTTTGACATGTAAGTGATGATTAATGTTTACAAACAACGTCTGAACATAACATAAAGGAAATATTTGAGCAAGCAATTTCTATCAGAAATGTATATAACATTTTATTATATTACAAGTGAACAAGCCAATTTAGTCTCATGTGTCAGCCTGTTGCAGATGACATCCACAAATGACCTATCCACTGACAGTTCATCATGCTGTAGGATGACACCAGACACCATGCTGTAGGATGAAGCCAGACACCTATAATGTAGGATGAAACCAGGTCTAGACACCATGCTGTAGGATGACACCAGACACCATGCTGTAGGATGACACCAGACACCATGCTGTAGGATGAAACCAGACACCATAATGTAGGATGAAACCAGGTCTAGACACCATGCTGTAGGATGACACCAGACACCATGCTGTAGGATGACACCAGACACCATGATGTAGGATGAAACCAGACACCATAATGTAGGATGAAACAAGGTCTAGACACCATGCTGTAGGATGACACCAGACACCATGCTGTAGGATGAAACCAGACACCATGCTGTAGGACTAAACCAGACACCATGCTGTAGGATGACACCAGACACCATGCTGTAGGATGAAACCAGACACCATGCTGTAGGATGACACCAGACACCATGCTGCAGGATGAAACCAGACACCATGCTGTAGGATGACACCAGACACCATGCTGTAGGATGAAACCAAACACCATGCTGTAGGATGAAACCAGACACCATGCTGTAGGATGACACCAGGTCCAGACACCATGCTGTAGGATGACAGTGTGTGTGTGGGGGGGGGGGGGGGGGGTCTCATATTGCAACATCGGAAATAGATTGTCACATAGCTAACCTTCTTCCCTCTATATATATATACAAAATATGACTGATTAACAAGAGTAACTATTGTTATTATACAGTATAGGTAAGTACATGAGGGTGTGGGACTGGGGGTTGATACGACCAAGTCTTAACTGAACCCTGCACAAACTCAAACATCACTCATTAATTTACTAGCACCTAAGATATTATTTGTATATATGCATATTTTATATGTATTGATAATCTGCTTCACAGGGATTAAAGGGGAACTATCTTATAAATGGCCTTTTTGAGTGTTTAGCATTGTTTCCTAGCTATGTGAACTTATATTAATATGATCTATGTCTCAAAATTCTCATATTGGCGCATTCTTCCAATTCTCCTCTCACAATATTCACCCTCACTGAACTGAGTCATTTGAAAATGTGCGCGATATGTGATGTCAGAAAGATACCGCTGCATGTTAATGTTCAGGCGACGACGCCGCTGCGCAGTGGTTTAGGAGTCCAGGCTCAAAACAGCTCGAGATCTTGAGGTAGAAAAATGCTGTTTTTGAGGACTTGATTAGAAATACAAAACAATGAATAAAAAAATATATATATATTACAGAGGTGTTCCATAGACTCACAGGAATTGTGTAAAAGTGCCCAAATAGTGAAAGAAATAGTAAAATAGTTCCCCTTTAAAGCAAAAAAATATCTCCTGACTGAACTTTTTTTCAGGCCAAGTCATATTCTTATTTTAACCTCCACTGTATTTTTTTTATAGCGTTAGCTTTTTAAGGGAGCCTACTTGTTTCGGTTTCGTCGATAATCCAATGTACAGTTACCCCCCCCAACCACCTCCAATGTACAGTTTCTTCGTCAAATGTATATACTCTCTTTTTTAGACTCTTATTGTATCACAAACAATACTGTATTTGTAAATCTGGTATGTCATAAATGTATAGATGTAGCAGTATTGTCTATCTGTATGTCATGTGTGTCATATATGTTATGATGAATTGAAAATGGGGGACCCTGATGTAAACAAGATGAAAGTCTTTCTCTGGTCTGCATCCCCTTAACACTTTGAACGCCACTAGGGGGAGACGGCAAATCCCCCACCGTGCCAGACTCTTAAGAGGCTGATTTAGCGAAAACACATGATTTCCGCGGATAGATTTCTATATTATATATTTTAGCTATGTGGAAATGGTTGGGCTCATTTGACAATATGCTAGTTGATGTACAATACGCCAAAAGCCGTTTGTTGATCCATGCCGTCGTTCGTTCACAATTCCACGCCAAAAAAGGTAAACACAAGCCCAAATTCAGCTGCATTTCCTCAAAGCCGAGATATGATCGTTTTGCTGCAGCAGCGCGAATCATTTCCTCGTCTGAAACACATTGTCCAAGTGCAATAATGTCATGCACTGTACACACAACACTTAGTGGTGTTTATCATTCATGAAATGCAATGCATATATTATATAGAGATATTGTATCGATCACGTTGTATGCCTATATGCATTTTTATAATAATGTGTAGCTGTATGCTTCAATTCCACACAATTACCGTACACATCTCTCGGCATACTAATATTACATATAGACATTTTCAAGGTAAATCAAAAATATGTATAGAAAACGCAGCAATTTAGCAAAACTGTGCATACGCTTCACATTCGATAAATGGGGGGGGGGGGGGGGGGGGAGAGATCATGATTGCATTTATTCCAAGTGCATAATGTCACACATTGTACACTATGCACTTGGAATAAATGCAATCATGATCAACCCCCCCCCCCCCCCCATTTATCGAATGTGAAGCGTTGTCATCAAGTAAAGTATAAAATATCCCTATATGCATTGCATTTCATGAATGCTAAAACACCAAGTTGGTGTTTTAGCATTCATGAAATGCAATGCATATAGGGATATTTTTTATATAGATTACGTTGCATGCCATATGAATTTTTATAATAATGTATATATATATTATATTGCTTCAATTTCACACAATTACTGTATATCTCAGCATAATAATATGTCTTCACAGCTGTTCGTGATGAATTTACCTGCATATCATGGTGTAGTCGTCCACAGGTATTCTGACATGTAATGCATGATGCCTGAATTTTCCCCAAGGGGATCAATAAAGGAATATCTTATCTCATTTTTGCATTGCATTGTATTCTGTATATTATAATCTAAGACACACAAGTTATAAAAATCATTGCATTATAAGTATATAATACACACTTGACACTTGATGGAGTGGAAGAAATGTCTTTACTTCAGATAAGTAGTGATTGCATTAGCAAGTGCACCATGTGTTCAACAGATACTCGACACACATGTTGTAAAAAACACATTGCATAATAATGTTCTGTATATACACACTTGACACTTGAAGTGTACAATATTTATTCACCATTGGGTACGCCATGTAAAGTGCATTCACATTCATGCTATAATATAAAAGCATAACGAACTATTTATAACACTTGAAGTGGACAATATGTGTTCACTTCAGGTAAGGCACACCATGTACAGTGCATTACAGTAGCAAAAACAACATACAATGTGTATATATTCAAGTCCATTCATTTTCGACCTGTCAAAATGGTCGCTGCACATGTGCAGGTAAAATATGTTTAGTGTTGACCTGACAAAATGGCAGATAACCATTATGTGTGTGCATCAGCACACATGTACATTTATAAAGGTCTTGTGTTCAACCCATCCTCTGCACACTATAAACACTTGGTGTAAAAAATGTATTCACTTCAGATAAAAGCACCATTGGGTACGCCATGTAAAGTGCATTCACATTCATGCTATAATATAAAAGCATAACAAACTATTTATAACACTTGAAGTGGACAATATGTGTTCACTTCAGGTAAGGCACACCATGTACAGTGCATTACAGTAGCAAAAACAACATACAATGTGTATATATTCAAGTCCATTCATTTTCGACCTGTCAAAATGGTCGCTGCACATGTGCAGGTAAAATATGTTTAGTGTTGACCTGACAAAATGGCAGATAACCATTATGTGTGTGCATCAGCACACATGTACATTTATAAAGGTCTTGTGTTCAACCCATCCTCTGCACACTATAAACACTTGGTGTAAAAAATGTATTCACTTCAGATAAAAGCACCATTGGGTACGCCATGTAAAGTGCATTCACATTCATGCTATAATATAAAAGCATAACGAACTATTTATAACACTTGAAGTGGACAATATGTGTTCACTTCAGGTAAGGCACACCATGTACAGTGCATTACAGTAGCAAAAACAACATACAATGTGTATATATTCAAGTCCATTCATTTTCGACCTGTCAAAATGGTCGCTGCACATGTGCAGGTAAAATATGTTTAGTGTTGACCTGACAAAATGGCAGATAACCATTATGTGTGTGCATCAGCACACATGTACATTTATAAAGGTCTTGTGTTCAACCCATCCTCTGCACACTATAAACACTTGGTGTAAAAAATGTATTCACTTCAGATAAAAGCACCATTTTGGTACACCATGTAAAGTGCATTCACATATGTACATAGTGTGTTAGTTAGTAAAGTGAGCCATATGTACTCTGTGAAACTCTGTGAAAATAATCAGCAGCTAACACCAGGACACTGATGAACGGCATTGACAATATAGACCAACATTGCTACTCTGAAAGTGGACCAAGAATAGTGTTTCAAATATATCCATGTGCACAGTAAATTTTGCAGAGTAAATTTTACTCAAACTGAGTCCATTTGAGCCCAAATGGACTCAGTCTATGCTAATATTCTGGTCTGGGTGAAATAGCTCCTGGAATCGGTTGACAAGGTAATCTAGGACCGGGCGTACTTTGTACAGTTTATCAGCCTTGTCTGCTCTCTCGTTGTTGCTAAAATGTAGAAACCTCCAAATGACCTGGTATCTATTACGTGCCATTGTTTTGGAGAAATAGGCGCAATGGAAACATTTTAGAGTTGACCAGTACAGTTTGAGTAAAATGTACTCAGTTTGAGTAAAATATACTCAGCAAAATGTACTGTGTGCCAACACCTTTGTTCTGTACAACCAGTAATACCTATATTGTGAAATACTTACACTATTTACAAGACACTATACAATATACTACACACCCTCAATAACCCTACGCTCTGCATCGTCTGGCCGCCTCAGACACACATTGTTACTCAGCTGATAGAGTTGTGCCCATCCTGATGACTTGTCGTACAGAACCTGTAAGTCACTTTGGATAAAAGTGTCAGCTAAATGACTAAATGTATACACTCATATATCATAACACATACTACGGGGAAGTACGCACCCATCCATATATATATATATATTTCATGGAGAGTGTTTCCACTCTTAGCACACAAAGAGAGTTTATGCTAGCGATAATGCTCAGCTAGCATAATCTCTCTTTGTGTGGTAGGGTGTGAAACACTCTTGATGTAGGGGGACTCCACACTTCGAGCAGTATGATCTGGTTTCCCGCCTAATGCCTTTTTTTTTACAGACCCGGCACTCTCTCGTGGGATACGTCTTTTTTGGTGTGGGTGGGTACTTCTCCATAACATGCATTTTTAGCTTGCCATCCAACCTGCAGTGTGGATCTGTCTTTTGGGCCCTGGAAGCTCCCTCCCACCTCACACCCCCCCACCTGCGGCACCTGCCTCTGCCTCATCTGCCTCACCTGCGGCACGTGCGGCACTGGCCACTGTGCGAGCTAAAGCGGCTGCATCTGCCTCATCACACAAGTCAGCGATGACTTGTATTTGAAACTGCATGAGTGACTTGTGCGGTCCTGTTGGCTGTCTGACTCTGTACAGAACATAGGCATTGTTCATGGCTATTTGAAGCAAATATACTACGAACTTCTTGGTCCACTTTGCAGTCTTCCTAATGAACGGATAGTACGAAATGTGTTGATCTAACTTGTCGACTCCGTTCATGCACACGTTATACGTGAGCACGCAGTCTGGCTTCATTGCCGGTACCTTAGTCCTATGACCCTTCTTCCAGACGAGTGTTTCCATTAGAGTGCCATGGTGAAAGCTGCTGATCATTTTGACAATCCGCTTGTCTCTCCAGGCGATAACCATGACCCGATTGTTGTGCAGGGCCATGGTCTCGCCCACCGGCAGCTCAACATTGGTTACACGCTTTATCTGCGCCGGTTCTCCCCGGTGCATCCTCAAGGTACCGCAGATGTGGGTCCTCAACTGTAGGAGTATGTCAGACAAGGCCACAGAATTGTAGAAATTATCCATATACAAAAAATAACCTTTGTTCGACAGACGTCCTAGGAGCCCAACAACCGTGTCCTTGAGGGGTACATAGTCCCCACAAAATGGTCGCAGTGAAAAGCAGTAACCAGTGTGAGAATCACAGAGCACATATGACCTGATCCCATATTTGGTGGGCTTCAGGGGGCTGAACACTCTGAATTGTAGTTTGCCACGCCAGGCCAGCATCCCCTCGTCTATGCTAATATTCTTGTCTGGCTGAAATAGCTCCCGGAATCGGTTGACAAGGTAGTCAAGGACCGGGCGTACTTTGTACATTTTATCAGACTTGTCTGCTGTCTCGTTGTTGCTAAAATGTAGAAACCTCCAAATGACCTGGTATCTATTACGTGCCATTGTTTTGGAGAAATAGGCGCAATGGAAAAACTTTAGAGTTGACCAGTACATATATAATTGCGGCTTCCGATCTATCCCCGTTAGGAATAGTATCCCTAAGAACTTCCACAATTCTGCAAGGGTGACAGGCGTCCAACTGCGTAGCCTGTTACTCTGCCTGTTGGGATCAATGACGGCCATTGTTTGTTCAGCATACAAGTTTGTTTCCTGTACAATGCCACCCATGAGTTCATCGGTGAGGAACAGCCGCAGAAAGGCAAGGGGCTTGGTGGATGTGATGGTGGCCGCATCGTGTAGTGGTCCTGGCTCTGCGTCAAAGGTAAATTTAAGTGGCACAAAACTGTCTGTACCTTTGATCCACTCATCGCTCCCACCAGCAGCTGTGCTTTTACGGCCTCAACCTCTGCCTCTGCCCCGACCTCTGCCCCGGCCTCGACCTTTGCCTGTAAATTATGAGATTACAATAACTAACTGGTATACTACAATGCACTGTAGACACATTCATATAATACATATTTAGAAACTTGTGTGAGTGAATGAGTCAGTGTGAGATAGTGATCAAAACTCACCCCGCTGCTTAGCGTGGACATCCTCTTCTTCAGAAGAATCTGTATCTGCCTCAGCAGCTGGTCCTGCTTTCGCTGACGCTGAAGCTGAAAAAGGGACGTCAGCTTTGTCACAATGCATGAGAGAGAAAGAGAGAGAGATAGAGAGAGCGAGATATATACACACCTATCGGAGGTGTGCATGGTCTCCTTGCTGTACGCATGGCAACTTCGACATCGGAGTCAACGTACTCCATGTCATCTATTGCGCCTTCTGCAATCTCCTCCACAGAGTCTGTGTCAGAATCTGCAATAAAAAAACAGTAAAGTCAGATTTTTGAGAGAGAGGAGAGGACACACACCGTTTAGAGAGATAGAGAGAGAGAGAGAGAGAGAGAGAGAGATAGAGAGAGAGATAGAGAGAGAGAGAGTGCAGGGGTGGGGGGATGGGGGGGGGTGGTGATGGGGGGGGGGTGGGGAACTAACAGATATACAAATTGATCCATGCATCAAAGCACATAGACAGATATACTTCCCAGTAAGTAACAATCAATTACAGAAAGAGAGAGAGATAGAGATAGAGATAGAGAGAGAGAGAGAGAGCAGGGGTGGGGATGGGGGTTACATGCAACATCAAAGCACATCAAAAGACAACTAACCCTAACCCAGACACAGAGACAGAGAGAGACAGAGAGAGAGAGAGTGCAGGGGTGGGGGGTGGGGATGGGTGGGGGGTGGAGATGGGGGGGGGGGGGGGTGGGGAACTAACACCTGCATGTATATATGCCCAGCAGATAGAGAGAGAGAGAGAGAGAGAGAGAGAGAGAGAGAGAGATAGATAGATAGATAGATAGATAGATAGATAGATAGATAGATAGATAGATAGATAGATAGATAGATAGATAGAGAGAGAGTGCAGGGGTGGGGGTGGTGATGGGGGGTTACTAACTAACATGCCCAACAGACATAAACAATTGAGCCATGGCATGGACATCAAAGCACATCAAAAGACAACGTGGCTACTGGCGCTACTTCAATCAATGCAATTCACCATGCTGCATTGAGACCAGATCAAAGACCACGTGGCGATATCATGCATGCAGTCACAAAACATTCTAAAATCAAATTGTAATTTGATATGCATAAGCATAAACTTACCAATTCTCCGATTGTACGGCCAAATACCCTCCAGTTCTTGCATGGGTTCATCATCGTCGTCCATGTCTTCCATGTCCATTCTGCCTGGACCTATAAAGATATATAATAAATCACAGTTAGCATCAATGGTCAAACATTCAATCATGAACCAGGCCATATCTAGGCCGTGCACTTTGCTTTTCATGACATTGACTAAACACATGCATATATTCACGTTACTGTGTATATACCCCGCGTTACAGACGCAATATAGCGACACAATAATAATAATTCATTGATTTTTATAGCACTTTTCAAAGACCCACATTCGCTGATCATATACATACGCTGCACATGCATATATTAGCTTTAGCTTGCAATGTATCTACAAACATTCGATCATACGAGATACATTCACGCACATGGATTCAATAAACACATGCATATATATATATATATATCAGTGGCGAAGCGTACCGGAGTTAACCGGGCCTTCATAATATTATATATTATTAATATTATATTCCAAATAAAATAAGTCCCTCGATACTCCGTGCTGCTGCTGCTGACTTGAAATAAAATAGACCGTTCTGTGGGCAGTCGGCCCGACACTAAACAGCAGTCTGTTATAATCACATTTGTATGAGCTAACGAATTCCGCTATATTGGACATTTGTATTAATTATATCAAGCGAAGAATTGAGAAAGCAGAGAGACGGCAACATTATCGTGTGGTTCAACGTTGCGTGATCGCTGAAACCAATGCCGATCTCCGCCTCCCAGCGAGTTGTCATTATTAGACATGCATGGTGACTCAACAACGAAACAAATGTAACTATTTTAATACAATTCAAATTGTGCTTAGAGGGAAGTTACGGTATGCAAAGAAAGATCAAGTCAAGAATTACCAAATGAAACGCACAGCAGCCCAGCCAATATTTCAAGACAGACATATATTTGTGTGGAAATAAAATGCGCAGCGGCAGATCAATATAATCAATATAAATTAATTTGTTTCACTCACCATTTTGACGTGGTTCACCTGAAGACGAAATCCATCCTCCTGTCATACAGCTGATCAGTACTTTTCAGATCCAGGAGCATTTCTTTTTCAATTGACATGGAGGATAATGCAGAGAGTCGGGCTTGTCCGGTTGTATTCCTCGCATATGTTTTAATGCGCTTGAGGGCAGAAAATGTCCTTTCCACGGTTGAGGTGGTGACAGGGATAGTTACAACTAAACACGTCAGTTTATATAGCTGCTTCATGCTTTCACTGAGTTTTTTTGTTGAAGAAATAGAAGAAGGTCAGATGGGTCCTTTCCCTGAAAATCTGCCATAGAATACATGACACAGAGTTCGGTTTTCAGCCGTGGCAAGTCAAAACGCGGCCCGTAGCTGTCAGTCAGGCTTGTGAAAGCAGTTTCAGGGAACGTTTTCTTATAGATGGTGAACTGCGTGGGATCCAGAAGGGAAAGGAATGAAAGCTTTTCGTGATCTTTAAAACAAGTTGTCATTTGATTTAGAATATTGTCAATAATGCCATCATGCACCTTCTTGTAGTATGTACGTGGATCTCCGCGCGCTCTGCGCCCAGGTGGCACACCGGTGGTGTTCACTGTCTCGTCATAGAGTTGCTCAAAACGTGGCCTCTGCTCCTCAATGCGAATGCAAAACTCGTCCACCCGAGCCAAACAAAACTGCATGTCAAATGACTTGCTCTGCAAAATGTCAAAAAGAACATCTGCATGGGAAAACATTTCGTAAAATGTTGAAATTAAAAAGCTAAATTCAAAGGTGCTCAAGTATGATATATGAGCATCAGCACCGCCTGTAGCAGTATCGTCAAATTCCTCATGGTGGTCAACTATGTACTGGAACACGTCCTTAAGAGCATCTTTCTGTTCAAATACAGTGCAAACCAATCTTGATGTGAAATTCCACCTAGTTGGTGCAACTCGTGGCAGTCGCCTTTGACACATCTGGTCAAGCACTTGCGTACGTTTGGGCGATTTAGTAAAGAACGCGGCCATGGAAGACAGGTGTGAGAGGAAGATTTTGCATTCTTGAATTTTTTTTACACCTTGAGATAAAACTAAATTAAGGACATGTGCATAACAGTGTATGAAAAGCGCATCGGGGACCCTTTCCTTCACTTTGGCTTGGACACCGTTTAGTCCCGAGGCCATAACAGGTGCACCATCGTAACACTTAGCTACAAGTTTATCTGTGCATGCATATTCCTCCAAGAAATTAAGAGCCAGCGTTGCAACCTCTTCTGCTGTTTTGCCCCCCGACACATCCTTTTACGCCACCGTCTGTTACATAACGAAGAACAATTGACAGCTGTGCAGCATTGCTCACATCGGACGTTTCATCCAGCATTAGAGCTACACATGACGCGTTCCTTATTTCTTCTTTAATTTCGTCATTCATCACATCAGCAACAGCACTTATCAAATCGTTCTGTATTTGACTTGAGGTTCCAATAAATACCTTGGAAGTGGTCAGATGGTAGTGCAAAGCTGGATCATATTCTGCAAAAAATGACAAAAGCTCCAGGTAATTCCCCCGGTTCAAAGATGTTCCACTCTCATCATGGCCCCTGAAAGCCATCTCCTGTTTCCCTAGGTCAGGAAAACCATGCAGTGTATGAGCCGTTTTAAAATCTCCAGATTTTTTTTTGACCTTTTCGTTGTGCATCGTTGTTTCTCTCCGTCTCTGTTCATCCAGCTGTAAATCAATCCTTGCGTCTCCAAATGTTTTCAGACTAATTGTTGCCTTAAGGTGACTTGCCGAGCCTTCATGCTTTTGTGCAGACTTTGTTAAACAGCTAAGGTTATCGAAGCCTCTAAAGTTCCACGCACCCTTGTCGGTCCCAAACAACAAACATTCCCAGCAGAAAAGCTTCTTCCGTGAAACCGAGCCAGTCATCCAGGGGTACCGTTCCCAATTGCTAGCCTGGAAATGTCGCTCGTAACCGGCCTTTGATGCCTGGCTGATTTCCAGTCCTTCTGGGGTTGGGCGGCCTTTTTTGACAATGTCCATCTTTTCATTGAATGTTCTTCTTGAAAAGGGAACTGTTAATAAATCCGCAACAACATCGACGGTATCATTTGCTGCTGCCATGTTTCAGTTTGTCTCGTGTTGTCTTGCTTGATAGTTCACTAAGGTAGTCCGCGTTTGCCGTTTTGCGCTCTGATTGGCCGACGCAGCCAGACTCTAGAATACCTTGGCATCTAAAATACTACGCCCATTGACTACAGCTCCAAATGTGATTGGCTGATCAAACTGTCACTCCACACCTGGGCTCCTGTTAAGGTTTATTGGGCAGGTCGAGCTAGAATACCCGATGGAGGAAAGTCTGCCTAGAGACTTGTGAAAAGAAATCTCCGATTGGCTGTTATTTTCTCCTGTACAAAAACGCTCTAATGCGCAGTGAATGGGTCGAAAACAACTATGGCGAGTGAAACTGTGCGGTTTTAACAGATTAGCGACACAAACTATTTTAATACATTTGATTAAAAAAAAATAAAAAAAGTAATTTTTAAAATTCATATTTTCTTTCTTCTGAGGCTCACAGGGCCTTCTCTGAATACCTTGAAGGCCCTGAGAATTCGCCACTGATATATATATTCGAGTTACACATGCCTTGAATTGACCATTTATTGAATTGAAATTACCTGGCATCCACTCGTCATTATCATCAGCGATGTCGATCTCAGACTCGTCCGTGGTGTGGGAGGACGGCGGCGACACATGCCGGGTCTTCGCAACCCGCTTCATTGTTGCTCTGACCGGGAGTGGCGCGATCGTTACCGGAGAACTGATCGGTGCCGGCCTCACCTGAGGTGGAGGTGCACGGCTTGTACCCGCTGTAGCTGCGGTAACCGGGGCCCTGACCCGCTTCTTTGTTGCTCTGACCGGGAGCGGCGCGATCGTTACCGGAGAGCTGGTGGCAGCGGCCACGACCGGAGAACTGATCGGTGCCGGCCTCACCTGAGGCGGAGGTGCACGGCTTGTCCCAGCGACAGCTGCGGTAACCGGGGCCCCAACCCGCTTCTTTGTGGCTCTGACCGGGAGCGGCGCGATCGTTACCGGAGAGCCGGTGGCAGCGGCCACGACTGGAGAACTGATCGGTGCCGGCGGAGGTGCACGGCTCGTCCCAGCGGCAGCTGGTGGAACCGGGGCCTGGGTGAACGGCAGTGTGGTCTGGACGTATCGGTCCGGGAGTTTGCCTCTCCTTACCGACTTCCTCGTTCTCCTCATTGTGAATACCTACTCTCAACTATTACTATAAAAACGGCTATGAAAATCTACTAACTAGTGTTACTAAAACACGGACTAAGCACTTATCTAAAAGTGCTGTACTTGCTACAGTACTGCAACTAATATTACCTGGTACTACAAAAGAAAATAAGTATTACAAAATGAAGAAAATATATTATCAATCACTACTACTACTAGAAATACTATCACTACTACTATCAATGCTAAATGCTCAAAATCAAATCAAATCAAAACGCTAATCTCTCTATCTATCTCTATCTATCTATCTCTCTCTCTCTCTCTCTCTCTCTCTCTCTCAATGATAACTGTATTCACAAAATCCGAAGACGCACTGAGCTCACGCTGGGTGTGTTCAGGTTAAATATCAGGTGGGCAGGTCAAGATCGTCACGATCTTTACTATCGACCAATCACAGCAGAGATCCATCATCCTTATAATAATGCAGGTAGATTGACTGATAACATTATACATGTGTTACAACATAGGGCTCTACTGCCACCTGGCGGAATCGAGCGAAGTTGCATGTCTAGACGTTCAGAAATGTGGTAGCAAGATGGCCGCCGATGTATAGTTCGCGAAAAAAAATAAAAATAAAAATAAAAAAAATCAGAGAAATCTCGTGAGTGGCATGCAACCACCTTAAAAAAACCAGAGAAATCTCGTGAGTGGCACTCAAAGTGTTAACTCTTTCAGTGCCACTCACGAGATTTCTCGTGTTTTTTTATAGGTGGTTGCTAGCCACTCACGAGATTTCTCGGATTATTTATTTTTTTTGCGATCTGAACAATTATTGCATCACCCGAGCCTACCCGAGTATAGCCGAGGGGCGCCGACGATCACTGTGGAAAAAAGCGCCCCCCTGTCGTCTCCCAGATGACATAAGTGATTTTGGAATGGACTCAATGAAAATGAATGGGGAAAAAAATCCAGTACTCCACATTTTCCAGTTCACTGATCCAGCCGGGGTTACCAGAGTTCATTCTGGAGCCTCAGATGCCCGCGGATCATAGAGATCTACTGTGTCGCGTTGGATCCATACACGTATCGATTTTTTCGAATGGTGATCAGGAATTGGAATATACCAGTTGGATACCATCTGATGTCAGGTAAGGACTCTATGTTATCAGTGGTAGGATAATCGGAGTAAGTTTGATGAAGTTATAAGCTGTTTTGTGAAATGTCTTCTTTCGGTTTCACTGTAAAACTCCGTGAGGTAATCAACGGAGCGATTATCAGTGCGCGGCCGTAATGTGCTTGCGTGCACGTATAATATTGATCATCTAGCGTTTATTTGAAAACGATTCATAAAAAGGCCGACGAATATCAACGTTGTGGAATATTCCACTAAAAGACGATTTTCATAGAATGCTCCAGAATGAGCTGTTTTTTATATCAAAACGGGGGCTTTTCTAACTGCTCTGAAATGGAAACGACGCGATAAAAAAACAATCTGTCTTCACAGCACTGACTGGAAAATAGTCTTTGATAATGCGATGGGCAGATTAGACACATAGCCATAATTTAAAACATAGATTAGGCGATATTAACGTTAACATTGGCGCCGATGGTGGCATTCAAGCGGTAAAACGGAAAACCAGGCGTGGCACTGAAAGAGTTAACAATTGTGTGTATTGAGCTGTATTGTATTGTACCCATTCTGCAATCTGTTAATAACAATCAATCAATCAATCAATCAATCAATATTTAACAGATTGCAGAATGGGTACAATACAGTACAGCTCAATACACACAATTGTTAACACATCCACCGCCGGAAACGCTTTAAAATGTTATTGCCCGCCATGCGTTGTCTGCCACACCACGCTGTACAGCGATATTGAGATCAATATTTAATTTTTTCGCCATGGCATTCATAATTCATATATACACCTCCGGCGCTGCAGCTGGACCCTACGGCTCAATACAACGACGGCTCAATACCGCCGCCTGGTGGATGGTCGGGTGAGTTACACTGGTAAACAGGATATGGCTGCTGTGCGTCGATTAAATTCATCCGGCTGTCAGATATTGTCGCAAGGCTCCCGACAGACACTATGTACATAATGGTCGCTTTATAAACTTAATAATCGATATGATTTCGCCGTTTATTGCGACATACAAACCGGAAATGGACCTAGGCGATCAACGTCCTATACCTGGGATCTTTCACCGCCAGTCTCATTGGCAAACGGTAAGAGGACACTGACGCTATTAATTTCACTGCAAACCGATCTGATCAATATATCACCCATACTACATAAAGCATTTACTGACGATCACGGAATTATAAACACCCCCCCCCCCCGCTTTCATCCGCGCATGATGACGCATAACGTATAGGATCATATACAGTTGCATTTTTTAATATAGGTGTCTAGGGAATAAACGGCAATTGATAATCTATATATGCGGTTATGCCTATAACTCACATTCTATGAATTACTGCAGAAAACGATAAAAACATACTTATATTCTAGAAGGTATTTTTGTATGAATGTTTGAATGAAAAAGTATAACGTTCCTACATCCTGAACGATAGATAGTCGATGTTGAATGGGCCATAGTAATGTAACTTTAGCAATACAATTAAAAAAGTTATAGCCCTGCAAAGAAGGTGAACATCTCCATAGGCTTAGAGTGGTGGCAGATTGGCTATATTGATGGATATAACCAGTGGCAGGGAATGTGTTAACACATTCGGGGCCATTGGGATGCGTCTAATAAATCTCTAGAGGGCCGGCAAATGTAAACAGACGTGGGGCTGTTTGTAGAGCTAAATCTATACTTTATAGTATTGCTATCAGTCCATTCTCATTGTCAATTGGGACCATAAACCGTCCCTTCAAAATGGATTAAAGAAATAATTTTTTCATCAATACGTTCTCATTTTATAGCGCCGTGAATATAAGCGTTATACAGCATCTAGTATATTTCCTGGGAGGCGAGATAAAGGGCTAATAGTTACTAACGTTATATCCAATGGCATTTCCGTTATACAGATGCTACAGTTAAAACTCAAACTGCATATTATCGGCACGATCCTCAAGCATGTATGCATGAAAGGGGGGGGGGGGGGGCGGGGGACGTCGTTTCTTATTATTGATTACCAATAACCGTGTTCGTCTAAGTAAGATTTAAGATTTGTTTATTAAGGACAATGCAAATTAATGAACATCATTTACATGTGTATGCATAACATCACAGCATGATAAGGACGTAAATATGCCGGGAATAGCACAGGGCTAATTTCCACCCGTAGTCCTAACATAAAACAAACACAAAACGGACCATACAACATTCATTCATAAAAACTGACATCACTGACATGACCACACTAACATGACATTCAGTCAGTACAACATCACTAACATCCCTAATGAGTGCATATTTGGCTGTCTAACAGCCATTTCCTGAGTTGGCCCTTAAAGGTGGACAGGGTGGGACATTCCCTTAAGGGGACCGGAAGGCTGTTCCATGTTCCACTTCCCTTTATCGATAGACAATTTTTGCTGAAGGCGGTCTTTCTAAAATGGACCTCACAATCCCCTCTGGTGTTTGATCTAGTGGCTAATCCAGTGTTCCTTTTCTCGTGGATAAACTCCTTGAGAGGGGGAGGGGCTAATATGTGCAGGCATTTATATACAAAGCAGGAACTTTTATAACGTCTGAGGTTTTCAAAATTTTAAATTTGATGCTTATCCAGGATTTTACAGTGGTGGTATGAGTACTGTTTCCTGTCATATACCTTCAATGCTCTGTTGTAGAGTTGTTCTATGGGTTTCATGGCTGTGGCCCCAGTAAATGACCAGTTTAGAAGGCAATATTCAATGTGAGAGAAGACCATACAGTGTAGGTATGTCTTTGCGGCTTCAAGTGTTAGGGAGGGCCGTATTTGTTTGAAGTTGGAAATGTTGAAGTTGATGGTGTTCCTCACTTTCTTTATGTGTTTCTTAAAGGTCAGGTTTGAGTCCAAGATGACCCCAAGGAATTTGAAGTGGGAAACAAGTTCTAGTTCTTCCTTCCTTCCCTCCTTCCTCAGGAACACATTGGACCGCTTGATGGTTTCTGGACGCTTGCTAAAGAACATGCACACAGTCTTTTTCGCATTAAGTAGGAGACAGGTGCTGTTTAGCCAGCATTGTACCTTGTCTAGTGCGCATGTGAGCCTGGATGTAATCAACTCTATGTCCTTGCCCTGTGTGTAGATGACTGCATCATCGGCATACATCTGTACATTGAGTTCGGGACACACATTTGGCAGGTCATTGATATACAGGGAGAATAGCAGGGGGCCAAGGATTGATCCCTGAGGGACACCTACAGGGTTGTCTAGATATGGGGACTTGGCGCCATTGACCGTGACACATTGTTTTCGGTTTGATAAGTAGGATCTAAACCATTCTATTGTAGCAGCTGAGAAATTGAAGTGAGTTAGTTTGGTTAGGAGGATATTATGGTTGACACAGTCGAAAGCCTTGCTAAGGTCTAAGAAGACAGCACCAACATACTTGTTGCTATCTAGTGCACTCTTGACCTTTTCAACAAACAGACAGTTGGCTGACTCTGTTGAGTGAAGGGCACGGAATCCACATTGTGGGCGCCATTGTGTTAAGGGGATGCCGACCAGAGAAAGACGTTTGTCTTGTTTACATCAGGGTCCCCCATTTTCAATTCATAGTGACATTTATGACATACACAACATTTATGGCATAGAGACATACATGACATACTACAGGTATATAGTAATGTTACATTTGTGACATATACGATATGCAAATATACAGTACTGTTACCCATAGATCCTAACAGAGATTATACATATGATGGGGAGGAGACTGTACAGTAGGAGGGGGTGGGTGCGAGAAAAAATATACATACGGTGGGGAGAAAACATATACATACGTTGGGGAGGAGACGGTCTACAGATACACCTGTGTGATGTTGCTACGGAGTTAAGCTAATAAAGGATACTCACAACAACCACAGCAGAGGACTCACGTATGTGTACTGTGAAGTAACATGACAATGACAAATGTGTTGTTTCTGTTTTTCTTTTTGACATAGTTGCGGCACACGGAACAAGTTAACAACTCACCGCTACAGACAGCCCCCAGTAGCCTAGGCCCTAGCCAGTCTCTTCAAACTTCCTCTCGAAACGTTCTTTTATTAGGTGGTGCCGCTTATCCTTTTCATCTGAGAACACTGCGGTGGGTTTTCTTTTTAGTGGCCGGCTTACTCCTTCCATTAACGTTATTATTGTTAAATTCTGCCTTGGTTTATACTGTACCCTGAACTACAGAATTGACGATTGAAGCATTCTCTAAGTTGCTTACACTTTTATTATAATCTCACGTTGACATACTTCATCCAGCTCTCCACCTAGCTGTGTCACACTCAACTCCGTCCGTGCGGAAACAAAACCTTAGTTTAATACAAACCTATTGTAACATCCCTTTTCTTTTACTGAACTAAAAGATAATATTGTAACATCCCTTTTCTTTTACTGAACTAAAGGGAGCTAAACGGTGAATGACATTAATATTGAACTAACATGGAGCTAAACGGTAATGACATAAAAATCTACTTTCAAAACCATTATTTTTTCTCTTTTTTTCTTCTCTTGAACACACTGTGCCCCACACACTCAGCTTGCATAGTCCATGAGATATCCTGGTCTAGCAACTGATCGACCCGATCTTGTGGTTACAGTCTGTGTGTCCCCTATGTCCCTGCCCAGAGTAGCGGTAGACTCTGGTGTGCTGTGGGCCTCAACAGATACAGTCAGGTCCGGCCCACCTGGCTCTGTGCCCCTGTCCCGTCTCAGGTGTCGTCGATTTCGTCGAAGAACAGTTCCGGTGTCCAGCTCTACTCTGTAGGATCTGTGGTCAACAGGCTGCACCACTGTCGCCTTTCTCCAGCTTGTGTGCGGTTTGAAGGGTTGAATTCTGACATGCTCTCCTACTTTTAGCGTGTCCAAATCTCTCGCTGTTCTGTCGTAGTATTTTGCTTGTCTCATTTGTCCTCGTCTCATCTGCTCTGCCGTTGTGCGTTTCACCTCCTGCTGTAGAAGACTATCCCTCGTTGGTAGCAGGGTTCTGGTCCTCCTACACATCAGTCTCTGAGCTGGGCTTGTGTCTAGCCCTTGAGATGGAGTGTTGCGGTGATCCAACATCGCCAGGTATGGGTCCTCCCCTGCCGCCTTGGCTTTCATCATTTACATTTACATTTACATTTAGTCATTTAGCTGACGCTTTTATCCAAAGCGACTTACAAGTTCTGTATGACAAGACAGCAAGAAGGCTACAACTCTATCAGCTGAGTAACAATGTTCATCAAAGTGTTGCGTGTTACAGTGTAGGTTAAGACAAGTGCATGACAGTAAGGTTAGTCAGGGTTCGATTTTTTTTTTTTTTTTACATCATTTCAGTTAATGGTTGAAGAAGTGAGTCTTAAGTCGACGGCGAAAGATTGGACGGGATTCGGCTGTCCTAACTGGGATGGGTAGTTCATTCCACCATTGTGGGGCAAGGACTGAGAATAGGCGGCTTCTCTTTGATGACCCTCCGGGAGCTTGGATAGGAGTAGGTCTGAGGCGGCCAGAAGATGCAGAGCGTAGGGGTCTTGAGGGTGTGTAGTTAGAGACCATTGACCGGAGGTAGGCGGGAGCGGTTCCCTTTGCCGCACGGTATGCTATCATGAGTCTCTTCACCGTTTTGACCGCCGACTCTGCTTTCCCGTTGCTTTGAGGGTAGCCAGGGGATGACGTCTGGTGTTTAAATCCCCACAGCTGACTGAACCTCTCGAACTCGTGTGAAGAGTATTGTGGCCCATTGTCCGAAACCACAACATCTGCGATCCCCTGACGAGCAAAGTGAGCCTTCAGCTTTCTTATCACCGTACTCGATTTTGTGTCCGGTAAATGGTCGACTTCCCAAAAATTTGAATAGTAGTCAACTGTCAGTAGGTAATCAATGTTGTTATGGGTAAACAAGTCTGTCCCCACTTTGGCCCATGGCCTGCTCGGCACCTCGTGTGAGTGCAGTGTCTCTTTCTGCTGCTTTGTGTCCATTGTTCTGCAGATGTCGCACTTGGATATGGCTGTCCTGATCTGCTCGGTCATTCCTGGCCAGTAGACATATTCTCTTGCCCGTCTGAGACACCCCTCTACTCCCAGGTGAGTAGAGTGTATGCGGCGGGTGATGTCACTTCGGATTGTGTCTGGAATCACAACTCTCTCTCCTCTGAAGACGATTTCGTCCTGAACACTCAGCTCCTCTTGCATGGAGTGATAGTGTCTGATATCTATCGGTGTGTCTTATTCTTCGGCCATCCCTTCCTTATGATATCACTTAACCTTTGTAGGGTGTCATCGTCTCGGGTCGCAGAGCGTATTGTGCTGAGTCTTGCCTCTGAGATTGGTATGTAGTCCACCATATTGACTGTCTCTATCTCAGCTTCCACTGACCCCGCGCCTGAGCTCTCAGGCAGGTACGCTCTGCTCAATGTATCCACGAGCAACATGTCGCGTCCGGGAATGTAAGTCACATCTATATCATATGACTGAAGCCGCAGCAACATCCCTTGCAGTCGCTTGGGTGCGCTCAGCAGTGGCTTCCTGACAATGTTCTCCAGAGGCTTGTGGTCGCTCTGTACAGTCACTTTCCGGCCGTACGTGTACTGATGGAATTTCTCTGCGCCGAAGACGATGGCCAGACATTCCTTTTCAATTTAGGCGTAACCCTTTTCCGTCTGAGTCAGAGCTCTGCTCGCAAACGCTACCAGCTGTCCACCTTGGGTCAGTGCTGCTCCGAGTCCCGTTTCTGATGCGTCACACTGCAGCGTAAGTTCATGCTTGGGGTCATAGTACTTGGGTACTGGCGCTTTGGCTATCTTTTCCCGAGACAACTCTGTGGCCCTGCACATGTGTAGACATTTTTCCAGTGTTAACTTATCTTCTCTAAGCAGTCTCTCTTTTAGCCCTGCATCGTTACCAGCACATACTATTCTGTCACGTATGAGCGAGTCCTTTATTTCTCCAAAGTTACATGTACTGGCTAGCACTTTGAGATCAGTAACATGTGTCAATGCTTCTACAGCCAATATGCACCATGCAAAAAAAGCAATAAGAATAATCAACAATGTAGGATATTATGAACACACCAATAACTTATTTATAAAGCTACAAGCATTGAAATTTATGGACCTAGTGGATTACAAAACTGCCCTCATTGTATACAAAGCCAGATACAAGCTAATCCCAGGCAACATTAAAAAATGGTTCAGAGACAGGGAAGGTGAATATAATTTAAGAGGGAGAGGGAATCTCAAACAACCAATGGTACACACCACGCTGAAAAGCATGTGCATATCGGTGTGTGGAGTGAAGTTGTGGAATAATTTACCCGAATACATCAAAATGAGTAAACATGTGGCACAATTTAAAAAGCAGCTAAAAAATACAGAAATGAGTAGTGAGGATAAACAAAGTTATGGTATATTGTGTATGTAGTGATGTACTATATTCACTGCTGTCAAGTGAATCATGTTTTTTATTGTAAACTTTTAATATAAGTAAAAAATAATATTCTATATTGTAATATACTAAATTATGTAAATTCTAGTCAAATTAATGGAAGAACAAATACAAATGTAAGGGGGTAGGGATCAATAAGCTAAGCTTCCCTCTACTCCTTTGTTTGGACATGTCTGCTAACCAAACACATTGCTCTTTTGTTTATAAATCCTGTTTTTTTCTTTGTTCTTTTAAAAAAAAATCCTTTAAGGATTTTTTTTTATTTGTTGTTAAGATTGTTTGGTCTGACGGATCAAGACACTGTGAGTTGTTTGAAGAAATAAGAAGAATAACATGTCCAAGAAATAAACTTTTCATTCATTCATTCATATGTGTCAATGCTTTCTTTCTGACCTTGATTTCTCATGAAAAAACGATATCTTTTCACAGTCTCGTTCACTTTGGGATTGCAATGTTCATCAAATGCAGTGAGCAAGTCTGGCAGTTTCTTCCCAGCCGAATTGCCGTCACCCATCAACGTTTCACATAGGTAGTAGAACAGCTTCACTCTCATAATTTCGGGCGCATCTGGCATAGAAAGGTCCAAGTAGAGTGTAAACTCCTCCTTCCACGTCTTCGCAAGGTTTCCAGTGTCCAAGCATAGCGGTCTCTGTGGCGGTCTCAGTCCTTCCATCCTTTCTGCTCTCGCTGGGATAACTTCTTCTTCTTCTTCTTCTTCTTCTTCTTCTTCTTCAGCGTCCCCCATCCAACGTTATTGCTAACCAGCTAGCTAACGTTAGCTCTGATGCTGGTCGATCTCTCACTGTAGCGTTAGGAACGTGTCCACCTCGCTGTCACCATGTTCAATTCTGCCTTGGTTTATACTGTACCCTGAACTACAGAATTGACGATTGAAGCATTCTCCAAGTTGCTTACACTTTTATTATAATCTCACGTTGACATACTTCATCCAGCTCTCCACCTAGCTGTGTCACACTCAACTCCGTCCGTGCGGAAACAAAACCTTAGTTTAATACAAACCTATTGTAACATCCCTTTTCTTTTACTGAACTAAAAGATCCTATTGTAACAATTATGCCAACGTTAGCTAATCGTGCGTAACGTTAAGTGCAAGCAGGTACATAAGCAGGTGGTGGATGTGACGTCGGTAAACATGGAGAGATTTGACGCGCGAGGCGTAAGACTCGTGTTTTCTGACATGCGTTTCTACGACTGGATCTACTGCCTGTTCATGGTCTATGTATGCTGAAGGTCGGTCAGACCAAGTTTAAAAGAATAAAAGTGATTAAATCTATTACTTGTGTCCTGTAACATTTATATGTTTAAAGAGAATGTAGCGTATCAGCCTATGATTTATGGTAAAGTCTATTCCCGCGGGGATGAGTCATCTCCGTCAAAACATCTCCTGACTGAACTTTTTTTTCAGGCAAAGTCATTCTTATTTTAACCTCCACTGTATATTTATATTTAATAGTGTTAGCTAAAAGGATATATCACCTCCTGGTTTGGGAATAGCACCGCACAAGACTGTAGCAGACTACAGAGAGTGGCGCGTTCAGCCGAACGCACAATTTGAGGGGGGCTTCCCACTCTCCAGGACATTTACAACAAGCTGTGCATGGGTAAGGTTAAGAGAATTATCAAAGACTCCAGCCACCCAAACAACTGCCTCTTTGAACTGCTGTGGTCAGGCAAGCGATACCGGAGTCTCATGGCAAGCACAGAGAGACTCAGAAGAAGCTTCTATCCCCAGGCCATCAGGATGCTCAATGAACAATAACACTATGTAACAACCATCAAATGCACTCACAGCACACACATCCACACGCACACACTCACTTTAAACAAACAACTCACTGCAGCACCCACTTTACCCACTTTAGAACACCTAAACACACTTTATATTTATTGGTAAAGAATTTGCACTACAACCCATACCTCATTACACCTTACTGTAAATTGTACCTAAATTGTACCTCATCCCATTTCTGCTTTGCACTGTATAGTATATTGTATTGTAACTCAGTTACTTCTACTCTGCATTGTACATTGTATATATGTATATACTGAACACTTTTGTCTACGTACTTGACTTCTATTTTATACTTGCGTTGCTATACTTATTTTATACTTATCTATTTTTGTCTAGCACAGTCTAGACAAACAGAAAGAAGCATTTTGTATAAAAGTATTGTGTACTTCTGTATGACAACTAATAAAGAAACTTGAACTTGAAGGAAATGTGAGTTTTGAATGTTTTCAATTAATCAAACTAAATTGGTTTCAGTTCATCACAGTGCTTGTTCTCATTCAGTGTTGACTTGAACTCCTTTTCAACCCAGGATGACACGTTTGATGGAACAATTGTTTCCTCACATAAATGTTGCTAATCACAGCCTCTACACCAGGGGTCAGCAACCTTTTTGACATGAAGTGCCTGTTTGAAATATAGTTGTAACTAGTGTGCCATATCAACAATATTCCATGCATCGTAATTTTTTTCCCCTCATAATCAGGTATTTTTAATGATAATTTTTACATTATTACATCATTATTATGATGGTTGTATCAACCCTAAATCTGAGTTGGGGCGGGGGTGCAATGCAGACAGTTTTGCTTTACTGAGCTCCGTTATCTGGGGGCTGTAGTTGGTCACTTTAAGCTGCACACCGGAGCATCTTTTAATCCAGCTGTTTGCTGTTCTCTGATATTTTTTGACATTTCGTTGATGCGTCGCTCGACAAGCTGACATGGGGATATCTTTTATCCTTGATTTGATTGTCTCTTTGTTTGGCAAGCCTTCAAACAAAACATCTGAGCTACAGAGAAAAGCCTCCTTGATATACTCGACTTACAAAAAAGAACCTGTGGGAGGATTTCAACAAGATAAATGTGACAACAGTGCAAAATATTTCACTATAATATTTCAATTTTTTTTTTTTTAATTATATATATTTTTTAATGCTGCCCCCTGTGCCACCCGCGTGCCTATGCGGGCACGCGTGCCTAGGGTTGCCTACCCCTGCTCTACACCTTCATCATAATCCCCACACTGCCACACATAAAAATCCTTCCATTTGTTATGTTTTATTGCCTATAATTAAGTAAACAGTGTTCTGATCTGCTGTGCTTATAGGTGATATAAATCATGATTAGCATAGCCAATCAGTTCTGTATTTTACTTTTTTTATTCCCATGATGTCCACGTGAGAAAACCTGCCATGTTGTCCCTGTGTAGAAGATGAGGTGCTTCATCATAGAGACTGAAGCACAGCTCAAGAGGAAAGGGAGGAGAGAGCTGCTTGTGAAGTATGCATCAGCTCTGGTAAAGTCAGTATGATTAATCCAATGCTGAGGGAACTGATGCAGTGTCTGTGTTGGTCTGTGGATAGGTGGGCTGCTGTTACTCTGCGGTGCAGCCAGAGAAGATGAATGGACCCAGATGAGCTGCGGTGGCTCTCTTCTCTCTTCTTCATCACAATGTGGGCCTATTGACTCTGATAATCTTCTCTACACTGTGGGAATCCTCTGCTCTCTGTTAGACACAGGTTTCTGCCTTCAACCATTTTGATTCAGAATGCATAGAGATGTGTGCAGCTTTATGTGGAAATACATTAATCTAGCGATCCATGTCTGTATGACAATCTATTTATGCACGTACCATCTTCCCCTGAGTCAGACAAGAAGGTAAATACCCATTTCTCTCTGTGCATTCAGTAGAAAGCTAGCACAAATTAATGGAAGCGGATACGGACCACTAGTCTAGCTTAAAACGCTGAGCTAGGCTAGCTGGTCCATATCCACTTTTCATTTGTGCTAAGCTAGGCTAACTTGCAGCCAGATAGCTTTCTACTGAATGCACAGAGAGAATCGTTTTGTAATGAGCAGCATACACCAATTTACTTACTGTGTCCTTTTAATGCACAATAAACTTTAGATTATCGCATATTCAAGCCTTGAAACTGAATCACAATTTCATAGACCGATATCAAATATAACACTAGAAGTTCTACTTCCTCAGGCTTGCGGTTCATTAATAACTATTATATTATACATTTGCTCTGAGCAACATGATTTTCCTAACTGCAGGAAATATGTTGGGACTGTGGTGGGTAGAAATTAAACATGTCATTAATAATAGATGTGTTCAGAAAGTGGATGCGTCCAAGAGTGATGACTGCTGGTTGTTATTTGGCTTACAAAATGCCTTCTCCGTTGCCCGCTGGGAAGATGGAGTGTCTAGGAACCCTATCCCATGCAAATGTGCACGTCACTCAGTTCTTTCATTTGTTAGCTCACAGCTCCCAACCTCATTCACTCCCCTGATTGTTATTTTTAGAGGTTCCCTCATATCAAACCAGTTGGTCTCTGATGAATTGCTGTTAGCTAATGTTGCTATGAAGCTAACAACAACATCAGCAAACTCACTGACGTCACTGGAACTAGATTGGAACATGTCCCAGTTATTATAAATGTAAATGTGTCATTTTCAGTCAGATGTTTTCATGCACTGTCAAATAAATATTTGATATATTTAAAATTCCTGCTCGGGACCTATTATAATAGGGTGTGCTGATTTTTTTTGTAGGAGAAACTTTGTAGGACTAGTAGGGTTTAATTACTTAAGCATATTTAGAAAAATATTAGTAATACACTTCATAATTGAATATAGCTACCTAGTATGAAAGTTGTCTTTTGTTTAGGCCAGGGGTCTGCAACCTTTACTCAAAAGAGCCATTTTGCCCCCTTCTGCACGAAATAAAATTCATCCTGAGCCGCAAAAACTATTGTGACGTAGGTGAGTTGGTCATTACCATTATTGCTGTATTTATAACACCATGTGAACATCAGGTTAGCATAGGTAAGTAATATTGTGTTTATTTGTATATGGTGTGTGTCACCTTTATAATAATCCCCCTTTTTGTTTCCCCCTTCTCAGGTGCCACCTGCCCCTCCCTCTAGAGTGCTGATTGCCCGAGGATGTGGCCGCTGAGAGCACGGGTGGATAAAACCTGTGTCCACCAGGTAAGATTGAGTGTCTTGTGGTTTATTTGTAATAGCCTTAACACATCCACCGCCGGAAACGCTTTAAAACGTTATTGCCCGCCATGCTTATACCGCCAGACCACGCTGTACAGCGATATTGAGATCAATATTTCATTTTTTCGCCATGGCATTCATAATTCATATATACACCTCCGGCGCTGCAGCTGGACCCTACGGCTAAAAAAACCGACGGCTCAATACCGCCGCCTGGTGGATGGTCGGGCGAGTTACACTGGTAAACAGGATATGACTGCTGTGCGTCCATTAAATTCATCCGGCCGTCGGATATTGTCGCAAGGCTCCCGACAGATACTATAGTACATATCGATCGCTTTATAAACTTAATAATCGATATGATTTTATTGCGACATACAAACCGGAAATGGACCTAGGCGATCAACGTCCTATACCTGGGATCTTTCACCGCCAGTCTCATTGACGCACGGTAAGAGGACGATGACGCTATTGTTAGCCCAATTGTTTCTTCTTTTCACTGCAAACCGATCTGATCAATATATCACCCATACTACATAAAGCATTTACTGACGATCACGGAATTATAAACACCCCCCCCTTTCATCCGTGCATGATGAAGCATAACGTATAGGATCATATACAGTTGAATTTTTTAATATAGCGTGTATCGGGAATAAACGGCAGTTGATAATCTATATATGCGTTTATGCCTATAACTCACGTTCTATGAATTACTGCAGAAAACGATGAAACATACTTATATTCTAGAAGGTATTTTTGGAAGAATAACGTTCCTACATCCTGAACGATAGATAATCGATGTTGAATGGGCCATAGTAATGTCAATTTAGCAATACAATTTAAAAAGTTATAGCCCTGCAAATAAGGTGAACATCTCCATAGGCTTAGAGTGGTGGCAGACTGGCTATATTGATGGATATAACTGTGGCAGGGAATGTGATAATAGCCTGTGTTGTTCTGTTGTGGTGGGTGGTTACCCAGTACCCCAACCATGTGGGGTTTTGGTGGTGTCCTGTGACACTTGCATTTGTTTAGTGTTTCCCCTTGTTTTCCCCAATAGGTGGATTATTGTTTAGGGTTATCCTTTACCTTGTTTGTTTGTTTATTGTATATCCCTGTTTGTTCTCCCCTACCTTATCCCTGTTTGTGTGTTTGTGTGTTTCATTCCCCTTTATATCATTTACTTTGGAAAACGTTTATTTATTGCCTCCTACCGGACCTGTGCTAGAAGAACTTCCTGGACGGGTTGGCTTCACATCAACCCGGTCCAGGTACATTTCTGTTATTATTAGACATTTGTTTGTGACACCTATTTACCCTTAAAATGAAAAGTGTATAAAGTTGTATATATACTTATACTATATCTAGAGAGGGATTGGAATTGATTCAAAAGCTTATTTCTAGTATGTACCTATTGTTATTTTTCATTTGGTTTCAAGTGTCGGAGAAGAGACGGGCAGAAATGACAGCTGGCACCAAAATCGATTGTTTTTTTTTGTTGTTGTTTGCTCAAGTATAGCAAGCAGGGCCGGACTGGGGAAATAATTCATACCGGGAGATATAGCGCGAAATATAGCCCCAGTCAGGCCACTTTTTAAGCGGGGGGTCTGGGGGTCCCCCACCAGGAATCTTTTTGTTACAAAGACTTAATTTCCTGCATTCTGGTGAATTTTAGTGCATGTGAATCACAAACTAATGAGCCAACAATTGCTTAGTACAATGTACTGTTATGAACCTCAAATAAAACTGTTGTGGTACTAGCAATGCTACTCTCTCCACCTTCAAAAAGAAAAAAGCAAGAGCACAACATATTTTTCTATTTACTGTTATAATACAGTTAACCACTCTCTCCACCTATTCAAACAGAGCAAGAGCACAATACCATATTCACTTTACTGATGCACTACCCATCAACAGTTAAAATAGCCCTTTACACAAACATTAAATAACAGACCTTTCATTATTACAAAACTACCTGGCTCACTGCCTGGCTGTTACAGTATTCTGCAGAGTGCCATCTGCCATTCCATTCGCCGCCTCCACTGTCAGTGATCAGTTGTATCGCCTGGTCCCGCCTCCACAGTGTCGGCGCCATGGGGGGGCATTCGCGGGCCATGCCCCCCCAGATGGGGCACTGTGCCCCTCCAACCGGCATGGTCAATTATTATAAAAAAATTAAATAATTAAACATAATTTTTTTTTATTATAGTAAAAGTCAGATGTTTTCCTTTATAAATAGGCTATTTAGCCTATTATTAAACGAAATTAAACAAAAAAAGTCTTAAAGGAAGTGTATGTTTGATCTCACGCCACGGCTCACGCACGCGTTATTATTGGTCACGTTGAGTTGACGGGTAGGGCGTGACTGCATTTGAATTGATTTTGATATGGGTAGGGCGTGACTTGAGTGAGGTCAGTGAGCGCGAAAGTCAAAGATAGAGTCAGACTCAGGTAAAATATAATAATCACTTCTTGGAGACGGACATACAAATAAAATGGATATACGAAAATGGTTGGCTGGGGCAGGCGCACCTAAGGCTTCTTCACGGCAATACCGGCAAGGAGATTTCGACACTTGTCAAGTGTCAACACAGACCAGCTACGAAGGAACAGGTACTACTTCTCTGCTCTCGTGGATGTTGTCGGGTTTCTGGTAGAAAACCAGTTGCCTTTACGTGGAAACCTAGATGCTTTTGGTGACATGTCTGAGGGGGGAAGTGGTCTTTTCCTGTCCTTATTGGACTACACAATTAAAAAGGACCCAGAATTGGCTGACATAGTGAAAACTATCCCTTGAAACGCCACATACACTTGTCATGACATGCAAAATGAACTTATAAGTACACTTAGCAGTGTGGTGACTGAGGCTATAGTGGAAGAAGTAGGCGACTCGCATTACACATTAAAAGTGGACGGAACACGCGATCCCACGGGATGTGAAAATATATCTGTTGTCATTCGTTTTGTAGACCAGTCATTTGAAGTGACAGAGCGCCTGGTAACCATAGTGACAGCTGACGCAGGTGATGCACGGACATTGACAGACACAGTCTTAGCTGAGCTAAAGAATGCTGGTTTGGACTCGTCAAAGATTCTCAGCCAGGTGTATAATAATACGAAAACGAAATACGTGATCTTTCACTTTGTGTGTGTGCGCAAGACGCCAGTGTGTTTGTGACGTGACGTGCGAGAGAGAAAGAGAGAGAGAGAGAGAGAGAGAGAGAGAGAGAGAGAGAGAGAGAGAGAGAAAGAGACTGTCTTATCTCTTATGCCTGCAGTGCGCTCATGTTTTGAAATGCGTGTTGGTTTGCGGGAAATGCGTTTTCTGAAGCGTATATTTTATGCCCCCCCAAAATTACCATATGCCCCCCTGATAAATTCGTTCTGACGCCGACACTGCGCCTCCACCAATCACAAGCGGCAGCACGGCTCCATTTTGTGTGTGTGATCCGAGGGAGAGAGTCAGATAGTTCTCCAACTCTGTCGCAGACAGTGAAATCCTGGTTGTTCCCCACCCACCTAGGTTATCTAACTATCGCGCCGCGCCGCCGCCACAACTAGAAACAATGGCCTGGCAAAAAAAAATTATAATTATAATTTTTTTTTATATAATTATTATTATTTTTTTATCTGTGCAGGCCAGGCCACCGGGAAAACTCCCGGTGCTCCCGATGGCCAGTCCGGGCCTGATAGCAAGTATAAAATAGAAGTCAAGTACGTAGACAAAAATGTTCAGTATATACATATATACAATGCTCTATGTAGAGTAGAAGTAACTGAGTTACCATACAATATACTATACAGTGCAAAGCAGAAGTGGGATGAGGTACAATTGAGGTACAATATAATTTACAGTAAGGTGTAATGAGGTATGGGTTGTAGTGCAAATTCTTTACCGATAAATATAAAGTGTGCTTAGGTCAGGGGCGTATCTAGACCAAGCACTCTACTGGGGCACAGGGGGGCACTCAGGGATGCCAAGCAAGATGCCAAGAATTTGTTTTTTGCCGGTTTTGGAAGTTTTTTGGGCGAAAATGGGCGGATTTTGTAACTATTTGATTTTTAGCCAGTTCTTTATTAGTTTTAATTTGATGTGTACATGCTGATACATGTCATACAAGTAATATTCATACTTGTGTGGTGTACACGTTTTGGTTACTCACCCAATATGTGTCTGGTGAACCCACAACATTATTGGGATTTGAAAACAATAAAGCCATAACCATTTGTTACAAAGGATCAGATTAAACCGAATATATATATTTATTGATTGATATATATTGCATAATATTTGTATATCGTTTGATATCCCTTGTATATTCCTTGTACATATACACGGAATATCCCTTTAGCCTAGTACAGACCATAATATTTCATTCTCCTATTGGACAGCGGTCCACAGGCGCCAAGGCCATGCCTCCAGAGTCAGGTTCAAAGCCACCGTCAAGACATGTCTGTACATGCCCGGCCTTGCCCAAGAATACGAGACAGAAATGAGGTTGGCACTAGATTGTTCGCCGTGCATATAAATATGGCGCAGGTGAATACAGAAGTAGGTTACCCAATAAGTTGAAGCCTCACCCACGATACTCCGTGCGGTGAAGTATGGCCTGTTTGGCCCCAAATAAGAGCATTGAGACCGCGTGCGAATTAATAACTGAATTGTCAGAGTTTGGCACTATACCGTCGAGTGCGACATATTTCTATTAAGTCAGTAATAGTCTATTTGTGTATAGTGTATCGTGCGGCTAAAGTTCTACAGTGACCAGCATCACCAACGCTTCCTCGTATCAGCTAGAGAGCTTATCCAGGCTGGGCTGCTTTCATGGCGCTTTCACCCGAGGAGCCCTAGATGAGAACCGTGTGGACATGTACACTGGATTAATCTACCCGACGACTACATAGCCCTTTGCGGCTGGATTATATTTGCTTTTGGTCCTGTGATTAATGGAGCGGAGAATCGCCGACGCCTACACGTGTGTGGGATTTACCCTGTGAGGAGCCACGTCGAGTCTGCGCCTCAGAGAGCCTGAGGCAGGCTAGCTTTCTTCCCTGTGGATCTACAGGCTACGGAGAACAGCTGTATTCGTCTGTGGATCAAGATCTTATTGCACCGTCTCCCGTACTCGGAGTCTCCTTATCATCGTTGACCCAGGCTCTACTACCGACAGATCCTCTACCCCTGCTGGCTTACAACCGGGGGGACCCTTCCAGTATCTCCCGCTATATATTACTAGTGTACCATAGATATAATTCCCTAAGATTCAGGTTGTATAATTACCTCCTGCGTAACCAGAGAATGGACATTCATTATTGATTTGCCTACGCACATTCCTTTGCCTTATAAGCGCATCCAAAGTAAAATAGAGAAGTATATTATGTACCTTTTGCTGCAATAAATACTTAATTACAACTTTGTGTGGAACCGATTCATTGTGGGAAGTGTTCATCATATTTATATATCATGTACTGTATGGCCAGTAATTAAAGTACATAAGACGGTAGTGGTTTAATGATACCATACTTATCAATACAGTCAGGGAATTGTACCCCTCAGTTACAATTGGTCCTTCGAGCCGGAGGGTAACTAGTGTAATATTAATATAGTGGTATTAATATTGACATGGCCAATGATGAACACTCCACAAAACGGTTCTCCTAAAGTAGATCGCCCGCAGCGTAGACGGCAGACACCTCAGTACTTAGAGGATTACGTTGCCAATATACTACCTAGCTTTCTACAGACGGTAAACGCGGAAAAAGTAGATAGTAAAATTATGTCCGACCCTATCGACCAGGCTACCCCGCCAATAGAGGCCCTAGTGGGTTCTAACGTAACTGACCAAGCTCACGGTAGGGACCAGGAGGGACCCGACATGACTTTACCCCCCGCCAAGACCGAAGAAGTAGTCCCCGGAGAGCTCCAGGATAAAGACAGCCCTCCAGGGATGGAACTCGACCCGCTACAAGAAGAGGCGAGCACCCCGGAGATGGATCTCCAGGACTCGCCACAGGAGAACAGATCTCCAACGAGTACTGCCAGGAGCGGATCACCTCAACCAGCGTCTTCCCCCAGCGAGGCGGACAAGATGCTGGCACAGGCATTCCTCGCCAGCCTGGCAGCCTCAACAGAGCGCGATCGACTCCAAGCACAGACGCTTAGTGAGTGCTAACATTCTTCCATGGAAAGAGAACACCTTCAAGCGCAGCAACGGAGCGACGAAGATCGTATACGTCTAGAGATTAGACGCCTTCAGACGGAAGAGAATATGGTAAGGGACCGGGCCGAAGCCCAGCGCGCCGCCGCCGAAGCCCAGCGCGCCGCTGCCGGTGCCCAAAGAGAAGCAGAGCGCGACCTCGCTCTCACCAAGCGCGAAGCCGAGCGCGACCGATTACAAGCGCAGATAATGGAGCAGCTGATCACCAGGGCAACACCCCCTCCCTCCGCACGGGGTTCCAGGGCCTCGTCAAGACAAGGGTCAAGGGCACCCTCCCCTACCCGATCAAGCGACCCTGAGCCCGACCACCAGAGAGAGCCTATACCCCCCTCCGAACCCCTTCCCCGACCGGTCCAAGTGAGACCCAGCTACCCAGCTAAGGAAGAAACGGTCTACACCGCGGAGAGGCTAAATAGACGAGTACAGGATCTAGAGGACCTGCCAGAGGAAGAAGAAGAGGGAGAGGAGGAGAGTCAAGCCCGACAGCAGCACAGTACTCCACAGGACCAGGAGGTCCAGTACAGCCCAGGCTCTACCCCCGCGGCTCTGCGCTACAGACCCCCGACTCAATTCACGGGTGAGCTTGACGCACGACCAGCCCCGAGGAACAGCACCTGGATACGCGGGCCATGGTACCCAGCAGGTACCAGCCCACCAAGAGGCGTAAGAGGAGACTCGCCTAGAAGGCCTCTCTTCCAACGCTCACCGATGTGCCAGCCATCCATGGCATCATACATTGGCACACCGACGTTTCCGGACTTCACCCACGAGAACAGAGCACAGTACACGGAGCTACGATTGTGCTTAGAGACAATGATGTCCGATGTAGCTGATGAACCGTACAAGTATGCTATCCTACTGAAGCACCTCAAGGTGCCCCGAGCGCACAATATAGCGCTGGCCTATGCCACCTCTACTACCCCATACACAGCGGCTCTAGCAGCACTCGACCAAATATATGGACGCATATGGGACTACGTAATACAAGAGATAAGGCATATTGACCGCCTACCCCCAGCCACAGACAATCGCTCACTAGATGACCTGTCTATCAAGGTACAATCCCTGGTAGGGATGCTGGGGGCGCAAAGAGAAAAGGGTATGCACGAACTGTACGCAAACTCTAATGTCGAGAGGATTTTAGAGAAGCTTCCGCCCGCCCGACAAGAGCGCTTCAGGCGGCAAAGAGACCACCGTGATCCTAACGGTCCCGAGCCATCCCTCCTAGACCTAGCCGACTTCCTGGCGAGAGAAGTCAACAGCCTACGGTTGGATACGTTCATGCGGAGCACACAAAGCTCCAGAGAGGGACCTAGGAGAGCAAACGATGGCCGCAGATTGGTGACCGTCATGCACCAATCAGAATCAGTACCGAGCAGCAAGAACCACAGTACCCCCTCGATGAAAGAGAAGTGGAAGATGGTGTGCCCGTACTGCGAAAAGGAACACTGGTTGTCACAATGTGACACGTTCAAGAAGATGACCGCCGACGAGGTGAGTCAATGGATAAAGTCCAACCGACGCTGTTACCGATGTGCGCGCAGTCACATGGCAGCCGATTGCCGCTTAAAGAAGAGGTGTAGTCGGTGTGACGGAGCCCACCTAGACAGTAACAGAAGAAAGCCTGCACCCTCAAGCAGCACAAAGGCAAGTGTTATGTACATTGACCCCGCCAGCAGCGGGGGCGCCCGGGTGCTCTTAAAGGTGGTCCGCGTAACATTGAGTTATTAAGATAAGGTCATGGACACTTACGCCGTCCTTGACGACGGGTCAGAGAAGACCCTTCTCCTCGCGTCCGCTGCGGCCCAGCTGGGGCTGCGGGGGAGCGAAAACCAGATGACGATTCGGACAATAAGAAGAGATCTAAAGACGATAAAGGGCGAGAATGTCTCCTTCACTATCGCAGCAAGCGGGCAGCCAGAGAGACGGTATAGGATTACTAACGCTTTCACCAGCCAAGAAATAGGCCTGTCGCAGTACACCTACCCCATCGCCAAGCTGATGGATACATATGTGCACCTGCGTCAACTACCTATACCGCTCATAGACGGTGCCACCCCGACCCTGCTGATAGGCTCCGACCATGCAGACCTCATCGTCCCGATAGACCGGGTCCACACAGGGCCCAGAGGCTGTCCTGCAGCAGTCGAGACCCGCCTAGGATGGACATTACAAGGCCCCCTCGCTAAGTCTCTTAACCGAACAGCAGCCACTAACTGCCTCCACTCCAGAGTGACAGAAGAAGACACCACCCTCCTACAGCATGTCGAGAGGCTATGGACACTAGAGACAATGCCCTTTAAGAACGAAAAGAAAGACATTCGTTCCAAGGAAGACATTTACGCTATAGCCCTCCTCGAGCAGGGGACAAAGAGAGTCAAAGTCAACGGAGTGATGAGATACGCAACTCCACTCCTGAGGCGAGAGGGTATGCCTACCTTCCACGCCCCAAAAGAAGCGACGGAGCGGTATCTATTGAACACAGAGCGGCGCCTAGCCAGAGACCCCGCTCAAGAGACTGTGTACCGCGCTGAGATTAACAAGCTAATCACAGCGGGACACATAAAGAAAATTGACATTAAAGAGGCCGATCAGACGACCGAATCATGGTACGTGCCGCACCACAAAGTCCACCACAACGGCAAGGATCGTATTGTGTTCAACTGCAGCTACCAGATCGGATCACAAAATCTGAATAAAGAGCTCTTGCCCGGCCCAACACTCGGCCCCTCTCTACTAGGCGTGTTACTACGTTTCCGCCAAGACAAGGTGGCCATCAGCGGCGACATCAAAGGGATGTTCCTGCAGGTGAGACTAGTGGAGGAGGACAAGCCCCTGCTGCGGTTCCTATGGAGAGAGAGGATCGGGGATGAGCAACCAGCCATCTATCAATGGGAAGTCCTCCCTTTCGGAACCACATGCAGCCCATGCTGTGCTACGTTTGCACTGCAAAAGCACGTCGCAGAGGATCCAGCAGCTGATGAAGAGGTCCGACAAAGTGTAGGAAATAGTTTCTACGTGGACAACTGTCTGCAAAGCGTCTCGACGCCAGAAGAAGCCGAGGCCCTTCTACTCAAGCTCCGCGCCTCCCTGATCAAAGGCGGCTTTGATCTCAGGCAGTGGGCCAGCAGCGACCCGCAAGTATTGCGCAGCCTCTCCCCCGAGGACAAGGCAGCAAGCAGCGAGACCTGGATGGCGACCATCCCAGGAGAAGCCCAAGAAATGACATTAGGACTAGTCTGGCGCTTCAAAACAGACTCGCTCCATTATAAACACACACCCCTGACCGAGGAGCAGGGAAGGTCGACTGCACTACCGACCACCAGACGGAGTGTATACAGAACACTCGCCAGACAATATGACCCGTTGGGATGTATTCTACCTTACACCACCAGGGCAAAGATGATTGTAAGAGCGTTATGGGACAAGGACCAGGGCTGGGACGACCCCATACCCGAGCACCTTGCATCCACATGGAGAGAGTGGGAGACGGAACTCAGCTCACTCCCAGGTGTCAACATACGCCGCAGCTACTTCCCACCCACAGTGAGGCCGGAGACGTGCCAGATGGACCTGCACGTCTTCAGCGACACCTCCGAAGTAGCCTACGGTTCGGTGGCCTACTTGCGTGCCCGAGAGAAGGGAGGAGAAATACATACTGCTTTCATCCTGGCTCGCTCAAGAATAGCCCCACGCAAGCAACAGTCTATCCCGCGTCTAGAGCTCTGCGCAGCCCTAGCAGGAGCGCAACTCGCCACGTTAATCCAACGTGAACTCACCATTCCGGTGCAAAGAACAATCTTGTGGTCAGACTCCACGACAGTACATGGATCCGGTCTGATTCGTGCAGATACAAGGTCTTCGTGGGAGTCAGAGTCACAGAGATTCAAGATTTAACAGAAGTAGCAAGCTGGAGGTATGTGGACACAAAACACAACCCAGCTGACGTCATCACCCGGGGAATGTCCCTGGATGACCTCACCCGTCACAACCTATACAGTGACGGGCCAGAGTTCCTCAAGCTCCCGGAAGAAAAGTGGCCTACACCCACCCCACGGGAAGCGAGTAAAGAGGAGGCCGAAAACAAGAAATCTATGTTCTGTGGATTGAACACACTCGTCTCCACAGACCCCGACATAGACGATTGCCTCACCCTAGAGAGTGCGCAGCTAAAGACATTCCTGTGGCACCACCCAGAGGTTCAGCTCACTACTGACATTACAGCAGCTGACTACGAAGAAGCAGAACTTCTTCTACTACAACGAGCCCAGAGAGACTCGTTTCCCGATGAGCTAGACTGTCTACAGGGAGCAAAGCCCGTCCCATCAGACAGCAGACTGCTCCACCTAGCCCCCGAGAGCGACGCCCATGGTCTCATCAGAGTGGGTGGTCGTCTGCGGAGAGCTCCAGACTTACCGGATGACGTCAAGTACCCGATAGTCTTAAACAGCCGACACAAGGTCACAGAGCTGATCATAAAGAAATACGACGAGGATGTGTACTCCACCAGTATGGACTGTTTCGGCCCGCTGTATATAAAGAAAGGAAGAGGAACCGAGAAGCGGTGGGGTATTGTATTCAAATGCATGACCACCCGAGCGATGCATATAGAACTCCTTCCAACCATGAGCACAGACTCATTCCTTATGGCCTTCCGAAGATTCACATCGCGGAAAGGCAAACTGTTGTGAAGGGCCAGATTAAACCGAATATATATATTTATTTATATATATATATTTAATTGTATTTGTATATTCTCTAATATTCCCTGATATCCCTTGTATATTCCTTGTACAATATGCATTGAATATCCATTCTAGCCTACTGAACATCCCATAATAGTCTCCATTCTACTATTGGTCGAGACCTTGGTGCCAGGCTGCCATACCCCCCAGACCCAGTTCAAACGTACCGCTCAACATGTACGAACAAGTCCTAGTTCCGCGTAGGAATCTGGCTACCGCACCACTAATGGGACTATTTGTTCATAGTGCGTATATATACTGCGCTACTAAAGTAGGACTTCCTTTTCAGTCCAGTTTCTTACCCTCCAATAGAGTGACAGACGTAAAGCCTCCCCGCGACGCCACGTGTGGGAGTAAGGCCAAGTTCGGCCTACCATCGGTATTGAGACATCGTGTATATTAATATTTGAATAGTCATATTTGGCACTATATCGTCGAGTTGGACGTAGTCTATTAAGCTAATAATAGTCTGTTAATATATAGTGCTTCGTGCGGTGAGAATACTACCGTAGTCAGCACCCCATCGTTTCGGGCAGAAAACTGGCTGCTTATCCAGGATGATTGACCCCATGTGAGATTGCACCCGAGGAGCCCCAGAGCCGACGAGCGAGTGGACCTGTATACCGGATTATTCTACTGACGACAGCCCGCCTTCCCAGGCACGGATTATGCTTTGTATACGTTGATTATTCCATGGATAAAGACCCCCGACACTGCCGTGTGTTGGAACCCCCCCCCCTTGGAGAGGACGCAAGGTGAGGAGACGCTCTGCAAGACGAGGTCGCTTCACGTCTCTCCCCCGTGGACCGGAGAGAGCCGGCTCACAGAGAGTCCACCTGCTTTCATCTGTGGTCCAAGGATCGCCGGCGCATTGAACGGCACTACAGTGGGTTCACCTGGGATACCCTTGGCCGGATGAGGCAGCCGGACTCTACCCCCCCCCCCCTTCCTACTCCTGTCGGCTTACAAGCGACCGGATTAACCCCCCCTAGTGTATCCAGTCTATAATCATTAAAGTACCATTGCTGTTATTCCTTAACTATTCCAGGTCGTATATGTACCACCTGCGCCTTCAGAGATTGGACATTCTCTATTGATATACCGACGAATACTCTTGCCATAAAAGTGCATACTAATTCCCATTCATAAATGTGATTGATTTGATTAAGTGCTTGCTCTACACACCATCGCTGTGTAGAAATAAAGACCTATTTCTAATTCGTACATTTGTGTTGGATCCGTTTCATCTACGTGACAGTGTTCATCATAATATATTTATGCCGAGTACTGGGTGGCCGAATATTAAGTACAAAGGTAGTGGTAGTAAGTATCATATCTAGTAATACAGTCAGGGAATTGTACCCCTCAGTTACAATTGGTCCTTCGAGCCGGATGGTAATCAGTGTAATATTAATATAGTGTTATTAATATTGAAATGGCCTATGATGAACACTCCACGAAACGATCCTCCTAACCAACACCCGCAGCGCGAACGACGGCTCCCTCAGTACTTAGAGGCTTACGCTGTCAGTCAACAACCTAGTCTTCTACTAACAGTAAACGCGGTAAAACTAGAAAGTAAAAGTATGTCTAACCCCAACGCCCAGACTACCCCGACCATAGAGGCCCCTACGGGCTCTAATGTAACTGACCAAGTTCACGGTGGGGACCAGTGGGAACCAGACATGACTTCACACCCCGCCAGTACTGAAGAAGTAGTCCCCGACGAGTCCCGGGAGGAATACAACGCTACCGAGAGAGAACTCGGCACGGAAGAAGACGGGGAGAGCACCGTGGAGATAGAGCTCCAAGGCTCCGCAAGGAGTACCCCGAGGGAAGGCTCCCCTATACAACCGCCTTCTCCCAGCGAGGCAGAGAGGACCCTACAGCAGGCCTTCCTCATCAGCCTGAACGCCGCTGCTGAACGCGACCGACTGCAGATCCAGCAGCGGAGCGAAGAAGAGCATATACGTCTAGAAATAAGACGCATTCAGAGGGAAGAGAATGTGGCCCGAGACCGAGCAGACAGCCAGCGAGCAGCTGCTGGTGCTCTACGGGACGCAGAGCGCGACAGACAGCAAGCGCAACTAATAGAACAGCTGATCAGACGGACAACACCCTCTCCCTCCGCCAGAGGCTCCAGGAACTCGTCTAGACACACCTCCAGGGCGGCATCCCCTAGCCGAGTAAACAACCCTGAACTTGACCAACAGACGAGGTCTATACCCCCCACAGACCACCTCCCCCCACCGGTCTAAACGAGACCTAGCAACCGGGAAGGAGCAGCATATCCTGTGGAGAGGCTAAACCAGAGACTACAAGCACTGGATGACCTAACTGAAGACGAAGAGGAAGAGGAGGAGAACCACGCCCGACGACAGCACAGTACTCTACCGGACCAGGAGGTCCGGTACAGCCCAGGCTATACTCCCGCGGAGCTGCGCTACAGACCCCCGACTCTATACCCGGGTGAGCACGACGCACGACCCGCACCGAGGAACAGCACCTGGACAAGCGGGCCATGGTACACTGCCGGTACCAGCCCATACCAAGGAGCGGGAGGAGACTCGCCTAGGAGGCCTCTCCCCCAACGCTCGCCGATGTATCCACAGTCAGCGTCATACATTGGCACGCCTATGGTACCCGACTTCACCCAAGAGAACCGGGCCCAGTATACAGAACTCCGCATGTGTCTGGAGACCATGTTGGTGGATGTATTGGATGAACGCCACAAATACGCCATCCTACTGAAGCACTTAAAGGTACCCCGCGCACATAATATAGCGCTCGCCTACGCGACTTCCACCACCCCATACACAGCAGCGCTGGTAGCATTGGACCAGAGGTATGGGCGCATATGGGATTACGTGATCCAGGAGATCCGACACATCGACCGCTTACCCCCAGCAATAGACAATCGAGCACTGGACGACCTGTCCATCAGAGTGCAGTCCCTGGTAGGGATGTTGGGAGCGCAGAGAGAGAAGGGGAGGCATGAACTTTACGCCAACTCAAATGTGGAAAGGATCTTGGAGAAGCTGCCGCCCGCTCGACAGGAGCGTTTTAGGCGGCAGAGAGACCACCGAGACCCGAATGGCCCCGAACCGAACCTCCTCGATCTAGCAGACTTCCTGGCGAGAGAAGTCAGCAGCCTACGGCTAGATACATTCGGACGGAGCACCCCTGGCTCCAGAGAAGGAACCAGACGACTAAATGATGGAAGAAGATCGGTGACTGTGATGCCCCAATCGGAGTCAGTACCGAGCAGCAGGAGCCACAGTACCCCCTCCAGAACGGAGAAGTGGAAGATAGTGTGCCCCTACTGTGAGAAAGAACACTGGCTAGCGCAATGTGACTCCTTCCCCAAGCTGAACGCGGAGGAAGCAAGTCAATGGATAAAGTCCAACAAGCGCTGTTTTCGCTGTGCGCGCTCACACATGGCAGCCGAATGCCGCTTAAAGAAAAGGTGCACCAAGTGCGATGGAGCCCATCTGGACATACTTCACGACAGTAACAGACGGCGCCCTTCACCCGCACCATCCAGCAGCAAAGCGAGCGTCATGTACATCGATCCCGCCAGCAGCAGTGGAGCCCGAGTACTCCTAAAAGTAGTGCGTGTGACACTAAGCTACCAGAATAAAGTCCTGGACACTTACGCCGTCCTCGATGACGGGTCAGAGAAGACCCTGCTGCTCGCCTCCGCTGCGGCCCAGCTAGGGCTGCGGGGAAGCGAAACCCAAATGACAATTCGGACAATAAGACGAGATTTGAAGACGATAAAGGGCGAGAATGTCTCATTCTCTATCGCAGCGAGCGGCCAGCCTGAGCGACGGTACCAGATTACAGACGCTTTCACCAGCCAAGAAATAGGACTGTCGCGGTACACATACCCCGTCGCCAAGCTGATGGAGAAATATGTACATCTGCGCAAGTTACCGATCCCGCTCATAGACAATGCTATGCCGACCCTGTTGATAGGCTCCGACCATGCAGACCTCATTGTCCCGATAGACCGGGTTCATACCGGACCCCGAGGCTGTCCTGCAGCAGTCGAGACCCGTTTGGGATGGACTCTCCAAGGCCCGCTCGCCAAATCTCTCAACCGAAGTACAGCCACTAGATGTCTCCACTCCCGAGTCACAGAGGGAGAAACCGCACTCCTGCAACACGTAGAGCGGTTATGGACCTTGGAACAAATGCCCTTTAAGAACGGAAAGAAAGACATTCGCTCTAAAGATGACATTTACGCCATTCACCTCCTCGAGACAGGGACCAAGAGAGTCCCGGTCAACGGCGTGTTGAGATACGCCACGCCACTCCTGCGGCGAGAAGGAATGCCTACTTTCCACGCCAAGACAGACGCCACAGAACGGTACCTGCTGAACACGGAGCGGCGCTTAGCCAAGAACCCCGCCCAAGAGAGTGTATACCGCGCTGAGATTGAGAAGCTCATCACAGCGGGACACGTCACAAAGATGGACATTAAAGAGGCTGACCAGACCACTGAATCGTGGTACGTGCCTCACCACAAGGTCCATCACAACGGTAAAGACCGCATAGTATTTAACTGCAGCTACCAGATCGGATCCCAAAATCTGAATAAAGAGTTACTGCCCGGTCCCACACTCGGCCCCTCCCTACTCGGCGTTCTACTCCGCTTCCGCCAGGAAAAGGTGGCCATCAGCGGGGACATTAAAGGAATGTTCCTGCAGGTGAGATTAGTAGAGGAGGACAAGCCCCTGTTACGGTTCCTATGGAGAGAGAAGCCAGGAGATGAGCACCCAGCCATCTACCAATGGGAAGTCCTCCCCTTCGGAACGACGTGCAGCCCCTGCTGTGCTACATTTGCACTACAGAAACATGTAGCAGAGGACCCAGCAGCGGACGAAGAGGTCCGACACAGCGTAAAGAACAGCTTCTACGTAGACAACTGTCTACAAAGCCTTTCAACCCAGGAAGAAGCCGAGGCTCTCCTGATTAAACTCCGCGCCTCATTGATCAAAGGCGGCTTTGATCTCAGGCAGTGGGCCAGCAGCGATCCGCAAGTACTGCGCAGCCTCTCCTCCGAGGACAAGGCAGCCAGCAGCGAGACCTGGATGGCTACAATCCCGGGAGAAGCCCAGGAGATGACCCTGGGATTGGTGTGGCGATTCAAAACAGATTCGCTTCACTACAGACACAAGCCCCTGACTACGGAGCAGGGAAGGCCGGCGGCGGCGCCGACCACCAGACGGAGTGTGTACACAACACTCGCCCGACAATATGACCCGCTAGGATGTATTCTACCGTACACCACCAGGGCAAAAATGATTGTACGAGCATTGTGGGACAAGGACCAGGGCTGGGACGACCCCATTCCCGCACACCTTGCATCCACCTGGAGAGAGTGGGAGATGGAGCTCCACTCACTCCCAGGCGTTAATATGCGCCGAAGCTACTTCCCACCCACGGTGAGGCCAGAGACATGTAAAATGGACTTACACGTCTTCAGTGACGCCTCAGAGGTCGCATACGGATCAGTAGCCTACTTGCGGGCCCAAGAAAAGGGGGGAGAGATCTACACAGCATTTGTCCTCGCCCGCTCGAGAATAGCCCCACGCAAGCAACAATCTATCCCACGTCTAGAGCTCTGCGCAGCCCTAGCCGGAGCGCACCTAGCCACGCTCATCCAACGTGAGCTCACCATACCGGTGTCTAGAACAATCCTGTGGTCAGATTCCACGACAGTACTCGCCTGGATCAAATCGGACTCATGCAAGTACAAAGTCTTCGTGGGAGTCAGAGTCACCGAGATTCAAGACTTAACCGAAGAGTTAACCGGAGAAACAGAGTGGCGCTACGTTGATACAAAACAGAACCCAGCTGACGTCATCACCCGGGGAATGCCCCTAGATGACCTCACCCGTCACAATGCTTACAGTGACGGCCCCGCATTCCTAAGACTCCCGGAAGGACAGTGGCCCATGCCTATCCCGAGGGAAGCAAGTCCAGAGGAGGTGGAAAATAAGAAGTCTGTGTTCTGTGGATTGAGCACCGTAGCCTCCACCGACCCTAACATAGACGATTGCACGTCCATAGAGAGTGCACAACAAAGAACATTCCTGCGGTACCACCCGGAGTGCAAGCCCCTCGGATATGTCTCCAGTGATGTGGCGGATATCGACCCAGTTACCCCCAACACACTCCTGATGGGGCGGCTAGATCCCGCGTTACCCCAGACAATGCACCGGCCTGAAGAAGCGAACGGCCGACGAATGTGGAGGTACAGCCAAGTATTAGCCGACAAGTTTTGGAGCAGTTTCCTACTGCACTACCTACCGTCTCTACAGACCCGCCAGAAGTGGGTAAAAGAGAGAGACAATTTGACAGAAGGAACAGTCGTCATGATTATTGATCAATCACTGCCCAGAGCTATGTGGCCGGCCGGCCGCGTAAGCAAAGTGATCACCGGTGCCGACGGCAAGGTCCGAGCAGCTGAAGTGCTTGTCCAGGGTCGCACTTACACCCGTCCCGTGGCGAGGCTCATAGAACTGCCCCGACTCCCAGACACAATCGATGATGACCATGACCCTATAACCCTATGACTTTGTGAAGTTGACTGACCCTACAGCAAACCCTTATGTGTAAATAGACAACGCGATTAATCTGTCTCTGCTTAACTGATTAGGTCTGGGACCAATCAGGGGGTGGCTGTTGTGAAGGGCCAGATTAAACCGAATATATATATTTATTTATATATATATATTTAATTGTATTTGTATATTCTCTAATATTCCCTGATATCCCTTGTATATTCCTTGTACAATATGCATTGAATGAATATCCATTCTAGCCTACTGAACATCCCATAATAGTCTCCATTCTACTATTGGTCGAGACCTTGGTGCCAGGCTGCCATACCCCCCAGACCCAGTTCAAACGTACCGCTCAACATGTACGAACAAGTCCTAGTTCCGCGTAGGAATCTGGCTACCGCACCACTAATGGGACTATTTGTTCATAGTGCGTATATATACTGCGCTACTAAAGTAGGACTTCCTTTTCAGTCCAGTTTCTTACCCTCCAATAGAGTGACAGACGTAAAGCCTCCCCGCGACGCCACGTGTGGGAGTAAGGCCAAGTTCGGCCTACCATCGGTATTGAGACATCGTGTATATTAATATTTGAATAGTCATATTTGGCACTATATCGTCGAGTTGGACGTAGTCTATTAAGCTAATAATAGTCTGTTAATATATAGTGCTTCGTGCGGTGAGAATACTACCGTAGTCAGCACCCCATCGTTTCGGGCAGAAAACTGGCTGCTTATCCAGGATGATTGACCCCATGTGAGATTGCACCCGAGGAGCCCCAGAGCCGACGAGCGAGTGGACCTGTATACCGGATTATTCTACCGACGACAGCCCGCCTTCCCAGGCACGGATTATGCTTTGTATATGTTGATTATTCCATGGATAAAGACCCCCGACACTGCCGTGTGTTGGAACCCCCCCCCCTTGGAGAGGACGCAAGGTGAGGAGACGCTCTGCAAGACGAGGTCGCTTCACGTCTCTCCCCCGTGGACCGGAGAGAGCCGGCTCACAGAGAGTCCACCTGCTTTCATCTGTGGTCCAAGGATCGCCGGCGCATTGAACGGCACTACAGTGGGTTCACCTGGGATACCCTTGGCCGGATGAGGCAGCCGGACTCTACCCCCCCCCCCTTCCTACTCCTGTCGGCTTACAAGCGACCGGATTAACCCCCCCTAGTGTATCCAGTCTATAATCATTAAAGTACCATTGCTGTTATTCCTTAACTATTCCAGGTCGTATATGTACCACCTGCGCCTTCAGAGATTGGACATTCTCTATTGATATACCGACGAATACTCTTGCCATAAAAGTGCATACTAATTCCCATTCATAAATGTGATTGATTTGATTAAGTGCTTGCTCTACACACCATCGCTGTGTAGAAATAAAGACCTATTTCTAATTCGTACATTTGTGTTGGATCCGTTTCATCTACGTGACAGTGTTCATCATAATATATTTATGCCGAGTACTGGGTGGCCGAATATTAAGTACAAAGGTAGTGGTAGTAAGTATCATATCTAGTAATACAGTCAGGGAATTGTACCCCTCAGTTACACAAACCGTCTATACTATTGTCTGATCACGGGACAAACTTCAAAGGCGGAGAAAGAGAGCTGAGAGAGAGCTTCCAAGCTATGGGCCCAGAACTTAAGACCCACCTCGCTCCATCCCAGATTGACTTCCAGTTTAATCCCCCGAACGCACCTCACTTCGGTGGAACTTGGAAACGAGAAGTACGTTCAATAAAGACAGCCCTGTACGCCGTGCTTGGGGCCCAGGCCGTGGCGGAAGAAGTCCTAATGACAGTCCTCACGGAGATCGAGGGAGTATTGAACTCAAAGCCCCTCGGTTACGTCTCAAGTGATGTAGCAGATGTCGACCCAGTCACCCCCAACACACTCTTGATGGGGCGGCTGGACCCCGCGCTACCACAGACAATGTACAGGCCTGAAGAAGCGAACGGCCGAAGAATGTGGAGGTACAGTCAAGTATTGGCTGACAAGTTTTGGAACAGCTTCCTACTCCACTATCTACCGTCTCTACAGACCCGCCAGAAATGGGTGAAAGAGAGAGACAATTTGACAGAAGGGACAGTCGTCATGATTATCGACCAGTCACTACCCCGAGCTATGTGGCCGGCTGGCCGCGTAAGCAAGTGATCACCGGTGCCGACGGAAAGGTCCGAGCAGCTGAAGTGCTCGTCCAAGGACGGATCTACACCCGACCCGTGGCGAGGCTAATAGAACTGCCAAGGCTCCCCGATACTATCGATGACGACCATGACCCCATGACTTTGTGAACTGCCCGACCCCTCACAACAGACATTGAGTAGTGGACAGTGCGGTTAATCTGTCTCTGCTTAGCTAATTAGGTGGGACTAATTAGGAGGCGGCTGTTACAAAGGATCAGATTAAACCGAATATATATTTATTGATTGATATATATTGCATATTTGTATATCGTTTGATATCCCTTGTATATTCCTTGTACATATACACGGAATATCCCTTTAGCCTAGTACAGACCATAATATTTCATTCTCCTATTGGACAGCGGTCCACAGGCGCCAAGGCCATGCCTCCAGAGTCAGGTTCAAAGCCACCGTCAAGACATGTCTGTACATGCCCGGCCTTGCCCAAGAATACGAGACAGAAATTAGGTTGGCACTAGATTGTTCGCCGTGCATATAAATATGGCGCAGGTGAATACAGAAGTAGGTTACCCAATAAGTTGAAGCCTCACCCACGATACTCCGTGCGGTGAAGTATGGCCTGTTTGGCCCCAAATAAGAGCATTGAGACCGCGTGCGAATTAATAACTGAATTGTCAGAGTTTGGCGCTATACCGTCGAGTGCGACATATTTCTATTAAGTCAGTAATAGTCTATTTGTGTATAGTGTATCGTGCGGCTAAAGTTCTACAGTGACCAGCATCACCAACGCTTCCTCGTATCAGCTAGAGAGCTTATCCAGGCTGGGCTGCTTTCATGGCGCTTTCACCCGAGGAGCCCTAGACGAGAACCGTGTGGACATGTACACTGGATTAATCTACCCGACGACTACATAGCCCTTTGCGGCTGGATTATATTTGCTTTTGGTCCTGTGATTAATGGAGCGGAGAATCGCAGACGCCTACACGTGTGTGGGATTTACCCTGTGAGGAGCCACGTCGAGTCTGCGCCTCAGAGAGCCTGAGGCAGGCTAGCTTTCTTCCCTGTGGATCTACAGGCTACGGAGAACAGCTGTATTCGTCTGTGGATCAAGATCTTATTGCACCGTCTCCCGTACTCGGAGTCTCCTTATCATCGTTGACCCAGGCTCTACTACCGACAGATCCTCTACCCCTGCTGGCTTACAACCAGGGGGACCCTTCCAGTATCTCCCGCTATATATTACTAGTGTACCATAGATATAATTCCCTAAGATTCAGGTTGTATAATTACCTCCTGCGTAACCAGAGAATGGACATTCATTATTGATTTGCCTACGCACATTCCTTTGCCTTATAAGCGCATCCAAAGTAAAATAGAGAAGTATATTATGTACCTTTTGCTGCAATAAATACTTAATTACAACTTTGTGTGGAACCGATTAATTGTGGGAAGTGTTCATCATATTTATATATCATGTACTGTATGGCCAGTAATTAAAGTACATAAGACGGTAGTGGTTTAATGATACCATACTTATCAATACAGTCAGGGAATTGTACCCCTCAGTTACACCATTTATGTAAAAATACTTAATACTTAACATATGTTAACTGTTATCTCAATTACAACCAATATAGACAGCATAAACAGTATGGTTAATATTAGCCATTTATCTCAGCTAGATCACATTTATAAATACAAGTGCTATTTGTTTTGTGTGATAGAAAATGTAAAACAGTATGAATGAAACAAGGTGGGGCAGACAGTGAAGGTACACAGTGAACCTTTTTGCTTCATATTTATCATGTTTACTTGAAACTAACTGTAGTATTATACTATTGAGCTTTTATGCATGCTGTTTACAGTTGTGGTTCTCTTAGCTACCTTACTGTTTATCTCAGCTTAACCCTATGCATATTTGTATAGAGTTTTTTTCAACTTTTTTTTAGCTACCAAGTCGGACTCCATTGAACTGGTGGTTGTCTGTACCTACCTGCTTCCATCTCCTCCAACACCGGCACATCTGCTCAAGCTCCCGCCGTCAGCGAGACATCACCCGGATACTCCCGTCCATCCAGCACCACGGCTGTGTTGCTATTTTTCTCGGATAGCCTCCCGGCTTCACCAGTACAGTTGGGCTTTGTGCTTGATCCACTGACATGCTACAATATCTCGCCCCGCAACTGCATAAACTGAACAACTGCACAATTCCAACGTGCATCTCTGTCATCAAACAACTAGGACTTCTACACCGACCCCGCTATATTCACAGAAGCTCCCGAAGAAAGTTTGTTTGTTCTCAACCGGTTCACAACAACATCCGATCCATCTGGTCTGCGCGCACTTCCACTTCCGTATTCCCGCAACAACGTCATCTGAACACTACCGCTAGTGGATCTAGTAGCCCTGGTAACACTGCGAGATCTGCGCGCTACCACCAGCACGACAGCGCTCACTTTTTTTTCTTTTATGGGGACATTGATTGATCACTGGGGCACAACTGATCAACACTGGGGCACGTGCCCCAGTGATAGTGGTCTAAATACGACGATGGCTTAGGTGTACTAAAGTGGTTAAAGTGGGTGCTGCAGTGAGTTGTATGTTTAAAGTGAGTGTGTGCGTGTGGATGTGTGTGCTGTGAGTGCATTTGATGGTTGTTACATAGTGTTATTGTTCGTTGAGCATCCTGATGGCCTGGGGATAGAAGCTTCTTCTGAGTCTCTCTGTGCTTGCCATGAGACTCCGGTATCACTTGCCTGACCGCAGCAGTTCAAAGAGGCAGTTGTTTCGGTGGCTCGAGTCTTTGAAAATTCTCTTAGCCTTGCCCATGCACCGCTTGTTGTAAATGCCCTGGAGGGTGGGAAGCCCCCCTCCAATTGTGCGTTCGGCTGAGCGGGCCACTCTCTGTAGTCTGCTACGGTCTTGTGCGGTGCTATTCCCAAACCAGGAGGTGATATTGCCAGTCAGGATGCTCTCTATTGTGCATGAGTAGAAGTTCTTAAGGATCTTCTGACTGACTTGGAACTTCCTTAGGCGTCTGAGGAAGTAGAGGCGTTGCCGTGCCTTCTTCACAACACTGTCAATGTGTGAGGTCCATGTCAAGTCCTCGGATATGTGGACTCCGAGGTACTTAAAACTGTTCACTCTCTCAACCGGTGCCCCGTCGATGCTGAGGGGGCTGTAGTCCCTGACCCCCGACCTCCTAAAGTCCACAATCATCTCCTTTGTTTTGCTGACGTTCAGGGAGAGGCTGTTCTCTTGACACCATCCCGCTAGAACCTTGACCTCCTCCTTGACCTTGATGATTGTGTTGTTGTTCCGCTGTGCCACACAGTCATGTTTGTACAGGGAGTAAAGGAGGGGACTCAGAACACAGCCCTGGGGGGCCCCTATGTTGAGAGTGATGTTCTCGCCACATATCAAGCATACAGGTAATCCCCCATTGTTAGTAGTGAAAGCAAATTAATCTGTCCACACTGAATTAAACCCTTTTTCTCCAAGACTTTTCTTTTTTTGGATTTATGCATGGTTAGCTTATTGGGGGGTCGGAAACTCAAGATTAGCCACCTGCAGACGGCAGGGAGAGGTGCGGGGTGTGATGTTTATTTTAGTTGATGAAATATAAAAGATAATTTATTTCAGTTCACAGTATCACCTCGATCTCCAAAATAATGGTTTGGAAACAGCACGGCACAGGACAGGAAGGCACTCCAGAGAGTGGTGCTCTCAGCAGAGCGTACTACGGGTATTGCACTACTACCCCTGCAGGACTTATATAACAGGAGGTGCAAATCCAGAGCCTGCAGAATTATGAAAGACCCCCACCACCCCAACAACAGCTTGTTCAAGCTGCTGTGGTCAGGCAAACGCATACGGTCACACGCTGCAAGAACAGAGAGACTCCGGCTCAGCTTCTTCCCCCAGGCCATCAGAACACTGAACACTGAACTCTCCACTCACAAGTACACATGAGCACACACAGACACACACACAACACTCAGGCGGCAACCGCTAAAACAATCACTTTAAACAAAATGTCACTTTAAAAAATAGAAAGTCACTTTAAAGGAAGGAGGTACTGTATAGTATAGTTTAGATACATTAAGAGTTAAAATTGTAAATTGTATATTGTATAGTAGTGTATATAGGAACCAGTTTCTCAGGAACTTAGCATGTATTTTTTTACCATGCATATCTTGTCTTCAAATATTCCACAAAAATAGGGGTTCAAGTATTCCAAAGAAAAGTACAACAGATCCAATCTTCTCAATATTTAGCAATAACATTTCAGAACATGAACAGTTCTTCAGAACATGAACGGTTCTTCAGAACATAGGCTTCTCAGTGGTGTCAGTGGACTCATCCACATGCAGCTATGGAAATGCACTGTGCATTTTTTTTATTCTATCACAAAGCTGTTTAATCAAATCACCAGCCAGTATTTCAGTTATTCTGGTTGCTGTGCTATCTGAGGGGGATTTGCTTTTGTTTGCCTTCAAACATGGTCTCCATCACTTCAGTCATACATTATTTTATGTATGCATCAGATAATGGCTTCTTGTGTTTAGCCAACACCCATGCCACTGAGTGAGGACTTGGTTGCTTTTTCTCGTTGTGACATAGATTTAACAATAATTCTGCTTGCAGCTTGATATGATGATTTCATTCCATTTATTTTTAGCGCTGAATTTAGCGCTGAATTTAGCGCTGCATTTTGAGGGAAGGTTGCATCAAAATAACTGTTTTGTTTTGTAGTGGCGTTTCAAATTGCCACTCTTCACAAGAGCTACCGTTTCTTGGCATATTAGTCACATTGGTTTGGTGCTGGGACTCAGGATGAACGCATATTTTTCAGTCCATTCACCTTTGAATTGCAGTCGACTTTTCTTTTACTGGCCATCTTTGAAAATGCCATATTTTCTGCTGCCTGCCTGCTGGCGAAACTAGGCTACTAGCTACATTTATCTCGCGGAGATAAAACTGGGAACGAGGCTACTGTAGATGCGCTGTCAACTCTCTGCTCTGACTCGGACTGAAAGAGACGACACGCATTCGTGATAGCAAGGATGCATTTGCCTTCCACTTTACTTGGTATCACTCCGGAATCACGTTTCAACCAAGTCACTAACGTAATGTTGCTGTCATGAGCCTGCGCTATGGTAGCCTACAAGTGATCAAATAAATAAAACGTCTAACTCGCACAACGACTCGGCAACAAGTTGCGCGCGGGCCGCACTAACACTAAACTTTGATGTCAAGTAGGGGGCCGCAAAATATCATCCAGCGGGCCGCAATTGGCCCGCGGGCCGCGAGTTTGAGACCCCTGCTCTAGAGGAAGATTTGGGGATCACTCTATCCTCGTCAGCGGCCTGACAGTGTGTTGGCCTGGCATGACTGATGTATATTCTTTTAACTGGAGAAAAACTATTACTATAGTCATTCCAATACCCTCAGGGCCCCATTCAGACTTGGGTAATGCAATACAAAAGTCTGCATATTTCTGCTGCAGAAATTTCCTGCATGTTTGAGTGATAATGCAGTCAGTGAGAACATCCCTACCTCAGAGCTATATGGCTCTAACCCTACCTTAGCCCTGCCCTCTGGCTCTAACCCTAACCCTACCTCAGACCTATCTGACTCTAACTCTACCTTAACTCATTGACTGCCGGGGATTAGCCATGGCCCCATTGCCACGCTTTAAAACATAGGACTGAGTCACCTTGTTTGTAGAGCTATAACTATATTCTATATTATAGCTATGGATACAATACTATGGCCCATTTGACATCGAGTATCTATCGTTCAATATGTGAAAAAGAAAAAAAAATGTCATCCATACATTCCCGTTTTATACCGTGGTGAATATGAGTATGGTTTTAGATTGGTCTGGGGTAATTCCCGAAATGCTGAGCAATAGCCTTATGCGTGTATTACACTAAAACCGTTGCCATTTCTCGCCTGTATACGCTACTATTTTGAAATCACATCTATATTATCGGTATTATGTTTCATCATGAATGCATGAAAGGGGGGGGGGGGGCTCGTTTTTTGATGCTTTGATCGCCACCAACGGCATACGTTGTGGACTAACGTACACACACATGGTCGGATCGCATTGAAGACATGCTTGGATCAACGCAAGATTGATATCATATAGCCCTTACCTTGACTAGGATGTACCCCAAAAACAATATTCCAATTATCTGATCGCCATTCCAAGTATTGATATACATCGTGTCGCCAACATAATCCACTACACATCATGCATCGGCAGTATTTGATTCTTCTCCATCTGCCGGTTATAAATGCTGAGCTTGAGCAAAAAAAATACGACCCGGACCCACAAGCCAAGATACAATGTTTCAAAGGGTGCTCGATACCGCTGCCTGGGAGGATCTGGCCGGTACTGCACCCTCGGCGTCGCAGTATGCCTTCTACCGGCTACATACGGGTCCCTGATATTGAATAGGATATTAAAATAGAAAAAAAGGAAAAACGATCTAATAATATATATATACATGGTTGGCGTTCAACGGTCGTCCGCCAAACACGTATATAAATGTGGTTGGCGTCCATTGAGTTAACCCTGCCCTCTGGCTCTAACCCTACCTCAGAGCTAGCTGGCTCTAACCCTAACCCTACCTCATACTTATCTGGTTCTAACCCTACCTTAACCTTCCCCTCTGGCTCTAACCCTACCTTAACCCTGCCGTCTGGCTTTAACCCTAACTCTACCTAAGACCTATCTGGCTCTAACCCTACCTTAACCCTGCCATCTGGCTCTAACCCTAACCCTAACTCAGACCTATCTGGTTATTTTTTTTGTATCCACTTTTTCTCCTTATTTTTTCTATTTTTCTCCCATCCCAATTTTGTATTGCCAATTCTCCCCTCCCCTGTCTTGAACATTGCTAGACTATGCCTCCCACTGGTCGGCTGTAGTGAGGATAGAAGCCTTACATCACGTGTCCCCTCCGGTACACGAGGAGGCAGCCTGTCGCATCTTTTCACCAGACAGCGCGGACTCTCAGTGGCGATGAGTAACGCGTGGGAGGCTCACGCTGCCCCCGATACTTCCTGTCTAAGCCAACCTCAGAGCTATCTGGCTCTAACCCTAACCCTACATCAGAGCTTTCTCTGGCTCTAACCCTAACCCTACATCAGAGCTATCTGGCTCTAACCCTACATTAACCATACTCCCTGGCTCTAACCCTAACTCTACATCAGAGCTATCTGGCTCTAACCCTACATCAGAGCTATCAGGCTCTAACCCTAACCCTATTTCAAAGCTTCTGTCCCACAAAGTAAAGGAAGTGGTGCCTCTCCAAGCTGAATTACATTCTCCTCCAGTTGTAAAGACAAAACACTTTTTATTGTAGCATACCCATGTGGTGTGGGGATGTTTGGTGTAAGCAGTCACACCTGCCCTGGGTCAAGCTAATTCCACATGGGAGCATTTTCCCTCTGGTTAATAAACATGTGACAACACCAGTATTACAGATGACACTGGATATGTTACACAATGACAGTCAATATTCGTAGAGTGCTTACTTTGATCTGTAACATTATACGGCTACATTAATCCACTGCCTCTGTTTTCTAATTCATTTTCAAAGAGGAGTATCCATTTGTTGGACAGACAGTGTTGACGTTAAGTTCTATTATACAAATAAACCAACAGACCATAATGCGCTCTGTCAATTTTCTATCCGTTCATTGATGTTCAACGTAGCTGCAGGTCTTTAGATCTTCCCCTGACTGAATGACATGACCCCTGTTTTGACCCCTGTCTGGCTGACTATCCCGTACCCGTGTATCGACTCCTGCCTGTCTGACTATCCTGTCCCGTGCACGCCCCTGGACTGTACGAGTGCTTCCCCTGTGTATCGACCTCTGCCTGAATACCTGACTACTCTTTTCTAATTAAATATACTCGTACTGGGTTTGAACAAGACCTGTCTACCATTGCTCTTCATCTGCATATTGGGTTCAATACCTCTGGTCGTGACACACGCAAAACACACTCACTGTTGCTTGTCTGCTGCACTGGTCTGTCCTGTAAGCTCCACTCCAGTCCCTTGTGGTGCACTTCCTTCATCATCATACAATGTTTACAGATTGCCTCATTAACGTTAGCAGGTTCCCTATTAGCATGTAGTTTAAATCACAAATATTACCAAATCCCCCGCCATCATTGTGTAACCTGTCATGTCGTCTAGAGCCTTCTCTCTCTCTCATCGTCATGTTAAGTGAAATCTACTCTAAAAGTGAAAGCTACTCTGCTGTGACTCTGCTGTGTGTGCAGACAGAGCAGACAGACCATTTCAGTTTATAATGTTGTAATGTGGGTACTAATATGTGAAAATTAACTAAATGGGTTTTATTTCTATTAAAAAAAGCACGGAACGATGGACAAGTAATGTACTCGGTGGATGCCTGAACACAGAGTAACACCAGTACCACAGACTACTGTGGCAAGTATACTGTGCACCTGTTTGCACATCGAGGTAATCAATGTGCATGAGTTAAATCTACCATCATCACACACACACACACACACACGCACACACATACATGAGCAGAGCCTTTGTCTAGACCAGGGGTTCCCAAACACTTTCAGTTTGAGACTCAAAAGAGACGTTTGTTGTCTCCCCAGGACCCAAATGTACTAAAATACATCATGAACTGCCATAACATCTACTACTGATAAAGACCACAACAAACAAGACTACAAGTCAAATCACGTCCAGGTCGAAATAGGTCGACCTGTGACTCTAACCCTAATCACCACACCACCACATTAGACACACACATATGTGCATGCACGCACACACACACGCACGCACGCACGCACGCACACACACACAGTATGTACAGAGAGATGGAGAGGGAGAAGGGTGGGTGGGGGCAAGAGAGAGAGAGCCCGTCCCATTCGCTTGGGCTGGTAGTAACAAGTAAAAACTTCTGAGGACTGCTTTGGTTTCAGAGATAATAGCACAATCTCAGCCACTATTTAGATGTGAATGATATAGTATCCATCCTAGATAAAAGAAAACATTGTGCTGCACTATTTGTATATCTGTCAAAAGCATTCGATGCAGTTCTCCTCTTTTAAATAGACTACATAGCATTGGTTTTTATGCAAGGTTTTAGAGCTACAGTATTTGTCTGAGAGACTTCAGTGTGTGAAAACCAATCAGAGTTCCTACCCATTACACAATGTGTTCCCGCATGGATCAATCCTGGGTCCTGTTTTATTGACCATTTATATTAAAGCGACAATATGCATTTCTGGTATTTGCTGGTTCCAAGCGGACACCATAAAGTAATTTTTTTTTTTAAATAAATGCAAAATAAAATGCAACACTCCCAGACATACCCCACGTGAAGGTAAGGAAAAACAAACTAAAACCTAGCAATAGGAAAAAATGCACCACAGGCAATGTGGAGGAGAGAAACCTTAGAAGGGCCATTCAAGGGGGGGATCTCCCTTCTTAGATGTCGGTGATAGTAGTGTTGCAGTAAAACAGGTGAACAGTTGGTAGGCATGCACTCATATGTGTAGTGAAACACAGATAGCAACTGAACATTTTGAAAGATTAAAGATAGAGCTGATAGCGATAGCTACTGAACATTTTGAAAGATTAAAGATAGAGCTGATAGCGGATCTATTTGAGGCAAAGGAGCGGCACAGAGACATCCTCCCGGTCTTCATCACGGGAAGCCCAACACTCCGGTCATCACTCCGAGACAGCCACTCACAGGGAGACGGGACAGGCATTAGACAGCTCGCGTGATTGTGATGGGCGGACATAGCAATAGATACAAGTGGTAAGCTAATAGAGTGTAAGGTGCTAGTTATATGACTCTTGAAATAATGTCATCTAGTGGCTCAGGAGCTAGAGCAGTCGTCTGACAGCTGTCACTTTTTGCGATCGGAAGTGAGAGTTGTTTGGAACGAAGTGTGAGCGGAGTTTGTGGATAATTCGTGTTTTTTAGGTAATATAGAGTTGTTATTTTTTTTCGGTTTTAACACTTTGATTGCCGGAAAACGCTTTTTCACGTCATTCAGAGCCATGCTAAAGGTGCCGAGGACGCCGTAACTCGTCTTTGATATCAATATTTCAAAAATCTGTGATCGAAATCATATTTTCTTTCCGGAGCCCTGAGATGTGCTGGTGGGCTCGGTTCGAGAGCGCCATCTGGTAGCCGATCGGCAGATCGGCCAAGAGGGAGGGGCGCCCCAAACAGGAAGTGCTCATCCATATGAGCTCCGGGCACTCGCGTCCGGTAGCCGGACTCCATCTCAACACACTGGATGATCAATCCCTCGCCCTAACTCAATAAACAACGTTATTTGGATGTATATTGATTGATTGATTGATTGAAAACTTTATTAACAGATTGCAGAATGGGTACAATACAGTACAGCTCAATACACACAATTGTTAAGGGGATGCAGACCAGAGAAAGACTTTCGTCTTGTTTACATCAGGGTCCCCCATTTTCAATTCATCAGGACATATATGACATACATGACATACAGATAGTCAGTACTGCTACATCTATACATTTATGACATACCAGATTTGCAAATACAGTACTGTTTGTGATACAGAAGGAGTCAGGAAAAGGGAGTATATACATTTGACGTAGAAACTGTACATTGGAGGAGGTTGGGTGGGGGGGGGTTGGGTACACTGGGATATTGACAACCATACTGGGTAATCTACATTGGAGGTGGTTGGGGGGGGGGGGGGGGCACACTGTATATACAAGCAAAACTGTACATTGAGGGGGGGGACACTGTACAAACAAACAAAATTGTACATTGGACTATTGACAAAACCATACTAGGTAAATGACTGTACATTGGAGGGGGTTTGGTTAGGATATTTACAGGGGCCAGTGTTGAATTGCAGTCTCCCGTAGGTGTCCCTTGAGAGAGGTTTTGAAAGTGGGTAGTGATCCACATTCCTTTACAACTTTGGGTAGGGCGTTCCACATTGATGTGGCATAATTGCGAAACGTGTTTAGTCCCTTATTTGAGCCGAATCTGGGTTTAACATGATTTGTGGAGCTCCCTCTGGTGTTGTGATCGTGGTATTCACTGACCTTTGGGAAGTATTTTGACATGTACATGGGTACCTTGGTCGTGTAGTGTATCTTGTAGACCAGGCCCATTGCAAGTTGCTGTACTCTGTCGTCTACTCTAAGCCATCCTAGGTTGTCAAAGTGGGCAGGGGTGAGGTGGGTTCTAGGAGTAAGGTCAAGCAGTAGTCTGACCAGTTTGTTTTGAGATGTTTGTAATTTTGTTTTTAGCGCCTTTGAGGTGCTTTGGTACCATGAGGTGCAAGCATAGTCGTAGTACCCCTGAATGAGTGCTCCTGCCAGAGTCTTCAGGGTATTCTTGTTTACCAGAGAGGAGATCCGGTACAAGAATCGAGTTCGTTGGTTGACTTTTTTTATTACATTGGATGCCATTTTGTCACAGGAGAGATTAGCCTCTAGGATGGAACCCAGGTAGGTAATTTCATCTTTCCTTGTGACAATATTGTCACCCACTGTAACTGAGAAGCCGTCGGTCTTGCTGAGTTTGTTATTTGAACCGAAGAGAATGGACTCTGTTTTGCCCATGTGTAATGATAGTTTGTTATCAGCGAGCCATATGCAGATTCTGCCTAGTTCCGAGCTGAGGGTTTTTTCAACCTGTAACTTGTTCTTGTCAGAGACCAATATAGTATTATACAAGCTGGAAATGGTTCATCAGGATAAACATCCCATAATCGAAAACGGTCTACACCACGCTGATCGTCCAACGGCGCGAGGAAGATACGGTAAGATTCAGCGTTATTTTTTAACGTGTTCCATATAAACTGTTATGATGAACATATGACCCACACTAGATGAATGATATAACGCTGCCCACGGAATTATAAACGATCCCCCGCCCATCCGGTCATCATCAGATCATACGTAGATCATTCTAGAAGTACGTCCAATTGAAATTTTTTATATCGCCCCGATTGCCATCAAACTGTATTTCATCATCAATATAATGCATTTGGGGCTATAGATCATGTTCTGGAGAAAGCTGCAGAAAGAGATGAAAACATACTTATACATTAGATCATACTTTACTATGAATATGTGAATGAAAAAGTTTAACGTTGCTACACAATGAACAATACATATAGGACTTTGAATGGGCCCTAATAATGGCAATGTAGCAATAGAATTTAAAAAGTTATAGCCATGCAAAGAAGGGGTACTTCTCCATAGACAAATAGAGCTGGCAATCTATGGTATATCATGAATTTAACCCATGGCAATCAAAGTGTTAATAGTTCTTATTTTGTGTTTGTTTTCCCCCAGCAGCTTTGTGCTGTTCGGGGGAAATTATCATTGGCTGGATACGATGGCATCGGACACTTTGAACGGCGGACGGAATACGAGGGCAAATGATAATGGAACGGAAAATAACTATGAGAAGAAACTAACAATCGAAGTGGATATTGAAGGAGAAGATCGGATTACGATGATGGAGTTATTGAGAGCGGTGAAAGTGCAGTGTGGTACAGTATTGGGTTGTCGATTCAAGACACCTAGAAAATACGAGCTGACGCTGAAATGTTTGAAAACAAAGGCCAAAGTAATGGATGGCTTGAAGATCAAGAATAGTCGAATAATGGCAAGAGAGCTGTCAACTGATGAAATGGTTGTTTCATTCATGAACTTGCCAGTGTACATAACTGACGATGAGATTTTAGAGAAACTGCAGCAGTGGGGTGTCAGCGCGATGTCACAGATAAAAAGGAGAATATGGACAGGCACAGATGTCGCGGATGGGACGAGGTACGCAAAAGTAAAGTTCACGGAACTGGTAACATCATTGCCGTATTCAACACGGTTTGACACCTTGCAAGGAGTAGAACATTTCAGAGTTTTGCATGACAAGCAAATTCAAGTGTGTAGACTTTGCATTAAACCGGGACATGTACTCAGAGATTGTCCTGAGTTTAAATGCCATAAGTGCAAGAAGCAAGGACATTATGCACGTGAGTGCGAGCAGAGAGAGAAGTGCCCGGGATGCGGGGACAATTACACGCAATGTACGTGTGCGGCGGCGAACGGAGGGAGAGACGAGGGACGAGAGTCTGGTGAGAGCGGAGCGACAGGTGCGAGGGATGGAGCTGAGTCGGCTGACAGAGGAGAGACGGTTGAGAGCCAGGGCGCGGATGGAGGAGAGGAGGACGAGGAAGAGGAGGATATGGATGCCGAATCAAGAGAGGCGGATGGAGGTGACGATGATGATGGTGATGAGGAGGAGGAGGAGGTGATGCAGACAGCAACAGAGGAGGACGGAGAAGGAGGCTGCACAGCGGCGGAAGCAGTGCAGGAGGAGAGAGGGGAGAGCGCTTCCAGCCAGTGGCAGCTGGTTCAACGCACAGGGGGGCGGCACACCAGCGCCCTCTGTCGGCCGGACGCTGCTGTTTCCAGTTTACAGGACAGTGGAGAAAGTCGGGAGATGACAGCTGGGCAGCAGAAGGAGAAAGGTGAGAGTGCTTCCAGCTTACATGACACTGATGACAGTGGAGAAAGTCAGGACATGACAGCTGGGAAGAAAGAGCTGAAAACGAGGGTGAGCAGAGTGAAGGGAGCAAGTCAGGGGGATACCCCGGAGCTTCAAGGAGATCCGAAAGGAGGTGAGAATGTACTCACAGAGAAGAGGTTCACGCGCGCAGGGAGTGCTGAGAAGAGGGAGAGGTTGAAAGAGGCAGAGGGGGGCAGCTCTATTTCACTCTCAGATACTACTGATGGGGAGAGAGAACTGTCTGATGAAATAGAGATGGATTTGAGTGTGTCAAATATAAACAGGCTAAATAGAACTCATCCGAGGACACGTGGTGGGCGTGGGCGAGAAAAGACGAGAAAAGGACGAAATAAATGAATGTGATAATTCTTATTACATTTTCTGTCATGTGTGCTACACTAAATATTGTTTCACTAAATGCAAATGGTTTGAGAAGAGTAGCAGAATAATGTGCAAGAGTTAATGTGCTTTGTTAAGTGTAGACCTAAACAAAGCTTTTGATCGTGTGGAACATGAGTTCTTATTGAAAACAATGAATACTTTTGGTTTTGGTGAAATAATTGTAAAATGGGTAAAACTTTTGTATACAGATGCAAAGAGTTGTGTAAAGTGCAATGGGTGTATCACAGATGTCTTTACTTTAGAACGATCTGTGAGGCAGGGGTGTCCACTTTCAGCCTTGCTGTACACAATTTCTGCAGAGCCACTTGCAACTTATGTTAAAAGTATAAAGGAAATTGTAGGAATTAAAATACCAAATGGGGGGTGAGTCTGGTGCACCAGTATGCGGATGATACTACCTTCACAGTAAGGAATATTGACAGTGTAAATAGAATAATGGAGTGTCTGCGGGTGTATGGTAGGGCATCAGGGGCTAAGATAAATGTGGATAAGTCGGAATTATTATGTATAGGTAATTTGAATATTGATAAATGTGTTTTCCCTTTTAAAATGGCGGAGGAGCACATAAAAAATTTGGGGATATGGATAGGGGTGAATGATAGTAAAGAGAGGGATTTAACGTGGACAGGTATAGTAAATAAAATAAGCCAGATGCTTCAGTATTGGAAACAGAGGTGTTTGAAGCTAAAAGGCAAGGTAATTATAGTAAATAGCTTATTAATGTAAAAATTTATGTATGCTTTAAGTGTGTTGGACATGCCAGAGACAGTAGAAAATGCTGTGAATGGAGTAGTAAAAGATTTCCTGTGGGAAGGGAAGATGGCTAAAATAGCGCACAAGACTCTGATAGGTAAGTGCAGTGAAGGTGGTTTAAATTTGTTTGATTTTAAGGTAAGGATTTAAACTGTAAGGATAAAGTGTGTACAGAAGTACTTGTGTGATAGCACAGAGTATGGCTGGAAGTGTGTAGAGAAGGTAGGCAAGTGTGGGGACAATGGTCTGTTCATGGGGTTTAAACTGCCCATGACAGAGGGGATACCTGCTGGGCCCTCATTTATCAACGTGGCGTACGCACAGATATGTGCTTAACCCATGCGTACGACCATTTCTAAGCAAAGTGTGGGATTTATCAATTTGAACGTGAACTTGACTTTGTGCTTATGTCTACGCACAGCTCTGAGTATGCTTAGCTGACGCCCAGTGGTAGAATATCGTTACTACGGCATATGTGCTCCTCAGTTCATGCATTAGTTTCAATGCGGAAATAAGCTTTCGTGCATTACTCCTGACACTGGCGCGTGTTCTGTATGAACCGTAATTCATTATGATTCATTGTGAAATAGCGACAGTAGTATAATTATAATGGGCTCATACGCAAACAAGAGGTTGGCTTGCTTGTTTGGCAGGGGGGGCAGACGCAGAACACCTAGTGTCAATAGTGTAATTCAAGTTAAGCTTAAGTATGATGTCATATAGTAGAACCGGTTAGAACAGGCTAGAACCTTCCAGAACTGCGCTCCACAGTGTATAAATAGAGAGAACTTACAAGGGTTCTCTCTCTCACTTCTCAACCACCATCAACCACCTAGCCCCTTTCATGACTGTGATGCTCCGAGTGAATCCACAGTCACTTGCTCCTCAATAGGAAACCAACCTAGATTTACCCTGAATGACTGGTTCTGACCGAACCGTTCGTTATACAAGAATCACAGAGACGTTTCAAAGGTACTCACAGTTGCAGGAGGGTTTCGGACAGAGATACGGGATGGTTTGAAAGCTCGGCGTTGCTAATAAACATTTTAAATATTTTTTATAAACTGGTCAACACTGCATTATTTCCGGCGTTGTGTGCATGATGCGCATGCGCTGTGATCACACCAGGCAGCCAACGGCGGAAATAATGCCGTGTTGACCAGTTTATAAAAAATATTTAAAATGTTTATTAGCAACGCCGAGCTTTTAAACCATCCCGTATCTCTGTCCGAAACCCTCGTGCAAATGTGAGTACCTTTGACATTTCTCTGTGATTCTTGTATAACGAACGGTTCGGTTAGAACCAGTCCTTCAGGGTAAATCTAGGTTGGTTTCCTATTGAGGAGCAAGTGACTGTGGATTCACTCGGTGCATCACAGTCACGAAAGGGGTTACAGAACACCCACATCCACCAAACGCGATTAAATATTGTTTCAAATAAAAAGCGACATACTATTATTTTGTGTCATGTTTCCAAATAAGATTGGCCACAACGAAATGCTTTCTACTTCAATTTGTTGGTTAGAATAGATTACCTCGCTCCGTTGAAACTTCACTGAGACTAACAGTAAAAGACAGTATTTTTTTTGTGAGCTCCACGCACAGACGTGATAATAATAATAATAATAATAATAATAATAATAATAATAATAATAATAATAATAATAACAATAATAATAATAGAGCTTCATTTTATATAGCGCCTTTCAAGAGACCCATGCAAGGTCGCTTTACATAGATAGGGGGGGGAAATAACAAAGTAATAAACATAGTGGACAGACTATGTAAATATGATGATGGGATTCAAGTTCATGTTTGTATTTATCACATATAGGCAGGCTACACATGGCGTATAGGCTACATCATACATGGCAGTGAGATTCATTGTTCTTGTATATGCTCTCTGTTGTGAAGGGCCAGATTAAACTGAGAATCTACCTTTATTGTTTGATATACTTTGTATATTATTTATATATATACACGGAATATCCCTTTACCTGCGTTCAAACCAGAGTAATATTCGCTCTCCTTATTGGACAGCGCCCCTAGGCGCCAGCGCGCAGGCCCCCAACGGCAGGTTCAAAGACAAGTTCAGGCATGTCAGGACATGCCCGGAGTCAGCGTATTGATACCAGACAAAGACTGCGGTTTGGGACTAGATATTCACTTAAGTATAAATACAGCGCAAGGTGCGCACACCGTTACGTTCAGTACTTTACCCCACCTTCACCACGAGTCAACGTGCAGTGAAGTGAGCAACCTTGCGTCTAACAGAGCATTGAGAACCACGTGCGAATAGAATAGTAAAGTGTCAGAGTTTAATGCAGTAACGTCGAGTTCGACCTAATCTAATGTGAAGTAAATAGTCGTTCATTTATTGTATATCGTGCGGCCACAGTTCGTTCGGGTGTAGCATTACCCAGCGGTTCGTCGTGTCTTTAGCTAGTGTACTTAGCCAGGGTGTGTGGCCTAAATACGTCGCCCACACCCGAGGAGTCCTAGGCGGAGAACCGTTGGACATGTACACAGGAGAATCGGCGTCGGCGATTGCAGAACCATTACTGGTTGGATTATATTGATTTGGAACGTGGTACCCGGAGAAGAGCATCGTTGATTTCCACTATCGTTTGGGATTCAACCTCGTGAGGATTACAACTCGGGCTGGCCTCGTGGACGGAGGCTGGCTAGCTGTCATCAATGCTATCGAGCATTTGGATTACAATTATTGCTTTGCTGCTGATCAAGGGAGTTTACAAGGACAGACTCCTGTACCTGGAGTCTCTTTATTCCTCATTGAATCAGACAGAGTACCCGAACATTCCTCTACCCTCCAGGCCTTACACCCCCGGAGGGAACCCATTGTCTCCAGGCGGTACCAGTGTTGCCCTATCTAGTTGCTACTATACGACAGGTGGTGTCAACTTAGACCCATCGTAGGATTCCTGCTATTCTTAGTGACTCATGCTATTGACTGACTTTACGTATATTCTTCGCCATACAAGCGCAACCCTAATTCTCATTCTGTAACCTAATGTTGCCTAATAATAATAAATTACCCTCAAATACTATTTCTTTGTCAATGCCGTGTTCTTGTGGGTGTTCACCATCTATATTTGATGTACTGTCTGGCCAGTAATTAAAGTACATAACTAGCAGTGGTTTAATCTATCACAATCTTTAATACAGTCAGGGTTTTGTAACCCCTCAGTTACAATTGGTCCTTCGAGCCGGAGGGTATCAGTGTAATATTTAATATAATATTAATATTGACATGGCCAGCGGTGAACACTCTCCAAGCGGCTCCCCTAAGCTAGAACGCCCGCAGCGCAAACGTCAGCTACCTCCATATCTGGAGGACTTCGCTTTCGTTCTACCCCCTAGCTTATCTAAACAGACGTTAAATACGGATAAATCGGATAGTTTAAGCATGTCCAATCCTATCGACTTGGCGACCCTGCCAGTAGAGACCCCAGTGGGTTCAAACGAAACTGACTTAGCTCACGGGGGGGACCAAGTGGGACATGACGTGACTATACCTCCAGACAGCGTCACCGGGATAGACCCCGGAGCGCTCCAGGATAAAGAAAGCGCTCCAGGGATAGAACCCGACACACAACCAAGAGAAGAGAACCGCGCCCAGGAGATAGCCCTCGGAGCGCGCCAGGAGAACAGATCTCCAACAAGCCCTGTCAGCACCCGATCACCTCCGTCAGTGTCATCCCCCAGCGAGGCGGACCAGAGACTGGCGCAAGCCTTGATCGCCACGCTGACAGCCTCAACCGAAAGAGACCGACTCCAGGGTGAGCGCGACCGGCTTCAAGCAAAGACGCTTAGTGAGCGCGAACACTCTGCCACGGAAAGAGAGCGCCTCCACGCGCAACTCCAAGCGCAAGCCCTTAGTGAGCGCAAACACTGCAGCGGAACGAGAGCGCCTCCGGGCGCAACAATTAAGTGAGCGCGAACACTCTGCCGTGGAACGAGAGCGCCTCCAGGCTCAACAAATGAGCGAGCGCGAACAACGAGAGCGCCTCCAGCCGCAACAATTAAGCGAGCTCGAACACTCTGCAGCGGAACGAGAGCGCCTTCACGCGCAACTCCAAGCGCAAGCCCTTAGTGAGCGCGAACACTCTGCAACTGAACGAGAGCGCCTCCAGGTGCAACAAAGGAGTGAGGACTACCGCATCAGACTGGAGGAGAGGCGCCTTCAGACAGAAGAGAACATCGAACGAGACCGCGCCAATGCACAGCGCGACGCCGCCAATGCACAGCGCGAAGCAGAGCGCGACGCCGCCAATGCGCAGCGCGAAGCAGAGCGCGACCGGCTGCAGGCGCAGATGATAGAACAATTGATCGCCAGGGCGACACCCCCTCTCTCCGCACGGAGCTCCCGGAGATCATCACGACAAGGGTCTAGGGCACCTTCCCCTACCCGACAAAGCTACCCGGGACCCGGCCAACAGGAGGAACCTGTCTACGTCTCCGAGCCCCCTCCCCGACCGGTCCATACGAGACCCAGCCAACGGGAAGAACTGGCCTACGTCGCCGAGAGACTAACTAGAAGACTCCAGGACCTAGAAGAGGAAGAGGAGGAATATCAAGCCCACCAGCACGAACGTACTTCGGACCAGGAGGCCCAGTACAGCCCCGACTTCAGCCCAGAGTCACTGCACTACAAACCCCCGACCCAACTCACGGGTGAGTTTGACGTACAGTCAGCACCGAGGAACAGCACCTGGGGACCCGGCCTCTGGTACCCACCAAGTACTAACCCACGACCACACGTACGGGGAGACTCGCCCAGGAGGCCTCTTCCCCTACGCTCACCAATGTACCAGCCATCCATGGCATCGTACCTTGGCACACCGACGTTCCCAGACTTTACGCGCGAGGACAGAGCACAGTACACGGAATTACGCATGTGTTTGGAGACTATGATGTCTGATGTCCCCGACGAGTCGTACAAATATGCCATCCTCCTCAAGCATCTCAAGGTGCGCAGAGCGCATAACATAGCGCTGGCATATTCCAACTCAAGCACCCCATACTCCGCGGCTCTGGTGGCCCTCGACCAGCGTTATGGACACATATGGGATTACGTGATCCAAGAAATACGGGATATCGACCGTCTCCCCCCAGCCAAAGACAATAGAGCACTGGATGACCTCTCTATCAAGGTACAATCCCTCGTGGGGATGCTGGGGTCCCAAAAGGAGAAGGGGAGATATGAACTGTATGCAAATTCTAATGTGGAGCGAATACTGGAGAAGCTCCCTCCAGCCCGCCAAGAGCGTTTTCGGCGGCAGAGAGACCACCGTGATCCCAACGGCCCAGAGCCATCCCTCCTAGACCTGGCCGCTTTCCTCGCAAGGGAAGTTAGTAGCCTACGACTGGACACATTCGTGTGGAGTGGATCTAGCCCAAGAGATGGACCTCGGAGGTCCAACGATGACAGTGACAGTTATGCACCAGGCCGAGTCAGTGCCGCAGCACAAGAACCACAGCACCCCCCAGACCAAGGGGAAGTGGAAGATTGTATGCCAGTACTGTGAAAATGAACATTGGCTGTCTCAATGTGACACCTTCAAGAAGCTGACCGCTGACGAGGTGAGTCAGTGGATCAAAGCCAACCGCCGCTGCTTCCGCTGCGCGCGCAGCCATATGGCAGCTGAGTGCCGCCTAAAGAAAAGATGCAGCAAGTGCGACGGCGCCCACTTGGAGGTCCTACACGACAGCAACAAGAAGAAACCCGTACCCCCAAGCAGCTCGAGAGTGAACGTCATGTACATAGACCCTGCGAAGAGCGGGAGCTCCCGAGTGCTCTTGAAGGTGGTCCGAGTGCTCTTAAGCTACGAGGACAAGGTCATGGACACTTACGCCGTCCTAGACGATGGGTCAGAAAAGACTCTCCTCCTCGCATCCGCCGCAGCCCGGCTGGGTCTGCGGGGGAGCGAAGAAACAATGACAATCCGTACCATTAGAAGAGACCTGAAGACCATAAAGGGTGAAAATGTCTCCTTCACGATAGCAGCGGTCGGGCAGCCCGAGAAGCAGTATAGCATCACTAACGCCTTCACCAGCCACGACATAGGCCTGTCACAGTACACCTACCCCATCCCAAAGCTGATGGAGAAATACGTGCACCTACGTCAACTACCTATACCGCTCATCGACGACGCCACCCCGACCCTGCTCATAGGATCCGACCACGCACACCTCATCGTCCCAACGGACCGGGTCCACATCGGGCCCAGAGGCTGTCCAGCAGCGGTCGAGACCCGCCTGGGTTGGACACTACAAGGCCCCCTCTCCGGGTCTTCCAACCGACGACAGCCACTCGCTGTCTCTACACGAGGATAAACGAAGAAGACACCACCCTCTTGCAGCACGTCGAGAGGCTATGGACATTAGATGCGATGCCCTTTAAGAATGAAAAGAAACTTGTTCGCTCAAAGGAAGACACTTATGCCATAGCCCTCCTCGAGCAGAAGACAAAGAGAGTCGAGGTCAACGGAGTGATGAAATACGCAACTCCACTCTTGAGGCGAGAGGGTATGCCCACCCTCCACGCCTCAAAAGAAGCGACAGAGCGATATCTACTGAACACCGAGCGGCGTCTAGCCAAAGACCCCACTCAAGCCACTGTGTACCGCGCTGAGATCGACAAGCTGATCACAGCGGGACACATAAAGAAAATTGACATTCAAGAGGCCGACCAGACGATTGAATCCTGGTACGTGCCCCACCACAGCAAGGATCGCATTGTATTCAACTGCAGCTACCAGATCGGACTACAGAATCTGAATAAAGAACTCTTGCCCGGCCCGACACTCGGCCCCTCTCTCCTCGGCGTACTACTACGTTTCCGCCAAGACCAGGTGGCCATCAGCGGCGACATCAAAGGGATGTTCCTGCAGGTGCGACTAGTGGAGGAGGACAAGCCCTTGCTGCGGTTCCTATGGAGAGAGAGGATCAAAGATGAGCAACCATCCATCTACCAATGGGAGGTCCTCCCCTTCGGCACCACATGCAGCCCATGCTGTGCTACGTTCGCACTTCAAAAACATGTGACAGAAGACCCTGAAGCTGACGAGGAGGTCAGACAAAGTGTAGAGAGGGGTTTCTACGTGGACGGCTGTCTGCAGGGCGTCTCGACGCCAGAGGAAGCCGAAGCCCTCCTGCTCAAGCTCCGCGCCTCACTGATCAAAGGCGGCTTTGATCTCCGGCAGTGGGCCAGCAGTGACCCTCAAGTACTTCGCAGCCTCTCCCCAGAGACAAAGGCAGCGAGCAGCGAGACCACCCCAGGTGAAGCACAGGAAATGACATTGGGCCTAGTCTGGCGCTTCAAAACAGACTCGCTCCATTACAAATACACACCCCTGACCACGGAGCAGGGAAGGTCGACCCCTCTACCGACCACCAGATGGAGCGTATACAGAACACTCGCAAGTCAATACGACCCGCTGGGGTGTATCCTACCTTACACCACTCGGGCGAAAATGATTGTACGAGAGCTGTGGGACAAGGAACAGGGCTGGGACGACCCCATACCCGACCACCTAGCTTCCACCTGGAGAGAGTGGGAGAGAGAGCTCAGCTCGCTCCAAAATGTGAGCATACGCCGGAGCTGCTTCCCACCCACAGTGCGGCTGGAGACGTGCCAGATGGACCTGCACGTCTTCAGTGACGCCTCGGAAGTGGCCTACGGCTCGGTGGCCTACTTGCGGGCCCGAGAGGAGGGAGGAGAAATACACACAGCCTTCATCCTGGCTCGCTCAAGGATAGCCCCCCGCAAGCAACAATCGATCCCGCGTCTAGAGCTCTGCGCAGCTCTGGTAGGCGCGCAACTCGCCACGTTAATCCAACGTGAACTCACCATCCCGGTGCAAAGAACAATCTTGTGGTCAGACTCCATGACCGTACTCACATGGATCCAGTCCGATTCTTGTAGATACAAGGTCTTCGTGGGAGTCAGAATCACAGAGATTCAAGACCTGGTAGGATCAGCGTGCTGGAGGTACGTGGACACGAAACAGAACCCAGCCGATGTCATCACACGGGGGATGTCCCTAGATGACCTCACACGTCACAATATCTACAGTGACGGTCCTGAGTTCCTCAAGCTCCCGGAGGAAGAGTGGCCTACCCCCACCCCTCGGGAGGCTGGTCAAGAGGAGGCAGAGATCAAGAAATCTATGTTCTGTGGGTTGACGCACATCCCAGTCCCCACTGACCCTAACATAGACGACTGCCTCACCTTTGAGAGTGCGCAGCTAAAAACATAACAGCGGTCATTATTGCGCGTTGCCCGTAGCAGCGGTGAATTAACGAGAAATAATTGACCGGTTAGGGGCAACCGAGCGCTATTGTTTCAAGTTTTCAAGTTTCTTTAATAGTTGTCATACAGAAGTACAGAATACTTTCATACAAAATGCTTCTTACTGTTACGCTCCAGAGACTGTGCTAGACAAGATAGTGTCAAATAACATAGTATAGCATGTAATTTAGAAGAAGAAAATGAGGTCACAGTGTTCGGTATAGACATATGTACAATGTTCGATGCAGAATAGACGTAACTGAGTTACCATATAATATACAATACTATGCAGTGTACTAATGTACAGTACTATATAGTGCAAAGCAGAAATGGGATGAGGTACAATTTAGGTACAATTTACAGTAAGGTGTACGAGTTGTAGTGCAATCCTTCATCAATAAATATAAAGTGTGGGGAGTGGGTGCTACAGTGTGTTTGTTTAAAGTGGGTGTGTGCTATAAAGTGTGTGGAGTGGGTGCTACAGTGTGTTTGTTTAAAGTGAGTGTGTGCGTGTGGATGTGTGTGCTATGTGCGTTTGGTGGTTGTTGTTGTGTAGTGTTCATTGTTCGTTTAGCAGCCTGATGGCCTGGGGATAGAAGCTTCTGAGTCTTTCTGTGCTCGCCTTGAGACTCCGGTATCGCTTGCCTGACCGCAGCAGTTCAAAGAGGCAGTTGTTCGGGTGACTGGAGTCTTTAATGATTCTCTTAGCCTTGCCCTTGCAACGCTTGTTGTAAATGTTCTGGAGGGTGGGGAGCCCCCCTCCAATTGTGCGTTTGGCTGAACGTGTCACTCTTTGTAGTCTGCTTCGGTCTTGTGCAGTGCTATTCCCAAACCAGGAGGTGATGTTGCCAGTCAAGATGCTCTCTATTGTACATGAGTAGAAGTTCTTAAGGATCTTCTGACTGACTTGGAACTTCCTTAGGCGCCTGAGGAAGTAGAGGCGTTGTCGTGCCTTCTTCACAACACTGTCAATGTGTGTGGTCCATGTCAAGTCCTCGGATATGTAGGCTCCGAGGTACTTAAAGCTGTTGACTCTCTCAACCGGTGCCCCGTCGATGCTGAGGGGGCTGTAGTCCTTGACCCCCGACCTCCTGAAGTCCACAATCATCTCCTTTGTTTTGCTGACGTTCAGGGAGAGGCTGTTTTCCTGGCACCATCCCGCCAGGACCTTGACCTCTTCCAGGTAGGCCCTCTCGTCGTTGGCAGAGATCAGGCCCACCACCACTGTGTCGTCAGCAAATTTGATGATTGTATTGCTACTCCGCTGAGCCACACAGTCGTGTGTGTACAGGGAGTAGAGGAGGGGACTCAGAACACAGCCCTGGGGGGCCCCTATGTTGAGGGTGATGGATGAGGAGGTGTGATTGGTATTGACCAATCACAATCAAGCATTTTGGCGAATGTTAAAACGCCATGTAATAAGTAGGGATGCACCGAATGGGAAATTCTTGGCCGAAACCGATACCGAAAATAGGAAACAGTTGGCCGAAAACCGAAAGCCCGAAAATGATTCATAGAATAGATTTTTTTTTTACCAATGTTGTTCAGCTACCTGATTATGGAAAAATATATGATTATGGCAAAACTTAACTTAAATAATAAATAATCACTATTATGGGTCTTTTTGTATCACAAACGGTACTGTATTTGCAAATCTGGTATGTCATAAATGTATAGATGTAGCAGTACTGTCTATCTATATGTCATGTATGTCATATATGTCCTGATTAATTGAAAATGGGGGACCCTGATGTAAACAAGACGAAAGTCTTTCTCTGGTCTGCATCCGCTTAACAATTGTGTGTATTGAGCTGTACTGTATTGTACCCATTCTGCAATCTGTTAATAAAGTTTTCAATCAATCAATCAATCAGATGAGATTGAGAGAGAGAGAGAGGCGGACATCTGTGCTCTACTGAGCGCACCTTTCTAGTCCCCAGATGACTTTGGCACAGTAGACGCGCGACAGACAGCGTCAATGTGAGAAACACAATCCCTCCCCCTCTCGCTCTGAATAATATGCATATTAGATCACTCAGTGATTAACCGCAACGGACATATAGTAAATAAGGATAAAGTATGTTAAAGACGCATTTATTGGACTCGTTGCGCGCAGAGTTTACAGGAGGAGATGCATTGCTCCCGAGTCCCAAGAGGAGGACGCAGGACTGAAGAGCTCACAGCGCGCATGTAATGAATCCACGTTTTGATGACATCATCACAACAACACGCGTTAGATTACAGGTTGCTTCTGTTTCGGTGATATATTTTCGGTGAAAAAACTCTTTCGGCCAAAAGCCGAAAGGCAATTTTTTCGGCCGAAAACTTTCGGTGGCCGAATTTTCGGTGCATCCCTAGTAATAAGCTCCATTAATTTCCACTACTTGTTTCCTGCCTCTCAGATATGACTCCATCCACCTTAACGCGTTGGGTGTCAGACACGTAATATTACGTTTTTCATTTTTTTCGATTTTAATATCCTATTCAATGCCAGGAACCTGTATGTTGCCGTTAGAAGGCCTACTGCGACGCCGAGGGTGCAGTACCGGCCAGATTCTCCCAGGTGGCGGTATCGAGCTGCAGTAAACCCTATTCCAGACCCTGTGTTACACTGAAAGGTCTCCGGGCGCAGATTTTCAGTAGACGGCAAGGCTAGAGGTTAAATCGGTTGCACCCAAACGTCTACGGGACATCCGATGCATATGCTGTGGTTGGTTATGTCGTGGGCCAAATGGACATCGGATGGAGTAGATATCGATCAAACAATTGGAATATTATTTTTGGAATACTCCCGATCAAAGGTAAGGATCATCTGACGTAGATTCTGGCTTGATTGAGAAAGGTTTTCATACCGATCCAGCTGATCAGCGTTTTTAGTCTTCAATACTAATGGCGTTACTGGTCATCAATAATCAGAAATGACCCCCCCCCCCCCCCCCCCCTTTCATGCATTCATGATGAAACATAATACATACTGTATAGTTTTGATATAGTTTTTGAATACTAGCGTGTATAGGCAAGAAACGGCAATGCAAATAGTAGAATTGCCCTATATGGCTATTACGCAGCCTTTCAGGAATTACCCCATACCACTGTAAAACCAACGGAGGCAGATGTCAGAGCAAGAATCATCAAGGCAAGGGCCTCATACATCCAACTAAAGAACATCTGGAGCTCCAAGGTAATCAGTCAGCAGACAAAGATCAGACTATTCAAATCCAACATCAAGCCAGTACTCCTATACAGATCAGAGACGTGGAGGACAACCAAGATCACAATGACTAGAGTGCAGTCATTCATCAACAGATGCCTGAGGCGGATTGATTGATTGAAAAGTTTATTAACAGATTGCAGAATGGGTACAGTACAGTACAGCTCAATACATACAATTGTTAAGGGGATGCAGACCAGAGAAAGACTTTCGTCTTGTTTACATCAGGGTCCCCCATTTTCAATTCATCATAAAATATGACATACAGATAGACAGTACTGCTACATCTATACATTTATGACATACCAGATTTGCAAATACAGTACTGTTTGTGATACGAAAAGAGTCCAGAAAAGAGAGTATATACATTTGACGTAGAAACTGTACATTGGAGGTGGTTGGGTGGGTGGGGGGGTTGGGTAGGAGGGGTCGGTGGGTGGGAGACACTGTACAACTGTACAAGCAAAACTGTACATTGGAATATTGACAAAACCATACTTGGTCATTTACTGTACATTGGAGGGGGTTGTGTTAGGACATTTACAGGGGCCAGTTTCGAATTGCAGTCTCCCGTAGGTGTTCTTTGAGAGTGTTTTTGAAAGTGGGTAGTGATTCACATTCCTTTACAGCTTTGGGTAGGGCGTTCCACATTGATATGGCATAATTGCGAAGCGTGTTTAGTCCCTTGTTTGAGCCGAATCTGGGTTTAACATGATTTGTGGAGCTCCCTCTGGTGTTGTGATCGTGGTATTCACTGAGCTTTGGGAAGTATTTTGACATGTACATGGGTACCTTGGTCGTGTAGTGTATCTTGTAGACCAGGCCCATTGCAAGTTGCTGTACTCTGTCGTAGGGCTGGGCGATATGGCCAAAAATGATATCGCGATATATTTTGGCTATATCGCGATACACGATATATATCGCCATATTTTTACATTTCCTCTAAATCACTTAAAAATGCTTGATTTAACCCTTTGATGCATACAGTCACGCCAATATGATGATTATAATAAGTCCCTGCAACATATGTTTGCATTATTAAACCATGAAGATGCTTTAAAAAATAATTTAATGAAAATATACTAAGAGTAGTCTACTGACACACTAATAAAAAAAATTATTTACATCTAAGACAATTTATATAAAAACTCTTGGGTGCCTAAGACTTTTACACAGTACTGTGTTGTCTATCCACTTTAGCCAAACACACACACACACATATATATATGTATATATATACACACCCTACTGTGAGAAAATAATAATCACACACAAAGGTATAATGGCTTATAGCAGACTTAATGATTTTAGAATATTTCAGATAATGAAATTAAATGTTTATATCATCAACTATCCAGTTAGTATTTATACTGTCTGTAACGTTTGGCTACTTTAAATCATTGAATGTAGAGAGAGAGAGCGAGAGAGAGAGAGGGGGCGAGAATGAACAAGAGAGCCAGCCCCCCCCCCCTTCGGGTTTTGTTCTAGGTTCGTGTTTTGATCGTCTAAGCTGCCGTAGGTGATAACGTCACACTCGAATGTAAACAGGAAGAGATGGAGATGGAGACACACGGAGATGGAAATTGAATGATATACAGAAACGAATACCAGTGTTGGGACTAACGCGTTACAAAGTAACGCGTTACAGAAACGAAGTTACTTTTTGCCGCAACTAGTACTCTAACGCATTACTTTTGAAATTCAGTAACGCTACTTACGTTACTGAATGGTTTGTTAGTTCGTTACTGCGTTCTTTTTATGTAGATTCATAGCGAGCGTCCTTATTTCGCCTGCGTTTGTTTTGTTTACTGTAGACTGAAAGGCGCTATATAAAACGAAGTATTATTATTATTATTATTTCTTTCCGTAGCCTCATTCTGGTTTCGCACTTCTGATTGGCCACTGACGTTCTGAAAGAAATAGGCGCTCTCTACAGTAAACAACAAGAGGACGCTCGCTATGAATCTACATAATAAGAACGCAGTAATAATAACGAACTAACAAACCATTTAGCAACTACTTGGAGAGATAATTAATATACAACATGGAAACGAGATAAAGAACATGTTTGAAGGGCTGCTGGAGTCAACTGGACTAACGTTACATCTCGACCACCGCAGACTGGTGACGGTGAGTGCAATGTGTTCACTGAAACTCAAGATCAACGGATTTTGACTGTACGAAATCTGCCAGGGAATCTCATAATACTAATCAAACAATATAAATATAGTCCTTTCATGCACAATTGATATCCTAACTATTCTAACGTTGCAATGCTTTGATAACAACGCTGCAAGATGGTTATGAATGAATTAATGAATGGATGAATGAATGAATGAATGAAAACTTTATTTAACAGATTGCAGAATGGGTACAATACAGTACGGCTCAATACATACAATTGTTAAGGGGATGCAGACCTGAGAAAGACGTTTGTCTTGTTTCCATCAGGGTCCCCCATTTTCAATTCATATAGACATTTATGACATACACAACATACATGACATTTATGGCATAGGGACATATAGGTATTTAGTACTGATACATTTGTGACATAAGCGGTATTCAAATATACAGTACTGTTACCCCTAGATCCTGACAGAGTATATACATATGATGGGGAGGGGACTGTACATTAGGAGGGGGTGGGTGGGTGGGAGAGAAATATACATACAGCGGGGAGGGAATATATAATGAAACGCTCTAGACCACATTGCTTAGCAGAGTTCGGTGATGTGAATGGAAACTGTCAAGTTGATCAACCGATTTTGAGTATATGGGGCATGGGACTTGAGCAATTTTTTTTTTTTTTTTTTTTAAATAACTAAATAGTTACTTTTCACAGTAACTCATTACTTTTGGGTGTAAGTAACTAGTACAGTAACGAAGTTACTTTGAAATGAAGTAACTAGTAAAGTAACTGAGTTACTATTTTTCAGTAACTAGCACAACACTGCGAATAACTAATAAATATGAAGTTATGTTTAAACTGCTGTTGTCAAGCGTTGTCAATATAACCCACCCCCTTTCCTCACGAATGGAACTAGTCTTGTGGAGTCCGCTTTGACCGTTTACCAGGGTTAGCAGCTATCGCTAGTTAGCTTAGCATAATCCTAATGGATACCTTGGTTAGCAGCTACCGTTAGCTCATTGCTCGTGTCAATTAAATTACATGTTATTAAAGGTCCGCGCTGGATTCGCCTGTTCGAATCCAGCTCCCGGCGTTGCTATCAGCTTGGCTGGCCTCTCACACTGATACAATTGGCTGTATCAGGGGGTGGGAAAGCTGAAGGGTGGGTCCTGGGCGTTGTGGACAGCGACCCCTACAGTTCGGTCGGGGCGCCTGCTCAGCGAGGGTTGGAACTGAGGAGAGATAGTGTGGCCTCCCACACGCTACACTCTCCCCGGTGAGAACCTGCGCGGCCAGGTTGGCCTGCCTCAGGCTGCACATGCGTCGGAGGAAAGCATGTGACAGTCTCCGGTCTCCCGGACCAACAGTAGGGGAAAGTACGCAACAACCAGGAAGGGTGGGATGGGAGAAAAATCGGGAAAAAGGAGGGGAAGAAAGATAAAAAAAAAAAAAAAAAAGTCTGCGCTGGTCTGTCTAATGAAATTACAACCGCAACATTATATCGCACTGTACAGCCCTGACTACACTAACGTTAGCCTATAGCTCCGCCGTCCCTTCTCGAGGAAAGCACTGCGAGTGTCTCTCGGCCGCGGGCGGCGCCATATAAACTAAATACTTGATGTTCGCGATATAGTACAGTACTACATCTCGGGTAGAACAATCCGCGATACATCGAGTATACTCGATATATCGCCCACCCCTACTCTGTCGTCTACTCTAAGCCATCCTAGGTTGTCAAAGTGGGCAGGGGTGAGGTGGGTTATAGGAGTAAGGTCAAGCAGTAGTCTGACCCAGTGGCGGACTGGGACACAAATTCAGCCCGGGACATTCAGACGCGCCAGCCCACACACCGGCCCACGCACCGGCCCACGCACCGGCCCCGAAACCGGCCCACACAACGGGCGTTATGAAACACTTGTCCAGTATTAAACAACCCAAGGCTGTGGCTAAGGAGTCAACATCAGGGAGACCAAATCTACACACCGCCCCTAGATGTGCACTCATGCACAGTGCACACACACACACACACAGACACACACATACATATACCGTTACTTCCCGTCATTGGCATATGTTTTTTTTTTTACTAACATCTTAGTGCCTCATTAGCCTAGGGATTAAGGATACATGAAGTATTAACTACACCATAATAATATTGAGGTTTTGATCCATAGAAAGTAGGGATGTCCGATATTATCGGCCTACCGATATTATCGGCCGATATCGGCATTAAAATGTGATATCGAAAAATATCGGTATCAGTTTTAAAGAAATAATATTTTATTTACATTTCTATAACCTTTATTTACCCAGGCAAGCAAGTAAGAACCAATTCTGATTTTATTTATTGTCAAAAGTATGCATAATGTTGTGTTAATTCCACAACAAGAGATATGTAATGTTAATTACCTGAAATTATTCCATTTCTTGGGGCGGGAAACCCTGCATATATCGGTATCGGTTGATATCGGTTGATATCGGTATCGGAAATTAAGAGTTGGACAATATCGGTATATCGGTATCGGTAAAAAAGACAATATCGAGCATCCCTAATAGAAAGGTCTGTGCTACACAATTTCAGTTAGATTGGATTTATTGTCCTTTAATTTGGCACTCATGACATTAGTTGCTTGCCGTTTAATCAACATTGAAAGACCCCCCACTTCCTCCCAGACACCCATTCCAAGAGCCTGTTTTCTCTCTCTCTCTCTCTCTCTCTCTCTCTCTCTCTCTCTCTCTCTCTCTCTCTCTCTCTATGTATGTGTCTCTCTGTGTGTGTGTGTGTCTCTCTCTCTCTGTCTCTCCCTCTCTCTGTGTGTCTCTCTCTCTGTGTCTCTCTCTCTGTCTCTCTCTCTGTGTGTCTGTCTGTCTGTCTGTCTGTCTGGACTGGGCTCTCTCTCTCCCCTCAGGGTCAGCTGTGCTGGACTGGGCGCTCTCTCTCCCCTCAGGGTCAGCTGTGCTGGATTGGGCGCTCTCTCTTTCCTCAGAGTCAACTGCATAAGAAGAACATCAGCAATCAATAATAATGGCTTGAATTCATACAGCGTTTTTCAGCCTTTTGAAAACACCCAAAGTAGTAGTAGTAGTAGTAGTAGTAGTAGTAGTAGTAGTAGTAGTTTATTCAGTCATCATCTCACACAATACAATATACCCCATCATTTAACAATATTTGATTTTACAGTGACTGAAAAGGTACAGACTGAAGCATAATGCTTATATATGCCTGTCCTATATTCTTAACAAAAATTTAAAAAATTGGCGGCTACGTGGCGTAGTGGGCAAGGCGCTCGCCACAAATACTGGAGACGCTGGGCTCGCCTGTTCGAGCCCAGCGCTCCACATTGCTTTCAGTTTAGCTGGTCGTTCATACTAATACACATTGGCCGTATTAGGGGGTGGGAAACTGATGGGTGGGGATTGGGCGTTGTGGACAGCGACTCCTACAGGTCGGTTGGTGTGCCTGCGCAGTAGAATCAGGAAGTGTCGGGGGCAGCGTGAGCCTCCCACGCGTTACTCCTCGCCACTGAGAGATCGAGCTGCGCAGGTGAAAAGATGCGACTGCTGTTACCTCAAGTACCGGAGGGGACTTGTGCTATGTATGACTTAGTCCACATTGCAGCCGGCTTGTGGGAGGCAAGAAACAGCGTTCGTGACAGGGGAGGGTTGAATTGGATGATACGAAATTGGGATGGGAGAAAATGTAGAAAATGGGAGAAAAAGTGGACCAAAAAAAAAAAAACTATAATATTAGTATCCATGGCTATAATATAGAATATAGATTTAGCTCTACAAACAAGGTCACGCAGTCGTATCTTTTAACGCTTGGCCCAGCTACAGCGGTCCGCGTCTAATGCCTGGCATCCAATGTGTTAAGGATATACTGTTAAAACCCTGTTAATAATGTGCTATGGTTGGCTCTGAACCCAGATTGGTGTGGGTTTAGTGCAGAATGATTTGAAAGAAAGGACTTACGTAAGCAGGGTAACTTGGAGATAGGGCGTAATTATTGAAATCATCTCTAACACCACCTTTATGCAACGGGATCACATGGGCAGATTTCCAGACACTAGGACATCTTCCAGTTGAGATAGAAACATAAAAAATATGCATCAATTGCTCTGAAATTAAAGGAGCAGCCCGTTTCCGGAAAGAAAAGAAAAAGAGTCCAAAGTATCCTCACCAGTAGAGGTAATACTTCATCATGTGAAAAGGGATGAAAGGAGAATTGAGGGGTGTGATCAACATTAACATCAACAGGAAGACGTCAGATATATTATCTATCAAACAGGTGCCCAAAAACTGCAAAGTGCTTATTATTAAGACATTAAGACAAATTTTATTCTGGCTAGAAATTACACAATCGTCAACACTAATATAAGCGGGTAGTGAATCTTTAATGCTTAGTAGTTATGCTTATAGTTTATGCTTAACACATTCGGGTCCATTGGGATGCGTCTAATAAATCTCTAGAGGACCGGCAAATGTAAACAGACTTGGGGCTGTTTGTAGAGCTAAATCTATACTTTATAGTAATGCTATCTGTCCATCCTCATTGTCAATTGGGACCATAAACCGTCCCTTCAAAATGGATTAAAGAAATTATTTTTTCATCAATACGTTCTCATTTTATAGCGCCGTGAATATAAGCGTTATACGGCATTTGGTCTAGTATATTTCCTGGAAGGCGAGATAAAGGGCTAATAGCTGCTAACGTTATATCCAATGGCATTTCCGTTATACAGATGCTACAGTTAAAACTCAAACTGCATATGATCGGCACGATCCTCAAGCATGTATGCATGAAAGGGGGGGGGCGGGGGACGTTGTTTCTTATTATTTATTACCAATAACCGTGTTCGTCTAAGTAGCCACATAGGCCGATCGTATCGTATCATAACAAGGCTCGATCGGGCTGTAATTTACGTGAAAAAGATCTTACCATGAGCCGGTTGGATCCCCCTGAGCATTTCCCCATTATCGATCGCCATCTGGTAGATCGATATGTCCATTGGCTGATGATAAATCCCCTTATTGCATAGTTAAATCCGCAATCCAAAACGTAATCCAAGCTACATGCTGCACATCCAGAATCCAGCTAACTGAAAACTACATTGAAAGTCAAAAAAAATAATGCTCCGTTCAGCCACAGGGCACACTGCATTATCGCGATAGCGCCCCTAAGAGGATCTGGCCGGTATTGCACTTTCTCGAATTCAAAGAGTAGGATACATCTGCAGTGCCGCTCGGCGACCTTGAATAGGTTATTAAAATGGAATAAAAGCCAAAACAACTTGCTGTCCACAACGGGTGGAATCGAAACACGTATATATCCGTTTTTCGTCCCCATTGTGTTAAGGTCCCTTGAGTACAGACTGAACTTGGGAAGTCAGCCTTTTATTTTTTTGTAATAAATGTTTTGCCTTTCTATCTTTTTCTCCCATCCCAATTTAGTCATTATGCCAATTCCCTTCCTGGTCGTTGCACACTATCACATGCCTCCTCCGATACATCGAGTTGCCAGCCGCTTCTATTCACCTGACAGTGAGGAGTTTCACTGGGAGAACATAACGTGTATGGAGGTTCACACTATTTCCCGCAGATCCTCTCCCTACTGAACAGCCGCCCTGACCGACCAGTAGGAATCGCTGTTTGCAATGACCAGGAATCATACCCAACCGGATTCCCACCCGCGAACACTGCCAATGTGTTCGTAGGGATGACTGACAAAGCCGGAGGTACCGCTGACAGCTGAATTCAAACCCAGAGTCTCTGCGGTGGTAAAACAAAAACAAGAAACAAGATACTTTAATGCCACACAACGATGGTTGGTGGTAATTGTTTTCGGTACAAATGTTGAGCACTGGTTATATCAAACATGAAACAGACATCAAACATCAAAAACGTCAAAACATATATACATAAATACATATAGGACAGTCACGGTAACAGTGTCGGTCGGTGACAGATGCTTGCCCATTTGTGCAAAGGGGGGCGGGCCAGGGTGTTCAGTGTTCGGACTGCTGTGGGGAAAAAACTGTTTGTGAAACGTGTGTGTCTGGTTAGGATGGACCTGTAGCGACCTGAGGGCATGTGCTGGAATAAGTGGTGTGCTGGGTGAGAGGGGTCGTTGACTATTTTAACAGAGCGGGTGACTGTGCGTGAGGTGTAGATGGAGTCCAGAGAGGGGAGGGGACAGCCAATTATTTTGGAGGCTGTCTTGATGATGCGTTGGAGTTTGTGTTTGGTGTGTTTGTCCGTGGAACCGTACCAGACTGTGATGGATGAGGTGAGGATACTTTGGATTATGGCAGTGTAAAATTGGACCAGCAGGTGTTGTTGGACTCTGTACTTCCTCAGTTGTCTGAGGAAGTACAGGCGCTGCTGGGCCTTTTTGATGATGGCAGTGGTGTTAATGTCCCATTTGAGTTTATTGCTGATGTGGGTGCCGAGGAACTTGAATGAATCAGTTAGGGTTATGGGTTGGTCTGCGATGGTTATTGGGAGTATGGGTGTTTTTTTTTAAGTCCTGAAGTCTATGGCAATTTCCATGGTTTTGGAGGTGTTGAGCAGGAGGTTGTTGGATGCACACCACCTCACTGCTCTGTCCACATCCTGCCGGTAAATGGACTCGTCGTTGTTGGAGATGATGCCCAGGATGGTGGTGTCGTCGGGGTACTTGAAGGTCTTGACTGAGCTGTCCAGGGGGGTGAACTGGTTGGTGTAGAGCAGGGGTCCTTTTTGACATGGAGTGCCTGTTTGAAATATAGTTGTAACTAGTGTGCCTCAACAATATTCCATGCATCGTAATTTTTTTTTCTCATAATCAGGTCTTTTTAATGATAATTTTTACATTATTACATAATTATTGTTATTGTTATTATTAACAATATTATTATGATGGTTGTATCAACCCTAAATCTGAGTTGGGGGGGGGGGGGGGGGGGGGATGCAATGCAGACAAACAGCTGCATACAGTGCGACCATTTCACTCACATTTGCCCATTCATTATTGGACACATCACACACCATCGGTGTTTGTACTGTACGTGTGCTGTCATAGCTCCACCTACAGGCCTAATGGAGAACACCAGGAGAACACCAGGATGTGAATGGAGGGTGAATGTGAGGTATATTGTGTAAATAAGTTTTGATTGATTGCAAGACTACACTGTACAAAAAATATAATAATAAGTTACCAGAACTTAAAAATTGCTTTTAACATGTGCAATGTTCAATGAAATAGAAAAATAAATAATAAAATGTGTTGATTAATCCCACTGGTCACAATGGTGACCGTAATAATGTTTTTGTTATAAGGCTCTGCAAATGTTACTGAATGATGTAGCAATGTATTTCCAGCTAAATTGAAATAATAAACAAATAAAGGGTCTCAATTAAATATGTGGTAGTAAAAAGAACCTATGGGAGGATTTCAACAAGATAAATAAAAATATTTCACTATAATATTTAAAAAGAATTTTTTTTTTATGCTGCCCCCTGTGCATATGAAAATGCCCCCGCGTGCCTATGCAGGCACGCGTGCCTAGGGTTACCTACCCCTGGTGTAGAGGGAGAAGAGCCAAGGGGAAAGGACGCAGCCCTGGGGGGCCCCAGTGCTGAGGGTCAGAGGGCGGGATGATTTGTTGTTTACTTTGACTTTGGGTTCTATTGGTGAGGAAATTGAGGATCCAGTGGTTGATGGTGGGGTTGATGTCAATGTCCTGTAGCTTATGGAACAGATTATTGGGGGAGATGGTGTTAAAAGCTGAGCTGAAGTCAATAAACAGAATACGGGTGTAGGTGTTGGGGGTTTCCAGGTGCTGCAGAGTGTGGTGGAGAGCCAGGTTGATGGCGTCCTCTACTGACCTGTTGGTCCGGTATGCAAACTGGTGTGTGTCCATGTGGGGTTCTGTGGCAGTTTTGAGGTAGTCCAGGACCAGATGTTCAAATGATTTTATTGCTACTGATGTAAGGGCTATAGGTCTGTAGTCATTGAGACAGGTTATTTTGGTGGTTTTGGGGACTGGGATGATGGTGGATTGCTTAAAGCACTGAGGGACTGAACAGAGTTGTAGGGATGTATTGTATATGTCAGTGAAGACAGGGGCCAGCTGGTCTGCACAGTAGTGGAACACTGCAGAGGAGAGGAGGTCAGGCCCGGAGGCTTTCCTGTAGGGCTATTGGAAACGTGGCTGCATTGACTGACTGTGATCATATATTGATTGATGGCAATGGTGATAGTTCTACTCCACCTACTTAAATATTCGTACCTTGTGGTTTCGCCGAAGCTCTGACGTGCACAGTAGGCTACTCAGTCTGTGGTTTCGCCAATGCATGCCTAGGTACATGTTTGCAAAATGTTTGGTATAGCGCCCCCCCTGGAGAAGAATTCACCAGCCGCCACTGGCCTACATACATTTAAACATGGGTACGAAAATATTTCCATTGGCGAGGCATTTTAATGAGAATGTATCCTCAATTATAGAGCAAGCAAACTTAATTTTTCCCCTTTCCTCTCCATGTGGCCATAATGAACTGTGGAGAGGGAGGGGTTAACTGCTGTTCCACACTCTGTGGGAAACCCACTGCCATCAAGGAAACTTCAGAGGCAGCTTGGCCTCTTTTGGGATTTAGGATGCATCTAATTTACACAACATCAAGGCTCCCAGGAGCCTCCTCTGAACCCAGCTTTCTTTTTTAATGCACCTGGAGGACAAAATACCTTGGCCATAGTTAATGCCCCCCCCTCCTCCTCCTTACATCAACCAGGAATACTGAATGTAGAGCAGAGGTGTGGTTCTGATGAGTGGGGGAGTCACCTCAACCTTCTCTGTCTGGTTGATCATCTGCTAATCTTCAGCCAGGAATAACGGTTGTCGGGTTAAGTAGGGAGAAGGAAAAGACAGAGTATAATGAGAAAGACAAGGGTAGATGGAGGTCAAAGATAACCCAAATAAGTCAAAAGACACGTTTTCCCATCCTGAGCTGAGAATCATCTGCTGGCTGCCTTTCCCTCCACAGAGGCCAATAGAGTTAATTAAATGCCATCAACCTTTCAGATGTGACATTTTCATATCAAGATGGATGATACCAAGGGTGGCTGGGTGGCGCAGCGGACATTGCGCTCGTCAACGCAAGAGACACCGGGTTCGACTCCGGCTGTCGGCGTTGCCTCCGGCTTGGGCCAGCCGTCATACTAACTCAATTGGCAGAGTTAGTGGGTGAAAGTCGATGGGTGGTAATCTGGACGTTGTGGACAGCGACTCCTACAGGTCGGTTGGGGACGCTTGCACAGCAGAGACAGGAAATGGCGTGGGTAGTGTGAGCCTCCCACACGTTACACCTCGCCAATGAGAGTCCGCACTGGCAGGTGAAAAGATGTGACAGGCTGCCTCCTCGTGTATCGGAGGGGACACGTGATGCAAGGCTTCTATCAAGTCAAGTCAGTTTTATTTGTATAGCATTCTATCCTCCCTACAACCGGCCAGTGGGGGGCATATGCGAGCAACGTTCAAGACAGGGGAGGGGAGAATTGGCACAGTGGAATTGGGATGGGAGAAACAAATTGAAAAAAGAGGAGAAGAAGTTCATAAAAAAAAGAGATGGATGATACCATATAACTGAAAGAAATTAATTTCTTTCTCAGAATCCTAATGCCAATCCAAACTATTTGTACTTGCTGATTTGCAAGGAATACACAGGCATTTGCCTCATGATATAGATGCACACGGCCACTTATTTTACTCAGCACATATTGACACACAAGAGTCAACTGTTTGGAAAGGGCATGCTAGTGTAGTTTACTCTAACTATCTACATTTACATTTAGTCATTTAGCACAACGTTCACCAACGTGTCGAGTGCTACAATGTAGGTTAGTATATTAGTTAGGGTTCGTTTTTTAAATAATTCTTTTCATTTCAGGTATTGATTGAAGAAGTGTGTCTTTAGTCGACGGCAAAATATTGGCCGGGTTTCAGCTGTCCTAACTGTGGTGGAAAGTTCGTTGCACCATTGTAGGGCAAGGACCGAGAATAGGCGGCTTCTCTTTGATGACCCTCCCGGAGCTCAGATAGGGGTGGGTCTGAGGCGGCAGAGCGTAGGGGTCTTGAGGGTGTGTAGTTAGAGACCATTGACCGGAGGAAGGCGGGAGCCTTTCCCTTTGCCGCACGATATGCCAGGTCGAGAGCCTTAAAGCGCATTTGTGCGGCAATGGGGAGCCAGTGCAGGTCTCTAAGAAGTGGGGTGACATGGGCTGACTTCGGTAGGTTTGAGATCAGGCTGTATTCTGAAGGAGTTGAAGAGGCTGGGTGGCAGGCGTCTCTACTTTCCATAGCTGCATTTCTGCAGACCCCTCTCTGATTGGTTGAGCCCATTTCTGCAGACCCCTCTCTGATTGGTTGAGCGAAGCCCCTCTCTGATTGGTAAAATGAAGCTTGGGGGTAGACGCCGGCTCTTGTGGTGAGCACAGACCATCGTTATAGTTTCCCAACAGGATTAAAGTCCGCAATCAGCAATCCGAAGTGACATTGACCACCAGACTCTTTCTCTTAAGGCATTAACTGGGTTAATTAATATAAATGTTATATTGTAACTGTCTAGTTACACATTGGTTCCGAAACATGTATGTTCCAGGCTGCAATTAAAACTTTGAATCTGAGAGCGCTGGCTTCCTGCTTTCTTCTAACTGTCTAGTTAGGCATTAACTGTGTTAATCTAAATGTTACATTGTAACTGTCTAGTTAAGGCATTAACTGGGTTAATCTAAATGTTAGGTATTGTCACACCAGGATCAGTTGGTATGATGAAACACATGTTATTATATGTTTGATTGAAATGTTGTGTCTTACTAATAATAACTAATTCCTTGGTCAATAGAAGTCTCTGTGATACTTTCTGAATATGATTTGGGAACATCAAATGGGCAGGGTTATAATAGAAGAAAGACAGTGTAAACAATATAATTAACTCTGAATATAATAATGAGGAAAAAGAAACAGGATACACAACAAGGTGCATGAGATGAGGTTATATGTAGAAAATGGTACAGTTACAGTAAGTGGGGAGTGTGTCATGGTACAGTTACAGTAAGTGGGGAGTGTAAACACTAAACAGTGATTCAAACCCCGTCAATGTACAGTTTCTGACAGCTGGGCTGTGTTGAACTTGTCACGTGAAATAACGTTATGTTATATACACGTGAAATGTGCATAACGTTATGAATAAACCGCGAAATAACATAACGTTATGTTATATAACGTTACAATGTACAGTTTCTGACAGCTGGCTGTGTTGTGAAATGTGCATAACGTTATGCATAAACCGCGAAGTCACGCGAAATAACGTTATACGCGAATCTGGTAGTAAATTTCTTTTTATCTTCTTGATATGATAACATTACGTCCGCCTTTTGCCGCGTGACGAGCTAAACCAATCAGAGAGGGGCTTCGCTCAACCAATCAGAGAGGGGCTTCGCTCAACCAATCAGAGAGGGGTCTGCAGAAATGGGCTCAACCAATCAGAGAGGGGTCTGCAGAAATGCAGCTACGGAAAGTAGAGACGCGGGTGGCAGTGGTCGGAAGGCCAGCAAGCAGTGCATTGCAGTAGTCGAGGTGGGAGATGACTGTTGATTGGACAAGGAGTTGGGTGGCTTCTTTTGTCAGGAAGGGGCGGATCCTTCTGACGTTGCTCAGGAGGAATCTGCAGGTTCTGGTTGTCGCTGCGATGTGAGTGGAAAAGTTCAGCTGGTCATCAAGGACAACACCAAGGTTCTTGGCGGTCGGGATGCGGCCACAGCTACATTCTCCATTGTGATGGAAAGGTTGCAGGGGGGAGGATTTGGCCGGCAGGTGAAGCAATTCTGTTTTGCTTAGGTTCAGTTTGAGGTGGTTGGTCGTCATCCAGGCGGAGATGTCGGACAGACAGGTCGAGATCCACTCAGAGACGTGGATATCCGAGGGAGGAAAGGAGAGGAAGAATTGAGTATCATCGGCATAGCAATGATACGAGAATGATACGTGATAATGGTACCCAGAAAGTTGATGTAGACGGAGAAGAGGAGGGGTCCAAGGACGGAGGCTGCAGTGAGGAGGGAGGACATGGTAGCGTGCAGTTTGCGAAGGTTCTTGGCAGAGGCCTCGATATCTGTGAAGGAATGAAGACATCTGATTGTTAATGCTTCTCGTGTTCAGTCTGCTTAACACAAAATGGAAAGAGAGACAGAACATGACACACATGAAAGGTTCAATATTTCCACGGGGACCAAAATATAATGTTACACCCATATATTATTTAAATACTTTATTTTTATTTTTTGTTTACACCCATGTGCAAGGGGATATTATACGTGTGTGTGTGTGTGTGTGTGTGCGTGTGTGTCTGTCTGGTATCCCAACGCCATCTCTGCACTGATATAGATATAGCTAGATAAATGTATACAGTGTCATTGTACATTGCTATCATACAGTGTTATATGGATAGACTAGATTAAGGTAGGTAGTTATGAGTACAGTGAGGTAGGTAGTTATGAGTACAGTGTAAGACAGTTGTAGGCACTAGATAAATAGGGGATGGAGTATGCAACAGATTTCAGAGTTTATGGAGTGTGAGAGAGAGAGAGAGAGAGAGAGAGAGAGAGAGAGAGAGAGAGAGAGAGAGAAAGAGAGTCATGCTAATAATATAGCCTAATAACCACTTTTCATAGTAGGTGTACATAGCTGAGGTTATCCCAATGTGTATAGGCTTTGCCTGCTTGCAGCATGTGTAGGCATCTCTCTGAGTGCCCCTCTAGTTACAGTATATATTATATTTTATGAATTAGATTTAGATCATGTGTCCATGTGTATGTGGACTGAAGACCAATATAGTGATGACAACCTTTCGGATTAGTGTGTATAGTACTGAGGACCGACATGCCAATAGAGATCTTTTTTTGTAACCACTTTTTCTCCTTATTTTTTCTATTTTTTCTCCCATCCCAATTTCGCCTCGCCAATTCTCCCTTCAATTCTCCCCTCCCCTGTCTCGAACGTTGCTAGACTATGCCTCCCACTGGTCGGCTGCAGTGAGGACCAAGCCTTGCATCACGTGTCCCCTCCGGTACACAAGGAGGCAGCTGTCGCATTTTTTCACCTGAACAGCACAATCTCTCAGTGGTGAGGAGTATTGCATTCTTTAATTTTTTATTTAAATTTTTTGCATTCATCTAAAAATGTTTGGACCTTATGGTGTTCTTGTTCTGTTCTTGACTTATTGTTATGCTTTCTTCTTGACTTATTTAAAGAAGACCTGTACGGCCCATGGGGACATTAACGTGTGTTGTCGGGCCTCATAAATAAATTTGATTTGATTTGATTTATGATAACGCGTGGGAGGCTCACGCTGCCCCCGATACTTCCTGATTCTGCTGTACAGGCGCACCAACCGACCTGTAGGAGTCGCTGTCCACAACGTCCAATCCCCACCCACCGGCTTTCCCACCCCTAACACTGCCAATTGTGTTAGTATGAACGCCGGCCAAGCCGGTAGCAACGCAGAGAGCTGGGCTCGATACCAGCATCTCCTGAGTTAGTGGCGAGCGCCTTGCCCACTGCGCCACCCGTTGCCAATAGAGATTTGTGATTGAGGTACTTTATACTCGGCGGGAAGTGAACAAGGTTGATGGGAGGTCTTCTCAGACTAAATCCAATTATAATAATTCTCCTCAATCTACTTGGTATTCTCCCAAAACTTCTACACTGGAGTGTGGGTTTATAGGTCAACGTGTGCCATCGCGCTGCATCATTCCGAGTGCCGTCTTAGTGCCGAAACTGCGTTGGACGGTTAAGGAGTAAATGAATATGCTGAATCACAGGAGGGATTGCTAAAGGACTCCATCTCTCAAGGCCTCGGTTAAAAATGCAGTAACCATAATGTTAACTTCTCCACGAGGTGCAGCTCCAATTTATTACACATGAATTCAATTTGAATAATTTATGTGAGATAGTTCCCTGTTGACTAAATACATGCAGGGCTGTATAGGAGATCAGATCAGAGGGGGCTCAATTATCCTGTATATTTCACTGTAATCTGTGGAACTGAGATGAGCTGTCTGACACCCGCCTGGACAGTATTTTGTAATTATATCCACAAATAGCTGATTGATTTGTTGCTCCTGTGCACTTTAAGAAGGCACAGGCCTCCTAATTAAAAAAAGATTGTGGAGTGGAGAAAATGTTCCAGTCAGAATGACTTTCTTTTTAATTAAATAAAATGTTACATGTAACAGACACAACACAATACAATAACAATGTAACCGAGATATTTGAACTCGTGATCTCGTGCTCCCCAGGCAGCCACGTCAACCAGTTGAGCTAAAGGTTCCAACCCTTTAGCAGGTACTGGTTGACTGTGACTGATTATTCATAATATACATACGTCCTCCCCCCACGAAAGTGCATCCTTGCACGTTTTTTCGTCCCCGCGCTCACTATCCCAGAGGTTACGGCACTGAGCGAACCTGCTTCACAGATTACACAAGGAAGTGAGATCCCACCGCTGTCACCAATGTAACCGAGAGATTTGAACTTGTGATCTCGTGCTCCCCAGGCAGCCGCGTCAACCAGTTGAGCTAAAGGGTCCGACCCGTTAGCAGGTACTGGTTGACTGTAACTGATTATTCATAGTTTACAATAATAATAATGATAACAAATCAAATAAGACATACTGTAACGAATTAAATGAATTCAAATCAATTATGATAAAATACATTAAAAAACAATGACATTGGGATCTCAAGACAGGGAGAATATATACAAATAAATTAATTATAATAATAAAATTATATTGCTAAAACACATTTCTTCCCCCAATCCCACCCCAGGACCTCTCAGGACCGACCACCCCGATCTCGCTCTGCTGCTAGATCATGGACTTTACTCCCATTCAGAATGACTTTAATTTATTTCCCTCCACTTTCAAGCAGACGCATTTCTAATACTTTCCCGATCTTCAGCGATTTCGATGTCCACACATGACTGTGTGGCACAGCGGAACAACAACACAATTATCAAGTTTGCTGACGACACAGTCGTGGTGGGCCTGATCTCTGCAAACGATGAGAGGGCCTACCTGGAAGAGGTAGATGACCTGGTGCGATGGTGTCGGGAGAACAGCCTCTCCCTGAACGTCAGCAAAACGAAAGATATTATGTGCACTTTAGGAGGTCGGAGGCCAGGGACTACAGCCCCCTCAGCATCGACGGCGCACCGGTCGAGAGAGTGAACAGTTTTAAGTACCTCGGAGTCCACATATCCAAGGACTTGACATGGACCACACACATTGACAGTGTAGTGAAGAAGGCACGGCAACGCCTCTACTTCCTTAGGCGCCTAAGGAAGTTCAACGTGAGTCAGAAGATCCTCAAGAACTTCTACTCATGCACAATAGAGAGCATCCTGACTGGTAACATCACCTCCTGGTTTGGGAATAGCACTGCACAAGACCGCAGCAGACTACAGAGAGTGGCCCATTCAGCCGAGCGCACAATTGGAGGTGGGCTTCCCACTCTCCAGGACTGTGACGGTGCGGCTCCGTCACTGACTTTGCGGGCAGTGCGCATACTGTACATACACACACACTCATTGTCTGTCTTTCCATATACCATAACCGTATAATGTAATGTGGTGCGTTTCATGTGGACAGCGCACATGGGAACGCACACACGCCATATGCCGCGGAGCAACCCACACACACACACACACACACACACACACCAAACATTCCCTCTTGTCAGCTTTCGTAGGATGTCCGAATGCGCACAATCATTTCATTCCGTTTCCGTTGTTATAGCAGAATGACGTTCATACAGCAAGACATTCATTCATCACATCACATTTATTTACTCACAGTCATGATGCATTCGCTTCGCTCTGCACTCCTAGGTTGACGTGTTGGCCAAGCAGAAGCACACATATCCGCCAGGTTAAATGGGAGGGGTTGACGCAAGGTAATCGTCACGTGAGCGATATGATTGTATTGTACTGTTTACTTGATTATCTGTAATTTAAAACAGTTGGAAGTTATGTGATATAGTGGAGGATATATATTTTGTGTGTAGGAATTGGTTTAATGTGTTAAAAAGAATAATAATATGTACATCCTGTTTAAAGCCTAGTGGGAGGGGCTATTGGATACAAGAGAGCTGCTTTGGCCCAGGGACGTGAGTCTTGAATGGACTGAGTTACAGTGAAGGTAACCAGGATCCCTAGTACAACGTGTTGGTATTGCTTGTAGTAGAAGTAGTAGTGTATATTGTGTATTTAGACTTTGTGTAGTGTTAAGTATTAAGTATATTTTGTTTTGTTTATTTGTTTTCTCTTTTTCCACTTTTGTTAGATATAGTAAGTATAGGGTATTTTGGTTTACGTTACTTTCACTTTTCACATTTTTTGTAAAACTATATCACCTCTGCACTTTTGGGAGGCGGGAAATAAACACCCACCAACGAGATCTTTCGACTACGCCTGTTTATGAGAGAATCAAAGGAGTTCGGGAGAGGACCCCGTCACATATGGTGTCAGAAGTGGGATGGCTAGCCGAAAGAAGATAACCCGCCTGCCCAGGCAGCGCGCCGGACTGCGCTCCCAGAGACAAGAGCGAGATGAGGAGTTGGCAGCCAGTGATACCGACCGGGCTTGGGAGACAGACCCGGAGGACGAGAAGGGCGCTGCAGCCCCAGCGCCGACCGGTGGACCAGGGGGAGAACTGCTGGTAATAATGAGAGACTTCCTAGCAGGACAGCAAAGAAGAGAGGAGGGCCTGCTGGCAGAGATTCGAGGCCTGCGGACCTCTCTTCCACTGGTTCAACCAGCTCCCCAGCAACGTCAAAATATTTCACTGCCTGCCCCAAATTTGCCTGACCATATTGCAACTCCAGGGACAGCAAGCAACCCCAGACTTGACCCACCAACACCTGCACCCCGGCGTGGGTACCAGGATGCACCATCAGTGGAACCCTCTCTGCAGTTTTCTGACTCAGTCAGTAGGCCGGAGCAGTCAAGGCCAGATTGGAGGCACTATAATGAGCCTAAAATTCCCCAATTTTTGATGGGTGAGGACATTGAGAACTACCTGTTACGTTTTGAGCGCATGGCTAGAACATGGAACTGGGCGGAAAGTGAGTGGGCATGCCGACTCGTGCCACTGCTGTCCGGGAAGGCATTGGAGGCCTACACGGCGATGGATGAGGAAAGAGCCCACTGCTATGCAGACCTGAAGACGGCACTGCTGATGAAGTTTGACATCTCTCCAGAGACGTACCGGCAGAAGTTCCGGTCCACTGCGGTACCACCGGGAGAGAACCCCACCGAGACCTATCACCGCCTGAAGGGGCTCTACCGTCGTTGGATTCGGCCCGAGCAGCACAGCAAGGAGGAGGTTGGAGAGGCGATCATCTTGGAGCAGTTACTCCTGCTACTTCCCTCCGAGGTGAGGACATGGGTGAAGGAGCATGAGCCAGGGGAGGGACTGGCAGCTGCTAAACTGGCTCTACAGTTCGTCAACGCTCGAAGAGGAGGACCAGCTGTACGCTCCACCAGTGCAGAACCCCGGCAGTTGCTCCAGCCACCCTATCTAAAGCCTGCACCGCGAAGGTATAACCAGGAACCTCCAGGTAACCCCAGCTCTGCCCCAAACCAACGATCAGCCGGTAAGGACTTTGACTTTGTGTGTTACTATTGCCAGCAGTCAGGCCACAAAGCTTCTGCGTGTCCCATACGCAAGGCTAAGGCCACAGGCGCTTGCTATGCACCCCGGCCTGAGGTGGAGACTACCGGGGATAAGGAAGTGCAAGCTCAGCACTATAGGACTGTGACTGTTAATGGCCGCCAGGTTACTGCTCTGTTGGACACTGGTAGCTTTATGTCATTTGTGAAACGCAGTATAGTACCAGTAGGCAGTGTAGACTATAGCCGCCAAGCAGATGTGTTGTGTGTGCATGGGGATAAGCATCTGTACCCCAAAACAGAGATAACTGTTACCCTTGAGAACCAGCCTTACCTATTAACTGTTGGGGTGGTAGACAATTTGCCGGTAGATCTCATATTAGGGAGAGATTTACCGATACTGGTGGATTTACTGCAGGAGACAGAATTGCCAGTCCAAACTGCCTCGGGGAAGAGGGGAGATGTTGTGTGTCCTGTGATAACTCGAGCCCAGGCAAAGGCTGGAGTCCAACCACTCCCAGATTTTGACAGTAGTCTGTGTGAGGGTGGCACTAAGGGGCCAAAAAAATCTCGGCGCCAACGCCGCTTTGAGAAGCAGCTAAAATCTACCGAACCTGAACCAACAGACAAAATGTGGGAAGTGCCTGAAAATATTTCTGTGATACAGAGGGAAGATGTAACTTTGAAACCGTTGTTTATGCAAGTGGTAGAAGAGACCAAAACAAATTGTGTGGGAAAGGAAATGTTCATTGTTGATAATAACGTGTTATACAAAGTTACAGATGACCACAGACGTCTTGTGGTGCCTGCTAGCTGTAGAGGACTGGTCATGCACCTAGCACACACCCTCCCATGGGCCGGCCATCTTGGCCACCATAAAACATTTTTACGGGTTAGTGCGCGCTTTTATTGGCCCTGCATGTACACTGACATTGATCAATATTGCGCCACATGCCCCACATGTCAGAAAACATGCCCTGCCCGCAAATCTGACCGAGCTTTCCTCCAGCCACTCCCTGTCATCTCTACTCCATTCCGCAGGATTGCTATGGACATCGTGGGCCCTCTGGTGAAAAGCAGCGGTGGACACCAGTACATCCTGGTTGTGAGTGACTACGCCACCCGTTTCCCAGAGGCCTTTCCCCTGCGCACCATCACCGCTCCCGTGGTTCTGCGGGCTTTGGTACAGCTGTTCTCCAGAGTGGGGATACCAGATGAGATCTTGACGGACCAGGGGACCAACTTCACCTCTAGGCTGATGCATCTCTTCCACAAACAATTGGGCATCTCAGCGATCAGGACCACCCCTTACCACCCGCAAACTGATGGTTTGGTCGAAAGGTTCAACCAGACGCTGAAGAGGATGTTGCGGAAGTTTGTGGATGACACTGGCAAGGACTGGGATCGCTGGCTCCCATTTCTGCTCTTCGCCTACCGAGAAGTTCCCCAGGCCTCAACAGGTTTCTCACCATTTGAACTGTTGTATGGCTGGGAGGTACAGGGACCGTTGGATCTGCTCCGAAAGGGCTGGGAGGGTCCTTCCACCCATTCGAGTGACAGAGGGGTGGTGCAGTTTGTGCTGGAGATGAGGGATCGGCTGGCCGGATACCAGGAGGAGGCAGAGGTCAACCTGCGTGAGGCCCAGAAAGGTCAGAAGGCCTGGTATGACCAACAGGCCAGGCACCGTGAGCTACAGGCTGGCCAAAAAGTCCTGTTGCTCCTCCCTTCGTCCAACAGCAAGCTCTTGGCGAAATGGCAAGGGCCATACCTCATCACCCGCAAGATGGGTCCTGTCACATATGAGGTCCATCACCCGGACAAGAAGAAACAGAAACAGACTTATCACGTGAACCTCCTGAAACAATGGAAGGAACGTCCAATCCAGGCGCCAGGAACAGCTCTGCTGGTGAGGGAGGTGGACGTGGAAGAGGAAGTGGAGACAGGACTGAGAGCTCTAACTACAACTGCTACCCCTGTCTTAGTACATCTAACTCTAGAGCAAGCTGCACAGCTCCTCCAGGTCTTCCAGGAGTCTCCATCCCTCTTTGCCGCCAGGCCAGGGAAAACCACCCTCATTGAGCATGTAGTTCGCCTAAAAGATGGACGGCCAATCCGCCAACGTCCCTACCGTGTCCCCCAACAGCTGGTGGAAAAGCTGCGACTGGAGATAGAGGAGATGTTGAAGCTCGGAGTGATTGAACCTTCTAACTCAGAATGGTGCAGTCCGGTAGTCATTGTCTTTAAAAAAGATGGTTCACTCAGGATATGCATTGACTTCAGGAAGCTCAATGCCATCTCTGAGTTTGATGCCTACCCCATGCCAAGGATCGACGACTTACTGGAGAAGATCGGAGCTGCCAGATACATCACAACCCTGGATCTCTGTAAAGGATACTGGCAGGTCCCGCTGGAGAAGTCGTGTCGGCCATATACAGCATTCCGAACACCAGCTGGCTTGTACCAGTTCACAGTGATGCCCTTTGGACTTCATGGAGCACCAGCCACCTTCCAAAGACTGATGGACAGAGTCCTCCAGGGGTGTGACCACTGCAGTGCAGCATACCTGGATGATGTGGTCATCTTCAGTGCGACTTGGGAGGAGCATGTCCAAGATGTGTCACTGGTGCTGGGAAGAATCCAAAAGGCGGGATTGACACTCAACCTTGCCAAGTGTGAGTGGGCACAGCAGGAGACACGGTACCTGGGCTACCTGCTAGGACGGGGTGAGGTGCGTCCGCAAGTGGATAAGGTGGAAGCTATCCAAAACTCCCCTCGACCTCGGACCAAGAAGGAAGTACGGTCCTTCCTGGGATTGGCTGGCTGGTACCGACGTTTTGTGCCCCAGTTTGCAACCATTGCAACCCCACTTACAGCACTGACCAATAAGGACCAGAAGAATCCAGTAAACTGGTCAGAGGAGTGTGAAACGGCTTTCAAAGCATTGAAATCCCACCTATGTTCTTCCCCTGTCCTCAAGAGCCCGGACTTCACCAGAAGATTTCTGGTACAGGTGGATGCATCCGAAGTTGGCCTTGGAGCGGTTTTGGCCCAAGGAGACCCTGGGGAAGAACATCCAATCCTATACCTGAGCCGCAAGCTGAAGCCACCGGAGACCAGGTATTCCACAGTGGAAAAGGAGGGCTTGGCCATTAAGTGGGCGCTGGAGAGTCTGCAGTACTACCTGCTTGGACGGGAATTTGACCTGGAAACGGACCACCGAGCTCTTACCTGGATCAACTCCATGAGGGACCACAACAGCCGCCTTACCCGATGGTACCTCTCACTCCAGCCATTTAAGTTTAACATCCGACACCGATCGGGCAAGACCAATGTGGTGGCAGATTACCTATCCAGGTTGCCGCACATCGCCAACCTCGAGGAGGAGAGGGATGATGTGACGGTGCGGCTCCGTCACTGACTTTGCGGGCAGTGCGCATACTGTACATACACACACACTCATTGTCTGTCTTTCCATATACCATAACCGTATAATGTAATGTGGTGCGTTTCATGTGGACAGCGCACATGGGAACGCACACACGCCATATGCCGCGGAGCAACCCACACACACACACACACACACACACACACCAAACATTCCCTCTTGTCAGCTTTCGTAGGATGTCCGAATGCGCACAATCATTTCATTCCGTTTCCGTTGTTATAGCAGAATGACGTTCATACAGCAAGACATTCATTCATCACATCACATTTATTTACTCACAGTCATGATGCATTCGCTTCGCTCTGCACTCCTAGGTTGACGTGTTGGCCAAGCAGAAGCACACATATCCGCCAGGTTAAATGGGAGGGGTTGACGCAAGGTAATCGTCACGTGAGCGATATGATTGTATTGTACTGTTTACTTGATTATCTGTAATTTAAAACAGTTGGAAGTTATGTGATATAGTGGAGGATATATATTTTGTGTGTAGGAATTGGTTTAATGTGTTAAAAAGAATAATAATATGTACATCCTGTTTAAAGCCTAGTGGGAGGGGCTATTGGATACAAGAGAGCTGCTTTGGCCCAGGGACGTGAGTCTTGAATGGACTGAGTTACAGTGAAGGTAACCAGGATCCCTAGTACAACGTGTTGGTATTGCTTGTAGTAGAAGTAGTAGTGTATATTGTGTATTTAGACTTTGTGTAGTGTTAAGTATTAAGTATATTTTGTTTTGTTTATTTGTTTTCTCTTTTTCCACTTTTGTTAGATATAGTAAGTATAGGGTATTTTGGTTTACGTTACTTTCACTTTTCACATTTTTTGTAAAACTATATCACCTCTGCACTTTTGGGAGGCGGGAAATAAACACCCACCAACGAGATCTTTCGACTACGCCTGTTTATGAGAGAATCAAAGGAGTTCGGGAGAGGACCCCGTCACATATGGTGTCAGAAGTGGGATGGCTAGCCGAAAGAAGATAACCCGCCTGCCCAGGCAGCGCGCCGGACTGCGCTCCCAGAGACAAGAGCGAGATGAGGAGTTGGCAGCCAGTGATACCGACCGGGCTTGGGAGACAGACCCGGAGGACGAGAAGGGCGCTGCAGCCCCAGCGCCGACCGGTGGACCAGGGGGAGAACTGCTGGTAATAATGAGAGACTTCCTAGCAGGACAGCAAAGAAGAGAGGAGGGCCTGCTGGCAGAGATTCGAGGCCTGCGGACCTCTCTTCCACTGGTTCAACCAGCTCCCCAGCAACGTCAAAATATTTCACTGCCTGCCCCAAATTTGCCTGACCATATTGCAACTCCAGGGACAGCAAGCAACCCCAGACTTGACCCACCAACACCTGCACCCCGGCGTGGGTACCAGGATGCACCATCAGTGGAACCCTCTCTGCAGTTTTCTGACTCAGTCAGTAGGCCGGAGCAGTCAAGGCCAGATTGGAGGCACTATAATGAGCCTAAAATTCCCCAATTTTTGATGGGTGAGGACATTGAGAACTACCTGTTACGTTTTGAGCGCATGGCTAGAACATGGAACTGGGCGGAAAGTGAGTGGGCATGCCGACTCGTGCCACTGCTGTCCGGGAAGGCATTGGAGGCCTACACGGCGATGGATGAGGAAAGAGCCCACTGCTATGCAGACCTGAAGACGGCACTGCTGATGAAGTTTGACATCTCTCCAGAGACGTACCGGCAGAAGTTCCGGTCCACTGCGGTACCACCGGGAGAGAACCCCACCGAGACCTATCACCGCCTGAAGGGGCTCTACCGTCGTTGGATTCGGCCCGAGCAGCACAGCAAGGAGGAGGTTGGAGAGGCGATCATCTTGGAGCAGTTACTCCTGCTACTTCCCTCCGAGGTGAGGACATGGGTGAAGGAGCATGAGCCAGGGGAGGGACTGGCAGCTGCTAAACTGGCTCTACAGTTCGTCAACGCTCGAAGAGGAGGACCAGCTGTACGCTCCACCAGTGCAGAACCCCGGCAGTTGCTCCAGCCACCCTATCTAAAGCCTGCACCGCGAAGGTATAACCAGGAACCTCCAGGTAACCCCAGCTCTGCCCCAAACCAACGATCAGCCGGTAAGGACTTTGACTTTGTGTGTTACTATTGCCAGCAGTCAGGCCACAAAGCTTCTGCGTGTCCCATACGCAAGGCTAAGGCCACAGGCGCTTGCTATGCACCCCGGCCTGAGGTGGAGACTACCGGGGATAAGGAAGTGCAAGCTCAGCACTATAGGACTGTGACTGTTAATGGCCGCCAGGTTACTGCTCTGTTGGACACTGGTAGCTTTATGTCATTTGTGAAACGCAGTATAGTACCAGTAGGCAGTGTAGACTATAGCCGCCAAGCAGATGTGTTGTGTGTGCATGGGGATAAGCATCTGTACCCCAAAACAGAGATAACTGTTACCCTTGAGAACCAGCCTTACCTATTAACTGTTGGGGTGGTAGACAATTTGCCGGTAGATCTCATATTAGGGAGAGATTTACCGATACTGGTGGATTTACTGCAGGAGACAGAATTGCCAGTCCAAACTGCCTCGGGGAAGAGGGGAGATGTTGTGTGTCCTGTGATAACTCGAGCCCAGGCAAAGGCTGGAGTCCAACCACTCCCAGATTTTGACAGTAGTCTGTGTGAGGGTGGCACTAAGGGGCCAAAAAAATCTCGGCGCCAACGCCGCTTTGAGAAGCAGCTAAAATCTACCGAACCTGAACCAACAGACAAAATGTGGGAAGTGCCTGAAAATATTTCTGTGATACAGAGGGAAGATGTAACTTTGAAACCGTTGTTTATGCAAGTGGTAGAAGAGACCAAAACAAATTGTGTGGGAAAGGAAATGTTCATTGTTGATAATAACGTGTTATACAAAGTTACAGATGACCACAGACGTCTTGTGGTGCCTGCTAGCTGTAGAGGACTGGTCATGCACCTAGCACACACCCTCCCATGGGCCGGCCATCTTGGCCACCATAAAACATTTTTACGGGTTAGTGCGCGCTTTTATTGGCCCTGCATGTACACTGACATTGATCAATATTGCGCCACATGCCCCACATGTCAGAAAACATGCCCTGCCCGCAAATCTGACCGAGCTTTCCTCCAGCCACTCCCTGTCATCTCTACTCCATTCCGCAGGATTGCTATGGACATCGTGGGCCCTCTGGTGAAAAGCAGCGGTGGACACCAGTACATCCTGGTTGTGAGTGACTACGCCACCCGTTTCCCAGAGGCCTTTCCCCTGCGCACCATCACCGCTCCCGTGGTTCTGCGGGCTTTGGTACAGCTGTTCTCCAGAGTGGGGATACCAGATGAGATCTTGACGGACCAGGGGACCAACTTCACCTCTAGGCTGATGCATCTCTTCCACAAACAATTGGGCATCTCAGCGATCAGGACCACCCCTTACCACCCGCAAACTGATGGTTTGGTCGAAAGGTTCAACCAGACGCTGAAGAGGATGTTGCGGAAGTTTGTGGATGACACTGGCAAGGACTGGGATCGCTGGCTCCCATTTCTGCTCTTCGCCTACCGAGAAGTTCCCCAGGCCTCAACAGGTTTCTCACCATTTGAACTGTTGTATGGCTGGGAGGTACAGGGACCGTTGGATCTGCTCCGAAAGGGCTGGGAGGGTCCTTCCACCCATTCGAGTGACAGAGGGGTGGTGCAGTTTGTGCTGGAGATGAGGGATCGGCTGGCCGGATACCAGGAGGAGGCAGAGGTCAACCTGCGTGAGGCCCAGAAAGGTCAGAAGGCCTGGTATGACCAACAGGCCAGGCACCGTGAGCTACAGGCTGGCCAAAAAGTCCTGTTGCTCCTCCCTTCGTCCAACAGCAAGCTCTTGGCGAAATGGCAAGGGCCATACCTCATCACCCGCAAGATGGGTCCTGTCACATATGAGGTCCATCACCCGGACAAGAAGAAACAGAAACAGACTTATCACGTGAACCTCCTGAAACAATGGAAGGAACGTCCAATCCAGGCGCCAGGAACAGCTCTGCTGGTGAGGGAGGTGGACGTGGAAGAGGAAGTGGAGACAGGACTGAGAGCTCTAACTACAACTGCTACCCCTGTCTTAGTACATCTAACTCTAGAGCAAGCTGCACAGCTCCTCCAGGTCTTCCAGGAGTCTCCATCCCTCTTTGCCGCCAGGCCAGGGAAAACCACCCTCATTGAGCATGTAGTTCGCCTAAAAGATGGACGGCCAATCCGCCAACGTCCCTACCGTGTCCCCCAACAGCTGGTGGAAAAGCTGCGACTGGAGATAGAGGAGATGTTGAAGCTCGGAGTGATTGAACCTTCTAACTCAGAATGGTGCAGTCCGGTAGTCATTGTCTTTAAAAAAGATGGTTCACTCAGGATATGCATTGACTTCAGGAAGCTCAATGCCATCTCTGAGTTTGATGCCTACCCCATGCCAAGGATCGACGACTTACTGGAGAAGATCGGAGCTGCCAGATACATCACAACCCTGGATCTCTGTAAAGGATACTGGCAGGTCCCGCTGGAGAAGTCGTGTCGGCCATATACAGCATTCCGAACACCAGCTGGCTTGTACCAGTTCACAGTGATGCCCTTTGGACTTCATGGAGCACCAGCCACCTTCCAAAGACTGATGGACAGAGTCCTCCAGGGGTGTGACCACTGCAGTGCAGCATACCTGGATGATGTGGTCATCTTCAGTGCGACTTGGGAGGAGCATGTCCAAGATGTGTCACTGGTGCTGGGAAGAATCCGAAAGGCGGGATTGACACTCAACCTTGCCAAGTGTGAGTGGGCACAGCAGGAGACACGGTACCTGGGCTACCTGCTAGGACGGGGTGAGGTGCGTCCGCAAGTGGATAAGGTGGAAGCTATCCAAAACTCCCCTCGACCTCGGACCAAGAAGGAAGTACGGTCCTTCCTGGGATTGGCTGGCTGGTACCGACGTTTTGTGCCCCAGTTTGCAACCATTGCAACCCCACTTACAGCACTGACCAATAAGGACCAGAAGAATCCAGTAAACTGGTCAGAGGAGTGTGAAACGGCTTTCAAAGCATTGAAATCCCACCTATGTTCTTCCCCTGTCCTCAAGAGCCCGGACTTCACCAGAAGATTTCTGGTACAGGTGGATGCATCCGAAGTTGGCCTTGGAGCGGTTTTGGCCCAAGGAGACCCTGGGGAAGAACATCCAATCCTATACCTGAGCCGCAAGCTGAAGCCACCGGAGACCAGGTATTCCACAGTGGAAAAGGAGGGCTTGGCCATTAAGTGGGCGCTGGAGAGTCTGCAGTACTACCTGCTTGGACGGGAATTTGACCTGGAAACGGACCACCGAGCTCTTACCTGGATCAACTCCATGAGGGACCACAACAGCCGCCTTACCCGATGGTACCTCTCACTCCAGCCATTTAAGTTTAACATCCGACACCGATCGGGCAAGACCAATGTGGTGGCAGATTACCTATCCAGGTTGCCGCACATCGCCAACCTCGAGGAGGAGAGGGATGATGTGACGGTGCGGCTCCGTCACTGACTTTGCGGGCAGTGCGCATACTGTACATACACACACACTCATTGTCTGTCTTTCCATATACCATAACCGTATAATGTAATGTGGTGTGTTTCATGTGGACAGCGCACATGGGAACGCACACACGCCATATGCCGCGGAGCAACCCACACACACACACACACATACACACACACCAAACATTCCCTCTTGTCAGCTTTCGTAGGATGTCCGAATGCGCACAATCATTTCATTCCGTTTCCGTTGTTATAGCAGAATGACGTTCATACAGCAAGACATTCATTCATCACATCACATTTATTTACTCACAGTCATGATGCATTCGCTTCGCTCTGCACTCCTAGGTTGACGTGTTGGCCAAGCAGAAGCACACATATCCGCCAGGTTAAATGGGAGGGGTTGACGCAAGGTAATCGTCACGTGAGCGATATGATTGTATTGTACTGTTTACTTGGTTATCTGTAATTTAAAACAGTTGGAAGTTATGTGATATAGTGGAGGATATATATTTTGTGTGTAGGAAATGGTTTAATGTGTTAAAAAGAATAATAATATGTACATCCTGTTTAAAGCCTAGTGGGAGGGGCTATTGGATACAAGAGAGCTGCTTTGGCCCAGGGACGTGAGTCTTGAATGGACTGAGTTACAGTGAAGGTAACCAGGATCCCTAGTACAACGTGTTGGTATTGCTTGTAGTAGAAGTAGTAGTGTATATTGTGTATTTAGACTTTGTGTAGTGTTAAGTATTAAGTATATTTTGTTTTGTTTATTTGTTTTCTCTTTTTCCACTTTTGTTAGATATAGTAAGTATAGGGTATTTTGGTTTACGTTACTTTCACTTTTCACATTTTTTGTAAAACTATATCACCTCTGCACTTTTGGGAGGCGGGAAATAAACACCCACCAACGAGATCTTTCGACTACGCCTGTTTATGAGAGAATCAAAGGAGTTCGGGAGAGGACCCCGTCACAAGGACATTTATAACAAGTGTTGCAGGGCCAAGGCTAAGAGAATAATCAAAGACTCTAGTCACCCAAACAACTGCCTCTTTGAACTGCTGCGGTCAGGCAAGTGCTAACGGAGTCTCATGGCCAGTACAGAGAGACTCAGAAGGAGCTTCTATCCCCAGGCCATCAGGATGCTCAATGACAAATGACACTATGTAACAACCCACCATCTACTGTACACTCACTGCACACACATCCACATGTACACACACTTTAAACAAACACTCACCTTACTGTACCACTCACTTTACTCACTTTAGACACTTTAACACACTTTATATGTATCTATTATTAAAGAGATTTGCACTATATTCATACCTCATTTGCACCCTACCCTAAGTTTTGTACCTCTGCATTGTACCTCACTGTTACTCATTTTACTCTGTATTGTATATTGTTATTATTTGAATTTTTTTTAAATCTTTTTCCCCCTCCTTTTTCCTCCGTTTTTCTCCCATCCCAATGTTAGTCGTTATGCCTGCTTCAAGATGTCTACCATCATCCCTGTACCAAAGAAACCCTCCCCAACATGTCTCAATGACTACAGACCGGTGGCACTCACCTCTGTGGCCATGAAATGTTTCGAGAGGCTGGTCAAGGATCACATTTGTGCCTCCCTCCCCAGTGATATGGACCCTATGTAATTTGCATACAGGCCAAACAGGTCCACTGACGATGCGGTCTCCCAAGTACTGCACAGCACCCTCTCTCACCTTGACCACCCGAATGTGAGACTGTTGTTCATTGACTACAGCTTAGCGTTCAACACCATAGTCCCCACCAGACTGGTGGACAAGCTGATCGAGCTGGGTCTGAGCTCCGCTCTGAGCGCCTGGATACTGGACTTTCTGAGCGAAAGGCCCCAGGCGGTCAGGGTGGGGGGTCAGACCTCCAACACCATCACCCTGAGCATCGGGTCCCCCCAGGGCTGTGTTCTGAGCCCCCTGCTGTACTCACTATACACACACGACTGTGTGGCCAAGTTCAGCTCCAACTCCATAGTGAAGTTTGCGGACGACACAGTGGTGGTGGGGCTGATCTCGGACAACGACGAGAAGGCCTACCGGGAGGAGGTTGAGGTATTGGAACGCTGGTGCCAGGACAACAGCCTGCTCCTGAACATTGGTAAAACCAAGGAGCTGATCGTGGATTATAGGAGAGGACAGCAGGAGACACACACACCACTGAGGATAAACAGGGCTACCGTGGACAGGGTGAGCAGCTTTAAGTACCTGGGGGTCCACATCTCAGAGGATCTGACATGGACAACACACATAGACTCAGTCGTAAAAAAGGCGAAGCAGCGCCTCTACCACCTGAGACAGTTAAGGAAGTTCAGAGTATCTGGGAAGATACTCCAGTCCTTCTACTCCGGAGCTGTAGAGAGCATCTTGACTGGAAACATCACTGCCTGGTATGGAAACAGCACGGCACAGGACAAGAAGGCCCTACAGAGAGTGGTGTGCGCTCAGCTGAACGTACCACGGGTATTGCACTACCAACCCTGCAGGTTCTATACAACAAGAGGTGCAAATCCAGAGCCTGCAGAATAATGAAAGACCCTCACCACCCCAACAACAGCCTGTTCATGCTGCTGAGGTCAGGCAGACGCCTGCGAACACCAGCTACTAGGACAGAGAGACTTCGGCTCAGCTTCTTCCCCCAGGCCATCAGAGCCTTGAACACTTAACTCTACACACACAAGCACACATGAGCACACACACGACACACACACTGTACACGCTCACACACTAGCAGCCACTTTAACATGAGCAAGCACACACTCAGGCTGCACACGCCCACACTTATGGCCACTAAGGAAAGGTCACTTTAAAAATAGTATAGTATAACCTGAGATTGTATAAAATAGCATGTACAGAAAGACCCAGTGCCTCATCCGTAGCTAACAGTGTATTGCACTACCAAAGGACCTAGCATGTCCTCCATGCTCTGTAAATAACTTATGTACATATACCGATATGCCCTACTATGTTACTTGTTCTATTGGATTCTATTATATGTTATTACTACTGTATTGCACATTGTTGCGGGAAAGACCACCCGCATTTCATTGTATACTTGTATGCCGTGACAAATAAAACTCTTGACTTGACTTGACTATGCCAATTCCCAATCCCCTTCCTGGTCGCTGCGCACCTACCCCCTACAGTCGGTGTGGGAGAGTGGAGGCTATCACATGCTTCCTCCGACACATGTGTAGCCAATCAACCGCTTCTTTTCACCTGGCAGCGTGGACTCTCACTGAGAGGGTGTAACGTGTGGAAGGATCACACTACCCCCCTTAGATCCTTTCCTCGCTGAGCAGGCGCCCCGACCGAACTGTAGGATTCGCTGTTTACAATGACCAGGACCCACCCACCGGCTTTTCCACCCTCTAACACTGCCAATTGTGTTAGTACGACGGCCGGCCAAGCCGGAAGCAACGCAGAGAGCTGGGCTCGATACCAGTATCTCCTGTGTTGGTGGTGAGCGCCTTGCCCACTGCGCCACCCGGCCGGCCCTGTATTGTATATTGTATATATGTATATTGACTTTACTTACTTTTTACTTACTTCTTAATTACTTCTTTTAATTTTAAAATTTGTTTAACTTTTATTAACATTTATAGACAAACAACACTTAGACAATACTTACAATGACATCCATAACACAACAATGCACTAAACATGGGCCCCTTGAATATGGCTGCGTTCAGCCTCCCAGACCCCCATAAGAGGGACCCCCCCTCCCGCCATCCAAATAGGGCTCCCCCACATCCCAGGTCCGTCCCACGCGGGGCCGAGCACTCAGCGACACGGGTCCCCTGAATTTAATTGGACCAGGCTCAGTAGAGGAGAGAGGGAAGGCACTCCCCCCCACCGAGTCAAGCCCGCTACCTCCCATGCCACCAAGCACCCCACACCATGCACTACGACCCCACAACATACAAGACCCCACTCTCCGCGGAAACGATGCCCCCCCCCGACATTCAACTGAGTTAAGCTTGTAGAACTCCCCTATATCCCAGGACGATGCGTGCAGAGCTGGGCCCCCAGCGACACGGGTCCCTTGAATTAATTGGGCCAGGCCCAGTAGAGGGGAGGGACCGAGACTCCCCCCCAGGAGCCAAGCCCGCTACCTCCCATGTCACCGAGAGCCCCACTCCACGCACACCGACCCCGCAACACACAAGACCCCACCGGGCAAAGCTCAGCTGCTCTGACCCCCTTAAGAGAAACCCCTCCCTCCCTCCGCCCCAAGAAACAGAGCACCCCCATATTCTGGTCCACCATGCGTGGAGCCGAGCACCCAGAGCCCCCACCCGACCCCCAGGTCCCCGGCCTACGAGAACCCCAAGCCCCGCAGAAGGCCAAAGCCCCATGCCTCAATGGCCCCCCGACCCCAAGCCCGGTGTCCCCCCGGCCCGGCGACCAGACCGCCCAGGCCACGGCGGCCGAGGGCCCCAGGAAACACCACCCCACCCCACCCATACCGATCTTACAACACGCAAGACCCCCCTCTCCTGGGTCGAACCACCGGAACGATGGCCCCTCCCCCCGACACCCCCCCCCACTGAACTCAGCCTGCCCACCTCTGTACCTCCCATGTCACCGATATCACTATATACATTTATGCTAACATGACTTAAAAAATAAAACTGACAACACAATAAGAAAAAATTAAATGAAATGAAAATAAGCTATATGGTTTGCACTTTTTGCCCCCGTTGGCGTTTTGGAGGGGAATCAACTCTCCTTGGAGAAGCCCCCCCCCCCCCTAGTGACGGAGATACCCCCAATGGAGATTCTCCAAGCCTCTCTTCATGTCCAATTTTTTTTTATTCTTGTCCTTCACAAATGTCCATGTGTACATTTAAAGCAACTGCTATTCTAACATAACTCAGATTCTAACATAACTCAAAGAGAAAATACAACATTTGGCGCTCCCATGGTGTTAGAGGATCTTAGTCGTATCCCTCTGTTCCCTGTTGGAAGGGTGAGGAGTAATGGCTCCTCCTAGTGGCAAAATGCGCAGTATATAAGTCCAATATTCGTTCTGTGGACGGCCTCAGAGCTCCCGGTCAATGTTCTGAATTTGTCTTTCTTATGCACATGTTCATTTGTATTGTGTGTCACGTGTAATCCTGTAGTTACGGTCCATCGTGTATTATTCCCCAATAAGTTTCCTAATCAGCGTGTCCCTTTTTAAAAATAAATTTCAAATTGTTTGTCTATAACGTATGTATTGTAAATCATAATGTTAATTATTCTAAATTCTGGTGTTATAGTTTTATACTACTTGGGGTAACTGTTCAATTATCTTTCCTCTGTTGTATCTATTGTACAAAAGGCCCAAGGACTGGGCAGACATAAGGACTGTGGGGTGCTGTTCTGCTGTTCTGCAGCGGGACGCCTCAGTCAGACATAAAGGCTGTGGGGGGCTGCTCTGCTGTTCTGCAGCTGGATGCCTCAGACATGTCTAGACATGTCTGTCGATAGCCAGCATCTATATATACTAGTGGGCTTAGTGATTCGTTCAGTTCATGTGTGCGTCCCTGATCACAAGTAAGTGTTAAATATGTGCATAATGAGGACGCTTAGTTATTGTTGGTGATTTATATGGTTAAGGCTTATACTAATGTTATAATTCTACCAGCTGTTTAGGAAGCAATTTACCAGTATGTTTATAGTGATAATCTAGCCTATTGGGTATAATCTATGTTGTTGATTATAGTATTTAGTATCTGTTTAGCACAGTTTATCCCTGTAACTAGTACAGGTAAAGCACTGCTTATCCCCATTGGTAGTTCCACTCGTGAGGTTTATGTTACTTGTAGCAACAGTATATTGTATAGTATATAACAGACTGACTAATAAGTATTAGTAACGCTGATGTCTTTGTTTCCTCCCCATTCAGAACCACACACACACTCTCACATACTCCCACAGTGTTAATGGGAAATAGAAGTAGAAATTGCCTGTGCATCTGTCTGACCATTGATAATAAAACTCATCAAAGAACGTTCCTGCCTCCCGTGTCCTGACTAGACACCCCGTGTTGTTGGCTACATTTCCTAACCACCAAGAGCTTCACTACATCTATTCTCATCCCCAGGTCCCCCGTGTGTATGTTTGTATTGGGTACTCTTCCACGTTGATTTTGTCTTGTATCTTTCCTTGGATCACTGTGTCCCTTCATGCCTCTTTCTCGTGTCCCTTTGTCGTTCTTCATAGTTGATCTGCTTTGAATCGTTCAGGTCCCCTCTTTTCCTCCTCCCGTCCTCCTCTCCTCGTCTCTCGGTTCTGGTACACCTGCGCGCCCTCTCCATCCTCTGCGTCAGCGTAGGCCTCTCTCCTTCCCCTCCCGGCACCTTCCATCCTCTACGCGCCGTGTCCCTTCGCCGCCTCCTGCACGTTGTCGGGACCTGGTTCCTTTCTTTTCCTGAGTTTTCTTTATTTCTACATAGCTCCGACGCTTCATTGCAACCTCTGTTGGATTTTTCAGTGTTACATTGTATGCTCCGCATTGCTCCTAATCCAATCTGTGTGGTGGCCTGGTTAGCCTCTATGTTAGCTTGTAAGCTAGTTCGTATGTTAGCCTGTAGCTTCTCTGCATTGACATTCAGCGTCCCGCTAGCGTGTAGTCTTTTACCAACACACTTGCAGTTCCGTGTTCGGGTTCCGCGATCTGATTGGCCACGCGTTTCCATGGCCACACCCTCGCAAAGAAATCCCAGCTCGCTTCCTGAAATAATTCTCACAGTCTAGATCCCATTATACCATTCTGAATTATGTTTTTGTGCTTCGTTTTTCTAGAGGGGGCTTTTGAAATGTAAAATAATAGACCTAAAATGCTGATACTAAATTTACTTTGTCCTAAATAATGCACGTTATATATACGCCGCTCGCGAGGTGCGATATACACATTGTTCTGAATGTCCAGATTAACACATAAAGTCCACGTTTATTATTTTGTATACCTTATATTGTTTATTTGTATAAGATATATATTTCACGTCGTCTATTTACATAACAGTATTTTATCATTCGACCCTTTTCATATGTTCCATTCATCGCGCCGTAGGCGCGCGCGCATGCACCTGTACACAGCGTGAGCGCATGCGCGTGTTCAGGACATGCCTGGGAATAGTGCGTGGGAGCGTGCGTTGGCGCAGTTGTAAACAGACCACAACGTATCTTACGAGAGAGCTGGTCGGCTAGTTAGATGTAACAACAATATTGTCGAGCCACCATTGTAAACGGCAGAGTGACATAGGTTTGGGAGAAGTGAATTAATAATAACTTCTATAGATTTGCCGACGGGCAGATAATAAAGGAACATGGAGAGACTTTGGGCTGAACCCAGCTGCGGTCTGGATTCAACTAACTACTACTGACTACATGCGGGTTAGCCTTAGCATAACCCCACCCCTGTCCATTGAAGCCTTGACTGTCTCTAAAAAGAAGCATGTTGCTGTTTCTGTTGAATGGTTAGCCCTGAATCCAAATTGCATTGGGTGCAGTAGGAAGGAGCTGTTATTGAGATGATCAGTGACCTGTTTGGCAATCAGTTTTTCAAACACCTTGGACACTATGGGTAGAATACTGATGGGTCTGTAATTGGATGTCATGAGAGGGTCACCACTTTTAAATAAAGGGACCACAACTGCAGGCTTCCATGGGTTAGGAAAACTTCCTTGATTGAAACCCATATTGATTATATGGGTCAGTGACTTCACTATAGAGGAGTTTATCTCTTTCAGCATGAGTGTGTCCATGCCATATATATCCTTAGCTCTTGAGGATTTGAGGGATGTAATTATATTTGCAACCTCTATCTCAGTGACTGATTTTGGTATGACTGTTTGTTCATAAATATTTACAGTAGATGGCAGATCAGGACTACTGTCCTGAACTGCGAAGCTTTGGGCTATTGCGGCCACAGACTCTACAAAATACTGATTGAGGGCCGGTGCTACATCTGACGGATACTGTAAAGTTTTGTCATTGACCTTTAGTTCAATTGACTTAATTGCAGCTTTGTTTTGACCAGTTAATTTCTTGATCTGACTCCATATAACCTTTGAGTTACCGTGGGCATTTTCAATAATTGAGATGAAGAAATCTGCTTTTGCTTTTCTCAGTTCCCTTGTTGTTTTGTTTCTCAACATTACAAATCTTTGTCTATCGTGAGACAGCTTTGATTTTGTGGCAATTTTTAAAGCAATGTCCCGTTCCTTCATTAGTTTCTTGACCAAATCGTTCGCCCAGGGGAGAGTCTGTTTCTTATTTTTGCGTTTTATCCTAATTGAAAATGTATTGATTGTAGATTGCAATTTTTCCGTAAAAACTTGACTAGTTGTCTCTAGGTCACTTTCAAGCAGTAGATCGTTCCAGTTTAAGTTTTGTATGGCTAATCTAAACTTCTCTTGCTTGTGTTTTGGAATGCCAAAGGATTCACTTTTCCCAGCATTTGTATTGAACCGCTTGCCTGTTAGTTTTCTTTATCAGCACCATATTATGGTCTGACAGCCCTGTTATCATATTGTGTGCTTTTGTAATTCTTTCGGGTCTATTAGTGAATATTAAGTCAATCTGAGTGCTGGTGCTGTTTGTTCTGTATCATTTAGTGGATCCGCTCGGCATCACTCATGCACTCCCTCGCGTACGTGCACGCGCACTGAATAAATTCCACAAATGTACCTTTAATACCAGTATTAGTCTGACCACACCCCTCGTTAGCTTACCTTCATAAGCAGGTGTGTGGTCACCTGCTCTCCTCCTTCTCGCTTTTCACCACAAGGAAGTTGCCTCGGTAGTACCCCACTTGACGTGTTGTTAAAGTTGAAAAGAGTTGTGACGAGTTTACATTGTGCTTAGTTTTTTTCTTCTCTCATAAATATTCGATAGAAAAGGCTAAGTCATAATGTATTCTTCGGAGAGTAGACCTGCTAGACCTACTCTTCACCAGCGGTTCTCCATTCCCGCCTCCGTCGTGCGTTCTGGTGCTGGGCTGTTGCCACTTTCGTGGTTGCCGACCCAGCCCAGGAGACAGCCGGTGGATAGTTTGCCTCTCCGAAGAGCCGAGGAGTCGGTGCCGTCGCTCCGGCGATGGCCTGATCTCGACTCTGGTTCCAGGGAATCGCCCGTTGGTGAACGGCCGGATGTTTTGGAGCCGGAGGATTTGCGACGCAAACTTTTCGCGTCTGCCCGTTCACGTCGCAAGATGGTGGCATGCAGGCGCGAACGGCCTGGGTTTGGGGACTTGCTGGAGACCAGCGAGGATGCGTCCGGCTCTGGATTTCCGATGGAAACTGAGGACTTCATGGAAGAGTCGGACGGATTCTTGTTTGAAGGTCCTGTGGAGGAGAGTATCCCTCCTGTCCAGGAAACACCGGAGGGGGGAGAAATGGCTCCGCGGGACGCCTTGTTCGAAGATGTCGAGGAACCACCTTGGCCTCATCAGCAGGATGCCCTACTATCGGCCACATCAGACTGTGGCTCCTTGACCAGTCGCAGCCTGCTGCATGTGAGGGATGCGGGTTCGGTGGAGGAGGGTCTGCAGGGGGAACTGCGGGCTTTGTTTCCCGAGCTCATGGCGGTAGCCGCCGCCGCAAACGGCGTGCCGCTGCCGCTGCCATTGCCTGCTCCTGTCCCTGACGATCTCATAGGTCATCTCTGGCAGCGTCACCCGGTGAGAGGGGCTGATGTTGTCTACCCATTTTTCCCCTCAATGGGGACCTATGTTCGTCAGGGTCAGGCGGTGTCTCACATCATGGGACTTACCCCCACCTACGTACCAGTTACGCGGGTGTCGGGGTTAGTCAAAGGTATGAGGGAGGGCGTGCCTCGGCTTGATAGTCCGATGGCCGCTCTCCTCTGTCCGGATGTGGTGTGGGAGCCCTTATGCAAGCCGGTCCTCCATGGAAGATCGGCTAGGCGATTGGCATATTGGAGTGACCAGTCATTTATCGCTGGTACACAATCGCTGGCTGCGGCGTCTAACATCGCCCACCTAGCTAGATTTGTATCTGGGATTATGACGGGCGGCATGGATCTGACCGAGGTAAAATGCGATCAGATCACCCAGGCGGCAGGAGCTGTCCTGCACCTTACCCAGGTGCTGGCCATAGCCATGGGGAAAGTGCGCGCCCTGGCCACCCTGAGCCAGCGCCATCTTTGGCTGGAGCAGGCCCGTGTGCCAGAGAAGAAGAGAGCCCCTCTTCTGACGGCCACCCTCTCCGATGCTGGTCTGTTCGGGAAGGCCCTGCGGTTGATGACCTCAACGTGCAGAGAGATGGCAGAGGAGAGATCCATTCTTCAACCCCATTTTCCGCCTCCCGTCCTTGCCGGTGGAGTCAGAAGGCTTCCACGACGTCGAGCTGCCTCCGTCGTCCCTACCACTGCCTCTACCGCCGCTGCTGGCCCCTCCAAGAAGGCCAGGAGAAGAGACGGCGCTTCTGCTACCGCCGGCCCATCCACGACCGGAGGAGACGGTAGGGAACGTCGAGACCAGCAGACAGTTACCTACCGTCCCTCCGGGGCTCCTCGGGGTGGCAAGACTCGAGCGGCGCGAGGTGGCAGACGCCGCTGAGTGACTTTCTCCCTCTGTGTCCCCTCTCCTTTACACCCTCCCCGGCCCCTTTATGATTGTGTTTTTGTGCCGAAAATATACAATAAAAAGTTCCCCGATATAAGGGGGACTATGTTTTTGGCCAAACAAACTGTGTGTTTCTTCAACAAATCATATGGTGGGGTTGCGTAAATATGAATCTGCACTTTTACGTTGTGAGATGAGTCGTGTTGTGTTACGAGATTAAGCAAGGTCTGCAACATACACTCCGTATTCCGTTGCTTAAACAAAGTATATGTGTCCCACAATGCTGTTGTGTTAGTTGCAGTAATACTCGTACACACACGTTCCACGGCCTAGCCGTTACTCTCGGTCAGCGTTTTTGCTATGTACGACATAGTCAACGGGTGTAGGATTCACACGCATGCGACTTGTTTTGTTGTAAATCCTGTTCACATTTTGTGGGTAGCGGCCATTGTATTAGCTTACGCTATACATTAGCATTTCTACCGGAGGTTTTCAAAATGCTACAGTTTTTTGTGTGTAGGGAAAGAAGGGTTTTTTGTGAGGGGGTGTTGAATAAACCCCTCCTTCCCACTTGATTGGTTTAGGAGATTTTATATCATTCTGCTGAGCCAGTCAGGGCCGAGCCGTTAGGACGTCTTGGCAGGGGGGGGGGGTTATCCTGCCGACTCCTATTACAAACAGGAGCCGTGTGCAGGGTTTCCCCCGTCATAGCGATGTTGCTATGGCGACGCCTTCCATGGGTTACAGAGTGTTGAGGTGTCGAGTTAGAGCGTAGGGCTTATGGGTCTGCTACGCTCGATTTATGTGTAAACTTGAGTCAGTTGGTCACGTGACTCACGGTTGGCATGTCTTTTTCATGACTACGACTCATGTGGGAAGGTTTCTGGGAAGGTCCGGTCTTTACTCTTTGACAAAAGGAGTGACTGGATGTAAAAACATGTAAACAGTTTTTTACTCCCAGCTGTGCAGTTGGGTTCATACGGGTGATGCTTCTTCTTTATTATTATAAAGAGTTGGATGTGTCTATATGAATTGGAAATGGGGGTCCCTGATGGAAACAAGACTAACGTCTTTCTCAGGTTTACCTCCCCTTAACAATTGTGTGTATTGAGCCGTACTGTGTTGTACCCTTTCAGCAATCTGTTGGTTAAAGTTTTCATTCATTCATTCATGGAGTTGGTTGCATCCCGCCCCTCTTGTCGTTCCCCTGGGCGTCTTGGGGATTCAATAAGATGGTCTAAATAGCCTATTATTGATGTGGATATGCCCAACGCACACATAGTGCTAGCTCAGGATGTTCTGTTGGACATTAGGTAACTGACTGGCGCGCCTTGGTTGCTTGGGGTTAAAACAGCGTTTTTATAAAGCAATTGGGATGGGGGTTTTCCTCTTCCGACGACCTGTGTGGTTGTCGACGGGTTCTCGTTCATATCAGGGGATGATAACGGAATGGATCTGAACATGTGTGTAAGGGTCTCACTCCCTGGGGGTGGGCCGCCGGGCGCGGTTCGCACCGAAACGTCTGAGTGGCGCCTTCTTTTTATGTTTAAGATCAACACGCATATCTGCCCCTTCTCCTGGAGTTGGCAGGCCGGTGTGGTTAGGGCACGGGACTGGTTCTGGTCACGCTGGTCCGGATCAGTTAAACCCGTTGTCCGCCGGGGATGCAGATCTGCTGTTCTGGTACCCTGAGGGACTTGGGCTTTTTTCAGGGGAAAAAATGCTAGGTCGGTCCGGGTGTCGCAGGGTTAAGCGCTATGGAACCCTTGTTGGGTACATTGTATTCTACACTGTCGTAATGGCTTATGGCCGTACCAACCTGTACACGCCCGATCTCGTCGGCTCTCGGCCGCCACGCAGGTTGGTCTTAGGTTGGTCTTGGTTAGTACTTGGTTGGGTGACCTCCTGGGAATACCAAGTACGGGGTGTTGGGGCTGGTTTTCCATTCTTGCGCTCTTCTCTTACGCGTGGCGAAGAGGGGCCTGTTGGAGTGGTCTTTGACCTCATCGGGGGACCCTGTGCTCCCCGTATCACCGGGCCCGGTCCGAAGTAATGTTTTCGTTGACCCGTAGGCCCGGGATAACCCTGTTGGAAACTGGAACACGGTTACTACGGCAGTGTGTTTTGGAGTTTTTTCCTGGGGGGTTATGGGACCAACCACCGCATAGGGTTATGACTGGGTGGTTGGTTCTCTGGTGTGTTGGGGCAGTGTCAACTCCCGGGTTAACCGGTTGAGGGTGCCCCTGCACGTTCATGACGTCTGCCAATCGTGTCAGCCTTCTCTGCCTCCACCCCTCTGGGTGGGGATTTTTAAATGGAGGCTTGGTCATGCAACAACGCCAGCATGCGCCCCTTCCGCCGCGGCTCGGGTTAACAGCCTGTTGCCTGGTCTTTTCCCCGGTGCGCTGCCTGCTTCCGTTGGTTATCCTTTTTTGTGTGCTTACGGCCATGCTGACTGCCTGTTCTGCAGGGTCAGTGTGCCAGGCGGTGTACTATTGGGGGGACAGGGCCCGCTCGGCTGAGGGGCCTTTGTCCGAATACGCTGGCGATGTGGGGGGCGGGGTCACTAAGTGCCCACCTGGTGGGGTCTTGATGCTGGCATCATGGACTTCTCCGGGCCCCCGTTCCAGGGGATCCAGTCCCTTTGGTGGGTCTGGGTCTTCCTTCGCGCTCCGCTGCTACGGCCTTGCCACGGGGTTGGGTTTACCCTTGACCCTGTGATTCTGGGGGCAGTAACGAGGTTGTTCCCTCCGTTCGTTCCCGGGTGGCATGCGGGTTGTGCGTGTGTGTAGTCGTGGGGTCAAGCCACGGTCTGCTCACCCTGTGCGTTGAGTTGCTTGAGTGCCTCTTCGGACGGTCGGGTCCGTCGCCCTCCCGGGAAACCTCTAATAGGGGGGGTGCCCTCCATTAGGGGGGGTCGGGGGGGCTCGGCCCTCCCTGTTCTGATGGTTGTGGGGGGCCTTCAGCGGGGTGTATTTGTCGGCCGGTGGCTCCGCTCGGCCTCCCTATGTGCATGAGTGATGCCGAGCGGATCCACTAAATGATACAGAACGTTAGGTTATGACTATAACCAAGTTCTGTTAATTAGTGGTGACGCTCGGCATCCGACGCCGCTGCAGCCCTTGACCTCACCTTGTGGTGAAAGCTTGGGAAGGAGGAGAGCAGGTGACCACACACCTGCTTACGAAGGTAAGCTAACGAGGGGTGTGGTCAGACTAATACTGGTATTAAAGGTACATTTGTGGAATTTATTCAGTGCGCGTGCACGTACGCGAGGGAGTGCATGAGTGATGCCGAGCGTCACCACTAATTAACAGAACTTGGTTATAGTCATAACCTAACGTTATTCGCATTGGGCCTTTAACCATTTGAGTTAAGTTAAAACTGTCAGTAATTTGCTTGAGCTTCTTCCTTGTTGCCTTGTCCTCCCAGTTCAAGTTCAAGTCACCCATTATAATGACCTCTCTCTTAAAATCATATTGACTTAGTACATTCTTAAATGTATCATAAAAGCTAATATTGGAGGAAGGTGGTCGATAAATCACTATAAGTGTAAAGGACATCTGAGGCGACAGGATCATATTCAGACCTATACATTCTAGATCGTTTGGGTCTTGCCATTGTATCTCCTTACAACGGATGGTGTCTCTGGTGTAGATCAGAACACCGCCCCCTTTCGTATCCATTCGATCCCTTCTGTAGATATTATAACCCGGAAGTGTTACAGCAGCATATGGAGAATTCTCAGTGAGCCAAGTTTCTGATAAACCTAGGAAATCGAGATTAGACTCTAGTAACATATGACTTATCTCTTCACTTTTGGGTTTTAAACTTCGTATGTTCAAGTGTCCGCCTAATATACCCTTTGGTTTAGCACTTGAGTCCCAAATAAGTCTTGAGTTATTTACAGTTGGGAATACTTTCCACTTCCGGTTCATTTGGATGGCTCTGTTTACTATCCTACGCTTGTTGTTGTTATGCAGCATGTGTTTGCGCGGTATGTTCATATCGTCATGGTGTGGGTTGCTATGTAGATTATCGCTACGGGCTTCGCTAGCCAAAGGTGGATTCGACCTCCGACAGTGGGCCAGTAGCGACCCTCAAGTCCTCCGGCACCTCCCTCCAGAGACGAAGGCCGCTAGCAGCGAGACCTGGATGGCGCACACCCCAGGCGAAGTGCAAGAGATGACCCTGGGTCTCGTCTGGCGCTTTAAAACGGACTCGCTTCACTACCGGCACACGCCTCTGAGGACGGACCAGGAGGCGTCCACGACTAGGCTGACCACTCGGCAGAGTGTGTACCGAACACTCGCCAGCCAGTACGACCCTATGGGGTGCATCCTCCCCTACACCACACGGGCGAAGATGCTGGTGAGAGAACTATGGGCAAAGGAGCAGGGCTGGGATGACCCCATACCCGAGCACCTAGCCACCACATGGAGAGAGTGGGAGGATGAACTTGTCTTACTGCGCGAGGTTGCCATCCCGCGGAGCTACTTCCCTCCTACCGTGCGCTTGGAGACTTGTGAGATCGACCTGCACGTCTTCAGCAACTCCTCAGAAGTGGCGTACGGATCAGTGGCCTACCTGAGGGCTCGAGAAGAGGGAAGAGAAGTCCACGTAGCCTTTGTCCTGGCCCGCTCGAGGATTGCTCCCCGCAAGCAGCAGTCGATTCCGCGACTGGAGCTCTGCGCGGCCCTGGTAGGCGCACAACTTGCCAAAATGGTGAAAGAGGAACTCACCATACCTGTGCTGCTTTACACCCGCAGCTGGGGTGAAGGGATGAACAGGATGCCACTCAGTTGCAAAAAGCTTTTAATTCTTCCTCCAACAGGTTACAAACCTTGAAACAAGACACACATTCAATCAATAACTACCACAATACTACTATCATTCTTAAAACAAATCGCTTACACACATCCACTCACCGGTTCTCAATCGTCTCCCTTCGCTGCTGTCAAATTCCCCGCAACTTCCTGTATACAGTTTCACTGACACCACGTGACGTATCTCGACCAATTACAGCCCACTCCTCGCTACGTTCCCCTGGATCACATGTGAAATGACTACATCTCCATTCACAACTTTAATCAAGCATACAGTGCCTCCATACATCCGAAAATGAAAACATAATTATAATCATAGCTCAACTACCACTACTATCAACATTCACATAAACGCACAGCATAAAAAACACCACAAAACATTACTTATTTACACACACAGACTAAAGTGCACCTAAACTCCACCACCACAATAGAAAGCTGCACACCTCCCACTTGGTATCCTGGACTTTAGACCCAAGGAGACCACAACAAATAACCGCTCTCCTTTGGCGGTGGAATCTTCGGATCAACCTTCTCATGGGGTGCTGTTATTGCTCTTCTACAGGTAAGAGCACCAGGAGTCTTCGGACGTCTCTGCTGAGGACAATAGAGAGTCTATGATCGCTGCTGATCTTCTCCGGACGCTTGCCCGAGGCCACTGGACAGCTGGGGCACGTTCTCACTTTGACATCACGGATGACCCCATTCACGTCAGGGGCCACCTCCACAACCCGGCCCAGTCTGAACTGACCCCTTAGCGCGTTCTGATCGGCAAGCCAAACAAGATCTCCGACTGCCACATTGCGAGCCTTACTATGCCACTTAGGCCTGATAAACAAGCCTGGTCCAGCAAGCTGGCTCCACCGCTGCCAGAACTTGTTTACTTCAGTCTGGACTGCTCTCAATCTCACAAATGGGTAGCCCTGGAACTCGTAGCTCCGTGAGTCCCCTGTGGGTCCAGCCCTCCCCAGTAGCAGGGTGTTGGGGGTGATCACCTCTACCGCGTCATCTTGGACCTGGAGTCTGGCGCCGATCGGTCTCTCATTCGATAAGTTGGCTGCCATGTAGAGCATAGTTTGGAACTCTAGTCCTGTGAGGTCCCCGCCACCTCCCACATTACTCAGCGCTTGCTTGAGAATGCGGACTGCTGCTTCCGCCGCACCATTCCTGTGAGGTGAGTCGGCTGGGTGGAACACCCAGATCCACTCGGTTCCTTGTCTGGCAGCCTTTCCCCTTACTTCATCCTTGTCGAGACTTTCTAGGAAAACATAGAGTTCCTTCAGTGCAGGCCGAGCTCCAACAAAGTTTGTGCCCCGGTCTGACCAGATTTTCTTCGGGTGTCCTCTGAGCGCTGTGAATCTCTGGTAAGTGCCCATGAAGCTCTCTGTGGACAGTCCCTCCACCATATCGGCGTGCATAGCTCTAGAAGCCATACAAGAGAACACCACACCCCAGACTTTCATCCTAGACCTCTTCTTTACCACATCCCTGACCATGTATGGGCCAAACAGAGTTGTAAACTCAAATGGGGCAGCCGGCTCAGTCCGCTCGGAGGGAAGGTCAGCCATAACCTGCTGGCACATCTTTGCTCTGGTCTTCCGGCAGGAGACGCAACAGTCGCCAACCTTCCTTGCAACCCGCTGAGCCTGAACCACCCAAGCCTTCCTCCTCATCCGCAACATAGTACCAGCGACTCCCTCATGGTTGGTTTCATGAGACTCTCGCGCCACGAGGGTGCTGACCCAAGCTCTATAGGGAACCAGAGGCACTCCTGACTCCCCCGCTGCCCGGGCCCTTCCAAAGCACACCAGAAGCCCAGACACCTCCTCCCTGACTACCACGAGCCTGTTCAGTGTTTTTTTTTTTTTTTTTTTTTTTTCAAGTCTTTATTTCGAACATGCAATGAATACAACAAACAATAACAAAAAAAGAAAAAACAAATTGACTCAGGGAATGCTACCCCTTTTTGAGCTGCCAAACAAAGTTCTCGGAAAGCGGCCCCAAGCTCCCATGCGTCGAGGACAGGCTTGCCCTCTTTCTCTTTTGAGTGCTTGGCCTCCCACTCTGCTCTCTCTATGGCTCTTCCTCGGATTAGCCACTTGTTCACCGCTCGGCGGACCCAGCCGATCACTCCACAGAGCTTGGTCAAGCTGCTGAACTTCTCAGGTTTGACGAGATTGACGATGGCTGCCCCCCAGAGCTTTTCCTCGCTTCCGGACTCGCTAGAGGGCTCTTTTTCTCCTTTCTTAGAGAGCCCGGGAGCCTTGTCCGCCACGTTCGGAGATTTTTCGGACGAACTTGACGCCTTTTTCAGCTGGGCTCGAGTAAGAACTGCTGTGAACGCCCTCCTCTGGAGCCTACACACAGCCTCTCTGGTGTTAGCCGCTACCTCTGCCGCGGACTTCATGGGCCACTCTTCCACAGGCCTCATTAGAAACTCGGGTCCCTTTTGCCACTTGGAACCTTCATCCAGGTCTTCCGGGGGACATCCTCGAGTGACAAGGTCAGCGACATTCAGATCCCCTGGGATCCACCACCAGTCGGCTACTGGCCCTGCCTTCTGAATCTCCCCAACCCTGTTCGCAAAGAACGTCTGATACCCGTAACTCTCCCTCTGAATTGCTCCCAGTATAGTTTGGCTGTCTACAAAGTGAAACCACTTCTCTACCTCCAGACGGCCTTGCCTCTCCCAGAACCCTTTCAATCTGGCTGCAAAGACTGCACCACAGATCTCTGCTTTGATTACATCACCCTTCTGGTCAAGGGGTGTCAGCTTGGCCTTCGACTCGACGAGACGAGTGTCCACCCCTGCTGATGTCTCCCACCTCAGATACAGGACAGCTCCGAAAGCATCATCACTTCCATCAGAAAATGTCACACCCCACGGCCTCCCTCTCCATCCGGAAGGAGTGAGGCTTCTCTCAAAACCAACTTGACGAAGTCGACTGTACTCCTCAAAGAGCTTGATAGCTTCTGTTCGGAGGTCTGCTGGAAGAGGATGGTCCCACGTGTCTTTCTTCGAGCCCCCTCCCCCAGCCACCTGGAAAGCTCTCCTCACCAGAATGGCCCCTTTCTCTTTGACCGGGGTAGCAAGCCCGATAGGGTCATAGAGCCCTGCCACCTGACTCAGGAGCTCCCTTCTGGTCAGAGGATCTGGCGTCTGCTCTCTGACCTCCCCCTCAAGAAGGTCGACCCCTGTCCTCATCTTCTGCTTTCTTTTGGAGAAATTTATCGAGACCATCAGGAAGAGCCTGTCACTATCAACATAGTAGCCAACGCCGAGGGCCTTGTTGTCTTCCTGCCCTAGCTGGTTGGGCAACACCAGGGTTTGGAGCGCCATATTCGGAGTCTCAATAGATTGCTTGGGCTGACTTCTTTCACGCCTCCCACTTTGACCGGACCGAACCCATGGCTTGAGAGAAAAGCCTCCAGCGGTGAGGATCTCTTCCACTCCTCTCGTGATCTTGTCCAGCTTCCCTCGGTCATTGTGGGATGTGAGGATATCGTCCACATAGCTGTCCTCCTCAAGGACCCTCCTCTCCTCATCCATGTGAGAGAACTTGGGAAGCCTCGCCGTTTCCCTCATAGCCAGCTGTGCTATGCACCCAGCTGGCCTGTCTCCGATGTTGACCCGAGTGATGGCAAAATCTTTGATCTCTTCCTCTGGTGAGTCCCTCCAGAGGAACCGATGAAGGTGGACCTCTCTTTCATTTAACCACACAGAATTATACATCTTTCTAATATCTCCTATGGCCGCATGCTCTCCTGTCCTGAATAATAATAATAATAATAATAATAATAGATTGAATTTTAAGAGAGAAGCGCCTTTCTCAGACTCAAGGACACTGTACAAGGAAAGGATGAAAAAAAAAAAAAAAAAAACTGAGCAGGACCGCCCGGATGGGATTTAGAACATCTGGACCCTTCAGCAGAATGCTGTTCATACTCGTCCCTTTGAACTCCTGGCTGCTGTTCCAGACAAGGCGCACTGGCGTAGTGACAGAATGTGGGTTTGGTGCGATTAGATGACTCATGTACCAAACAGGCCCTCTCCAACTGCTGATCATGTTCTTCTCCAACTCGATGGCTGCTCCTCTTTCCACCATCTCATGAACTTGTGCTGTATACGCCGTTCTCCATAATGGGTCCTTCATGAGGCGCTTTTCGGTCCTCAGGAACGTCGCTTCCACCACCTTCCTGTTGTATGGAAGCGAAACAGGATCTTCTGTCGAGGGGTATCCTGCATCCCAGTGAGGTGAGTTGCTATGGTTGTCAGTGGTCACATAGGACAGACCTTCTTTGATCTTTTCTAGTTCCCTTTCTTCTACTAGAGTCATCTCCTTTCCCCCTGGCTGGCAAGTCCCGCACCGACATCCCCCGCACTTTGGATCGCAGGCGGCTCCGATGCTATCCCACCTCCACCATTCAAGAACTTCTTTGCTGGTCGTGGCTGTGTTTCTGACCTCCTCACTTTCTTGCTCCGGGCCCTGAGCCCCTTTTCTGGTGTTTACCAGCTCACAGGAGATCTCCTCCACCTTGACTGCCTTTGTTCTCATAGAGCGTGCAAAATGAGTCCTCGAGTTGTGAATTGACATCTCCATCTCCTCAAACAGATCAGGGTGCGCTCCCCCCACAGTCTTCCCTAGTGGGCCGTCCCACAGCACCAGGTCTCCCACTCTTTTCATCCGCTGTGGAGCAAGCCGACCCTCCCGGTGGCTGATCAAGAGCTCGATCTTCTCTGGCCGGACCAGCTCCTCTGTCTTGACCTCTGGGAAGAACTTTTGAAGCTGCTTTGGGCTAACGACCTTGCCTGCTCGGGCGATTTCATCCAGGCCATAACAGACTATCTGGTGGGGACTCCACATGTCCTCTGAAATGCGCATCCTGACCTTGAGCAGGTACCTTTCAGTCTCGACTCTCACCTTCATTCCTCCGACCCCATGCACGACCAACGTTATTTTCTCCCCTCTCAGTCTGAGTCTTTCGGCAGCTTGGTGGGTTATGTAGTTAGTGTCGGACGCGAGGTCTACCAGGGTCCCAATAGTTTGCCCTCCGTTTGTCGTGACCTCCATGATCATCATAAGCACAGGATGCTCCCTCAGGCCAATCTCTTCAAGGAGACTACCACTCCAAGTGTTTGTACTCATTGACACCGTTGTTTGGTTGGTGAATGCCTTTATAATCTGGTCTGCTGCTTCGGGGGAGATATTAGCAAGCGCCCTCTGTTGTTCATCTGAGAGTGTTCCCGCGTTTGCGCCACTTGTTTCCACCCTTTGCCTTCCCCTTTTCCTCTCATCTCCTCTCTGCCCCCCTTCCGCAGAGCACATGAGGTAGTGGTGGTCGGAGGTCTCTCCCTTTTGGCAGCACTTTTTCCTGCAGAGGAACCTGTCGCTGCATTCTCCATCCTCCTGGTGGGATGCCAAACATCTCTGGCAGGCTTCATTCTTTTCGACAATGTCTCTCTTCTCAGCCAGACTGAGCGCTTTGAACTTTTTACAGAAGAAAATCCTGCCTCCGTGTTTCTCATCCCCACACACGCTGCATTCTTCTCCAGCCGCATCCTTTCCTGTGGCCCTTGTGAACGCCTTCCACTCTGGCTTGCTTGGCTTCTCGAATACCTCCGAGGGTCTTAGCTGCACCAATGCCTCAAGGACTACTTCTTCGTTTTTTAGAAATTTTAGGAGAGCGTCAAAGTGGCCTTCAGGGGTGACATTATTCACAGGTGCAGCTTTAAAGGTGAGCCAGCTCCTCAGCTCACATTCAGGCAGCTTGCTCTCAATAGATTTGATAACAAGTGGATTCTTTATAGCATCAATGCTCCCTAAGTCTGTCTGGTCAGTAAGGGCCTTCTCAACAGCTTGGATGAGCTCTATTGTTTTCCTCGGCTGGTTACCTTTTGCCACCGGCAACTTCTCCAACTCTTCAATTATTTGAATAGCGATGGTGGTCTTATTCCCGAACCGGTTTTCAAGGACCCTAAACATGTCATGAGCTGTGTCGTAGCTTGAGAGCCTAACGCCACTGACGACTCTCTCCTCCACACTGTCTAGGAGCTGGAATTTCTTCACTTCGGCTGACCCAGATGGATCTCCCTGTCGCTGGAGGTTTTCCCAGTCTCTTCACCAACGGTGAAAGTCTCGCATGCAACCGTTGAATTTTGGTAGTTTTATTGGCTGGAGCCGAACTCTTGGTGAGGCTGATGCTTGTGAGCCTCCTGATCCCAGGTTCGCCAGGCTAGCACTCTGTGTTTCCTCCCATGCTTTCCGCTGCCCCTTGGCCAGCTCGGCACGCTCTTCTGCGGCGGCCTCTGCCATTTCCAACTGAATCCCAGCTGCCTTTTCTCTGGCCTCTGCGGCCCTCTCCTCAGACCCAGCGCTAACTTCGGCTGCCTTAAGCCTGGTCTCGGCAGCTCTTCTTTCAGCCTCAGCGGCTCCCTTTTCAGATTCTGTGATGTCAGAGGTGGCCTTTTGCCTGATTTCAATGGCTCTATCAGCCTGCTCTTTCTGGACCCTGCCGAAATCAACTACCCACCTTTGCCAGAGGTCAACTCTCTTGTCCTCCAGCACTTGCAGCTTCTTACTAACCTCGCACGCAGCGCCTTCAGGGATCCACCCTTCCCAGACAGCTAGCAGACTTCCTGCCTTGGTGATGAGAGATTCCACAAGTGTGACTTGTTCTTTACCATTTTCATAGGTGATTGTTTCCAGGTTAACTTCTCCCGCACCTTCATAGCTTCTTTCTGCCCGTCCAATGGCTGCTTTTAGCTCGGTCTCTGCATATTTTGACCAAAGGTTGGAATGGATTGCCTGCTTCACCTCTTTTAATGTTGTATCACACTCTATGGTTACCCTCTCCAAGTCTGCTTTGGCTTTATCATCCACAGCCTCCATGTCGCCTGCTTCATCAATCAGACAGGCCTCACAAACATAATTAGCTGCATGAAGCCTTTCTGCGTCCTCAGAAAGGGATTTCCACTCACTTTTCAATTCTTCTCGCAGCATAGTTGGCGCCATTCGCAAAATGCTGTTGGCCTTTCTTGTGAAAGCTGCCTTCACTTTGGCCCTCTCTTTCTTTAATTGATCCATTTTTATTTATTTTTATTTATTTATTATTTATTTGACCATAAAATAAATAATTGTAATGATAGATAGTAACCCAATAAATAATAACCTAATTGAGCGTACCCGTAACTCCTTATCTACCTTGTGTCTTCCGCCCTCTCTAGCTGCCTAAACTAGCTCAGAAGCTTCTTCCCTAACTATCCTAGCCTAACTAGTCTTCAGCGGCGTTACCAGGCTCACCAGAGGTCCCCCCAGGGATACCGCCCAAAAATGGAAAACAATACAAATAAACAAAGTGGAGTAGGTTTCACCTTCTCCCGCCGGCTTGCCACCCGGGTACACTCAAACTAAGCTAAAGGTCTTGACATTAGAGGGCTACTAAATCATCTATACCTAAATAATATAATTGGCACCATCACAGGGCTAGTAATGAGCTATAGCTTTTATCTTGAGCTGCCTTCATGTTTGTCCACGTTAGTGTTGGTATGCTATTTGATAGCTAATTTCAGTAGCTTGGCATTACTCCTGATCGCATTTGACGTTTAGCACTGACATCTGTCAAACACCGTTTTCATTCATTCACTTATTTAGCTGCGTTAGCTTCTTGTATTTAGCATTTGAACCAGGTGAACGTTCCTGCTCGCTGACCCGTATGGCCTGATGCGCGAGTTATTTCATTTACAACGACACAGGAGTACCTCATATCCCTCGGTTGTTTTGTCCTTATCTGACGGCGCGTTCAGCCACTCTTCTGCCGCCGCCCGCGGTTTGTAACTGTGCTGCTTTACACCCGCAGCTGGGGTGAAGGGATGAACAGGATGCCACTCAGTTGCAAAAAGCTTTTAATTCTTCCTCCAACAGGTTACAAACCTTGAAACAAGACACACATTCAATCAATAACTACCACAATACTACTATCATTCTTAAAACAAATCGCTTACACACATCCACTCACCGGTTCTCAATCGTCTCCCTTCGCTGCTGTCAAATTCCCCGCAACTTCCTGTATACAGTTTCACTGACACCACGTGACGTATCTCGACCAATTACAGCCCACTCCTCGCTACGTTCCCCTGGATCACATGTGAAATGACTACATCTCCATTCACAACTTTAATCAAGCATACAGTGCCTCCATACATCCGAAAATGAAAACATAATTATAATCATAGCTCAACTACCACTACTATCAACATTCACATAAACGCACAGCATAAAAAACACCACAAAACATTACTTATTTACACACACAGACTAAAGTGCACCTAAACTCCACCACCACAATAGAAAGCTGCACAATACCGGTGCGTGAGATCATCCTATGGTCAGACTCTATGACCGTGATCACCTGGATCCAGTCCTCCTCCTGCCGGTACAAAGTGTTCGTAGGAGTCCGCGTATCGGAAATCCAGGACCTGGTAGGAGCGGAATGTTGGAGATATGTTGACACCAAGCAGAACCCGGCGGATGTCATCACACGGGGGATGTCCCTAGCCGACCTCACCCGTCCCAACTCATACAGTGATGGCCCAGAGTTCCTCAGACTCCCGGAGGAGAAGTGGCCTATCTCAACACTGCGGGATGCGAACCAGGACGAGTCAGAAATAAAGAAGTCCATGTTCTGCGGGCTGAGTCAAGCCCCGGCTCCAACGGGCCCAGACTTAGACGACTGTCAAACTCTGGAGAGTGCCCAAAAAAGAACATCCTCACCTTGGCCCCAGAAATCGACGCCCAGGGCCTCATTAGGGTGGGGGTTCGGTTGAGACGGGCCCCGGACTTGGCCGAGGATGTGAAGCATCCCATCGTCCTAAGCAGCCGACACAGGGTAACAGACCTGATCATTCAGAAATATGACGAGGTGGTGTGCCACACGGGGACTGAGCGAGTCTTCGCGGAGATCCGGCGGCGCTTCTCGATACTCCAAGGGAGAGAAGCTGTACTCCGGTTCCAACGAACTTGCCCTACCTGTCGCAAGTGGAGAGCACAGCCTATTATACCGAAGATGGCAGACCTGCCTCCCTGCCGCCTCAGAGTCGGCGAGCGGGCCTTCCATTCCACGGGCGTGGATTGCTTCGGGCCCTTCAATGTTAAGAGAGGAAGAGGAACAGAGAAGAGGTGGGGTATTGTGTATAAATGCATGACCACCAGAGCTGTCCACATTGAGCTCCTTCAGTCTATGAGTACCGACTCGTTCCTCATATCCTTCCGGAGGTTTCAAGCGAGGAGAGGGACCCCCTCAGTGCTATTGTCAGACCAAGGGACAAATTTCCAAGGAGGAGACACGGAACTGAGAGCGAGCTTCCTGAACATGGGTGAAGAACTCAAGGCCTGCCTCGCTCCGGCTCAGGTCACCTTCCAGTTCAATCCACCGAATGCTCCCCATTTCGGGGGAACATGGGAGAGAGAGGTCCGATCAATCAAGACTGCTCTGTACACCGTGCTTGGAGCCCAGATGGTGGGCGATGAAGTCCTAGCTACGGTCCTTACTGAGATTGAGGGCGTTCTAAACTCCAAGCCCCTCGGCTACGTTTCAAGCGACGTAGCTGATGTCGACCCCATCACCCCAAACTACCTCTTGATGGTGCGGCTGGACCCTGCACTTCCTCAGACTGTACAGACAGGATGAAATGAGCGGAAGGAGAATGTGGAGACACAGCCAAGTGCTGGCCGACCAGTTTTGGGCTTGCTTCCTCCTACACTACCTACCCTCCCTTCAGGCCCACCAGAAATGGGTGAAAGACAGGGACAACCTGACTGTGGGGACTGTCATGATGGTCATAGACCAGTCACTACCCCGAGCTACGTGACCAGCCGGCCGTGTGAGTCGAGTTATCAAGGGCTCGGATGGGAAGGTCAGAGCTGCAGAGGTCATCGTCCAAGGGCGGACCTATACCAGACCAGTAGTTAAGTTGATTGAGCTTCCTGCTTTCCCTGACTCCCCTGACGATGACGATAACCCATCGACTTTATAGTTTACCTCCAACTCCCCATAGTCCCTTATGGAGAAATCGACTTGACCTTTGATATTAATCTGTGCCCCAATTTTTATTTGCTAATTAGGTTCCGACTAATTAGGGGGCGGCTGTTCTGAAGGTCCAGATTAACACATAAAGTCCACGTTTATTATTTTGTATACCTTATATTGTTTATTTGTATAAGATATATATTTCACGTCGTCTATTTACCTAACAGTATTTTATCATTCGCCTCTTTTCATATGTTCCATTCATCGCGCTGTAGGCGCGCGCGCATGCACCTGTAGACAGCGTGAGCGCATGCACGTGTTCAGAACATGCCTGGGCATAGTGCATGGGAGCGTGCGTTGGCGCAGTTGTAAACAGACCACAACGTATCTTACGAGAGAGCTGGTCGGCTAGTTAGATGTAACAACAATATTGTCGAGCCACCATTCGAAACGGCAGAGTGACATAGGTTTGGGAGAAGTGAATTAATAATAACTTCTATAGATTTGCCGACGGGCAGATAATAAAGGAACGTGGAGAGACTTTGGGCTGAACCCAGCTGCGGTCTGGATTCAACTAACTACTACTGACTACATGCGGGTTAGCCTTAGCATAAAAGGGCTAACTAGCTATTGACCATGCCAGCGGGCGTTTGGAATATTAGCTATTAAACCTGCCATCGGGCGTTTGGAATATAGGAATCCGTATGAGACCCCTATCCAGCGACGACAGGATTATATCAGCATGAGTCTACAGCAGCCTCGGGAGTAGGAACTCCAGAGAAAATCGTCTCCATCCTTCTCTCTCTCCCCCCCTTGCTATTCACTCCGTCCCCCTCCATTCAGAGCTCCAACGATCTGGTACCATTAGTTTAGGAACTATAATTAATTCGGACATTGTTGCATTGAAATTATATGATATGTATGTTTTGCTTTAACATTAAAGTGATTATAGAACTTGGTATCACTGTCCCCTCACAGTTAATAGAGTGTCCGCCATTTTGTGTATATTTAATATCTGGTTAATTAATCATTTAGTAGTTGTCAAGCTCATCATTTAAATACAGTCAGGGTTGTGTAGCCCCTTAGCTACACACATTATGTAGTTATTTTAATAACGCGCAGCATTGCAAATGTGAATCCCACGGGGATGTTTTTAATGAATGAAACCTATCGCTCGTTTGGCTCTGATTCCTTTCATATTCTCCGCTGTGGATGTTATTTAATCGCGATGAATCGCATGATTGTCCATAGTTCACTCGCGATGAATCGCAAATTAATCGCATTTTATTTGTTCTCTACCTTAAACAGATATTTTTCAAGTTCCAAGTTTTAATACTCTTATCAACATGAGAGTCAACAAATGCTTGCTTTATAAAAGGATGACCCTCATGCATTGCAAATTTGCATCAAATTCAAAACAGAGTGATGCACAAAATAACTTAAAAGAAAATAATAATTTAAAACAATGAATAAAGTGTGCATGAAATAATAGGGGAAAGAAAACGTTAGGAACTTGTTACATTCACGCACACAAGGGCTGAGTAATCACACCACTCTCTCTCACACACACACTCTCCCAGATCTCTTTCTCTCTTGCCCCTTCCTCATCTCTCACCCCCCTCTCTCTCTATATATATATCTCACACACACACACACACTTCAGAAACAAACATAGTATCAATGGGTCTCATTCCCGAACGAATTTACGACAAAAAAATTTAGTCTTAGCCAGATTTCTGCCCATTTAAGACATATTAGGGCTGGGAGCGGGAGTCCCCAAATGTTCCTGAGATCAGATTTGATCGTGGCTGAGAGCAGATTTAAGAGTGCTGAGGAGCACTCTTAAATCTGCTCTCAGCCACGATCAAATCTCATGATTGATTGACTAATTTAAAATTGTATTAACTTGACAGACTGTGTTCTCATAGTGATTCCTTCATGTCAACACTACAGGCCTCCTTGGAATTAATTACTTAATTATAATTAAAATAAATATGACAATATTTGTACGATAAGAAATTACGCATTTGATGTCGAAAAAAAAAATATATGGATTCATCTGATCACAGGGCAGCTGCTTAACCAAATGTATAATTCCTTTAATTACTCAGATATTCAAACACAATTATGCAATTATTGTGAAATGATTGAAAATAATAATTATTTAATGCCTTCTGTGGAATTTGTATTTCTTATTTGTTACACATCTGTTTTAATTATTAATTATATACATTTGAAAGAATGCAGGTCAACATGCAATGTATCCCATTGATTGGTATACAATGGGACAGACCTTTGTTTGATTGATTGATTGAAAACTTTATTAACAGATTGCAGAATGGGTACAGTACAGTACAGCTCAATTACATAAGGGGATGCAGACCAGAGAAAGAATTTCGTCTTGTTTACATCAGGGTCCCCCATTTTCAATTCATCATAACATATATGACACACACGACACAGATAGACAGTACTGCTACATCTATACATTTATGACATACCAGATTTGCAAATACAGTACTGTTTGTGATACAAAAAGAGTCCAGAAAAGAGAGTACATTTGACGTAGAAACTGTTGGAGGAGGTTGGGTAGGAGGGGTGGGTGGGGGATAGACTTACACTGTACAAGCAAAACTGTACATTGGAATATTGACAAAACCATACATGGTCATTTACTGTACATTGGAGGGGGTTGATATAGCTATAAACCTGCATTCCTTCGAATATATCATTAATCAATTAAACTTATATTGAAATACACTATATAGCCTATACACCAACACTGAAATGACAGTGGATACATAAATAAGAACTAAAGCTAATCGGTGGAAATAGACTGCATTAATATTCCATAACAAGTCTTGTCTGCGCCTACGAATGAACAGTAGCCTATAGGCTTAATTATGGAATAATAAGCCATACTGCGTTTTTTTTTTTTTTGTAAAGTTAATTGTGAGTTAAAAAAAATAGTGGCGTTTTATGATACCTAAGCCGAGCACATACAGTATAGATATCCTCATAAGTATTTATTAATTCGTATCAATTAGATACTCTTTGGGCTTGTTTGTATCTACTTATTCTGAACGAGATTAACTATAATGTGTATATCGCACCTCGCGAGTGCTATATATATGTCGTGCATTATTTAGGACAAAGTAAATTTAGTATCAGCATTTTAGGTCTATTATTTTACATTTCAAAAGCCCCCTCTAGAAAAACGAAGCACAAAAACATCGCGAGCTGGCATTTCTTTGCGAGGGTGTGGCCATGGTTTATCCAGCTAACTGAACTAAACACGTGGCCAATCAGATTGCGGAACCCGAACGCGGAACTGCAAGTGTGTTGGTAAAAGACTACACGCTTCCCGCTAGCTTGTTCTACCTGTTGCATCATTGCCTTGTGTTGAGTCTTTTCCATGGGTGTATTTACTTCATCTGGGGTTGCTTTTCTTTCATTTGTCCTCGTGTTCATTCTTCCTTCTTTCTTTTGTCCTCGAATCTTTACTTTTTATTTTGTTTTGAATTGTTTTACTTCCTTTTTTTGATATTCATTGACCGGGAGCTCTTTCATGTGGCTGCTCACCAGAACGTCGCAAACCGGAAGTCCACTTTTTTTTTTACTTACTTTCTTTTTACTGTATGTAGCACACTCTCAGGGGCTCATACAGAAACAAGCATTTCATCATTAAGTATTCTGTATTTTGTTGTGATTAATAATAAACAAACTTGAAAACTTGAACTATTTGTTATGCACAACTTGATTTGGTTAGCTAGACTACTTTGCAAATATGGATGATTCATCACTTTTCACAAGGCCCTGCTACTAGATTTTTGCATCTGCAATCATCCTTAAGCCAGTATCCTCAAAAAGTAACAAACAATAATAAATCTTTAAAAAAAATTATATATTTGCCCATTTCTGCATACTGTGGTCTCTAAATATTCTTGTAATTGTATAATTAGTATGGCTGTAAAGCCGAGACTCCAATTGTATTCACGTGTGATGATGTGAGTCGTCATAGTAGCCTCATGGAACTTTACAACCCCAAACTACAGACATAGGCCATTCAGAAGATGTATGGCTTGCCTATACCGGTACAATGACAATAATGTGTGGTTTTCTGAGCTCGAAAAAAAGTGCTCACCATCCAATCGACAAAAGATTGTCGGACGGGACGGGTGTCCCCCAGGGCTCGGTCCTAGGACCCCTTCTCTTCTCCCTCTACACTAGATCACTGGGTAACATTATCACGTCTCATGGCTTCTCATATCATTGTTATGCCGATGATACTCAACTCTTCCTCTCCTTCCCTCCCTCAGATATCCACGTCTCTGAGCGGATCTTGGCCTGTCTGTCCGACATCTCCGCCTGGATGACGACCAACCACCTCAAACTGAACCTAAGCAAAACAGAATTGCTCCACCTGCCGGCCAAATCCTCCCCCCTGACCGACCTCTCCATCACAGTCGAGAATGCAGCTGTGACCGCGTCCCCGACCGCCAAGAACCTTGGTGTTGTCCTCGACGACCAGTTGACAACCAGAACCTGCAGATTCCTCCTGAGCAACGTCAGAAGGATCCGCCCCTTCCTGACAAAAAAAGCCACCCAACTCCTCGTCCAATCAACAGTCATCTCCCGCCTCGACTACTGCAACGCACTGCTAGCTGGCCTCCCGGCCACTGCCACCAAGCCTCTTCAACTCATTAAAAACGCAGCGGTCCGCCTGATCTCAAACCGAAGTCGGCCCATGTCACCCCACTTTTTTTTTTTTTTTTTTTAACTTAAATTTTGTATTAAACATTTATAGACAAACAACACAACATATACAATAACATCAACAACACTATTAATCAGACATAAATAATAAATAAAAAATGTTAATACCCAAAAGACGAAAAATAAAAAATACTGACTTAAGCAAATAAAAAACATAAAACAGTTGTCATACCTTAAACCAAAATGAAATTAGAAAACATTAAGTGTGTGACATGGGTTCAGAGACCCTCTTTGAACCTCTTTCCTCCTTTACCCTTCGCCCTCTTGTGGTGTATTTGGTTCTTCCTCTGTGATGTCGTTTTCGTTCCCCTTGTAATCCTCCCACTTACCCCATCTTTCTCCAAATTTCTCTTCCTGTAACCTCAGCATGTGTGTTATCCTCTCCATATCCTGTATCTCTTCCACTATTCCTACCCATTGTGCTATTGTCGGTGGGTCTTCCTTGTACCACAGTCTCGTTATTGCTTTTCTGGCCGCTATCAACATTATCTTTATTAAATATTTGTCCCCCCCTTGTATTCCCTCGTGTGTCAGGTCTCCTAAGTAAAGCACCAGTCCTGTTTGTGGTAATCCGTATCCTAATATTCTGATCATTGCCTCCCCTATCTCCTCCCAATACCCCTTCAGCTTCTGACATCCCCAGAATATGTGCGTGTGATTTGCCCCCTCCTTCCCACACATCCTCCAGCATGCTCTTTGTGTTGGTGTATATTTTCCCTTCAGCTCTGGGGTTATACAGAATCTGATTATGTTTTTCCATCCAAACTCTTTCCATATCCTCAATCCTGTTGTTGAATGTTGCACCTTGCATATGTTCCCCCATTCCTTCCCTGTTATTTCTATCTCTAGCTCTCTCTCCCATTTCTCCCTTATGTAATCGGTCGTGTGTCCCTTGCTGTTCATTATAGCCCTGTATATTGCTGATATTACTCTTCCTTGCCCCCCTTCGTATGCCCATACTATCATCTTTATTATTCCATTCTGTTCTTCGTCCTTGGCCCCCCTTATTTCTTTGTTGTAGTAGTCTCTAACCTGTAGATATCTGAAGTGGTCCCTGTTTTCTAGTCCAAATTTCTCCTTTAATTTTTGTAGTGTCTGCATTTCCCCCTTCTCTATCATTTTGCCATATCGCTGTTGCCCCCCCCCCCCTCTCCCACCTTCTGAATCCATGGTCTAACCTCCCTGGTTTGAATCTCTTGTCATGTGCTACCCATCTCAGAACCCCTGACTGCTTCTCCAATTTGTGTGTTTTTACTACTCTGTTCCATATGGTCAAGGTGCATTTGGTGATTGGATCTAATAGTCCCTCTTTTTCTTTAAATAGTTCCCTATCTCCCACCAGAGCTTGTACCTTGTATCCCTCCCCTTCTTTTTCAATGTATTTCCATCTTGCCTCATATCTGTCGTTACACCAGCACGTCACTGCTCTCAGTTGTGCTGCATAGTAATAATCTTGTAGGCTGGGTACTGCCATCCCTCCCTCTTCCTTTGGTAGTTGTAGTGTTTTATATCTGACCCGTGGTCTTCTCCCCGCCCATATGAACCTCGATATCAGTCTGTCCCACTCCCTGAATTGATTCTGTGGTATTTGTATCGGTAGTGACTGGAATAGGTACAGTAACCTTGATAGTTCATTTTAATGACCTCTATTCTTGAATTGAAGTCCAAGGGCATTACTGTCCATCTCTCTAAGTCTCTCTTGATGTTCTGATTTATCTGTGTATAGTTCGCCTCAAACAGTTTCTCCACCCCTCTCGTGATGTTCACCCCTAAGTATTTAATCTTGTCCATGTCCCATCTTATCCCGTACTGTTCCCTAATTTCCGTCGTTGGGGTATAGTTCCATGCTAAGGTCTGTGTCTTTGTCACGTTTAGTTTGTATCCTGAGTAGTGGCCATATTCCTTCAGTAGATCCATCAGTGCCGGGAAGCTCTTGTCTGGTTGCCTCATGTATACTATCACGTCGTCCGCAAATAGGCCTAGTTTATATTCCGTTCCCTTTATCCTTACTCCCTTAATGTCCTCGGTCTGTCTGATCAGTTGTGCCAGTGGTTCTATGAAAACGGTGTCGGTGAGAGACAACATCCCTGTCTGGTAGCCCTCTCTAATCTGATTCTATCCGTCAACCTGCCATTCACCTTAACCCTCGCTGTCAGTTCTTGATATAGCGCCTTGATCATCTTCATCGCCCTCCCGTTCAGTCCGAACCTCATCAATGTTTTATATAAAAATGTCCAGCTCACACTGTCGAATGCTTTTTCTGCATCTAGGCTAATCAGTACCGCGCTACCACCTTGTTTTTGTATCTCCTCTACTATGTGTAATGTCTTTCTCACGTTGTCCTGTGTCTGTCTCCCTTTAATAAATCCAGTTTGATCTTCATCTATAATGTCTGGCATAAACGTCTCAAATCTCTTTGATATTATCGATGTATACATCTTGTAATCCACGTTGAGTATGGACACAGGTCTGAAACTACTACATAAGGGAGCTCCAGTAGCTCACCACGTACCGCGAGTGCTATTTCAGCGCCGTGGACAACCGTGCTCGTCGCGGATCTGGGGCTGAGCGAGTTCGAATCCCGGACTGCAGCCGTGCCTTTCCCAGAGTGTCTTCCCCCCCATCTGAACCCTTTCAGCCTGCTTCTGTCGGTCGAACTTGACCAAGTATAAATGCGATAAACGTATAAAAGAGCCAGGGAAATGGCCAAAGTTTAAAAAAGAAACTACTACATAATTCTCTATCCTTCCCTTCCTTCGGTATCGTGGTGATTATGGCTTCCTTCCACGAGGGGGGCATTTTGCCCTCTTCCATCGTGTGTCTGAACGCCGCCCCTAACATGGGTGCTAATTCCGTTCTAAATGTCTTGTAGAATTCCGATGGGAATCCGTCGCTCCCCGGAGATTTGTTGTTTTTAGCTCTACTAATTGCCTCTTCCAGTTCTCGTTCCGTAATTATTTTATTTAATTCTTCATTCTGTTCTTTCCCTATCGATGGTAACTCTAGCTTCTCCAGATATGCTTCTATTTCCTCTTCTCCCACTGCTTTTGGCTGTGTGTATAGTTTCTCATAGTATTCTCTAAATGTCCTCTCTATTTCAGCTAGGTCTCTCAATATTTCATTAGTCTTTATATCCCTTATTGTGTGTATCGTGTTCAACTTCTGTTGCGTCCTAATTCTCCTAGCCAACAGTCTGGTCGCTTTTGGTCCCCCTTCATAGTACGTTTGTTTCATGAACCTCGCTTTCTTTTCTATTTCCGTCAATAATTCCCTATTTATCCTGGCCTTTACTTCTTTGATTTCTCCGAGCGTTTCCTGTTCTTTTGATATCTGGTGTCTCCCTTCTAGCTTCTTCAGCTTCCCTATCAGATTGTGATATGTCTCCGTTCTGGCCTTCTTCAGCATTGCTGTCTTCTCCATCAATTTCCCCCTTATCACCACCTTCAGTGTGTCCCATAGAATGTTCGGATCTACAGCCCCGTTGTCATTTTCTTCCTTATACCTGGCTATCTCCTCCTTGATCTGACTCACCACCCCCTTGTTATTTAATATTCCTACATTTAGTCTCCAGATCGTGTTCCTCCGTCTCCCTTCTAGATCTACTGTCAGATATATGGCACTGTGATCCGATATGTCCGCTACTCCTATTCTGCTCTCCCGTACCCTGTAACTGTCCCCTGTCGTCATCAAAAAGTAGTCTATTCTCGCATATGTCACGTGCGGGTGTGAGTAATGTGTGTATTCCCTGTCCATGGCGTGCATCCCCCTCCAAACATCTGTAATTCCCATTTCCGTCATCTGAATATTCATATATCTACTGATTGGTGCCCGTCCTTTTCTAGTACTCGTGGTGTCTAGGTCGTGATTCAGTACTACATTAAAATCTTGCATATCAATATCCCTTCTAGTTCCATCACTATCATATCAAAAATGGTCTCATATAAATCCCTCTCACTCTCTGGGGGTGCATAAACATTTACTAACGTAATCATTTGACCCTCCATTTTTCCCTTCACCAGAACAAACCTTCCCTCCTTGTCTCTTACTTCCTTGATCAATTCAAATTTGACTGTGTTTTTGATTAACGTGATTACTCCTCTCCTCAGGTTCCGTTTAAAGGAACTATAGTATGCATTTTCATATCCGAACCTCTTCAGTTTCTCATGATCCTGTGCTACCAAATGTGTCTCCTGCAGAAAAATCACTTTTTTTACATTTCAACATCACTTTGCCCCTCTTTATCACATTATTCATTCCATTAACGTTTAACGACATCATTTTTATACCTTTAACCATTGCCATCTTTCTTCTTCTTTCGTCTGTCAGTCCCCCCCATGTCACATTCATTCCCCCCTCCGGTTGTAGCCTCCGCTCTCTTCACCGAATACATATAATGATTAACATAAATAAAAAACATAAACTTTACATAAAGTGCTCCCAAGGCGTTCGGGGGGTCCCTGTGTCCCCCCCTGTCCCCTGCTGGTGGGTGAGGAGTAATTGCTCTCCTAGTGAGAGGCCTCCTCCTGACGGCTTGGGGGTTTGAAACCTTTACCCCCAACTGCTCGTCATATTTGTCCAGCTTTCTTACTGTTTTTATTGCTGTCGTGCTCCTGGTCAAAAGCGCTCTGTCCTTCATTCTGATCAAAGACCCCCATTTCCTAGGTCCCCCTCAATGCGGCTCATATGTTTCAATGTCCCTCTTTCCTCCCAAACCTGTGTGTGGTGTCTTCTGTGTACCCCTTTTTATTTTATTTTCCTCCTCTCTATTTTCTATGTGATGTCCATTTATCCCCTTAATCCCTTCCAACTGTGTTACTCTCAGCGTGTGTCTATGTACTTGTTTCAATATGTTCTGTGTTCCGTCTATCATACCTAATTATATTTCCATTTATTTCCTCCGTCAGCCTGTGTATTATGTGTCCATGTATACGTTATGTTCGTTCCTATATCCTGCCTCTACCTGGGAATGTGTGTTTATGTATATGTTATTTCAGTTTCTATATTTTGTCTCTATTTGGATAGTTTTTCAATCTCTTGTGCGTGTACTCATCCGTTCGTCTCCTCCCGCCTCCTCTCCCCTCCTTCTCCGTCTCTGGTCTCCTCGTCCGTCTCCGCCTTCGGTCTGTCACGTCTCACCTCAGCCTTCTCCTCTCTCCTCCCTCCTCTCCCGGGCCTCGATCTCCCACTCTGGTCCATCTGCGTGCCCCCTCCAATCTCTGCTGCAGGCTCCGCGTCTGGCCCTCCTGTCTCCTTCCCTCTCCGTCCTCCGCCATCTGCATCCCCCGTCGCCTCATCTCCTCCGCCGCCTCCCGCGCCGTCGCGTATGTCACCGTCCCTTCCTTCCAGTGAATCCTTAGCGAGGTCATGGGTGATTGGAATTTCATTCCGTTTTCTTTCAGAATTCTCTTCAGTCCCGCGTAGGACCTGCGTGTTATTGCCACCGCTGTTGAGTAATCTTGATCAAACGACAGTCTTTTCCCCTCGATTTCTATCTTCTTGGTCCACGCGGTTCTGAGTATCAATTCCTTAATCTCAAATCTCAGAAAGTTAATAATCACCGCCCTCGGAGGTCTGTCCGGTTTCGGTCTCGGAGCCAACGCCCTGTGGGCCCTCTGTATCTCCATTTTTTCCAGTCCCGTCTCCTTCAGTTGTTCCTTGATAAGCTCTTCCACATATTGGATCACCGATTCCCCTTCGACTCCTTCTTTCAATCCCCATATTCTGATGTTATTTCTCCGTGACCTCCCCTCCATGTCCGATATCTTTGTCTCCATCTGTTCTTGTTTTTGAATCGCACACGTTAACACCTCGTGTATCTCTGTGTTCCATTCCTCCATTTGCGCCGTTCTAGTCTGTACCTCTGTTACGTTACTGTCCTGTTCCGCCATCTTCTCATCCACCCTTTTGATTTCTGTATTCATTTCACCTCTGAAGTCCTCCTGTTCCTTCCTCAATTCCTCCCGTAACTTCCCAATATCATTTCTTATCGTGTCCGAGTTCAGTTTCATGGTCGCCTGCATCGTGTCCGAGTTCAATTTTATGGTCGCCAATATCCCGGCCTGCATGAGCACGGCCCATCCTGGCATTTCCTTGTCCGTCTCAGCCGAGACTCCCCCTTCCTCCGCCTGCTCCTTCTCGGTCTCGCCTCGGGGGTTCTGCTCCATCGAACTCTCCTCTTCCTGTGAGTTCTCCATTTCTCTTTCCTTCATATTTGTTTTCTCCGCCTTCCTTCTCGTTTGCATCTTCATTTTTAATCACTTTTCGGGTCCTTATTTCTCCGTTTTTCGCTCTTTTGACCAGGAGCCTCACCGCATGCGTGCTACTCTTCCGCTCTCATACCGGAAGCCGTCACCCCACTTCTTAGGGACCTGCACTGGCTCCCCATTGCTGCACGTATCCGCTTCAAGGCCCTCAACCTAGCATACCGTGCGGCAAAGGGAACCGCTCCCGCCTACCTCTGGTCAATGGTCTCTAACTACACACCCTCAAGACCCCTACGCTCTGCATCTTCTGGCCGCCTCAGACCTACTCCTATCCAAGCTCCGGGAGGGTCATCAAAGAGAAGCCGCCTATTCTCAGTCCTTGCCCCACAATGGTGGAATGAACTACCCACCCCAGTTATGACAGCCGAATCCCGTCCAATCTTTCGCCGTCGACTAAAGACGCACTTCTTCAACCATTATCTGAAATAATAATAAAAAAAATTAAAAAATTAAAAAAAATATATATATATATATCTAACCCTAACTAACCTTACTGTCATGCACTTGTCCTAATAAACTAACCTACACTGTAACACGCAACACTTTGATGAATATTGTTACTCAACTGATAGAGTTGTACCCTTCCTGATGACCTGTCGTACAGAACTTGTAAGTCGCTTTGGATAAAAGCGTCAGCTAAATGACTAAAAATGTAAAAAAGAAAATGAAGAAATCAGACTGTTCAGATGTCGAAGGTTATTAATAACCAAATCACAGTAGGAACTTTTCTGTTGCTCTTCAATGTCTTGGGTGTCTTACTCTGGTCATTTGGAGTGATTTTTGACCATTTGTTTCAGTTCTCAGTTTGGTTTTGCACCACATCTGTGTAACTAATGGTACACAGTCCATTTGCATTCTAAATGGCATCTAGTTACCATTGCAATGCGGTATCCAGAACACTGCACTTCACTACCCAACGGGAACAACAGACAGATGGCTGTAAACTAGGGATGTCCGATATTATCGGCCTACCGATATTATCGGCCGATATCGGCATTAAAATGTGATATCGGAAAATATCGGTATCGGTTTTCAATTTTTTTTTTTTTTTTTCATTTCAAGAACCTTTATTTACCCAGGTAAGCAAGTAAGAACAAATTCTGATTTTATTTATTGTCAAAAGTATGCATAATGTTGTGTTAATTCCACAACAAGAGATATGTAATGTTAATTACCTGAAATTATTCCGTTTTTTGGGGGGGGAAACCCTGCATATATCGTTATCGGTTGATATCGGTATCGGAAATTAAGAGTTGGACAATATCGGTATATCGGTAAAAAAGCCAATATCGAGCATCCCTACTGTAAACGTTCAAATGTGTGTAAACGTGATGTTGTGAGTGTTATTGTGATATGGGGAGTGGAATGCTTGTGAGTAAGCATGGCATTGTTTTTAAACAGGCAAATGTCTTGAAGGCAAATAAAAGCTGAACTGAACTAATAGGCCTATACACTAATCATAATCAGTAATCCAAGCAATTAATTTAGATTTTTGTAGGGTACAACATTTCTTAACACATTACTCACATGACTGGCTGTGATTAATTGTAATGAACACAAATGTAGGGGTAGGGGTTGTGTTAATGAAGAAATACACAACAGAATGATTACGGAAAGTAATCACAAGTACTTATCGGTCCCAGGAGTCACATTTTGTGAATGCATTTGTAATGCTACTGTAGCTTGGTTGACAATGACAGAGTTGAACCAGCTGCATTTTCTGCTCCTTCGGAATGGGATACTGTTGCAATAGGGCGTGCCATACTTTTGTGCAAACATGAATTTTAGGGAAATCCTAACATGAGGGGTGTCTAAAATATGTGTTTTTTTGTTCTGAATCCAAATATGGGCTTATTTTTTTGATAGGATACAGATGAGGCACTGGAAATTCAAACCACTCCCGCCGGCACCAAGCTTGGTGACGCTGGTTCAGGCTTATGTGAGGCGAGTTGACGCGAGGTGACGCAGCACTGCCTGGTTCAACCAGTAGGGGGAGTCGAGTTATACGGTGGAGAGAGGGAACTGATTGATTGATTGAATTGATTGAAAAGTTTATTAACAGATTGCAGAATGGGTACAGTACAGTACAGCTCAATACATACAATTGTTAAGGGGATGCAGACCAGAGAAAGACTTTCGTCTTGTTTACATCAGGGTCCCCCATTTTCAATTCATCATAACATATATGACATACATGACATACAGATAGACAGTACTGCTACATCTATACTTTTATGACATATCAGATTTGCAAATACAGTACTGTTTGTGATACAAAAGTGTCCAGAAAAGGAGTGTATATACATTTGGCGTAGAAACTGTACATTGGAGGAGGTTGGTTGGGTGGGGTGGTGTTGGGTGGGTTGGGTGAGGGCTGTACATTGGAGGTGGGGGGGGGGGGGGGGGGGGGTTGGGTAGGGGACACACACACATTTTACACTGTACTATGGAATATTGACAAAGCCTTACTTGGTCATTTACTGTACAACTAGGTTAGGACATTTGTAGGGGCCAGTTTCGAATTGCAGTCTCACGTAGGTGTTTTTTGAGAGTGTTTTTGAAAGTGGGTAGTGATTCACATTCCTTTACAGCTTTAGGTAGGGCGTTCCACATTGATGTGGCATAATTGCGAAACGTGTTTAGTCCCTTGTTTGAGCCGAATCTGGGTTTTACATGATTTGTGGAGCTCCCTCTGGTGTTGTGATCGTGGTATTCACTGACCTTTGGGAAGTATTTTGCCATGTACATGGGTACCTTGGTCGCGTAGTGTATCTTGTAGACCAGGCCCATTGCAAGTTGCTGTACTCTGTCGTCTACTCTAAGCCATTCTAGGTTGTCAAAGTGGGCAGGGGTGAGGTGGGTTCTAGGAGTCAGGTCAAGTAGTAGTCTGACTAGCTTGTTTTGAGATGTTTGTAATTTGTTTTTTAGTGCCTTTGAGGTGCTTTGGTACCATGAGGTGCAAGCATAGTCGTAGTACCCTTGAATGAGTGCTCCTGCTAGAGTCTTCAGGGTATTCTTGTTTACCAGAGAGGAGATCCGGTACAAGAATCGCGTTCGTTGGTTGACTTTTTTTATTACATTGGATGCCATTTTGTCACAGGAAAGATTAGCCTCTAGGATGGAACCCAGGTAGGTAATTTAATCTTTCCTTGTGATAATATTGTCACCCACTGTAACCGAGAAGCCGTCGGTCTTGCTGAGTTTGTTATTTGAACCGAAGAGAATGGACTCTGTTTTGCCCATGTGTAATGATAGTTTGTTGTCGGCGAGCCATATGCAGATTTTGCCTAGTTCCGAGCTGAGGGCTTTTTCAACCTGTAACTTGTTCTTGTCAGAGACCAGCAGGGCTGAGTCGTCCGCAAACAGGAACAAGTTGCAGTCACAAGCTGACGACATGTCATTTGCATAAATTAGGAATAGTAGCGGTCCTAGTATGCTTCCTTGTGGAACACCACAGCTCACTGTGAGGGGGGGGATAGGGTCACGCTCGACATGAGGTGAACTATCGTTCTACTGTATATCATAATACATTTTAAATGGAAAATAAAAAATACTACATTATATACGGCTGTGGTTTACTTCATTGAATTAATTTGACTGAACAGTACAGTATACTGTATTGAGTGGTTAATCAGCTGAGATGTTTATTATTATTAACCACACATGCTGGCTGGCTGGGCGGGCCGAAACCCTGCCTGCTCTGTCTCTGATTGGCACACACAGAACAGAGAGTGGCAGCGAGAGCCGATTCGTTGTTGGATGTTTATAGCTTCTACTGTACAGTACTGTACCATGCATTCTTCTTTGTTGAAAAATAACCAAATATGTCTTTCAGTGAAAATGTATGTGCCTTAGGCCGTGGCATCTTCGCTATTTTGGACATTAGGATACATTTTCCGTCTGTCACTTGCTTTAGTGGTGAGTCGTGAGTTGTACAGTAGCTAACGTCCTCCCGGTTCATACTGTACAGTACTACTGTATATTTGTCTGTCTCTAAATGTCTTGATGAATTGAACGTTCGTTTAAGTACTGTACCTGTGTTATTCAGTACATTCAAATTAAAAGTCTTCAACTTGAACCTCAGAGCAGATCAGTATCATAATGACTTTAGTTGTACTGTATGCCTCCGGCGATAAGGTGTTTTGCGAATTCTGTCTTGTTTAATGCAAATGATTGTCAGTACACACTGTCCTTTATAAACGAAATAAACTTTAAACTTAAAACCAATGCAAACTGTTATTGGTACAGTACAGTAATGAATGGTGTGTTATTTTCGATTAACGTGCACGAAAGCTCCAACCAACGTATCTTGCGCATAGCTGTCAACATTGGCAGGAGAAAAAACATGCACATTTTAGCCCCGCCCCTTCTCCCAGCCCCGTCCCCTCGGCCCGCCCCCTCCCACCCGGCCCGCCCCCTCCCAATGGAGCTGCCTCGTCGCTGCCATCTGCCGGTCAAAACCTGTATTAAGGAAATTCACTGTATTATTTTACAGATTACTTTTGTTTTCCTACTTTAAGTGTAAATGCTATAAAAATACAGTAAATTACCTTTTATCAAAATATTAACCATTAAATAAAGGTTGTAATCTGTAAATGTATTTGATTTTACTGTAATTTGACAGTATTTGGAAACCATAGATGCCAGACATTTAGTTTTCTTGCAGCTTTTTTTCTTACAGTGTACAGTCAGTGAATCCTAAATCTCCACTAGGCAACCACTTATCAGTCCAACAAGGACTGGGTGAACTAGTTGCTACATTAAATTAATCAGATACCTGGTTGAAAGTGAAATGCTGTGAACATCCCTGCATTAAGTGTAAGACAAATTCAGTATAAATTCAGTTTATGTAGTAGTAGCATTAACATGTTCATATTTATTGAAATCTTACAATTCATACATAAATGTTATGATGAATTGAAAATGGGGGAAGAAGTCCTTCTCTGGTCTGCATCCCCCTAACAATTGTGTATTGCGCCATACTGTATTGTACCCATTCTGCAATCTGTTAAAGTTAGCAATCAATCAACGTATTACCATAGTGTCTTTATACCTTTATCACTGTAGGCTACATATTAATACTACAACTCAAGAATAATCAAGAGGTTTATTTGTCACATACATAGTGAAATGCAGGTGGCCAGACATTTAGTTTTCTTGCAGCTTTTTTTCTTACAGTGTACAGTCAGTGAATCCTAAATCTCCACTAGGCAACCACTTAGGCCTAAAAAAAATAATGGTTTGTTTCCGGTTGCCGACCGACCCTGCCGATTTAGGTGCGACCCAATATATTTTATGAGTTTAAAAAACAACTATTAAAAAAAATATATATATATATATATAATTTTTTGAAAAAACTTGCCAATTCCGTGAACCGTGAACAGGGCGTGAAGAAGGTTGAAATACAGTACAATCCCGGGAAAAACGGGAGTGTCCACCAATAGCAGATGTCTTTAAAGCAGGCCTGAAAACCTACCTATTCAAAAAGGCCTTTGACTGTTAGCTTTTATTTAAATTTTCTTGCGCTGTTGTTTTTAAATTGTCTGTTTATACTATGTTTTTAATTAACTATGTTCTATTTTTATCTTACTTTTATTCTGTATTCGATATTATAGGAATAGCTGTATAGCTATACTCGATCATTGTCGCAAAATAATTGACCTTCACTGACGTTTAAAACACCTCGCCGAGGCGGCTCGGTATTTTAAACTCTGTCGGTCAATTATTTTGCGACAATGACCTCGTAGCTATACATTATCCCTTACATATACATAGGGTATACAGCATTATTGTATGCCATCATATTGATTGAACATTTTATTAACAGATTGCAGAATGGGTACAATACAGTACAGCTCAATACACACAATTGGTCAAGTCAAGTCAAGAGTTTTATTTGTCACAGCATAGAAGTATACAATGAAATGCGGGGGGTCTTGAAATGAAATCTGTCTTATGTCTGTGTACTATGTCTGTAGTGTACAGTACAATATAACAGACACATTAATTCAATGAAGTCAAGCGCGAGTCAAGAGCGAGACTATAATCACCAGCTGTATCCAGGGGCGGATTTAGGATTATAGGAGATCCGGGGCTTAGCCCAGATAGGTGCCCCTGTTTTTTTTTTTTTTTTTTTTATTCGCAGGCAAGGGGTGGCAGATTTTTTTTTAATTTAATTAACCTGTACGTGCAATTTCCTGCAATATAGAGCCTTCAATCTTGACCAATAAAGCTGCTCTTTTCACTATAAAACTCAGTTAACCATAATGGTTAGATTTATATATTGGGGGGGGGATATATCATATTTTTCATATGATCAAAAAGTGGTGGAGCAAGAGCATACCTTTGCTCCCCCAAGTTCAATAGTGGGAGAGCAGAGATGCTCCGAATGCTCTTATGGCCAGGCGTCTATGATTCACTGATACAAAGTAAAATAGTGCAGTGCAATAAAATAGTTAGTAAAATAGAATAAAATAATGCAATAGTGCATTGCAATAAAATAGTTATCATCGTATTTTTTCGGGAGGCCGGTAAGGAGTGCATTACAGTAGTCGAGTTGGCTTGAGATAAAGGCATGGATCTGGTTTTCAGCGTCCTTTTGATTTATAAATGGCCGTACTTTAGCTATGTTTCTAAGGTGGAAGAATTAAGTTTTTGTCAACTTGTTGATTGTGATTTAAAGCTTAGGTCTGAGTCTACCATGACACCAAGACTTAACTCACTCAAATACAGTTAGCAGCTGGATAGACCACAGATGGAAATTAGCTTCTGCTAAATCTGGTGCAAACATATTTTCATGTAACAATGATGAATTGTCAAAAAAAAAATATATATATTATTTTTTATTTTATTTTTTTTAAATAGATTCAGGGCTTTTCAGAAAACATTCGGGGCTTGAGCCCAAGTAGCCACCCCCTAGCCCCGCCCCTGGCTGTAACGTGTCCAGTCACATTTCCCCCAACCAGAGCCCCCAACCACCAGTCTGCGAATCAGAGGCAGAGTAGGAGCGGGTCTTTCGGGCCAGCAGGCTAGGTTGTCTCAACATAAATAATAATAATAATACTGTACAAAACAAAACAGAAGCCGCAACCACGCTACTAAAATCATTTGACGAGGGCGTTAACGGGGCGATAGAATGGCGGTAGAAGGGATCTTAATTTCCAGTGCTGTATCTGTAACTCTAACCTACATCTTTTTGTATTTCAAAATGGCCGATTTTACCATTTGTAACCCCTTGGCCATACATGGGTGCCAACATGAATCTGAAGGAAATCCTATCATGCAAGGTGTCTAAATTATGCGTTTCTTAATGGGGAATTCAAATATGACTAGAGACACCCCTCTCGATTGATTTTCCAGGGAAATAAAGTATGGCTGTTGAAGTTATGTGTTATGTATGATTGCATGTAACTGCTTAACTGTTTCCACAAGAGGGCGCTATAGGCGTAGCTATTGAAGCTGACGCCAGGTAAGAGGTATAAAAAGAGATGTTACCTCCCCCTTTGTCTCTTCCTCCGTCGCATCTCACAAGGAGAAGGTCTCGTGTACTGATGTGTGCAATGTGAATAATAAACCACGCCAAAGGCTAAAGAGAGAAACCTTGTCGTCATGGCCAAATTATTGTCGCTCCATAGGTGACTCTGTCAACAGGTTATGGCAAAATGCCGACGCATACTGCGAGTTAGCACCACTGCTAGACGACACAAGCTTGGGGCTGATATTCCGCGACACTAAGGACAAAGGCCGAGAGAGCCTGAAAGTGTTGAGAGAACACTATATCGGCAGTGGAAGACCCCGAATCGTATCCCTCTACATAACACTGACCGTGCTGAAGAAAGTGCACACCGAGACTGTGACCTAATACGCCATCAGAGCTGAACAGATCATTACGGCGCTTAAGAGTGCAGGAGAAGCCGCGGTTAGGTGGCCGAGCGGAGATTGCGTTCGTCACCAACCCCGGAGCTGTGAGCTGGATTTGCCTGTTCGAATCCAGCTCACAGCTCCGGGGTTGTCACCAGCTTGGCTGGCCGTCTGCACTAATACAATTGGCTGTATTAGAGGGTGGGAGAAGCTGGCGGGGTGGGTCCGGGTCGTTGTAAACAGCGACTCCTACAGTTCGGTCGGGGCGCCTGCTAAGCGCGGATAGGACTTGAGGGGGATAGTGTGATCCTCCCACACGCTACGCCCTCTCGATGAGAATCCGCGCTGCCAGGTGAAAAGAAGCGGTGATTGGCTGGACGTGTGTCGGAGGAAGCACGTGGTAGCCTCCACTCTCCCAGATGATCTGACTGTGGGGGGTAAGTGCGCAGCGACCAGGAAGGGACTGGGAATTGGCATACGACTAACATTGGGATCGGAGAAAATCGGAGGAAAAATGTAGGGGGAAAAAAGATAAATAAAAAAAAAAAAAAATAGTGCAGGAGAAGCACCGAGCGACGGACTAATGATGGTGATGGTTATGAGAGGACTACCGGAGCTGTACAAACCGTTCACACTACTGGTGAGACACGGTTCAGCGGACATGTCACTGGGGGAGTTCAAGGCCAAGTTGCGAAACTTTGAGGCCTCAGAAGACACACACCAATTCTCCGCGGAGGCGGGCGAGAGGGTGCTGAAGGCCCGGGCGGCACCGAGAGAGAAGACCAGACCCCCGACGGAGCTGGCGTGCTGGAGATGCGGAGAAAAGGGGCACCGGAAAGATAACTGCACAAAGACTGTTTGGTGTAGCTTCTGTAAGAGCACGGGGCACAGAGACAAAGTGTGTAGAAAGAAACATGACCAGAGCGCTCGGTACGCGCATGGACAAGATGGCGGCTGTGGACAAGATGGCGACAACGGTGGACGTGAGACGAGTCGGGCCGACGCCCGGAGAGCAGCGAGACGAGAGGACTTCATCTTCGGGGCGCAGACAACGTACGTCACCCAGTCAACGCAGCAGCAGCAGGTCCAAAGGAAGGGACTGATTGTGGACACAGGAGCGTCGTCCCACATCATCAACGACAGGAATCGATTCAAGAACTTTGACAACACCTTCGAGCCGGAGAGACACAGCATGGAGCTGGCAGACGGGAAGCGCACATTCGGGTTGGCGCAGGGGAGAGGAGACGCACAGGTATGCCTCATAGACAGTGAGGGGCGCCGGTGTACAGTGACGTTAAAGAACGCTCTCTACATACCCTCGTTCCCACAAGAACTATTCTCTGTAAAATCTGCTACTGCAAACGGTGCCAAAGTGTTCTTCAATGAAGGTAAAGATGTTCTTGTAGAGCCTAACGGTACGCGATTTAACATAGAGGTGTACAAGAGAATGTATTATCTACAAACAAGAGTGTAATAATAATGATATGTGTAATGTGACTGTCAGTCATGATATCCAGACATGGCATGAGATCATGGGTCATTGTAATTACGAGGAATTACTGAAACTGCAAGCAGTGACAGAAGGCATGCACATTAACGGTGAAAAGCATAGACCGAACAAAGAATGTGAAGTGTGTATAAAGGGGAAGTTCACTCAATCGAGGAACAGACGTCCCACGGAAAAAGTAAAGGTACCACTTGAGCTAGTTAACACAGATCTAGCCGGTCCAGTAAGCAACGGGTCCATAGGTCCCTTTAAATATGTAGTCTTTTACAGATGTGTGTACAGGGGCAGTGTTTGTTTACTTTCTCAAAGCAAAGAGTGACACACTCCAGGCCACGGAGAAATTCCTTGCAGATGTAGCCCCTTATGGCAACATAAGATGCTTGAGGTCCGACAACGGAACCGAGTTCACAAATAGAGAGTTCCAATCACTGTTGAGAAGGAACAAGATAAGACATGAGACGTCATGTCCTTACTCCCCGCACCAGAACGGGGTGGCAGAGAGGGAAGGACGTACTCTTTTCGAAATGGCTAGGTGTAAGCTAATAGATGGTAACTTACCTAAGAGTTAATGGCATTATGCGGTACAAGAAGCCACTTACACCAGGAACAGGTGTTTTAATAAGCACACGGGCACCACCCCGTATACAGCACTGACAGGGAAAAAGTGTAATCTAGCCGGAATGCAAACATTTGGGTCAGTGTGTTATGCTTACCAGCAGGACAGAGGAAAGCTCGAGTCCAGATGTGAAAAAGGACTCTTTGTAGGGCACGACAAAGGAAGCCCCACTTTTCTAGTCTACTACCCCAGTAAAGGGAAAGTGCAAAAACACAGGCTAGTCAAATTTGTCACAAAGACAACATGTGAGAACGAGACACAGACAGAGGAGCCAGAGCTGGACTCCAGAGTAAGGTGTGAAGAAATAGAGACACCTCAGCCTAGTGTACTGAGCACAGTCGTGCAGACAGACAGTCAAGCCTCCAGAGGATGATGACAAGGAGCACCCGAGGGTGACGTCACGTGCCTCATACAGTGGGAGGTATCCCTTACGGGAACACAAACCCCCAAAGTATCTGAAAGACTATGCCCAGAGAGAAAGTGACGAGGATGACAGTCCACTTACCAGCATTGATTACTGCTACAGAGTAGTGAGTGGAGTACCTCAGACCTTTAAAGAGGCCATGGTGTCCCCTGAATCAAGAAAATGGGAGAGAGCAATGGATGAGGAGATGAGGTCCCTAGAGGACAACCACACCTTTACTCTAACCAAGTTACCAGAGGGCAGACAGACAGTGGAAGGAAAATGGGTGTACTCAATCAAAGAGGGTATTGAAGGCCACGACAAGTACAAAGCCAGGTTTGTAGCTAAAGGTTACAGTCAGAGGGAGGGGATAGACTACGGTGAAACATTCTCCCCCACAGCCAATCTGACCAGTGTAAGGGTAGTGATGCAGAAAGCAGCTGAGGACAGTTTGATTTTACACCAGATGGATGTGAAGACAGTCTACCTGCACGCACCCATAGATAGGGAGATATATATGGAACAACCTGAAGGTTACGAGAAGAAAGGAGAGAAGCTAGTGTGTAAGCTAGAAAAATCCATTTACGGCCTGAAACAGTCTGGGCTAAATTGGAACGAGATGCTTCATACATGTCTCATTGAAGATCACTTCCTACAGAACCCAGTATACCCCTGTGTTTACTCAAGGGAGTCAAAAGAGTCAGGAAAAGTGATAATTGTAATTTGGGTGGATGATTTGATCATCGCAGCGGACAACACTAGAAACCTAGAGCAAGTGAAAAGTATGCTCTCCACCAGATTCAAAATGAAAGACCTAGGCAGGTTAAAGCATTTTCTAGGCATGGACTTCGAACAGTCTGCCAGTTGTGTAAAAATATCCCAGAAGAGATATGTGGAGAAGATCCTGAAACGTTTTGACATGCAAGAATGTAGGACAAGGGAAACACCTTGTGATCAAAAACTAGACTACCAAGAGGATGCTCAGAAATTGACAGATGTAAAAATGTACAGAGAAGCTGTAGGTAGCCTCATTTATTTGACAACATGTACTCGCCCTGACCTATGTTTTGTAGTGAGTAAATTGTCACAGCATTTTGCTGATCCCACAGAGGAGCACTGGATTACAGCAAAACATGTTTTTCGCTATCTTAAAGGCACAGCAGATAAACAACTTTGTTTCAGAAAGAGCAGCGAGGGCTTAGGGCTTAAAGCCTACAGTGATGCAGATTGGGTGGCAGACGCCACAGACAGAAGAAGTACCACAGGGTATTGTGTGAGTTTGAACACAGACAGCTCACTGGTTTCGTGGAAAACAAAGAAACAGCCCACAGTGGCACTGTCAACTTGTGAAGCCGAATACATGGCTCTAGCTATGACAATACAGGAATGTATTTATCTAGAACAACTGCTCGAAGGAATGGATACCTATGTATATAAGAAAACTGTTGTGTATGAAGACAACCAGGGAACCATTGCAATTGCTAGAAACCTTGTGTGCCGACAGAGGTGTAAACATGTGGATATAAAATATCACTTCATCAGATCTGTCATCAGGGAAGAAACGATGACACTTGTTTATTGTCCTACAGATGACATGGTAGCAGACGCTATGACAAAGCCTGTCTCCAAACTGAAATTGAGAAGATTTGCAGAGGTCATGTTTGGTGTGTAAATATTGCCTGTTATGTAATATTGACTGCCATATCCTTTTTGATGTTCTGAACTGTATTCTTTTCTTTGACAATTGTTTTTGAAAAGTTGTACAGTATACACGACAGCCATAAGTGGGAGTGTTGAAGTTATGTGTTATGTATGATTGCATGTAACTGCTTAACTGTTTCCACAAGAGGGCGCTATAGGCATAGCTATTGAAGCTGACGCCAGGTAAGAGGTATAAAAGGAGATGTTACCTCCCCTTCTTTCTCTTCCTCCGTCGCCTCTCACAAGGAGAAGGTCTCGTGTACTGATGTGTGCAATGTGAATAATAAACCACGCCAAAGGCTAAAGAGAGAAACCTTGTCATCATGGCCAAATTATTGTCGCTCCATAGGTGACTCTGTCAACAATGGCCCACCCTGCTGTTGCAGCCAAGTCATTTACACATGGGGACAATAAATGTCTTCTTATCTTATCTTATTGTATCTTATACCACTAGCATCATTAGGAAATGTAGGACCAATGAGTCAAATTGTCAGAAGGGAGCGCACCCAATTACAAACAGGTGCGCAGAGGGAATTGAAGCGCTCTTATCTATGTCCTCCAGTCTCGGGAGGAACAGACTTACCGCTTGCTGCTACTGCACTGAGCTCCTGGACTGATGGCTTTGGCTTCAGGTGCTTGTTGCCCCAGGTTTATCTGGTTACTCCTAGCTTCATTCAACGTTTCCCCGTATCGTCGCCACTCATCATCAGGGGGGCAGTCGTCGGTGATGGTGGAGAAATTCCCTTCATGTGAGGTGTTGCAGTGAGAGTGATGAAGTGCACGATCTTTAACATTTTGTAGTGGGCTTTCAGTTTGACTCTTTTCCCAAGGGGTGCGGCAGTGCAAGCGGGAGCACTGGAGACTGTACCAAGTCCAAATTCTTTTATACTTTTAAGTGTGCAGTAGGTTGTCACATTCTAATATATTTCACCACCAGAGGATCCTGTCTCCCATACTTTGGTATTTAAATGTCCAGAATTGGGGTCAGAGTTCACCTACATTGTCATATTTGGAGTGAAACAGCTGAATTTGAGGTGAGAGGACTTTTTGTGTTTTTCATGTCCATTTGTAAATATTCCGCTCCTCAGTATTTTTCTTCTAGGCTTTTACACAATTGATTTATAATTAAACAATTATTACCCTTAGAAAGTGTGAAGGGATAGCTATAGTTTAGATTGTTGTTAGCTAGCTAACTAGTTGTTAGATGGCTGTTAGCCTTGTTGATGCTGTCAAGACATTACAGTTGGGGTTGGTCGTCACATTTTATTTGGGGTTGGTTGCCACTATGAATTGAAAATGGGGGACCCTGATGTAAAAAAGACAAACGTCTTTCTCTGGTCTGCATCCCCTTAACACGTTGATCGCCATGGTTAAATTCATAATTTACCATCCCTAGCCAGCTCTATTTGTCTATGGAGAAGTTCCCCTTCTTTGCAGGGCTATAACTTTTTAAATTCTATTGCTAAATTGACATTATTATGGCCCATTCAATGTCCTATATCCATTGTTCAGTGTGTAGCAACGATATACCTTTTCATTCACATATTCATACTAAAATATGGTCTAAAGTATAAGTATGTTTTTATCGTTTTCTGCAGCTTTCTCCAGAACTTTCTCCAGAAACCCTCCCCAACATGTCCAAATGACTACAGACCGGTGGCACTCACCTCTGTGGTCATGAAATGTTTCGAGAGGCTGGTCAAGGACCACATTTGTGCCTCCCTCCCCAGTGATATGGACCCTATGCAATTTGCATACAGGACAAACAGGTCCACTGACGACGCAGTCTCCCAGGTACTGCACAGCACTCTCCCCCACCTTGACCGTCAGAAGGGGGGCTATGTGAGACTGTTGTTCATTGACTACAGCTCAGCGTTCAACACCATAGTCCCCACCAGACTGGTGGACAAGCTGATCGAGCTGGGTCTGAGCTCCGCCCTGAGCGCCTGGGTACTGGACTTTCTGAGTGAAAGACCCCAGGCGGTCAGGGTGGGGGGTCAGACCTCCAACACCATCACCCTGAGCATCGTGTCCCCCCAGGGCTGTGTTCTAAGCCCCCTGCTGTACTCACTCTACACACACGATTGTGTGGCCAAGTTCAGCTCCAACTCCATAGTGAAGTTCGCAGACGACACGGTGGTGGTGGGGCTGATCTCGGACAACGACGAGAAGGCCTACCGGGAGGAGGTTGAGGTACTGGAACGCTGGTGCCAGGACAACAGCCTGCTCCTGAACATTGGTAAAACCAAGGAGCTGATCGTGGATTATAGGAGAGGACAGCAGGAGACACACACACCACTGATGATTAACGGGGCTACCGTGGACAGGGTGAGCAGCTTTAAGTACCTGGGGGTCCACATCTCAGAGGATCTGACATGGTCAACACACATAGACACAGTAGTAAAGAAAGCGAAGCAGCGCCTCTACCACCTGAGACAGTTAAGGAAGTTCAGAGTATCGGGGAAGATACTCCAGTCCTTCTACTCAGGAGCTGTAGAGAGCATCTTGACTGGAAACATCACTGCCTGGTATGGAAACAGCACGGCACAGGACAAGAAGGCCCTACAGAGAGTGGTGCGCTCAGCCGAGCGTACCACGGGTATTGCGCTACCTCCCCTGCAGGTTCTATACAACAAGAGGTGCAAATCCAGAGCCTGCAGAATAATGAAAGACCCCCACCACCCCAATAACAGCCTGTTCCAGCTGCTGAGGTCAGGCAGACGCCTGCGAAACCCAGCTACTAGGACGGAGAGGCTTAGGCTCAGCTTCTTCCCCCAGGCCATCAGAGCCTTGAACAATGAACATTGAGTGCCACAGAACACTGAACTATCCACACACAAGCACACACGAGCACACACACGACACGCACGCTGTGCACGCTCACACACTAGCAGCCACTTTAACACGAGCGGGCACACACTCACGCCGCACACACGCACACTTATGGCCAAGAGGAAAGGCCACTTTAAATTAGTATAACAACAGGAACAGTGTATTGCACTACTAAAGCTACCTAGCATGTCCTATATGCTCTGTAAATACTATGTACAGATACCGAGATGTCACACCATGTTACCTGTTACCTGTTTATTGCACAATGTTGTTTTTTTATTGGATTCTATTATATGTTGTACCACTGTATTGCACATCGTCGCGGGCAAGACCACCCGCATTTCATTGTATACTTGTATGCCGTGACAATTAAAACTCTTGACTTGAACTTGATTTATAGCTCCAAATGCATTATATTGATGATCAAATACAGTTTGGTAGCGATCGGTGCCAGATGAAAAATTTCAACTGGAGGTACTTCTAGAAGTTACTACGTATCATCTGATATTGACCGGATGGGCGAGGGGGTGTTTATAATTCCGTGGGCAACGTTATACCATTCATCTAGTGTGGGTCATATGATCATCAGATCAGTTAGTATAGAAGACGTTAGAAAATAACGTTGAAACTCACCGTATCTTCCTCGCGCCGTTGGACGATCAGCTTGGAGTAGACAGTTTTCGATTATGGGATGTTGATCCTGATGAACCATTTCCAGGTTGTATAATACTATATACGTCCAAATAACGTTGTTTATTGAGTTAGGGCGAGCGATTGATTATCCAGTGTGTTGAGATAGAGTCCTGCTAATGATCGCGAGTGCCCGGACGATATATGGATGAGCACTTCCTGTTTGACGAGTCACTTCCTGTTGGCGATCTGCCGATCGGCCACCAGATGGCGCTCTTGAACCGCTAGAGAGTTGAGTGGAGATCAGCAGTATATCTCAGGACCCCGGAGGAGAAATATGATTTCGATCACAGATTTTTGAAATATTGACATCAAAGACGAGTTACGGCGTCTTCGGCAGAATGAGCATGGCGAGGAATGACGTCTAAACACGTCATCGGTGATTAAAGTGTTAACAATTGTGTGTATTGACCCGTACTGTATTGTAACCATTCTGCAATCTGTTAAATAAAGTTTTCATTCATTCATTCATGTTGTGTAGGCCAGTGGTTCCCAAAGTCGGGGTCGCGACCCAAAGGTGGGCCGCGAACAGCCACGGGTGGGCCGCGAGATGATTTATTTTTTTGGCAGGCCACTGAACTTAGAAGCAGGCCAGGACAGTGTTTCTAGTTGTATTCTAAAATGCTATTCTATTGTATTCTAAAATGTGACTATATGGTTTTATATTAACTTAATAAATAAACAAAAACAAAAAATCTACTTATTTCAACGAACATTTCAAACTAAATAACAGATTATGCACATAAAACGCTGAAAACAACCGAAGCAACAATAGTATTTTAATGAGGCTATTATTATTATCATAATTATTTTGCAACAAGTTAGCCCTCTCATAAATAGCACATATAAATGAATAACTAACTTGAACTAACTTAATAGGCTTGAAGTGATATTTGGCTTAAAAAATCGGTCGCCTGGCAAAAAAAATAAATAATAAATGTGCATTGGCTCTCTGACGCCTTATTTTCTGGGCCCTGGCCTGAAAAGTTTGGGAACCCCTGGTGTAGGCTATTATTGTTAGGCCGATTTATTGTGTTCTTATTTTGTTATATAGGATGGCCTAAAGATGTGTTTCCTGTTTATGTTCATGTTAAGATGCATTAAGTTATGTATTTGTCAACTTGTCAATGCAATTAAACTTTCAAATTTAGTTCTGCCTTCTTGTCTTCTTTTTAAGATTTTCCCATTAACACTTTGAATGCCCAGCAGGGGGCGCACATTTAGTGCTTGAATGCCCACCATCCGCTTCAATGTTAACATTAATATCGCCTAATCTATGTTTTAAATGTCTAATCTGCCCGTCGCATTATCAATGACCCATTTCCAGTCAACATTCTTGAAGCGGATTGTTTTTTTATCGGTTAATTTCCGTTTTATAGCATTTTGAAAAGCCCTCGTTTTCAAGAAGAAAAAAAAGAATCCCTGCTAAACGCTGATGTACTGTAATATTCTAGAACGTTGTCATTGTTCGGCCTATTTATGAATCGTTTTCAAATAAACGCTAGATTATCGATAGTATATGTGTACGTATGCACGCTGGTGCCGCAAGCTGTAAATCAATTCTCTTATTTCCTGATCACTCGCACAGTCAAAACAGCCATATCACATATAGGGGGAAAGCTTATCTCAGTGAAAAAAGGTCTGATTATCCTAATACTGGTAAAATAGATTCCTTACCTGAGATCAGATGGTATCCAAATGGATTATTCCAATTCCTGATCGACCATTCCAAAAATCGATCCTTTTATTGATCCCACGCGTATACTGTAAAACAGCGTATACACGCTGTGCTGAGGGTCCAACATGAAGCTGATCGGCCCCGGTTACATGCGTGAGAAGTAAAATGTGGAGTCCGGGTTTTTTTCCCCCATGCATTTTCATTGAGTCCAATCCAAAAGGGTGAATTACCATCTGGGAGATGATAGGGGGCGCTTTTTTCACATCTGAGGTGGCTGATTTACCAACGGTAGACTCGGTTGATGAAATATGAATTCAGATCGCTAATAAAAAAAAAAAAAAAGCGAGAAAGAAAAGAAAAAACGAATATTCTCGTTATGGGCATTCAACCCGCGGGGGGTAAACCCGAGAAAACTCGGGTTGGGCATCCAAAGTGTTAAAACACATGGTGACAACCAACCCCATAGTGTGTGACAACCATCCCCATGATGGGGTTGGTTGTCACAATGTGTCAGAGTGTCTTTGATAGGTGATTAACTCTTTGTTACAATACGTTGGAAAATGAGAGGGATACACATTTCAAGCCAACATCTTAAGCTTCAATTTAATGTAGGAATGACTATTGAAAGATGTTTTGATTATGAGCAATTCACACTAGAGTAAAAAGTGTGACAACGTCCCCCGTTCTCCCCTACTTTTATTGTTATAACTTGTGTACAATAAAGTTGTTCTATTTTTCAGGTGATTTTGGACTGATGTGGAGGAGTTGTGGTGATTGGGTTATTATGTAATGCTTGGGCTATTTGCTGACTTCCTTCCACTCTCTAAACTGAAGGTGGTGTAGTCGGGTTACTATATTGTCCCTGGTATGGGTTACCACACAAAGATAGCATTGGCTCTGCCTGTATATTCAAACTTTGCTGGAAAGACATGCATACTGTACAACTTGGTTTAATCCAAAGGTCTGTTTGGAAATAATTAAATCTGCTATTCAGCCGACCAGGGGATGTACCACTCATGATTCTCCTGGTTTGCATGTCAGAGGGATCAGGAAGGTGAACACACTTCCCATTGTGCTTGCCTTTGAAGTTATAGGAGGCAGCTGGGGTCAAAAAGGGTAATGTGATTAATTGCCAGAATTCATGCCCCTCTGGGGTCTAAGCCATTTTTTCTCATGTTTAGTTCACCTGGTGTAAGTAAGGAATAATACACAACAAGGTGTGTGGTTATTGAGAAATAATGTACGACATGGGGGCTAAATACCCCACGAGGCAAAGCAGTTATTTTTCGATAACTGCACACCTCAGAGTGTATTATTCTGCTTATGCCATGGCCATGTGCCAATGACAAAAAATATATGCCATTTATTCATATTTTCAACATTAAACTATAAAGAAATGTTATTTATGCTCTGCTGACTTTCATTATAATCCATCTGCGCCACCTTTGCAACTGCTTGAAAACCACCTCACCTTTCAATTGTCAGATGCCAGTGATTGGGCCTCATTCAACAATACTCTCTTATTATTTTTCTTATATTCTTGCTTACCTGTCTGTTAAGAGAACAATAAGAAAAGCCACCGCCACATTCATCAAGCCGTTCTTAACGTCGAAATCTGTGCGTACCTAGGAGATTTGCATGCTGAATCCCACTTTTTTTTTTTATTATTTATTTAGCATTTTTACAGCTTTTATTGGCCACGCAGGACCGACAGAGGAGAGGGCGAACGGGAGGAGAGGTGGGGAGGACATGCGACAAATAACGACGGGAGCTGGGATCGAACCCGGGTCGGCCTCGTAGGTGCGCAAGGCACTATGGTATGCGCCACGAGGGCGCCCCGAATCCCACTCATTCTTAAACTCAAAAGCGCTATCGCGCTAAATTAATTTGCGTATAGACACGCCCACTATCTCCTTATAAGCTGAATGAGGCGGGTGTAAAACAGCCGAGTTTCGCCATCTGATCCCTGTCTGATATATTCAACAGGAAGCACTTTGCGATCTCAAAATGACACACACACACATGTCTCACGACTTGCGACTCAGTGCATGTGTGTGTGTTCCTGTGGGTCGCTCATCGCATGTGTGTGTGTTAATCTGATGACAAATAAAGACTTATAGTTGTACTTATACGTATACGTACTGTATAGTGCGAAATAAATCGTTCCAGCAAAGTAGGCTTTGTCAATTTGAACGACTGGCTGCGCGCTTGTCAAGAACCAATCGCGGCGCGCAGTATACTGATATATATAATGCCGCTGATCCATAATGCTCTCTCCTTTCAGAGAGAGATGACAGGTGACAGATCCGGTATTTCCGAAGCTATAGTTTCGGAAATACCGGATCTGTCACCTGTCATCTCTCTCTAAAATGTCCGTGGCTAAAACTACGAGTGCGCTCAGAACTTTAGGTGTGGAGCAGAGTTTTGATTGATTGATTGAAAATTGTATTAACAGATTGCAGAATGGGTACAATACAGTATGGCTCAATACACACAATTGTTAAGGGGATGCAGACCAGAGAAAGACTTTTGTCTTGTTTACATCAGGGTCCCCCATTTTCAATTCATCATAACATAATACATGACATAGATAGACAGTACTGCTACATCTATACAGAGAAGAGAAGAGAGGAGAGGTTGTAAATATGCGTTATATGCGTACGGCCTGGGCAGCCAGCATCTAACTGTTCTAACAGCAATATATAATCCATTTCAGAAACAGAACGCACGCAATAAGTTATAATAATAATAATAATGATTGAAATGTTCTGCATGGGTTTATAAAGTCGTATTTGGGGGCAATTGACCAATGGTTTGCTTTCAACCCATTTCCTCTCTCACCATTTTATATATATCTTTTTATTGTATCTACTAAAACTGTATTGTATTATATTGTTTGTTTTGTAAAGTGTCTTTGAGAATTAGGAAAAGCGCTATATAAATCGTATGTATTATTATTATTATTGAATGGTAGGCTTTTTTAAATGTTTCTCATCTGGGTAAGAATTTCTTATTTCGGTAAGAGTGCTCTCGACCACTCGTATAATTTGTTCTTGCCTGAGAAAAAAGCAACAATAAGAAAACTTTGCTGAATCCCAGGTAAGAACAAAGTAAGAGGAAATGCTAGTTAAGAACAAAATCTGTTCTTATATCGCTTCATGCATGAGGCCCAATGACCCAGAAAGCTAACTTTATGCTAGCAAGCCTTTCTGCTAATATGTTTGCTTATGGTTAACAAACAGTGAATATGATCTGACAGTATATTGACAAAAAGGCTGGCTTACTAGGCATACTTCATATTGTCCCCAAATCAATAACTTAATTTTTCACGTGAAATATGCATGGTCAGTTGTAGCCTAAAGTACAGTCATTGTTGCGAGTTGAATTGCAAGGATAGGATGTGCCATGATATTAACTTATTGACTGCCAAACGAGTATACTCGTTTTTATGTTTTTTTGTTATTATTCTGATACTAAACAGTCCCCCGGACCTTGTGTGTGATCCTGGTAACCCTGTTTCGCCTACCTTTTGAGTAATTTCTTTAGCTAGGAGGGCGGCGCTTGATTAAGCAGCGGCTCTTTGTCTCGCATGTCATGTTCAGTCCATTCACCTGAAAGGAATTCCCTCATAGTTCTTTTATTGAATGTCGGCGAGGTGAACAGAGAGACGAGACAGAGTCAGATGGCAGTCTGCAGAGTTTTACTGAACCGTCACAGCACAAGTAGACCACAATCCGGACCACGCACCTCCGCACACAGAGCGAGCCAGTGCCAAGTGGTGGTGTCGTCAGTACATCGTCACATCATTTATACATTTCTCGTCAGAATGGTGTGTGTATGTCTCTCTGTGTGTATCCATGAATGTCTGTGTGGTGTGTCCTTGTGTGTGTGTGTGTGTGTGTGTGCTGGTGTTTGCTTAGATGGGGAAAAGGAGGGGCTGTATTCCTCCGCTCTCCTTATCAGATGACGGCATATAATTTGTGTGTGTGCATGTGTTCAAGTTCAAGTTCAAGTTCTTTAATAGTTGTCATACAGAAGTACAGAATACTTTCATACAAAATGCTTCTTACTGTTACGCTCCAGAGACTGTGCTAGACAAGATAGTATCAAATAACATAATAACATAATATAGCATGAATTTAGAAGAAGAAAATGAGGTCACAGTGTTCGGTATAGACATATGTACAATGTTCTGAGTTACCATATAATATACAATACACAATACTATGCAGTGTACTAATGTACAGTACTATCTAGTGCAAAGCAGAAATGGGATGAGGTACAATTTTAGGTACAATTTACAGTAAGGTGTACGAGTTGTAGTGCAATCCTTCATCCATAAATATAAAGTGTGGGGAGTGGGTGCTACAGTGTGTTTGTTTAAAGTGGGTGTGTGCTATAAGTGTGTGGAGTGGGTGCTACAGTGTGTTTGTTTAAAGTGAGTGTGTGCGTGTGGATGTGTGTGCTATGTGCGTTTGGTGGTTGTTGTTGTGTAGTGTTCATTCATTGTTCGTTTAGCAGCCTGATGGCCTGGGGATAGAAGCTTCTTCTGAGTCTTTCTGTGCTCGCCTTGAGACTCCTGTATCGCTTGCCTGACCGCAGCAGTTCAAAGAGGCAGTTGTTCGGGTGACTGGAGTCTTTAATGATTCTCTTAGCCTTGCCCTTGCAACGCTTGTAGTAAATGTTCTGGAGGGTGGGGAGCCCCCCTCCAATTGTGCGTTCGGCTGAACGTGTCACTCTTTGTAGTCTGCTTTGGTCTTGTGCAGTGCTATTCCCAAACCAGGAGGTGATGTTGCCGGTCAAGATGCTCTCTATTGTACATGAGTAGAAGTTCTTAAGGATCTTCTGGCTGACTTGGAACTTCCTTAGGCGCCTGAGGAAGTAGAGGCGTTGTCGTGCCTTCTTCACAACACTGTTAATGTGTGTGGTCCATGTCAAGTCCTCGGATATGTAGGCTCCGAGGTACTTAAAGCTGTTGACTCTCTCAACCGGTGCCCCGTCGATGCTGAGGGGGCTGTAGTCCTTGACCCCCGACCTCCTGAAGTCCACAATCATCTCCTTTGTTTTGCTGACGTTCAGGGAGAGGCTGTTTTCCTGGCACCATCCCGCCAGGACCTTGACCTCTTCCAGGTAGGCCCTCTCGTCGTTGGCAGAGATCAGGCCCACCACCACTGTGTCGTCAGCAAATTTGACGATTGTATTGCTACTCCGCTGAGCCACACAGTCGTGTGTGTACAGGGAGTAGAGGAGGGGACTCAGAACACAGCCCTGGGGGGCCCCTATGTTGAGGGTGATGGATGAGGAGGTGCAGTTGCCTGCTCTCACCACCTGGGGTCTGCCAGTCAGGAAGTCCAAGACCCACTGGCAGAGGTCATAGCCCAAGCCCAGGTCCCTGAGCTTGGCTATGAGTATGGAGGGGACTATGGTATTGAATGCCGAGCTGTAGTCGATGAATAGCATTCTCACATAGTTCCCCTGCCTCTTGTCCAGGTGTGATGCTGCTGTGTGCAGCACATGGGATATGGCGTCCTCCGTGGACCTGTTGGGGCGGTATGCAAATTGCAGGGGGTCCATGTTGATGGGGAGGGAGGAGCAGATGTAGCCCTTTACTAGCTTCTCAAAGCACTTCATGGCTATGGAGGTGAGAGCTACAGGGCGGTAGTCGTTGAGGCAAGCAGGCTTGGATTTTTTGGGTACAGGGATAATAGTGGACTTCTTCAGGCAGGTGGGGATGACAGCCTGTTCTAAGGACAGGTTAAATATGTCAGTGAATACTGGGGCCAGTTGGTCGGCACAGACTTTTAGGACGCGGCCGGGGATGCCGTCTGGACCTGCTGCCTTCCTGATATTCACTTTTTTAAAGGTCCGCCTCACCTCATGCTCTGTTACCCTGAACACTGCGCCTCCATCAGCAGCCGACCCCCCCCCCCCCATTGCCGAGGCTTGTGAGCTGGTGTTGTTATTACCAGCATCAAACCTCGCATAGAAGGTATTGAGGTAATTTGCTAAGGAGATGTCACTGTTCAGTTTGAGGGAGGCGCCTTTGTAGTCTGTCATCGTTTTGAGCCCCTGCCACATAGCTCTAGAGTCAGCTTGTTCAAACTGGAGTTCAATTTGATCCCTGTAGCGCCGTTTGGCCTCTGACACTGTCCTCCTTACGTTGTATCGCGCCACCTTGTGGTCATTCATGTTGCCTGCCAGTTGGTGTGTGTGTGTGTGAGTGTGTGTGTGTCGGTGTGTGTGTGTGCTAAAGTGAGAGACATGAGTTTGCATGTCTAGCTGACACTCTCGAACAAAAAAGGGGGGGGTGTGTGTATTTCTCTCTATGTGTGTGCATTGATGTCTGTGTGATGTGTGCTTGTGTGTGTTAAAGTGTGTGTGCTGGTGTGTGTGTGGGTTTTTGCATGCTCCTGATACTGATCTTGCACCTGTGTCCAGTACTGTTTCACAGGGCCCTGTGTTTACACAGAGACTGTTTCATGGGGCCTGTGTTTACACAGAGACATCTGACGTCAGTGTACAGCCTGAAGATATATAAGATATTGACATCAGATCAATGAATTAAAACTATCAATCCCCCTTTTGACATATAAATCTATATTTCAACACAACAATTCATTGTGCACCCAACAATATGACACAACCATCAATCACCAAGACATACACTAAGCATGGACCTGTTAAAAGGCCAAGGTCAGGAACAAATAGAGTACATTTCCGGACATATACCTACATATCGGATGACCACCAATACTGCCATCAATACACCAGACCTGCACTTAATCCAAGAGGGCGTGTATATCATATAAGCGTGAAGCTTAACTATACGGGGGCCCAGAGGCAAACATAGCACGAAGCGCATGGAATAGCAGAGACATGTGACAATTAGATGGTCCAGTGGTCATCCAGTAGCGTCCAGTGTCGTCAGGGCCGTAGATGGGCAGGCCATAGATCAAAACCCGTGAAATACTAATTACAATCACACAATATAACCCAGGACTGTATATTCATAGAGGAATGAAAACACACAAAAAAATAACAATAAACTGACGTTGATTTAACCTTAACCAGGACCTGTAAAATATGGAAATGATGCTCGACCGCTTTCGCACAATGTACATGCCTGAAATACTATGTAAGACAGTTCAGCCAGGTCAGTTTTATTTTGCACAATATCAATCATATTTCAAGACAGTTCAGTTTTAGTTCAGTCACATTTTGCATAATTTCAATCAATTTATACTTTCTCATCTATTATCAATTTATTCAGTTGTTGTGTCCAATTTAGTTCAATTTATTCAGTTGTTGTGTGGAGTCCACACAGAGTCCAAACACCGCAGGCCATCAGGCAGAGAGCGGCGAACGACACCGTCAGTCAGCCATCACCCCCAGAGGACACTGCATCATACTGAATTCAGGCCGAAGTCCTGTTGCCGGCCCCTCCCCCTCAATCCGGCATCAGCCCTACATTTTCAGGCGAGCAGCGAGCTGTCGCTCGTGACATCGGCCGGGTTTCATTTCCACCCCACCACCGGCGGAGAAGGGCCTCGGAACGGTTCTCAACATGACCACAGCGTCCCTAATGAAGCGGATGACAGCTGACCGTTCCCCATCGCGTCCATGGTCGCTCAGCCTCTCCCCAACCCGACAGCCTGTGGAAGAAACACAGAACACAGAACACCACATAGCTTACCCAACAACCAGTACAATGCATCCAGACTTATTTATGAGAAAACCCACTGATTGAAATACATAAAAAATGCGTAAAGAACCACTCAACTTTCAGATTCCAAGTTCCGGCACATCCGCGTCATACTTCGTCACCACCACCCAAACTCACAAATGAAAAAGAAGACCACATCAGAGATACATAAAAAATAATGCAATGATTTTCAATGGTTGCAATCTCTATGCCGAAGGATCATTAGAAAATCAGACAAAAATTCACATAAACCAGATCAAAACAAACAAAACACACATTGTCCCACATCAGAGTATACAATATCCTATGAGTAGACAATATTCTAATGAGTATACTATAGAAAGGAAAATAAAAAAAAACAAGCAACAATATCTTGACCCCATTCTCACAACCCTACCACGACCTCATAGAAACATGCAGTTGGTTCCCCCACATCCTCATCCCCGGATGCCATCATGTCAGCAGAGTCCGGTGGCTCAGACACGGGGGACCCCAGCTGGACAGGAAAGAGACGGGGAGGAGAGCCGGCCGGTGCATCCTCCAAGGCGCCCATACACAGGGCCTCCAACTTGCCCATACCATACATCCCCAACAGGGCCCCCAACTCGCCCATACACAGGGCCTCCAACTTGCCCATACCATACATCCCCAACAGGGCCCCCAACTCGCCCATACACAGGGCCTCCAACTTGCCCATACCATACATCCCCCCTCTCCATCACCTACACACCCAGCATCCCCTCCATTCACCATCATCTGGTACCCAGCATCCCCTCCATTTCTGTATTTACAGTGTAATTAGACAATAATATGCGAACAACTTGAAACACACTTGGATTCCATTCATACTAGTCTGCTCATTGGACACCGTGACAGTATTATTTATATAATTGTATTATATTTCCTGGTCAGAGTTGTTATTAGTTACACCATGAGAACGTTGAGGATTCTCTTCCCCTTGCAGTGTATGTAGTCTCTGTAACAAAACAACTTTGTTATGTATTTTGGTATCGTCTAATTACATCATGATTAAAGTGATGATGGAGATTATGATTTTTTAGAGTCGTGACCGACCAGACGGTCCACGTGGGGAAAGCGCGCAAAGAGTTGAGGATCGACTGGCTTTTCAGTCTGGATCGGTACGTAGAATGATAGCTCGTCAAGCCATAGAAACAACGAATTGAGAGGAAATAAAATTTGAAATCTTTAGAAATAAAACTCCCCCTGCGGGTATTTTAAATACAATAAAAAGCATAAAACAAGAAGAGCGGAAGTTTGAATACAATCAGTCTGATTAAACCAGAGAGAGAAAAACAAACATATATATTTAACCAGTCTCCCCTGATTTAGGAGTTAAAGTGCCCAGACATTTTCTAAGATTGATCAAATTGGTCTGCTTTCAAAGCCCTCCCGTGTGGTTGATTGACTGTGTTTGTACGTATATGTATGTATGTGTGTTTTATGTATATGTGCGTGGTTATGTGTGTGTATGTGCATGTATATATGTGTGTGTGTGTGTGTGTGTGTGTGTGTGTGTGTGTGTGTGTGTGTGTGTGTGTGTGTGTGTGAGTGAGTGAGTGAGTGAGTGAGTGAGTGTGTGTGTGTGTGTACGGGGGCCTTGTTACTACCTGGTACAACCCAATATTAGAACGTGCTTCAACAGCAGAAGTTGTTTAGCAGGTTCACTAACAACTTTTAACATCTGAAAACTGTCTGCACACTAAAAATCTACTATATAATCCTCTTAATTATATTACCCAGTGTTTGAAAGTTAATTAAATGTGGGATAATAACAACCCCTTTAAATAAACCTCTGACCTATATATTTGTCCTTCCTCTATTGTCTTTGCACCAGGCAACACCTATTGTCTTTGCACCAGGCAACACCTAAAACAATATACTTATATTTTCAAAAATATCTCTGGTTATGAAGTATCATAAAAAAAACATAAAATAAAAGTTTTAACAATATCTTTGGTTATGAAGTATCATAAAAAACATAAAATAAAAGTTTTATCATTTTAAAAAGATACAAGAAAAAATTAAATAAAGATGAAATGAAAAGTTTAATAAACCATGACAAACAAAATCTATCACTCAAATACAACAACCTTTCACACCGGTATCAAAGTTGGAATTTTAAGACATGCACTTAGTATCGTATTAGGCAAACAAATAGTGGCGGCTTCCTCCCTTTCTACCCTCAATCTCAGCCAATTCCAGTCTACATCCAGTCTACACCCACTCCCCCTTAGGCCTAAGAGAGAGGGAACACAAGATAGATTAATGGGGATTGAGGGGGGGAAACGTAATCACCCTTCCTTCTCCTGCCCCATTTCGCAACATACCTTCTTTAAAAAAATGCTACGTCACGGATTGACATCGACACAAATCTCCCTGCGCCCATTGATTGTAGCTGAGCTATAATGCCTGACCTAGACGTAAGGCCCATAGCCCCCAGTGGGGCTATCGGGTGTACGCATCGAGTAGTCCCCTCGGCACTGCTATCAGGAGCCATCGGACTCTCCATAGCCACTTTTACCTTGAAAGAGAGAGAGAGAGAGAGAGAGAGAAAAAAGAGCGAGCAGGGGAGAAGGGGAGAGAGAGGGCGCGAGCCAGTGAGAGAAAATGGGAGAGTCAGAGAGAGAGAGAGAGTGGGGAGAGAGAGAAGGATCGAGAGAGAGAGTGAGAAAGAGAAGGAGAGAGGGAGAGAGAACGAGAGAGAGAGAGAGAAAGAGAGTGGGGGTCCAGCACCACCACGGGAACAGCTCCCACCGCCGTGCCGCTGCAGCCCCCGAGGAGGGAGGAGAATTCGGCCAAGCGCGCGTCGCTCCAATAAAATGTTGTATCAATGTGAAGTGTCTTTAGCAATGCAGAGTGCAGACCCATTTACAGCAAACGGCACCAACGAAATAATAATGATAATAATGGTGATGATTATGTGGAAATGAAAACGGGGACCCTGATGACGAAAGCTCCATCATTTGTCCGCATCCCCTTAACAGCACTATACCGTATTTCTGTGAATATGCTCGCCTCTACCAACATCCATATTTGTGGTAACAACGCAGATATCGAGTGTATTTCTGTGAACATGCACGCCTCTGAAGCGCTTCCACCCCTCAAGCCGCGCGAGCGAAAGCGAAGCGCCGGTCCCACCGCAGAGCGCACGGCGGTGTTCAGAGCGGTTATAAACTAACCACAACTGCATATATAGCACCACATAATACATATAATATAATAATATAATATAACACCCGCTCCTCCTCAGACCCGGAGCATATATACCCACCTATATTTAATCAACTAGGTTGTCAATGCATAGTCTGAAATTGCAATGTGCGCCGCGGCCGCATCCCTCTACCACAGAGCAGCACACTAATGCAATATGGACGATATTTATTTTAATAATAATATGTTGGCCTCCCTACCACTTATTCATTTTAATATAATGATAGTGGCCTCCTTATCAACAACATAACGCACTGGGTTTGTGTTCCGTGATGAATATTCATATATCCACGTGACTCGACTGGAGACATGGCTTCACTCATCATATGGAACTTCATACATGTGTTACACATTATTAATTCAACACACATATCAGAACTTTTTCGTACCACTTTCCTTCTAACTAATAGTGACCGTGACGACGGGGGCCACGTTGGAAAGGTGCTATATAGGCCTTTAACCACGGCAACCCAATATGCCTTTAACCACGGCAAACTTTAGTGATACTAGATCACAGGGACTCAAACCCACACTGTAACTTTAGTGATACCTCTACCACAGGGACTCAAACCCACACTGTAAACCCACTGTAACTTTAGTGATACCTCTACCACAGGGACTCAAACCCACACTGTAAACCCACTGTATTTAACCACGGAGGCCTTTAACCATGGAGGCCTTTAACCACAGAGGACCCTAACCATCCCTTTCACCATATATCAGACCTCCACTCGATAAAATAAAATAAAAAACTGCATGAAGTCCTATGTACAGTGTGTGGCCACAGATCTCGCAGACGCAGGCATATTTCATTCAAATGACAAACCTATTCTAAATTTGGAATTTCCAATTGCAGAAACTTGGTATTCTGCTCACCTTTCGTCATTGAAGAAACAGCCCCGGGGTCCGTCATCCGATCTGCCGCACACAGCCATTCAACTCGTCAGTCCGTCCCAGGAGAAATGCACGAAACGGACAAGAAGACAAAAAAATAAAAATAAAAAATACAGATTATGATCTACTCATCCTGTGCCAACTCCGCAGATAATCTACTCGGTCTCTGCTCACCTCTTTCCGATCACCAATCCCGGACGAGCCCCCATTTGAAAGGAATTCCCTCATAGTTCTTTTATTGAATGTCGGCGAGGTGAACAGAGAGACGAGACAGAGTCAGATGGCAGTCTGCAGAGTTTTACTGAACCGTCACAGCACAAGTAGACCACAATCCGGACCACGCACCTCCGCACACAGAGCGAGCCAGTGCCAAGTGGTGGTGTCATCAATACATCGTCACATCATTTATACATTTCTCGTCAGAATGGTGTGTGTATGTCTCTCTGTGTGTATCCATGAATGTCTGTGTGGTGTGTCCTTGTGTGTGTGTGTGTGCTGGTGTTTGCTTAGATGGGGAAAAGGAGGGGCTGTATTCCTCCGCTCTCCTTATCAGATGACGGCATATAATTTGTGTGTGTGCATGTGTGTTGGTGTGTGTGTGTGTGAGTGTGTGTGTGTCGGTGTGTGTGTGTGCTAAAGTGAGAGACATGAGTTTGCATGTCTAGCTGACACTCTCGAACAAAAAAGGGGGGGGTGTGTGTATTTCTCTCTATGTGTGTGCATTGATGTCTGTGTGATGTGTGCTTGTGTGTGTGTTAAAGTGTGTGTGCTGGTGTGTGTGTGGGTTTTTGCATGCTCCTGATACTGATCTTGCACCTGTGTCCAGTACTGTTTCACAGGGCCCTGTGTTTACACAGAGACTGTTTCATGGGGCCTGTGTTTACACAGAGACATCTGACGTCAGTGTACAGCCTGAAGATATATAAGATATTGACATCAGATCAATGAATTAAAACTATCACACCCAGTATATTCATGCTGACCCTTTGTACACAAGAGACAAGACAAGAGCTACTGGACATTAGTTCACATGTTGGATTACTCGATATTTCCATATTTTTCGATGGACCGAATGACATCGTCAGACCTCTGGGCACACCGGGTCTGTTTACATCGCCTCCCGGGAAAAGGAGGCCTCGTACGTGGCAAGGGATCTAAAGCAGAAGCAGGGGCCACAGAGCTGGCGACTAGCGACTAGTTTCCTGTGGGGGGTTTTGCACTCGGGCAGCAAACTGACTCTGCAATGGCGATCGTGTGTAGCGAACTATTGGAGATTGTTACGGACGGTGTCCTTATGTATGTATATAGAGGGAGTAATGTATGTTATCTGTTGTATATATAGGCATGTTTTGTTTGTTGTTGTCTTGTCTCCCTCTTGTGTCTACATATCCCCACTCTCAGGTGTCTCAGTTCCAGCAACAACAGCAGCAGCAGCAGCTGAGACTCGTCAGGCAATCAGGCTCCACACTCCTTCATATACCCATTTGTGTGCAGTGTTAGTTAGCTCCCTGGTTCGTTTGGTTGTGGTAACTATATTGTGTCTGTGTGGGAGAGCTCTTTGATGTGTTTTGGTATAGAGCTGAGGCTCTTAGCTAGTTTTGGTGTGAGAGCTGGTCAAAGCTCTGTGTGAGCTCATTGTGTGTGAGAGCTGGTGAAAGCTCTGGTTCATTGTTTGTTAGCATAGGAATTATTGTCAGTGTTGTGTATTTGGTGTAGAGCTGGTACCTGAAGCTCTGGTTTATTGTATTGTATTTAGGTCATTAGTTTATTGCACATTTCTGTTAACATTTGTTCTCTTGTATCACCCAGCCTATGGTGATTGTTTTTCTTTGTTTATTAATCTTTTGTTTCGCACACAGGGTCAGGGACATTGAGGACAGGAAGATACCCTGGGTCTACATTTTGCATCACGTAGGTGACCTACTGTTAAAGACACCAGCCTTAGAAGTGAGCACCACCACCTGTACTTTGGGGCGTCCGCGCCTGTAAGGGGGGGTGGGCTTTTATTTCTTTTTGATATTTTATTTGGTGCTCACTGGTAAGTCCTCCTTGCTCTCTGTGTTGCTGAGTTTGTGTTTGTGAAATAGATATTATTATTTTGCAAATTGTCTCTTGCGTTTTGTGTCACTGCACCCTCACCTACCCTGTCTGTGGCCTTGTGTTGCGTACCAGTTAGCAAATTGTCTCTTGCGTTTTGTGTCACTGCACCCTCACCTACCCTGTCTGTGGCCTTGGAGTACGTAACAGAGATTATTAAGAAGAGGAAAAAAAGGTAGGCATCCATAAGGTGCATTTTCACTAGACTCAGCATTTCTGGTAAATCATAACAAACTAGGGCTGGGCGATATGGAAAAAAATCATATCGCGATAACGATATGATAATGTTATCATATTTCTCTATCGATAATTATTGAATTGTTATAAGTATACATTTTTGTATTTTAAATTTTTTTTATGTTTATTTTGCAGCAATTCTTTGTCATTGCCGCCATCTTTAGTGTTACATCCCCTCACACTCCAGTTCTCAGGCTGCAGCTGGTTTAAAAGCAAAAGTAAACCGGCTTCTCTGCTGGCTGTGGCTCCAGGGGAGTTGAACAGTTCTGGCTCTGCTAGTTTATTTTCGATCTTTTGGCGCTTTTTTGGTGGACAAACCACTGCACATGTGCACCGTGACTCGTGACTGGAGTCTAGTTCTGCTAGCACACATAGCCTACTGTGTACAGACGGTTTCAAACTGCATTTTAAATTAGAAAGCAAACAAAATAAATGGACAAGAGAAAAATAAATCTCAATTTGGTCAGTATTGTCATTTGGACAAGCAAAGCCATTACTTTAAGTTGCAGGCAAGAAAGACAAGTCTGTTCACTGTCTCTGGTTTTAAAACTGCCCTGTTGCAGGTCACAAAAAAATAATAATAATAATAAAGAAATAAAAATAAACGATTTTTCGATTTTTTTTTTATTTCGATATTCGATATCGATTATTAAAATATATTGCGATATGTAAGGGATAATGTATGGCTACGAGGTCATTGTCGCAAAATAATTGACCGACACGTAGTTTAAAATACCGAGGCGCCGCGCCGAGGTGTTTTAAACGTAGTGAAGGTCAATTATTTTGCGACAATGACCGAGTAGGCTATACATTATCCCGCTTATTACATGGCTAACTTACTAACAATATACCTAATTCATTTGACAAATTGCAGTTGTTCTGTGGCTCTGTCAGCCCAAATAAAGTGATTATTATTATCGCGGGCAGCAGCCTCTGTTCTGGCTCCGCTGACACTCCGCTGTCAGTGCAGCGCTATACATTATCCCGCTTATTACATGGCTAACTTACTAACAATATACCTAATTCATTTGACAAATCGCAGTTGTTCTGTGGCTCTGTCAGCCCAAATAAAGTGATTATTATTATCGAGGGCAGCAGCCTCTGTTCTGGCTCCGCTGACACTCCGCTGTCAGTGCAGCGCGGCAGGTGTGTCTGATTTGCTGCACTGATGTGGGCTTGATTGCCAACAGCTGCGCACTGCGGTCATTATTGAAAAAACAGCGGTCATTATTTTTCAATAATAAAATAGTCGGGGGCTATTGACCAATCGCAAGCAAGCATTTCGGCGAATGTGAAAACGCCATGTAATAATTATCGTTATATCGCCCAGCCCTAACAAAAACTAAAGTCAAACCGGCCGAGGATGTAACCTTATCTGTTCACCGTGCCCCACCGTCGCCAGAGCACTCCAGAGCCAGAATATTTCACTGAAATGTTCAGCGATAACGACACAGACAGCGAGATTACCGGAGACCCGGAATGGATGCCAAGTTGAGAAGCAGGTAAGAATACCCATCGTGGTTTTGTGAATAGAACAATCGATGTATCAACATAAGGCATTGGCCCGTGACCTGGAAATGTATTCGTGTCGAGCAACAAGCACGAACTGTGCATGCTGCGCACAAAACACGCAATATCTCGCTTTCTAGAAAATTACCATGGATTTTTCTTAAACGGGGCACTTTTTAGCCAGGGGTTGCGCAGGAACGGATGTATGTAGAAACAAACTGTTTGTTCCCTGTTGGGAGTATAAATATAAGAATTTCAAATTAGCCATAGTATGTCTCCATAGCTATAATATAGAATATACGATGGGTCTACAAACATCTCGGGTTTTGGCGTTCAACGCATGGCGAGATAACCTGAGAAATCTCGGGTATGGCAGAGAAAGGGTTAAGAATAGATGTGTTCGCGCAGTTTCTCTCAAACTCATCTGAGTTTGATGCACGTGGCTCATACTTGCACTTGCATCATATAAGAAAAACCCAGTTTGTCAAAGTTTGATTCCAATGTCAATTTCTTGTATTGAATTGAATATAACTTTATTGTCCACCAAGGTGGAAAATTGTCTTCGGTCACCAAACAGGAACATCAACACAAGAAGCCAGAAAGCAACATAGCATGACATAAAACACAAACAGGCATAGACAGGGTTACACATTAGAAAGACATAAAAACAGTTAATGTCTGTGGCTTCCATCTTGTTGGTCACTTTGCAAAATTAAGGATGCTAATGGAATTGGAATGAAGGACTTCTTGAATATATTTCTAGTTGCCAGGGGGACTCTATAGCGCAGCCCAGAGCTCAAACTGGCTGAATAAAAGATGGGAGCTGTCTGCCAAGATTCTCCTCGCCTTCTTCCTTGTTCTTTCTGTGAGGAGTACAGTCAAGGGCTTTTGGGGTTTGCCCACTATTTTGCTGGCCATTGACACAATGCAAGTTTATTCTTAAGTTTGCAGTTCAGGTGACCGAATCAAACAGGAAAATGAAAAGTTAAAACACTCTCAATAAAATCTGCTGACTGACACCGAAGCCCTGGAGTCTTCTCAGAAGATAGTCACTGTGAACCTTTCTTGAAAACATACTCTGTGTTTTCAGAGAAGCTCACCTGACAATCTAAGACTGTACCAAGATATTTTAATGTATTCACAGTTTCAACATGTTGGCCATCAGGGGCGTTTTTAGGGTTAGAAAACATTGGGGGTTAATTAGAGTAATTAGAGACGAATACTGAAGAACTAGATTAGAATTTTTTAAAGTGAGGTCCAGGTCCATGAGAGGGATCTGGGCAGTCCCCATAGAAAATTCAAAGTTAACAGGACCAGATCATCAGTTTCTTATTTATTTATTTAACCTTTATTTAGCCAGATAAAACATTGATATGGTCCAAGAGCCCCCAACGAGAGTACAAATATACATATATACACATATACATACATACATACATACATACATACATACATACATACATACATACACACATATACACCAATAACAAAATAAAAACACAGTTAAGAATCATACACATAAGCAAATAAACAAACAAACATTATGCACAGCCTATGTACAAAAGAAATAAACAGTTAATCTCTAGTCTTTACAGTTTTCTTCGATTGCATAAACATTCAAATCAAAAGTATTACACAATTATCAAAACCTTACACTCAAGGAGCAAAACATAGGCCCAGATTTGCACCCCTATAAGCAAAGTCAGCCTCACACTTTTTGCAAAACAATACACACAGTGATTTGCAAAACACTAAACACACTTGCATTACATTACACATAGAATGTCAAATTACCACACATATGAGCCAATTGGTTAAACACAGCAATCAGATGCACAAACACACCATTGCTTAATTGTAGATACACCAATCAGGTTTAAGCACTATAAAAATGCAGCAGGTGAGTTCACCTGTCTTCAACCAAAATGGAAGGAGAGTAGGGATGTCCCGATCCGATCACGTGATCGGGGCCGATCACGTGATTTTCCGAAGATCGGGATCGGCAAAAAAGATTTATAAAAAACTGTATTTTTTATTTTATCAACAAACATGACCATGTTCACGTCTTAAACTCATACTGAGGCCTTAGTTTTGGTTTTAAATTGCATATCATCATTCATTTATTTATTGTCACACAGAGCAGAAGAATTTTGCCAAAACAAACTAATAGTATCCAGCTGCAGAACGGCAGACCAGCCACACTCTCAGACCCAAAAAAAAATAATAATTATTATTATTTTTTTTTAATCCCAATTTCTCACATTACATTCACCCTGAATGTTGATGTTATCCAGCTGAAAAGTTAACTTCATAAATCATTTGATGTATAATTAAATCAAAGGAAATGCGTTTGGGTCTGAGAGTGTGGCTGGCCTGCCGTTCTGCAGCTGGATACTATTGGTTTGTTTTGGCAAAATTCTTCTGATCTGTGTGACAATAAATAAATGAATGATGATATGCAATTTAAAACCAAAACTAAGGCCTCAGTATGAGTTTAAGACGTGAACATGGTCATGTTTGTTGAATCAACATCTTTTTTTGATCGGATCGGGAAATATCGGTATCGGTAGATACTCAAAATCACATGATCGGGATCGGATCGGGAGCAAAAAAACGTGATCGGGACATCCCTAAAGGAGAGTGAAGTACTGTACACAGAGAATGTGAAAATATACAATACATTCACCAAACACTACACAAGACAACCAATGATGCAGACTGATGAAAATATAAATGTTCTCTCCATATACCCAAATCAGTCAACATGTCAACATGGAGAATCACAACAAAAACATCTCTTGCCAGATCCAGCTAGGCAAAGAGATTTTTTCTATTTTTGTTTTTGTTTTACTGTAATTTTAACCTGTACTGGATACAGTATTTTATGTTTGTCTGATATTTGCTGAGCTTACTGTGTTATGCACACTGTAGTAGCATGAAAACTGGGACATGTTTTGTTGTGATTCTCCATGTTGAAATGTTGACTGATTTGGTTATATGGAGAGAACATTTATATTTTAATCAGTCTGCATCATTGATTTGGGTATATGGAGAGATTTTTCTTTTCATCAGTCTGCTTCATTGATTTGGGTATATGGAGATAAATAAATTATATTTTCATCGTCTACAGCATTGGTCTTGTGTAGTGTTTGGTGAATTTATTGTATATATGCACATTCTCTGTGTACTTCACTTACAGTACTCTAATCACTGAGAAGTAGAATTGCTAAATGTGTTTTAGGTTAAGCACAGCAGTGTGTAACTGGTTCAAACAGAATTAAGTCATATGAAACGTGTGTTTCATATGGTAACAAAGTGTAGTTTTTATAAATTAGTGTATAGTTTGTGTTTAATTTAGCAAAGGATCTGAGGTGTTCTGATAATTGTGTGTGGTTGTGCTAATTGTGTGTAGTGTTTTGAAACACCGGGCCCTGTTTTCACAAATCGTGCTTAAGCAATCGAAAAAATTATATACATAATGTTTCAGTCTTCTCATAAAAAAATATTAGATTTTGGGGTATTTTCCTGCCTTTGGTCCGCTTTGCATTCACATCTCAAATGAACCGCAGCAGGGTTCACTTGCAAGAGTGAATGAGCTTTCACACCACCCCAAACCAACCGGACTATCCGAGGAAATGAACCAGGGTTCGATTAATGCGTATTATAGTTTATCACAGTATCATGAGCATGTCTTTGTCAGTGGACACTGGACATGGGTATGGATGGCTCCAGGTGCTGCTGCGTTAAAGTGCACATCTTCAATACCTATCTGTACTATTTAAAAGCACAGTGCAGGACACACTCAAAGGTTATCGCACCTCAGAGATGGCAGTGTACATGTATGACAGGACAAAGGCCATATGTAATGGCCTTGGGATTGAGGAACATACTACCAGCCAAAGGAGGAAGCAGAAAAGGATGCACGAGTATGTAGTTGAGTCATCTTGTGGCACAAGCTCAGACCTCATGGAGATCAGCTGAGACAGAGACTGTTCTATCCAGTCCTCGACAGAATGCTGCAAGAGCTTGAGAGCAGGTTCTCATGAGTTGGAGAACAACGTATGAGAGGCATACAGGCATGTTATCCAGCCTCAGACCAGTTTTTCTCAGTGGAATTGCTGCAACCCCTCGCCACACATTACAATATCCAACTACTGCCAGAGGAGATCACAGTTGCAAAGTGTTTCCTGGCCAGGACAGGCAGAGATGCAGTCCCTAGTCCCTACTATCCAAAGTGTCTTTTCCCTCCTGGATGATAATAATAATAATAATGCATTTTATTTATAATGCGCCTTTCAAGACACAAAAAAAAAGTCCACAAATCGGTGAATGAAAAAATTATATAGGATCAAATGAAAACTAATATTGCTAAAAATCTATGTTTAAAAGTACTAAAAACCAAAGAAAAATACCAAACACTAACAAACATTCAGCACATACAATGGGGATGCTGCCATAAAAAAATAAAAAAGTAAACTATTTTTATTTTTATTTTTTAGATCCGGGGCTAGGAGAAAAACTTCCGGGGCTTTAATGACGCCACTGTTGGCCATCAAGTGAAACAGGCTCGGTTCCCAGATCTTGCTTGGTACACATGATTAGTTATTTGGTCTAGCCACATTGATTTACAGCTCGCTAATGTTACACCACGATTCAAGGGCCTAGCATAGATGTGTTCGTGCAGTTTCTCTCAAACTCATCTGGGTTCTGAAAACCATCTGGCTGGCTTTCTTGTCCGGCAAGAACGAATCATAGAGATGTCTATATTTTCTGTCCTCTTCTCGTGTTTTTTTTAGGAAGATTGAACACATCAAAGCTTTCATTAAAACATGTTAGCTTGTGGAGGGGCAAAATGTTAGTGCACTTGCTGCATCTGAATAGTTGGTGGCAAAAGTGTGGCAAGCATGGAAGCAAAAAGTTTGATGGATGTTTTTCAAAAATCCTAAAAACCATGATCCGAAGCAGCATTTGGTATCAGCTTGTGGAGGGGCAAAATGTTAGTGCACTTGTTGCATCACAATGAGTCTGCTGCATGTGGCTCATACTTGCATTTGCATCATATAAAAAAAAACAGTTTGTCAAAGTTTGATGTCAATGTCAATTTCTTGTACTTGAGTAATAATGATGCCCATCCCTTTCAGATACAATTTGAGACTCTGTTGTCAAGCTCGTCTAAGGATGACCAAATGATGCATGCTTGGCAATAGTACAGAATTTATATTCTCTATACTTCTTCTCCTCTAGTTAACCTATGGAATGACACCCGTTCTAATAATATTTCAGAGAATTACCATGCTGTGGATTACAATTCCTAGGCTATGGTCAAAATAGCACACACAGGCATGCATACGTGCACACGCATACACAAATTCAACAGTATTAAAACTAACTTTTATTAAACGTGGATCCTTAACACTTTCACTGCGAGATATCTCGGGTTTCCGATAGTTATGTTGAAAGCCACTCACGAGATTTCTCTGAATTTTTTATTTATTTATTTTTTAGCGATCTGAAATCATATTGCATCACGCGAGCCTACCCGAGTATACCCGAGCGCCGCCGGCGATCATATGTGGAAAAAAGCGCCCCCTATCGTCTCCCAGATGACATAAGGGATTTTGGAATGGACTCAATGAAAATGGATGGGGAAAAAAATCCGGTACTCCACATTTTCCAGTCCACTGATCCAGCCGGGGTTACCACAGTTCATTCTGGAGCCTCTCAGCCCTGCGGAATCATGTACTGCACTGTACACACGTTGGATCCATACACTTATCGATTTTTTCGAATGGTGATCAGGAATTGGAATATACCAGTTGGATACCATCTGATGTCAGGTAAGGAATCTATGTTATCAGTGTTAGGATAATCAGACTAATTTTGATGAAGATATAGGCTGTTTTGTGAAATGGGCTCTTTCGGTTTCACTGTAAAAGTCGAAGAGGAAATGAACACAGCGATTATCCGTGCGCGGCCCGAATGTGCTTGCGTGCACGTATAATATTGATCATCTAGCATTTATTTGAAAACGATTCATAAATAGGCAGACGAATATCAACGTTCTGGAATATTCCAGTAAAAGACGATTATCATAGAATGGTCCAGAATGAACAGTTTTTTATCTCAAAACGGGTGCTTTTCTAAATGCTCTGAAACGGAAATGAAGCGATAAAAAACCAATCTGCCTTGACAGCACTGACTGGAAAAGTAGTCTTTGATAAGCGACGGGAAGATTAGACACATTTAAAACATAGATTAGGCGATATTAACGTTAACATTGAAGTGGACCGTGGCATCAAGGGGGTAAAAAGGAAAACCCGGTGTGGCACTCAAAGTGTTAAAGGGGAACTTCACCACATAGGATCACACATACTGTACATAAGTTAATTAGTTTGACAGTTATTGAGAGATAATGGGTTTTAACATGTCCTCCATTGCGGACATCTGAGGACATTGAATCTTGTGTTGTGTTAATTACAGCTCAAATCCCTATTGCTATTCTTTCATTTCAACAGTCCAAGATTCTCCCCTCTGTTGCAAAATGTAAAACCTTGATATCCAGCCAGTCATCAAGTTGTACATGTTTTAATTGATTGTTATCCTTACTTGTCTTATTGTTGTGATTTTATATGCCTTTTAATTTATTTTTTCTATATATATATTTTTTTCTTTTTTTTAAATGTTTGAAATGAAATTGTATTGTGTAATAATTAACACAACATAATGATTCAGTGTCCTCAAATGACACCACTGGGAGACAATCACTCAATACAAAACTCAATAACTGTCAAACTAATGCATGGAGATATGTATGGGATTACATGCATAATACACCTGCATTATTTTTTGGTAAAGTGGCCATTTAACTCATTCTGCGCCAATCGTTGAGCGCCAACAACGAGTTAACTCATTATTGTATCCGTTTTTCTTTTATTCGCTATTGCCATTCATAATTCATCGGGTCAGCCTGTGCAGGATGTTCTGAGTGTGTCTGAGATCGCAGACGGTCAATACCGCCTTGCGGCCTTGCACTCCTTTTTTTTTAGCGTTTATCGCTTTTTGCTACTGGGCAGTCCAGTAGAAAGAGAGAGAGGAGGAACGGGAGACAGAGTGGGGGGAAGACATTCGGCAAATAATGACGGGTCCGGAAATCGAACCCGGGTCGGCCATGCCGCAACTCAGCGCGTTATATGGTTCGCCACTGGGGCGCCCTATTGCACTCCATTTGAAACGATGTAGTTTGTTTTCTGGGCCGAGCTGAGCCGTGCTGGCGGGGTTTAAATACTCCGGCAAGACAATCGCTTACAACGATGCATCAACTAGGCCCCCCCCCCCCCTCGTTCATATGCAATGCCGGATAACGTGGGATGGACTACCGCGACCAGTACTTGGAATGGCAATCAGATAATTGGATTATTCTTTTTGCATTACATCAGAGACAAGGTTAGGACTATATATATCCAATCTTGCATTGATCCGATATTTTGATCCCGCGATCGAAGCCTGTCTGTGTGGAATGTGTGTGTGCTGAGTCCCGTTGGTCATCATCACGGCACGGATGGGCGTCCCGCTCTAAACCACATTTCATGCTTGCATGAGGAAGGATAATACCGATAATCTAGCGTTGATTTCAGGATGATTCGATAATCAGGTGAAAAATTACAACGTGATAAGTGGATTTCACTAAAGGGCTGTTTTCGCGTATTTTCCTGGGATTACTCAGAATCACCCAAACTATACTCATATTCACCACGGTATAAAACGGAAATGTACGGATGAAAAAATTATCTGTTTTTTGCATGTTGACTGGAAGAAACTCACTGACAATCGACAACGTTATTAGATCCATAGCTTAGATCCAAGGCTAAGAGAATCATTAAGGACTCCAGTCACCCGAACAACTGCCTCTTTGAACTGCTGCGGTCAGGCAAGCGATACCGGAGTCTCAAGGCGAGCACAGAAAGACTCAGAAGAAGCTTCTATCCCCAGGCCATCAGGCTGCTCAACGAACAATGAACACTACACAACAACCATCAAACGCACATAGCACACACATCCACACACTCACTTTAAACAAACACACTGTAGCACCCACTCCCCACACTTTATAGCACACACTCACTTTAAACAAACACAGTGTAGCACCCACTCCCCACACTTTATATTTATTGATAAAGGATTGCACTACAACTCGTACACCTTACTGTAAATTGTACCTAAATTGAACCTCATCCCATTTCTGCTTTGCACTATATAGTATTGTATATTAGTACACTGCATAGTATTGTATATTATATGGTAACTCAGTTACGTCTATTCTGCATCGAACATTGTACATATGTCTATACTGAACACTGTGACCTCATTTTCTACTTCTAATTTACATGCTATACTATGTTATTGATACTTATCTTGTCTAGCACAGTCTCTGGAGCGTAACAGTAAGAAGCATTTTGTATAAAAGTATTCTGTACTTCTGTATGACAACTATTAAAGAAACTTGAAACTATAATATTTAATATAGTTTTCAGCACTGCAAACATGTCATTCTCCTCATTGAACAAAGCGCTGGCACACAACGGCCCAATGCCCATAGCGCCCTCTGGCGTCCAATGTGTTAATGGCTCTTATTTGATTACTTTTAACAACTCATTTTCTAAAGCATACCCTATACCTTCCTCTCACATGGTGTTATTATCAGAGTTGGAATGTAAGTAATTGCATCTACCTGTAATTGAGACAATTAAAACAAATATACATATAAAAAGAAAAAGTGAATTCTTTTTTTAGAATGCATATATTTATACGTGAGTATACATTTAATTAGTCATAAGAGTAGACTGAGCAAGAATGTGTGTGTGTGTGTGTGGGGGGGGGGGTTAGTCAATGCTCACTGTCTACATTCTAAATTAGAATCACTGCCCCTTTCACCACAAAAATCAAAGGTTGTCAACTGTATAATATAGCATATTTGCATTGGCTTTTTTGTCGTTGTTGAATCAACTAATTGGAGAGAATAATTATTAAATATCAAGTTGATGTCAGTTCTATTTAGTTGATTCAAGAAAAAGGTTTAAAGTTAAGGTTACTTGGCCTTTTTGCATTGGCTTTTGTTTTAGTTTAATCAACTAAATATGATTGATGTAAACTTGAAATTCTATATTCAATCAATCAATTAGTTAATTCAACTCCTATTTACAGTAGTTCCCTTACAAAAAAGTGTCATGGACGGGCGGCTAAGTGGCGCAGTGGGCAAGGCGCTCACCACTAACGCAGGAGACGCTGGGTTCGAGCCCAGCTCTCGGCGTTGCTTCCGGCTTGGCTGGTCGTTCATACTAATACAATTGGCAGTATTAGGGGGTGGGAAAGCCGGTGGGTGGGGATCGGACGTTGTGGACAGCGACTCCTACAGGTCGGTTGGTGCGCCTGTACAGCAGAATCAGGAAGTATCGGGGGCAGCGTGAGCCTCCCACGCGTTACTCCTCGCCACTGAGAGATCGCGCTGTGCAGGTGAAAAGATGCGACGGCTGCACGGCTGCCTCCTCGTGTACTGGAGGGGACACGTGATGCAAGGCTTCGTCCACATTGCAGCCGACCAGTGGGAGGCATGGTCTAGCGACGTTCGAGACAGGGGAGGGAAGAATTGAATAATACGAAATTGGGATGGGAGAAAAATAGAAAATGGGGAGAAGAAGTAGATCAAAAAAAATAAGTGTCATGGTATTTCCCAAAGAATAAATATGAAGCAAACAAGTTCACTGTGTATCTTCACTGTCTGCCCCACCTTGTTTCATTCATACTGTTTTACATTTTTTATCACACAAAACAAATAGCACTTGTATTTATAAATGTGATCTAGCTGAGATAAATGGCTAATATTAACCATATTGTTTATGCTGTCTATATTGGTTGTAATTGAGACAGTTAACAGTTAACATATTATGTTAAGTATTAAGTATTTTTACATAAATGGTTATGGCTTTATTGTTTTAAAATCCCAATAATGTTGTGGGTTCACCAGACACACACATGAGTAACCAAAACGCGTAGGCCTACACCAGGGGCGGATTTAGGATTGTAGGAGATCCGGGGCTTAGCCCAGATGCCCCCCCCCCCTTTTTTTTTTTTTTTAAATTTTTTTTTTAAATTTTTTTTAAATTTTTTTTTTTTATTATTTTTTTTGGGCAGGCAAGGGTTGGTTTGGAGGCGGTCAGGCACGACCCCCTCCACGACAGATTTTTTTTGAATTTAATGAACCTGTACGTGCAATTTCCTGCAATATAGAGCCTTCAATCTTGACCAATAAAGCTGCTCTTTTCACTATAAAACTCAGTGTTAGATTTATATATGGGGGGGGATATATCATATTTTTCATATAATCAAAAAGTGGTGGAGCAAGATCATACCTTTGCTCCCCCAAGTTCAATAGTGGGAGAGCAGAGATGCTCCGAATGCTCTTATGGCCAGGCGTCTATGATTCACTGATACAAAGTAAAATAGTGCAGTGCAATAAAATAGTTAGTAAAATAGAATAAAATAATGCAATAGTGCATTGCAATAAAATAGTTATCATCGTATTTTTTCGGGAGGCCGGTAAGGAGTGCATTACAGTAGTCGAGTTGGCTTGAGATAAAGGCATGGATCTGGTTTTCAGCGTCCTTTTGATTTATAAATGGCCGTACTTTAGCTATGTTTCTAAGGTGGAAGAATTACGTTTTTGTCAACTTGTTGATTGTGATTTAGTCAAGTCAAGTCAAGAGTTTTAATTGTCACGGCATACAGGTATACAATGAAATGCGGGTGGTCTTGCCCGCAACGATGTGCAATACAGTGGTACATATAATAGAATCAAAAGAAGAAACAACATTGTGCAGTAACAGGTAGCAGGTAACATGGAGTGACATCTCGGTATCTGTACATAGTTATTTACAGCGCATGTGTGACATGCTAGTTAGCTTTGGTAGTGCAATACACTGTTCCTGTTATTCTAATTTAAAGTGTCCTTTCCTTTGGCCATAAGTGTGCGTGTGTGCGACATGAGTGTGTGCCCGCTCATGTTAAAGTGTTAAGTGGCTGCTCGTGTGTGAGCGTGCACAGTGTGCGTGTCGTGTGTGTGTTCATGTGTGCTTGTGTGTGGACAGTTCAATGTTCTGAGCACTCAATGTACATTGTTCATGGCTTTGATGGCCTGGGGGAAGAAGCTGAGCCTAAGCCGCTCTGTCCTAGTAGCTGGGATTTGCAGGCGTCTGCCTGACCTCAGCAGCTGAAACAGGCTGTTATTGGGGTGGTGAGGGTCTTTCATTATCCTGCAGGCTCTGGATTTGCACCTCTTGTTGTATAGAACCTGCAGGGGGGGTAGTGCAATACCCGTGGTACGCTCGGCTGAGCGCACCACTTTCTGTAGGGCCTTCTTGTCCTGTGCCGTGCTGTTTCCATACCAGGCAGTGATGTTTCCGGTCAGGATGCTCTCTACAGCTCCTGAGTAGAAGGACTGGAGTATCTTCCCCGATACTCTGAACTTCCTTAACTGTCTCAGGTGGTAGAGACGCTGTTTCGCCTTCTTTACTACTGTGCCTATGTGTGTTGACCATGTCAGGTCCTCTGAGATGTGGACCCCCAGGTACTTGAAGCTGCTCACCCTGTCCACGGTAGCCCCGTTTATCATCAGTGGTGTGTGTGTCTCCTGCTGTCCTCTCCTATAATCCACGATCAGTTCCTTGGTTTTGCCAATGTTCAGGAGCAGGCTGTTGTCCTGGCACCAGCGTTCCAGTACCTCAACCTCCTCCCGGTAGGCCTTCTCGTCGTTGTCCGAGATCAGCCCCACCACCACCGTGTCATCTGCGAACTTCACTATGGAGTTGGAGCTGAACTTGGCCACACAGTCGTGTGTGTAGAGTGAGTACAGCAGGGGGCTCAGAACACAGCCCTGGGGGGACCCGATGCTCAGGGTGATGGTGTTGGAGGTCTGACCCCCCACCCTGACCGCCTGGGGTCTTTCGCTCAGAAAGTCCAGTACCCAGGCGCTCAGGGCGGAGCTCAGACCTAGCTCGATCAGCTTGTCCACCAGTCTGGTGGGGACTATGGTGTTGAACGCTGAGCTGTAGTCAATGAACAACAGTCTCACATAGCCCCCCTTCTGACGGTCAAGGTGCGAGAGGGTGCTGTGCAGTACCTGGGAGACCGCGTCGTCGGTGGACCTGTTTGTCCTGTATGCAAATTGCATAGGGTCCATATCACTGGGGAGGGAGGCACAAATGTGGTCCTTGACCAGCCTCTCGAAACATTTCATGACCACAGAGGTGAGTGCCACCGGTCTGTAGTCATTTGGACATGCTGGGGAGGGTTTCTTCGGCACAGGGATGATGGTAGACCTCTTGAAGCAGGCAGGGACCACTGACTCCGCCAGTGATTGATTAAATATGGCGGTGAACACAGGGGCCAGCTGGTTGGCACAGGTCTTGAGTATACGTCCTGTTATGCCATCTGGGCCAGCAGCCTTCCTGGTGTTCACCTGCATAAATGCTCTTCTCTTTAAAGCTTAGGTCTGAGTCTACCATAACACCAAGACTTAACTCACTCAAATACAGTTAGCAGCTGGATAGACCACAGATGGAAATTAGCTTCTGCTAAATCTGGTGCAAACATATTTTCATGTAACAATGATGAATTGTAAAAAAAAAATAAAAATCATTTTTTTTATTTTATTTTTTAAATAGATCCGGGGCTTGAGCCCAGGTAGCCACCCCCTAGCTCCGCTCCTGGCCTACACCACACAAGTATGAATATTACTTGTATGACATGTATCAGCATGTACACATCAAATTAAAACTAATAAAGAACTGGCTAAAAATGAAATAGTTACAAAATCCGCCCATTTTCGCCCAAAAACCGTCCAAAACCGGCAAAAAATAACACAGGCCCCCCCTGTGCCCCAGTAGAGTGCTTGGTCTAGATACGCCCCTGCTACCTTTTTCAGCTTCTCTATTTCAAGGCAATATTTACAAAAACTAAAATAAAACTAGTAATTTCCTATACAAACATGTGTTCTACTATTTCTGCATAATAATCATCTGTTCTGTGCGCACGCGAGGGAACATGTATGCGCGCGTGCACGCGGCGTCATTTAAACAGCGTACAGTCAGGCAGTTCTGATATTACGAGTCTGCACCCGGCCCTGCCCTTAACAATTGTATGTATTGAGCTGTACTGTATTACCCATTCTGCAATCTGTTAATAAAATCAATCAATCAATCTACTAATGAACATGGGAGACACTCTCGAGTGCGTCTATATGGAGGAGTCTGTCACTGGTTGCAACGGTGACTGATGATTGATGACATATATAGATGATCTAGCAACTATCGAGCAAATCACTCGCCTGTCCGTTGCATTAAGTCTGGAGTCTATTTTATTCACATGGCAAACTCAAACACACCCTGGCACATATGGCACGTCGTGAGTGCGAGCTTTCCATAGCTAAAACCGTCCCACCTCGCCTGCCTTTTCTCACTGCAGCTCAGTCTGATGAGCAGAGCGGACTGACTTGACTTGAGGACAAACCTTTACCACACACTTTATCCACACACGGGATTTACTTTGGACAATTCGCTCTGCAGCAGAGGATAGCACACATTTGCAACTCACAATCAGCGGACAATGTTTCTCTTGCAATACACAGGTAGGCTTACATTTCAAGTTGTATCCTGCTCTCGCTCTCTGTTCTGGCTTTCTTTCGGTGGTGTCGCTGTTCATGTGCGCCGCTTCTAGTTCTGACATTTGCGTGCGGGGGGTTTGAAGCTGGAGGACTGACTGGTACAGTACATCATTTTGTATGCAGTATGGTGTTGGCTAAAATGTATCGCTTAAATATCCGTTATCGCACTAACCTGGCATTATCGTTTTTTATATTTTAATACCGTCATATAGCACACTGTTGCTTGATCTGTTCTGTCCGTTTTGTCGGGCGTATTTACCTGCTGAGGCAGGAGGTAACAGATGCAACAGCCAGGGTTATTTTATTCCACTATCGTGGCTTTTGGTGAATACTTCTTGTGCTTTGTGATTCCTTTGCCCGTTGCCTCTTAGCCTATGCACAAGGGATAAGTGCGGTAGCCTGCCTTACAAACAGGCTGCAGCCGTTTATGGGTGAAGTTTTCAGAGATGGGCTGAGTCGCCGTCGCGGGATGACTGCTATTGCGTTTTCCAAATTATCTAATGATGTTGCTGCGACGCCGACCGGCAACATCTACTGAATGTCATTGTAATTAACATGCCTGTGATTAAATGGCTTGCTATGTGAGAGTTGTTGTTTATGAATGGCATAAGCACCTTGCTATGAAGCAGCTGATTAAAGTCACAGTCTCACAAATGCCCCGTGATCACAAATGCCCCCCCCCCCCCTCCATGCAACCGGCGCTCTAGCTTTTTTTGTTTAGTCATTGTAAATAATGTGTCATAACTTTTTATGTGGATATTTATAATTGTTTCCTCCTTTTGGACAATACACCAAACAACAAAAGCTTTAATTGCAACTACAGCTAGATCCATTTCAAGCCTGCATAAGTATTTCAGTAAACTTATTGGTGACATGCATTCAGAAGCATACAGTACGTCTCAAGTGCTATTTCAATAGTCTTCTGGAAAGCAACGTCTCAACACAAGTAAGTCAAGCATCAATCACCAGCCTCACTCATTTAGGGTGGGAAATAATAAAGAATGATTTGCACGTGGCTGGTAAATCTTTCTGGGGGTGGGCAACAGTGGATCAGGAGGTAGAGCACAAGAGCAGTCGTCTGGTAATCGTATAAGGTTCCAGATTTGATTCCAGCCCCTATACCGGCAGCATGTCCAAGTGTCCTTGAACAAGACACTTAACCCCTAACTGTTCAGGTATACGCACCGTGCATGCCATGGTTACTGTACCTCCGCCGTCGGTGTGTGAATGTGTGAGTGAATGGGTGGATGTGAGGCATAAGTTGTCCTTTGGATAAAAACTAAACGCAGTCCATTTACTGTAAGGGCAACCTAACAAGAGTTTCAAGTTTCTTTAATAGTTGTCATACAGAAGTACAGAATACTTTCATACAAAATGCTTCTTACTGTTACGCTCCAGAGACTGTGCTAGACAAGATAGTATCAAATAACATAGTATAGCATGTAAATTAGAAGTAGAAAATGAGGTCACAGTGTTCAGTATAGACATATGTACAATGTTCGATGCAGAATAGACGTAACTGAGTTACCATATAATATACAATACTATGCAGTGTACTAATGTACAATATTATATAGTGCAAAGCAGAAATGCAGAAATGGGATGAGGTACAATTTAGGTACAATTTACAGTAAGGTGTTCGAGTTGTAGTGCAATCCTTCATCAATAAATATAAAGTGTGGGGAGTGGGTGCTACAGTGTGTTTGTTTAAAGTGAGTGTGTGCTATAAAGTGTGGGGAGTGGGTGCTACAGTGTGTTTGTTTAAAGTGAGTGTGTGCGTGTGGATGTGTGTGCTATGTGCGTGCTATGTGCGTTTGATGGTTGTTGTTGTGTAGTGTTCATTGTTCGTTAAGCAGCCTGATGGCCTGGGGATAGAAGCTTCTTCTGAGTCTTTCTGTGCTCGCCTTGAGACTCCGGTATCGCTTGCCTGACCGCAGCAGTTCAAAGAGGCAGTTGTTCGGGTGGCTCGAGTCCTTAATAATTCTCTTAGCCTTCCCCCTGCACCGCTTGTTGTAAATGTTCTGGAGGGTGGGGAGCCCCCCTCCGATTGTGCGTTCGGCTGAACGTGTCACTCTTTGTAGTCTGCTTCGGTCTTGTGCAGTGCTATTCCCAAACCAGGAGGTGATGTTGCCAGTCAGGATGCTCTCTATTGTACATGAGTAGAAGTTCTTAAGGATCTTCTGACTGACTTGGAACTTCCTTAGGTGCCTGAGGAAGTAGAGGCGTTGTCGTGCCTTCTTCACAACACTGTCAATGTGTGTGGTCCATGTCAAGTCCTCGGATATGTAGGCTCCGAGGTACTTAAAGTTGTTGACTCTCTCAACCGGTGCCCCGTCGATGCTGAGGGGGCTGTAGTCCTTGACCCCCGACCTCCTGAAGTCCACAATCATCTCCTTTGTTTTGCTGACGTTCAGGGAGAGGCTGTTTTCCTGGCACCATCCCGCCAGGACCTTGACCTCTTGAGGTCAAGAAACGCTGAAACGCTGCCAGTGAGGGAATACTGGGTGAAGCTCTTTCCTACGCGTGATGCTTGTTGATAATAAAATGATGTCTTCTCCTTGGTTACTGTTGAGAGTTTTTATTACTACTTGCAGTGTGGACAAATATAAGCATACAAAATAAACTCAAAAAGTGACTCAATATAACTGAAAACAAACAAATGAGCACGGTAAAAAGATAGTGTGGCTTCCCTGTGATAATTACCCAATTTCCCTGCCGCTGCACACCTGTGAACACATACATAAGACTGCACCTGAGCGCACATGAGCCCCGCCTCCTGTGCCCACTGCCAGCTAATTGGTCAACACTTTCATGGTGACACGGTGCCTTCATACAATAACATAACGTCAGAAAATCATTAAATTGGCTACAACATTTACCATTGACCATTTCTACTCCAGCCACATTGACAAGTCCGATTATTACTAGGCCTACTTTCCTAGGGTTTGGGAAGCTGAGGTGAGGTCCCATTTCTGGTGCAAGTCAACTGTGTGAAAAGCTGCCAAACAAGCACTTTTGGTGAACGTATTTGGTGTTACTTTGAACTTTGAAATCAGTAATCGATTACTCACGTCCACCCCTAATGTATACTAATATGAAGAAGTTCCTGTCCTGCTCATAATTGCTATAATTGATTGCCTTATTTTACTCCAAAGCTCCAAATGAGTGAACCCTATATATAGCAGAGACAACTATGGCAGATAAAAGCTTCACGAGAGCAGAGAGAAAGACCTAAGAGAGTGTGTATGTCTATCTACAGCAGTGCTTCATGATTTCAGCTCACTTTGGCCATAGGATAGGATAGTAGCACTGTAGCATAAACTAGAGAGGCGGTTCACAGAAACACAATGCTGATTTATTTTGGACACAATCTCACATTCCAATACTGTAGACAGCTATTGAGAGTTAATGAGCTTGAATATGTCCTCCATTGATTTCATCGAAGGACACTGAGTCCTTGTGTTAATTATAGCTCAAAATTATGTAGATGGAAAAAAATACCAATCCCTCTTTCAGTCCCTATTGCTATTTTTTATCTACATAATTCCATTGAGCTTTAATTAGCACAACATACAGTGGCATCATTGGAGAACATACTCAAACTTAATAACTCTCAGTATGTCAAACTAAATGATTGTGTGCAAGTCTGTTTATACAATAATTTTGCGATATGTGTTAGATTATTAAATCAGTATTGTTTTTGGTGAAGTCTCCCTTTAGGACAGAACACAGAGTGAAATATTGTGGAATATGAGCAGATTTAGCAGTTTAGGAAAATCTCTTTTTTTAATTGGGTGACAGAGGGAGCCTTTTGCTCACATTTCAGCAGTAAAGTGGGCTTCTTGATATAATGAGATAAGACACCCAGCACACAGACTGTTCTCCCTGTTACCGTATGCAGATGATACAGGAGCAGGGCTGCATGTACCACCAGACTCAAGGACAGGCTTTACAGATGCAGCTCTCAGGACTCTGAGCTCTGCTCTGCTACTGCGGTAATCATGCACCATTAACCTGGCAGTGGCGTTAACGATACTGCGTCCTTGCCAAACTTTCCCCCACTGTACCGAAAACCCATACTGAACCGTGACTTAAAAACTGAGGTACTTACCGAACCGTGGTTTTTGTGTACCATTACACCCCTAGTGTGTATGTATGTGTAGCTCTTTTTTCCCCATGGCCATGTGCATTCTGCAAAGACCCGCTCCGCTCTGCCTTTGATTGGCGCTGATCATCACCCTGACATTCTTATTCGCTGAGGTCCTAAACTCTGGAACACTCTTAAGGAGGTTGTTGACCTCAATGATGAACTTATCTATATATAAAAAAAAACAATTAAAATCTAATTTAATTTCATCATAAATCATCAACACATTAAGTTACTCCTGTGCATCAGTATTACATCTAAATGTATGGCTGTTTGTTCTTTTTCTTCATTATATACTGTTCATATGTTATTCTCATCTCCTTTGCCTTCTTGTACTTAAAAACAAAATATATATATAAATTGTTCTTGTTATTGACTCGTGTCAATCTTCCATGTTTTCGCTATAGTGTCTGCCTTATGTCTCTGATCTTGTTTTGAGTTTATTTTTTTTATGTTTACATGTATTTCATGTATTTCATTTCATTTCATGAATTTCATTTCATTTCATGTATTTCATGTATATATGTTTATGGACAATGGGATGGGAGTGGAACGTTGTACAAGCCCTTCGGGCTTCGTTCCCTCCTAGCACTGTTTTCTTTTTAAATAATGTGCTAAATAAATAAACTAAACTAAACGGGGTAAACAAAATAGCCATGTGCAACTGTGAAACCTGAAACCGTGCCCACTCCTCATTGAGCGACACCACAAGTTCACTTAGTAGCTACAAGCTCGTAATTGAATTAAAATGAAGAGAACTATAGATAAACTTTTTGTAAAGAAAAATGTTGCGGTGCTTGTACCCGTCTTATTCCTGTTTACAATCATTTACATAACATCTTAACACTTTGAGTGCCAACAACGAGAATTCTCGTTATTTCATGCCAACCGCTCAGTGCCAACTACGAGAAATCTCGTTATTAATCGTTATTTTTTTTCCATACATTTTTCATCAATCCAGCCTCACGTTACCAACGTCGGTCCCCTCTATGATGGATGTTATCTCCCTGCAGCCCAACGCTCTTTGCTCCCCAGAAACCGCTGGCTCTGTGCTGTTCCCCCTGAGCCCCTGCTGCCACTTTCGGGACCGGGACTGTCTGCCGTCGCCCCCTCGCCTGGCCCTGCTCCCCTTGGGCCGACACAGGACCCCCCGCATCATCGCTGTATTCCACGGGCCCGCAGGCCGAGCGGTGGTGTGTGTTTTGATGTCCTTCGCCGGCTGGAGCGCGCCCCACCGTCGGCTAGCCCAGAGCTAAACTTCCACTTAGCCCTGTTGAATGCTAGGTCGATAGCCAACAAAACGTTCATTATAAACGACTTCTTCACCTCCCGTGGCCTGGACTTCATGTTCATTACCGAGACGTGGCTCCAAGTTGGCGAGCTACTGCCGCTCTCCGAATCCCCCCCCCCCCCCCCCCCCCCGATTGCACTTTATTTATTTTTTGATCCACTTTTTCTCCCATTTTTTTATTTTTTCTCCCATCCCAATTTTCATATCGTCCAATTCAACCCTCCCCTGTCTTTGAACGTTGTTTCTTGCCTCCCACAAGCCGGCTGCAATGTGGACTAAGTCATGCATAGCACGAGTCCCCTCCGATACTCGAGGTAACAGCCGTCGCATCTTTTCACCTGCGTGGCTCGATCTTTCAGCGTCGGGGGTCTGGGCTTTGGAGGAGCCCCGCCCCCGTCGCTTCTTGATTCTACTGTGCAGGCGCACCAACTGACCTGTAGGAGTCGCTGTCCACAACGCCCGATCCCCACCCTTAAGTTTCCCTCCCCCCTAATACGGCCAATGTGTATTACTGTGGACGACCAGCTAAACTGAAAGCAATGTGGAGAGCGGGGCTCGAACAGGAGGCATCCTGTTCGAGCCTAGTCTCCAGCATTCGTTGCGAGCGCCTTGCCCACTGCGCCACGTAGCCGCCCCCGATTGCACTTTCTTCAACACCCCTCGCTCCTCTGGCAGAGGGGGTGGAATAGCCTCAGTGTTCAAATCCACTCTCCACTGCCGCCTCTCACAGCCGGCAGCGAAATACGCTAGTTTCGAAGTTCAATCTTTTTAACTAAACTTGTCATCCGTCGTGTTCTGCGCCGTCATATACCGCCCGCCTAAATACAACAAGGACTTTTTAAATGACTTCATGGACTTCCTCTCCGGACTGATGGTTAGATACGATCACATTCTCCTATGCGGCGATTTTAATATCCATGTGTGTTGCGAATCACATCCCCTGTCGCGAGATTTCCTAAATCTCATTGACTCTTACAACCTCACCCAATCTGTCACAGCACCAACGCATGAAAAAGGACAGACACTTGATCTCGTTCTGTCATTTGGACTATCTGTCAATATAATTGATATATGTGCTGCTGCTTTTTCTGATCACTCACCTATTGTTTTCTCCACTAAAATCCCTTGCTATTTCCCCTCATGTACATAAAAATCCTGCACGTTTACCTCTGACACTGCTGCCCACTTTTCTGATGCCTTCTCCACAGGGACCGAAACTAAAGCCTGCCGCCCGCCAGGGGCGGGCTGTTTTTACCTTTGGCACATGACACTTAGAGGGCTGCCCGCCGTGTGGCGTGTAGACGTGTAGTTCATAACTTCATAACGATACTCTTGTGCGAGTACAGATTATAGCCGCTCGTCTTTTTTTTCTCCGCCGCGAGATCGTTAAAAAACTACAAGTCCCACATCGCACTAGGTCCAATCACAGTAGAGTGACGTGACTGGTTTCATGAGAAAAAAAGCAAATGACCAATCGGAAGATATCATTTGGCTTGTTTACTTCCATCTGCTCTAGTCTATATCGGACCTCCAAGAGTCTAACGTTACTGTTTAAACAATGACCCAGTCAACTATTCACTTTTAGTTTAATACATGACGAGGCATTGTCTAACGGTATCTAGCTGGCTAGCTACTGATAGCTGCTGATATCAACAAATTCTCCAGCAATAGTCTACTCGAGTGCATAATACCTCCGGTCCATAATACCACAAACATAGCCACAACACTAGTAAACAAACTACCCTCCCACTCAGGGCTTTATGGGGTAGAACACATAGTAGCTTACTACAAAAACCTAGGGGTCCGCAAGGACGACTTTAAGCTGGAAATGGTAACAACAGATGAGGTACTCAATAAACTGAGCGCCCTCCAACCTAACAAGGCCACTGGCCATGACAACATCCCCTCCAAATTCCTCAGAGACTCAGCAGCCGCCATCACCCCAATCATCACACACATAATAAACCTCTCCATAAAACAGGGACACGTCCCCAAGGACTTCAAAATTGCGAGGGTGACCCCTCTGCACAAAAAGGGCAGCAAATTAGACCCAGGCAACTACCGCCCTGTTTCTATTCTCACCTCCATCGCGAAAGTCATGGAAAAAATAGTCTACGAACAGGTCGAAAAGTACCTAGCGGAAAAAAATCTAATCTACGAATTCCAATCTGGCTTCAGAACATCCCACTCCACTGACGCATGCCTTCTCTATTTGAATGACCACATCAAACAAGAGGTGGACGCAGGCAAATACTGCGGCATGGTCATGCTGGACCTACAAAAGGCCTTTGACACGGTCAATCACTCCATTCTGATTGACAAGCTAAAAGCAATTGGTTTTGATAGTCTATCAGTGAGCTGGATGCAATCCTACCTTGAGGGGAGGGAACAGATGGTGGAGGTAAACGGTACCCTATCCCCCCCCCTCACAGTGAGCTGTGGTGTTCCACAAGGAAGCATACTAGGACCGCTACTGTTCCTAATTTATGCAAATGACATGTCGTCAGCTTGTGACTGCAACTTGTTCCTGTTTGCGGACGACTCAGCCCTGCTGGTCTCTGACAAGAACAAGTTACAGGTTGAAAAAACCCTCAGCTCGGAACTAGGCAGAATCTGCATATGGCTCGCTGATAACAAACTATCATTACACATGGGCAAAACAGAGTCCATTCTCTTCGGTTCAAATAACAAACTCAGCAAGACCGACGGCTTCTCAGTTACAGTGGGTGACAATATTGTCACAAGGAAAGATGAAATTACCTACCTGGGTTCCATCCTAGAGGCTAATCTCTCCTGTGACAAAATGGCATCCAATGTAATAAAAAAAGTCAACCAACGAACTCGATTCTTGTACCGGATCTCCTCTCTGGTAAACAAGAATACCCTGAAGACTCTGGCAGGAGCACTCATTCAGGGGTACTACGACTATGCTTGCACCTCATGGTACCAAAGCACCTCAAAGGCGCTAAAAACAAAATTACAAACATCTCAAAACAAACTGGTCAGACTACTGCTTGACCTTACTCCTAGAACCCACCTCACCCCTGCCCACTTTGACAACCTAGGATGGCTTAGAGTAGACGACAGAGTACAGCAACTTGCAATGGGCCTGGTCTACAGGATACACTACACGACCAAGGTACCCATGTACATGTCAAAATACTTCCCAAAGGTCAGTGAATACCACGATCACAACACCAGAGGGAGCTCCACAAATCATGTTAAACCCAGATTCGGCTCAAATAAGGGACTAAACACGTTTCGCAATTATGCCACATCAATGTGGAACGCCCTACCCAAAGCTGTAAAGGAATGTGGATCACTACCCACTTTCAAAACCTCTCTCAAGGGACACCTACGGGAGACTGCAATTCAACACTGGCCCCTGTAAATATCCTAACCCAACCCCCTCCAATGTACAGTCATTTACCTAGTATGGTTTTGTCAATAGTCCAATGTACAATTTTGTTTGTTTGTACAGTGTCTCCTCCCCCCCCCCCCTCAATGTACAGTTTTACTTGTTTATACAGTGTGCCCCCCCCCCCCCCCCCCCAACCACCTCCAATGTAAATTACCCAGTATGGTTGTCAATATCCCAATGTACCCAACCCCCCCCACCCAACCTCCTCCAATGTACAGTTTCTACGTCAAATGTATATACTCCCTTTTCTTGACTCCTTCTGTATCACAAACAGTACTGTATTTGCAAATCTGGTATGTCATAAATGTATAGATGTAGCAGTACTGACTATCTGTATGTCATGTATATCATATATGTCCTGATTAATTGAAAATGGGGGACCCTGATGTAAACAAGACGAAAGTCTTTCTCTGGTCTGCATCCCCTTAACAATTGTGTGTATTGAGCTGTACTGTATTGTACCCATTCTGCAATCTGTTAATAAAGTTTTCAATCAATCAATCAATCAAGTCCCTCGTTAGCTAGCTTAGCTAGCTCACGTTGATCCATATGTCCCAGTAAACTAAATTGTCTTAACGTTATCTACCGGGCTAGCAGTAGCTACAGATAGCTCCTGATATCAATGTCTTATAACATTGATTGAATGCGTATTCTAGCTGAGGGCATGTTGAATGTTGCAACTGAGGGGTACAATTCCCTGACTGTATGGTTAGATATGATACTTACTACCACTACCTCTTGTACTTTAGACTCTGGCCACCCAGTACTAGGTATGAATATGTTGAACACTCCCACCTGATAAACGGATCCAACACAAATGTACCAAATCGAAAGTTTGAGTTTTAATACATAGCAAAAGGTATGTACAACGATCACTTAATTACATTTATGATTTGAAATAGTATGCACTTTTATGGCAAATGAGTATTCGTAGGTAGATCAATATCGAATGTCCAATCTCTGATTGCGCAGGAAGCAAATATACAACCTGGAATATTTAGGGAACAATAGCGATGATACTTGAATGATTATATAGCTGGATACACTAGGGGAAGGTTCCGACTGCTTGTAGGACAGCTGGAAGGGGGGGGGGGGTTAGAGAGTCACTGGCTGGATCCCGTCTGGCCGAGGGTATCTTGGGAGAGTCCACAGTTGTGCGACACGGTGCCCAACGATCCTCGATCCACAGATGAATGCAGTTGGACCCTCTGTGGCCGGCGTCCTCCGGTCCACGACGGAGAGACGTGAGGCGACCTCACTGTGCAGAGCGCCATCTCACCTGTCGTCCTCTCCGGGGGGGGTATTTCCAACACACCGCAGTGTTGGCCTTTATCCATAGAATAATCAAAGTACTCAAAGCATAATCCAAGCCGGGGAAGGCTAGCCGTCGTCGGTAGAATAATCCAATATACAGGTCCACTCGCTCTTTGGCCTGGAGCTCCTCGGGTGCAGCTTCACGTGGGGTCAACCACCCTGGATAAGCGTCCAGCTGATGCCCGAAACGATGGGGGTGCTGATTACTATAGAACTCTTACCGCACGAGGCACTATATATGAATAGACTATTATTAGCTTAATAGAATACGTCCAACTCGACGATATAGTGCCAAATATGACTATTCAAATATTAATATACACGATGTCTCAATGCCGATACTGGGCCGAATTGGCCTTACTGCCCACACGTGGTTCGCGGGGAGGCTTTTGCGTCCGTCACTCTGTTGGAGGGTAAGGAACTGGACTAAAGAAAGTTCTACTTTAATAGCGCAGTATATATACGCACTATGAACAAATAGTACCATTAGTGGTGCGGTAGACATATTCCTACGCGGAACTAGGACTTGTCCATACATGTTGAGCGGTACGATTGAACTTGGTCTGAGGGGTATGGCGACCTGGCACCAAGGTCTCGTCCAATGGTAGAATGGAGACTATTATGGGATGTTCAGTATACTAGAAGGGATATTCAATGCATATTGTACAAGGAATATACAAGGGATATCAGGGGATATACAAATACAATTAAATATATATAAATAAATATATATATTCGGTTTAATCTGATCCTTCAGAACAGCCGCCCCCTAATTGGTCCCAACCTAATTAGTTAAGCAGAGACAGATTAACCGCACTGTCTACCACTCAAGGGTTCGCTGTAAGGGTCAGTCAACTCACAAAGTCATAGGGTCATGGTCATCATCGATTGTGTCTGGGAGTCGGGGCAGTTCTATGAGCCTCGCCACAGGACGGGTGTAAGTGCGCCCTTGGACGAGTACTTCAGCTGCTCGGACCTTGCCATCGGCACCGGTGATCACTTTGCTTACGCGGCCAGCCGGCCACATAGCTCTGGGTAGTGACTGGTCAATAATCATGACGACTGTTCCTTCCGTCAAATTGTCTCTCTCTTTTACCCACTTCTGGCGGGTCTGTAGAGACGGTAGGTAGTGCAGTAGGAAACTGCTCCAAAACTTGTCGGCTAATACTTGGCTGTACCTCCACATTCGTCGGCCGTTCGCTTCTTCAGGCCGGTACATTGTCTGGGGTAACGCGGGATCTAGCCGCCCCATAAGGAGGGTGTTGGGGGTGACTGGGTCGACATCTGCTACATCACTGGAGACGTAACCGAGGGGCTTTAAGTTCAATACTCCCTCAATCTCCGTGAGGACTGTCATTAGGACTTCTTCCGCCACAGTCTGGGCCCCAAGTACTGCGTACAGGGCTGTCTTTATAGAACGTACTTCTCGTTCCCAAGTTCCACCGAAGTGGGGTGCGTTTGGGGGGTTGAATTGGAAGTCAATCTGGGCTGGAGCGAGGTGGGTCTTAAGTTCTGGGCCCATAGCTTGGAAGCTCTCCCTCAGCTCTCTTTCTCCGCCTTTGAAGTTTGTCCCGTGATCGGACAATAATGTAGACGGTTTTCCTTTCCGTGATGTGAATCTTCGGAAGGCCATAAGGAATGAGTCTGTGCTCATGGTCGGAAGGAGCTCGATATGTATCGCTCTGGTGGTCATGCATTTGAATACAATACCCCACCGCTTCTCGGTGCCTCTTCCTTTCTTTATGTGCAGCGGGCCAAAACAGTCCATGCCTGTTGAGTGGAATGGCTTGTCGCCGAGTCGGAGGCGACATAAAGGTAGGTCGGCCATCCGTGGTATGCTGGGCTGCGCGCGCCACTTTCGGCAGTCTAGACAGGTTCGCTGGAAGCGTCGCACCGCCTCTCTTCCTTGAAGTATCCAGTAACGACGTCTGATCTCCGCGAAGACTCTCTCTGCTCCTGCGTGGTGTACATCCTCGTCGTATTTCTTTATAATCAGCTCTGTGACCTTGTGTCGGCTGTTCAATACGATCGGGTACTTAATGTCATCCGGTAAATTGGGGGCTCTCCGCAGGCGACCACCCACTCTGATGAGGGTATGTGTGTCACTCTCGGGGGCCAGATGAATCAATCTGCTGTCTGATGGGACGGGCTTTCCTCCCTGTAGACAGTCTAGTTCATCGGGGAACGAGTCTCTCTGGGCTCGTTGCAGTAGAAGCAGTTCTGCTTCCTCGTAGTCAGCTGCTGACATATCAGCGGGGGACTGAATCTCTGGGTGGTGCCGCAGGAATGTCCGTTGCTGCGCACTCTCTATGGTAATGCAATCGTCTATGTTGGGGTCTGCGGAGACAACAGTGCTCAATCCACAGAACATAGGTTTCTTATTCTCAGCCTCCTCGTCACTTGCTTCCCTCGGGGTGGGCGTGGGCCAATCTCCTTCCGGGAGCTTGAGGAATGCTGGTCCGTCACTGTAGATGTTACGACGGGTTAAGTCATCTAGGGACATTCCCCGGGTGATGACGTCAGCTGGGTTGTGTTTTGTATCAACATAGCGCCAGTTTGCTTCTCCGGTTAACTCTCCGGTTAACTCTTGAATCTCAGTGACTCTGACTCCCACGAAGACTTTGTATTTGCATGAATCCGATTTGATCCAGGCGAGTACTGTCGTGGAATCTGACCACAGGATTGTTCTATGCACCGGAATGGTGAGCTCACGTTGGATGAGCGTGGCTAGATGCGCTCCTGCGAGGGCTGCGCAGAGCTCTAGACGTGGGATAGCCTGTTGCTTGCGTGGGGCTATTCTCGAGCGGGCGAGGATGAATGCTGTGTAGATCTCTCCCCCCTCTTCTTGGGCCCGCAAGTAGGCTACTGATCCGTAGGCGACCTCGGAGGCGTCACTGAAGACGTGTATATCCATTTTACATGTCTCTGGCCTCACCGTGGGTGGGAAGTAGCTTCGGCGTATATTAACGCCTGGGAGTGAGTGGAGTTCCATCTCCCACTCTCTCCAGGTGGATGTAAGGTGTGCGGGAATGGGGTCGTCCCAGCCCTGGTCCTTGTCCCACAATGCTCGTACAATCATCTTTGCCCTGGTGGTGTACGGTAGTATACATCCTAACGGGTCATATTGTCGGGCGAGTGTTCTGTACACACTCCGTCTGGTGGTCGGTATTGCCGTCGACCTTCCCTGCTCCGTGGTCAGGGGTTTGTGTCTATAGTGGAGCGAATCTGTTTTGAAGCGCCACACTAGTCCTAGTGTCATCTCTTGGGCTTCTCCTGGGATTGTGGCCATCCAGGTCTCGCTGCTCGCTGCCTTGTCCTCGGAGGAGAGGCTGCGCAGTACGTGCGGATCGCTGCTGGCCCACTGCCTGAGATCAAAGCCGCCTTTGATCAGAGAGGCGCGGAGTTTAAGTAGGAGAGCCTCGGCTTCTTCCTGGGTCGAAACGCTTTGTAGACAGTTATCTACGTAGAAGCTGTTCTTCACACTGTGTCGGACCTCTTCGTCCGCTGCTGGGTCCTCTGCGACATGTCTCTGTAGTGCAAATGTAGCACAGCATGGGCTGCATGTAGTTCCGAAAGGGAGGACTTCCCATTGGTAGATGGCTGGGTGCTCATCTCCTGGCCTCTCTCTCCATAGGAACCGCAACAGGGGCTTGTCCTCCTCTACTAATCTCACCTGCAGGAACATCCCTTTGATATCCCCGCTGATAGCCACCTTGTCCTGGCGGAAGCGGAGTAGTACGCCTAGTAGGGAGGGGCCGAGTGTAGGACCGGGCAATAGCTCTTTATTCAGATTTTGGGATCCGATCTGGTAGCTGCAGTTAAACACGATGCGGTCTTTGCCGTTGTGATGAACCTTGTGGTGGGGCACGTACCACGATTCAGTCGTCTGGTCGGCCTCTTTAATGTCAATCTTTGTGACGTGTCCCGCTGTGATGAGCTTCTCAATCTCAGCGCGGTATACACTTTCTTGGGCGGGGTCCTTGGCTAAGCGCCGCTCTGTGTTTAGTAGGTACCGCTCTGTGGCGTCTTTCTTTGCGTGAAAGGTAGGCATCCCTTCCCGCCGCAGGAGTGGCATGGCGTATCTCAACACGCCGCTGACTGGGACTCTCTTTGTTCCCGTCTCGAGGAGGTTAATGGCGTAGATGTCGTCTTTAGAGCGAATGTCTTTCTTTTCGTTCTTAAAGGGCATTTGTTCTAAGGTCCATAGCCTCTCTACATGCTGCAGGAGTGCGGTGTCTCCCTCTGTGACTCGAGAGTGGAGACAGCTAGTGGCTGTGGTTCGGTTGAGAGATTTGGCGAGTGGGCCTTGGAGAGTCCATCCTAGGCGGGTCTCGACTGCTGCAGGACAGCCTCTGGGTCCGGTATGAACCCGGTCTATCGGGACAATGAGGTCTGCATGGTCGGAGCCTATCAACAGTGTCGGGGTAGCACCGTCTATGAGTGGGATCGGTAGCTTGCGTAGATGTACATATTTCTCCATCAGCTTGGCTACGGGGTATGTGTACCGCGACAGTCCTATTTCTTGGCTGGTGAAAGCGTCTGTAATCCTGTACCGTCGCTCGGGCTGGCCGCTTGCTGCGATAGAGAATGAGACATTCTCGCCCTTTATCGTTTTCAAATCTCTTCTTATTGTCCGAATTGTCATTTGGTTTTCGCTCCCCCGCAGCCCTAGCTGGGCCGCAGCGGACGCGAGCAGAAGGGTCTTCTCTGACCCGTCATCAAGGACGGCGTAAGTGTCCATGACTTTATTCTGGTAGCTCAATGTCACACGGACTACCTTTAAGAGCACTCTGGCTCCGCTGCTGCTGGCGGGGTCGATGTACATGACGCTTGCTTTGCTGCTTGATGGTGCGGGTGGAGGCCGCCGTCTGTTACTGTCGTGGAGTATGTCCAGATGGGCTCCATCGCACCGACTGCACTTTTTCTTTAAGCGGCATTCGGCTGCCATGTGTGATCGCGCACAGCGAAAACAGCGTCTGTTGGACTTTATCCATTGACTCGCTTCCTCCGCATTCATCTTGGGGAATGAGTCACATTGTGACAGCCAGTGTTCTTTCTCACAGTAGGGGCACACTATCTTCCACTTCTCCTTTCTTGAGGGGGTACTGTGGCTCCTACTGCTTGGCACTGACTCCGATTGGTGCATGACAGTCACCGATCTTCTTCCATCATTTAGTCTCCTGGTTCCTTCTCTGGAGCCAGGGGTGCTCCGTCCGAATGTATCTAGCCGTAAGCTGCTGACTTCTCTCGCCAGGAAGTCGGCTAGATCGAGGAGGTTCGGTTCGGGGCCATTAGGGTCTCGGTGGTCTCTCTGCCGCCTAAAGCGCTCCTGTCGGGCGGGCGGTAGCTTCTCCAAGATCCTCTCTACATTTGAGTTGGCGTATAGTTCATGCCTACCCTTTTCCCTCTGCGCTCCCAGCATCCCTACCAGGGACTGCACTCTGATGGACAGGTCGTCCAGTGCTCGATTGTCTGTTGCTGGGGGTAGGCGGTCGATGTGCCTGATCTCCTGGATCACGTAATCCCATATACGTCCATATCTCTGGTCCAACGCTACCAGCGCTGCGGTGTATGGGGTCGTGGAAGTGGCGTAGGCGAGCGCTATGTTGTGCGCGCGGGGTACCTTTAAATGCTTCAGTAGTATCGCGTATTTATGGCGTTCATCAATGACATCCACCAACATTGTCTCCAGACACATGCGGAGCTCCGTATACTGGGCCCGGTTCTCCTGGGTGAAGTCTGGTACCATAGGTGTGCCAATGTATGACGCGGATTGTTGATACATCGGCGAGCGTTGGGGGAGAGGCCTCCTAGGCGAGTCTCCTCCTGCTCCTTGGCGTGGGCTGGTACCGGCTGTGTACCATGGCCCGCTGGTCCAGGTGCTGTTCCTCGGTGCGGGTCGTGCTCACCCGTGAATAGCGTCGGGGGTCTGTAGCGCAGCTCCGCGGGGGTATAGCCTGGGCTGTACTGGACCTCCTGGTCCGGTAGAGTACTGTGCTGTCGTCGGGCGTGGTTCTCCTCCTCTTCCTCTTCGTCTTCCGTTAGGTCATCCAGGGCTTGTAGTCTCTGATTTAGCCTCTCCGCAGTGTATGCTGCTCCTTCCCGGTGGCTGGGTCTCGCTTGGACCGGTTGGGGAAGGGGGTCTGCGGGGGGTATAGACCTCGTCTGTTGGTCAAGTTCAGGGTCGCTTACTCGGCTAGGGGATGCCGCCCTGGAGTGATGTCTAGACGAGTTCCTGGAGCCTCTGGTGGAGGGAGGGGGTGTTGTCCTTCTGATCAGCTGTTCTATTAGTTGCGCTTGTGCTCTGTCGCGCTTGGTGAGATCCGATTCTCTCTGGGCACCGGTGGCGGCGCGCTGGGCGTCGGCCCGGTCTCTTGCCATATTCTCTTCCATCTGAATGCGTCTTATTTCCAGGCGTATGTGCTCTTCTTCGCTCCGTTGCTGTATCTGCAGTCGATCGCGTTCACCCTGGAGTCTATCGCGTTCAGTAGAGGCTTTCAGGCTGACGAGGAATGCCTGCTGTAGTGTCCTCTCTGCCTCGCTGGGAGAAGACGGTTGTATAGGGGAGCCGTCCCTTGGGGTACTCCGTGCGGAGTCTTGGAGCTCTATCTCCACGGTGCTCTCCTCATCTTCTTCCGTGCCGAGTTCTCTCTCGGTAGTGTTGTCTTCCTCCCGGGACTCGTCGGGGACTACTTCTTCGGTATTGGCGGGGTGTAAAGTCATGTCTGGTTCCCCCTGGTCCCCACCGTGAGCTTGGTCAGTTACATTAGAACCCATAGGGGCCTCTATGGTCGGGGTAGCCTGGTCGTTAGGGTTAGACATAATTTTACTTTCTAGTTTTACCGCGTTTACTGTTGGTAGAAGACTAGGTTGTTGACTGACAGCGTAAGCCTCTAGGTACTGAGGGAGCTGTCGTTTGCGCCGCGGGCGTTGTTGGTTAGGAGGATCGTTTCGTGGAGTGTTCATCATAGGCCATTTTAATATTAATAACACTATATTAATATTACACTGATTACCATCCGGCTCGAAGGACCAATTGTAACTGAGGGGTACAATTCCCTGACTGTATGGTTAGATATGATACTTACTACCACTACCTCTTGTACTTTAGACTCTGGCCACCCAGTACTAGGTATGAATATGTTGAACACTCCCACCTGATAAACGGATCCAACACAAATGTACCAAATCGAAAGTTTGAGTTTTAATACATAGCAAAAGGTATGTACAACGATCACTTAATTACATTTATGATTTGAAATAGTATGCACTTTTATGGCAAATGAGTATTCGTAGGTAGATCAATATCGAATGTCCAATCTCTGATTGCGCAGGAAGCAAATATACAACCTGGAATATTTAGGGAACAATAGCGATGATACTTGAATGATTATATAGCTGGATACACTAGGGGAAGGTTCCGACTGCTTGTAGGACAGCTGGAAGGGGGGGGGGGGTTAGAGAGTCACTGGCTGGATCCCGTCTGGCCGAGGGTATCTTGGGAGAGTCCACAGTTGTGCGACACGGTGCCCAACGATCCTCGATCCACAGATGAATGCAGTTGGACCCTCTGTGGCCGGCATCCTCCGGTCCACGACGGAGAGACGTGAGGCGACCTCACTGTGCAGAGCGCCGTCTCACCTGTCGTCCTCTCCGGGGGGGGTATTGGCCTTTATCCATAGAATAATCGAAGTACTCAAAGCATAATCCAAGCCGGGGAAGGCTAGCCGTCGTCGGTAGAATAATCCAATATACAGGTCCACTCGCTCTTTGGCCTGGAGCTCCTCGGGTGCAGCTTCACGTGGGGTCAACCACCCTGGATAAGCGTCCAGCTGATGCCCGAAACGATGGGGGTGCTGATTACTATAGAACTCTTACCGCACGAGGCACTATATATGAATAGACTATTATTAGCTTAATAGAATACGTCCAACTCGACGATATAGTGCCAAATATGACTATTCAAATATTAATATACACGATGTCTCAATGCCGATACTGGGCCGAATTGGCCTTACTGCCCACACGTGGTTCGCGGGGAGGCTTTTGCGTCTGTCACTCTGTTGGAGGGTAAGGAACTGGACTAAAGAAAGTTCTACTTTAATAGCGCAGTATATATACGCACTATGAACAAATAGTACCATTAGTGGTGCGGTAGACATATTCCTACGCGGAACTAGGACTTGTCCATACATGTTGAGCGGTACGATTGAACTTGGTCTGAGGGGTATGGCGACCTGGCACCAAGGTCTCGTCCAATGGTAGAATGGAGACTATTATGGGATGTTCAGTAGACTAGAAGGGATATTCAATGCATATTGTACAAGGAATATACAAGGGATATCAGGGGATATACAAATACAATTAAATATATATATATAAATAAATATATATATTCGGTTTAATCTGATCCTTCAGAACAAATGTGATTTGACAAAAGAACGGTAACGTTATAAATAGGTCCAGCTGCATCGCCGGAGAATCCTTGCATGCTGAATGTAGGGTCTAGCTGAATATAGGGTCTAGCTGCAGGGCCGGAGAATCCTTGCTGGAGGCGGAGGCTACTCAAGTATACACACAGACAGTGGAGCTGTTTGCAGATAGCAAGCATTTTGACTTATTGCGTGGTGGCGATGTCTCGCAGATAATACAACTACAAGTATGATTATATAATATATATTTTATTTAAAAAAATTTTTTTTATATAAAATATATATATATTTTTTTTTAATCAAAATCTTTTTGGCAGGTAAGAAATATGCTTGGCGGGTAGACTCCTCCCATCTACCCGCCACTGGCCGGTGAGTCAAAAAGTTAATTTCGCTCCCTGCTTCTCCAGCTCCCCAATATGTGTCTTAAATGCAAACAGTGTCCCAAATATCGATGATTATCTCTCCATGTTCAACGAGTCATGCACCGATATTTTAAATACTGTAGCACCTTTTAAAACTAAACGCATAAAATCCCTCCCCACACCCTGGCTAAATGAATCCACGTGTACTCTTAGATGTGCATGTAGACGTGCCGAGAGGAAGTGGAGGAAGGACAGGTTGCCTGTCTCCCTCCAAATCCTACACAGCGCTCTGTCCATCTACCAAACGGCTGTAAAAATTGCAAAAACAACTTACATTTCTAACCTAGTCACAACAAATTCAAATAAACCCCAGGCCTTGTTCAAAGTCCTAAACTCCCTCATCAACCCCTGTGCCACTCCCTCTGTCGTACCTTCATTAGCTCTATGTGAAGGCTTCCAACACTTCTTCATCAGTAAAGTCTCTGCCCTTAGATCTCTCTCCCCCTTGCCCCCCTCACCCCCCCCCCACCGTCCCTCCTCCCCCCCCCCACCCACTGCCTGCTGTTTTTGACCAGTTTGCCCCGGTCTCCCTCTCCTCCCTCTCCGATGCCATTAAACACCTGCGACCAACAAATTGCCCCTCAGACGCACTCCCCTCGCGCATCCTAAAGGAAGTGGTCTGACCCTGTCCTCCTCGCATTATTACCTCTACTAAACGCCTGCATCAGCACTGGATGTGTCCCGGCTGCCTTCAAGCATGCTGTGGTCCAGCCCCGGATAAAGAAGCCCAACCTCGATCCCCCTGTCTTTGCCAATTTTAGACCCATCTCACAATTACCATTTTTATCAAAAATCCTGGAGCGCAGTCTACATACAGCTACAATCATTCCTTGAACACAACAACATCCATGATAAATTCCAATCTGGCTTTAAACCATGACACAGCACTGAAACGGCCCTCCTCCGTGTCTTAAACAACCTGATCTCAGCTGCTGATGCAGGTAACTCATCCCTGCTACTACTCCTTGACCTCACAGCCGCCTTTGATACGGTAGATCAGGGGTGCCTAACCTTTTTTGAACCAAGATCTACTTTTTAATTTACCACCTAGCTGAGAGCTACCAGCCAAAATTGTATATTGTAAGCCGTCATTTGAGGCTTTATAAAAGCAGCATAATGAACACATCTGTCAGTGCCGAGTCCGACCTCATCTTAAATAACAAACAGCATTGCTTGTTGTAGTTAACAAGGAGAGGCAGAGTTGATTTTTTTTTTTTTTTATATAATCACATTTTATTAATCGAGATCTAATTGAAATCAGCCCGCGATCTACCTGTCGATCGCGATCGACTGGTTGGGCACCACTGCGGTAGATCATCACATCCTCTTAGCTCGCCTCGAGCATTACGTAGGCCTTAGGGGCAGCTTTCTTAGACTGGTTCCGGTCCTACTTAAGCAATAGGACCTTCTCTGTCCAACTTGGTGACTTCACTTCCTCTGTGGCCCCCCTCACCTGCGGGGTGCCCCAAGGCTCGATATTGGGTCCCACTCTCTTCCTCCTATATATACTCCCCCTAGGCCAGATCTTGGCAAAACATAACATCTCATTCCATTGTTTTGCCGATGACGTGCAGGTCTACCTCCCCTTAAAACCCACCCAAGGGAAAACAATAAAACCACTACTTGACTGCCTGGCAGAAATCAAGTGCTGGATGTCTGAAAACTCCCTGACACTAAACAAAGGGAAGACTGAGGTAATTGTTTTTAATAGTGCCCCCCCGGCCCCCCTCATTGACGCACTTGGTCCCCTGGGTTCAAACCTCTCCACCTCTGTCAGGAACCTCAGGGTCATCTTCAACAGCAATTTTAAATTTGACAAACAGGTCAGCGCCGTAGTCAAAAACAGTTTTTACCACCTTAGACTCCTGGCGAAGACAAAGGCATACCTCTCCCAAAGTAACCTAGAGACGGTGATACATGCCTTTGTCACCACTCGCCTCGACTACTGCAATGCCCTTTACACAGGCATCGAAAAAATCCCTGCTTCGCAGCCTACAACTGGTGCAGAACGCAGCCGCGCGCCTCCTCACCAAAACAAAAAAACATGAACACATCAGCCCAGGGCCCTGTTTCTCGTACCTGGTTCAACTAAGTCGATCAAGATGTCATTATCCAGATTCAGTTAACCCGATGTTTGAAGCCGGGATTTTCCTGTTCCTCGAAGGTGGATTCAGTCTCGTTAACTCGATTCAGACTTGAGACCCAGGCTAAGTGCGCGCGGCCGCTTCAGGTGAAAAGCCAGCACGTATCGATGGCAGAGATCCTGATTCTCTAACGGCATTGATTGATTAATTGATTTAAAACTTTATTGACAGATTGCAATACGGCTCAATCGCCTCGCCGACAAGTTAAATGCGTTATCTATAGGCTAATTTCAAGTCTCTCATTACCTCAATCAATCAGATTATATTTCTTTAAACTTGCCTGCTGGATTGAATAATCAAATGAGATCTTGCTAGCGAAAATAATTAGTAAAACTGTTATACAGAATAACGATACGGCTCCCTTACCCATTGATTGATGTATGGTCGATATTTTATTATCTTCTCTGTGGTGTAACGGGTTCTTCTTTTGACTTTCACGCAGACGACCGGGGTTCGAGACCCAGTCGTCTCCTTCTTTTTGCAATATAGGAATAATTCAATTTGGTGCACGTTGAGAGCTATATAAAGAATGACATCCTCAATGCATGTAGATTTATAATATTTTAACTTAAAACCAGGCTACTTTGGCGTATAATCATTAATATTATATTCAAAAAAATTATATTGGAAACACGGGGTTTCGAACACTGGTCGCTGGGTTGGCAGGCTTGAGCACTACCGCTGGGCCACTGTGCCAGATGGGATAAATTCATTGTTTATACATTAATGAACGAGAGACCCGTGTTTAGAATATTCTTTATTTTTAATGACGTTTTATTTCTTTATCCTCATTCATTAATGTGACGTCAACGGCTCATTCAATTTCTCAAATCCGTCAAACAGCGCATCTCATCAGACATCTTAATCCCAGTTACAATTAAAATAACCACGTCATAATGTGTACATCGCACCGAGCGAGCGCCACGGTATATATAACGTGCATTATTTAGGACAAAGTGAATTTAGTATCAGCATTTTGGGTCTATTTTACATTTCAAAAGCCCCCTCTGGAAGAATGGAGCACAAAAACGTAATTCAGAATGGTATAATGCAGATCGTAGACTGTGGGAATAATTTCAGGAAACGGGCTGTCACTTTTTTGCGGGGGCGTGGCGATGGTTCAGGCTAACTTGAACTTAAACTCTGCTTTCGACCAGGCTCAAACTTTTGGATCTGTTGTCATGGTGATTTGGAAAATCCAGGTACGGGGAATCGGAAAGTCCGGCTTAAGTCAGAATTACCCGAAAGTTATCCGGCTAACTCAGTTATCCAGGTACGAGGAACGGGGCCCAGTTTTGGCCTCGCTCCACTGGCTGCCTGTTCGCTTTAGGATCTAGGATTTAAATTAGCCCTAAATGTTTTTAAATCACTAAATGGCACGGCTCCTCCCTATCTGTCTGAGCTCTTGCAACGCCACACCCCCCACCGATCCCTCAGATCAGCTGACCAGCTGCTATTGGTGGTGCCTAGAACTAGGCTCAAGACTAGGGGAGACAGAGCTTTCTCCACTGCAGCGCCTAGATTGTGGAACAGCCTCCCCCTCAGCATACAGACGTGCAGGCTTTTAAATCACTTTTAAAAACCTACCTGTTCTCCCCCCCACTTAATCACTACTAGACCCCTGGCCCCTCTATCCTCTTTGTTTTACTGTGCCCTACCTGTTTTTATTACTTTCATTGCTTTACTATGTTTTTAATCTTATATCCTGCATCTTATATCTTGCATCACATTATTTAGTTTTTATCAACCTGCCTGTGAAGCACTTTGGTGCCAGCTGCCGCTGCCTGGAAATGTGCTATATAAATAAAATTTACTTGACTTGACCACTGGGACTCTCTCTGAGCTCGAACAGGGAAAATACCGCCCCCTATCGTCTCCCGGATGGTAATGCACCCTTTGGATTGGACTGAATGAAAACGCATTGGGAAAAAGAAAATCCGGAATCCAGATTTAACTTTTTTGCAGTCTTTGTGGTCCCTCAGAACAGCGTGGAATATGTGTTTTGAGCACCCAGCGTTGGATCAATAAACGCGATCGTTTTTTTTAGGGATGCACCGATATGAAAATTTGCCACCGATACCGATTGTTCAACTAACACAATCGGCCGATACCGATTCCGATATTTGTGGCAACAATTCTTTTTTAAATATTTTTAAAATATTTTTTTATTTTGAAATTTTTATTTTTTTTGTAATATATATATATTTTTTTTATGAAACTACTGTATATTTGTGTTACAAATTGTGCTCACCGATATGAACATAGGCCTCTTTACTTATCTCTCCCAGTATGTTCTGCAGGGCTGCAGCTAGATACTAGTTCTCCCAGCATGGTCTACCTGCTGGGCTGCAGCTAGATACTATTGTCTCAACCAATGAAATTTTGATTGACAGTCGATCCTGCCAATTACATCACACACCGCTTGCACCCGCCCCTGCTGTTACCACCAATCGGCAAGCGCGTATACATTTTTTACTTCGGCTTTTGTCCGCCATTGATTTTGAGTTGACGAGAGCTTTTCTACAACAACAACAATGGCGGCGCGGCTGACGTTTAGCTTTTAGCTCCGCAGGATGACTTAAATGAGGCATAATGATTTTACTGCAACTAATGTTATAATAAAACAAAGCCTTTCTATACATGTGTCTGATTGAAAACATTATTAACAGATTGCAGAATGGGTAAAGCTCAGGGCTCTGTGAGCAACGGAAGGAACTGAGCTAGTATGAACGCTTGCTACGTTCGGGTAAATAATATGCTGATGTTATTGAACGTGTAACACTAACTATATAACGTTAATGCCACAAAACGAATGCCTTGTTAATCATAAGTAGTAACTTTGATGCAGTAGCTTGTGTGTGTGGGGCGGACTGGGGACGGCGTTGTGCAGGTCGCGAGTGAACTTTTTTTTGTCTTGACGCTACACAAATTGATGGATATTTATCGGCTACTGTATTATTTTCATATAACTCGATATTGATAATTATCGTCGATATAATGTCTGTCAAGTTTAATTAACTTCTTATGCCCGGCGGCGATGGACGGGCTATTAATAGACTTGTTTTGCTGCTGCGAATGTCTCGAGAGTCGAGTTGATGTCGTCATCAGTCCGCGCACGTTAGCAGTTAGCCAGAGCAGCAAGCGGAGTATTCCATGACAATGTACTAAATATGACCCTAAATACTCTCTTCCGCCCCAATACATTGCAACGACGTCCACTGTATACCCCACACTACTATAAACGTGGCCTCAGAATTCACGCCACACACCCACTCGGCACGTAGATATATAAAATAGCGCCGTGCAAGCTAATTAGCCTAGCCAGCCTGTTGTTTCTAAGCGGTGTATTCCATGACAATGTACTAAATATGACCCTAAATACTCTGTTCCGCCCCAATACATTGCAACGACGTCCACTGTATACCCCACACTACTATAAACGTGGCCTCAGAATTCACGCCACACACCCACTCGGCACGTAAATATATAAAATAGCGCCGTGCAAGCTAATTAGCCTAGCCAGCCTGTTTCTAAGCGGTGTATTCCATGACAATGTACTAAATATGACCCTAAATACTCTCTTCCGCCCCAATACATTGCAACGACGTCCACTGTATACCCCACACTACTATAAACGTGGCCTCAGAATTCACGCCACACACCCACTCGGCACGTAAATATATAAAATAGCGCCGTGCAAGCTAATTAGCCTAGCCAGCCTTGTTGTTGAGTCCTACCTCCGGGTCTTCTTCCGCTGTCGGCCATCTCCTTCACTGATTGGTTGTTAGTGCGTGTGCTCATATCCAAGCTTGGAAAATCGATATATCGAAACTTTGCGACCACGTTTCATGTTTATTTTGAGGAAATAATTTATCGCGATAGTTATCGTTTTATCGCCCAGCCCTAGGCTACTGCCATCGGCACATTCGAGCTTATCGGCCAATAGGCCGATTGCAGTCAACAAGGCACTTATCGGCCGATACCGATACCCGACCGTTACATCGGTGCACCCCTAATTCTTTTTGTGTATTCCAGTAAAGGGCGATTCCTGCAGAATCACTTTTTTTCTGGAAATTTCCAAAAACGAGCGTTTTTCAAAATGGTATAAAACGGAAATGTACAGATGAAAAAACAATCCGTTTCGACAATGTTGACTGTAAGCAAGTCATTGATAAGCGACGGGCGTATTAGACACATAATCTAAGATATAGTTTATGCGTTCGCAGGGAACAAACTTAACTTTTTGACTTACCAGCCATTTGGCTGGTAGATTTTATACCAGCCGGGCAGATTTTTTACTAGCCAAAAATTATAAATAGCTTTTTAGTATATCGCCATGTGTTATTATTACATATAATACTCTCATATGCTATTTTCAATTAATATCATAAACAACATAAGGAATATTAGCATAACTTTGAGTGGACTGAAGGAATGAGTCAGTGTTAATAGTTTTAAATACAAATAATTTATTGAAACATAGAAGTGGGGTCGGGACACACATTTTATTTCTATTTTTTTAACTGTTTTAACCATGTAGTGTAGCACTTTGGGATCCCAGTGAACAAAAAGTGCATTACAAATCCAATCTATTATTATTATTATGTGTGGCTGCCGCCCTGGCGGACATCTGTGCTCTACTGAGTGCACCTTTCTAGTCTAGCGAGAGAGCGCTGATTCCCCGTAGCTGTCATAATCACAGCACGGGCCTACTTCACTCCCCCTCCTTTTCCCCTCACGTCCTCCACACGCTCCTCTTCATCCCCCTCTCTATCCACTGCGCACTCCTCATCATCCTCTCTTTCTTCAGTCACCCCTTCCTTCACCCTCATTCACCCAGCTGTATTCCATCCCCCTAATTCACACACGGGCAAGCACCCCACTCTCCCCAGCTGCACCCTATCCTCCCCTGATGAGGGGACTATATCTACACCGCGACGCTGACCAGAAGCGGTCGTGGTATTAATTACCACTGCCCAGGTACGACGTCTCTGCCACAAGCTCTACTGCTAGATACCCTCCGTGTATTGGCTTACTCTAACCCGTTTCTCTCCTGTGCCCCAAAGGACCGCCGTCCCTGTCTGGACGTCACCTGTTCCCGAAGAGGAACACCTGTTCTCCCGCTGCCACCCAGCAGCTCCAGCGTCCCTGTCTGGACGTCACCTGTTCCCGAAGAGGAACACCTGTTCTCCCGCTGCCACCCAGCAGCTCCAGCGTCCCTGTCTGGACGTCACCTGTTCCCGAAGAGGAACACCTATTCACCCGCTGCCACCCAGCAGCTCAGGACCGCTTGCTCGCTCACTGCCGCTGTGGCAGCCACAGGACAGAACATTAACCCCGTTCTATTTCCCCCCAATTCCTGTGTTGCTCAATTTCCATTAAACACCCTTGAAACCGCTCCTTTCTCTTCTCGTGTATTCAGCAATTGGGCTGTGCTCCAGACTCCAGTTCTCACAGTAGCTGAACAGGGTTGCATTTTGTCAACACAAGTTGGAACCCTGGAGGAAGCGATATAAGGAAACGAATTGCTCCGCTAATCGCTCATGTTGACCTCGCCCCCAAGTCGCTCTCCGCTCGCTCACCGCTCACCTTGAATCGAGCGCTCTCCGCTAGGGATGCCCCCCGGACCCCGGTTTTAAACGGGAACCGGTACTATATTAGAAAATACCGGAGTATTTATAAGCTCTGACGTCCTCGGTACTGCTATCGATACTCTAGAGAAATTATTATTATTATTATTATTATTTAAAAGTTGCGAACGATCCTCTCTGTCTCTGCACGAGAAGCGAGCCGCAGCCAGCGAGTCAATTATTACACACACTCCTCGCGAGTCGCTCGCTAGTGCTACACATAGACATCCGGGTACTACATACGGGTACTCCTTAATGAAAGTCCCCGACGCCCCGTGCTATAGCGCTCTGCACACAGACAGCAGCTCTGCATGCACTGAGTCGTGATCATGGCGGATAGAGCGAAGCGTTCTAAAGTATGGTATGGATATACTTTACAAGGGTCAATGCCGACAATGCACGTTGCCACAAGTGCAACAAAACATTTGCCAGTAAGGGTGGCAATACGAGCAAATCAATTTATCAAAACATCTGTTGGCAAAACATGATATTAGTGTGCAGAAATGCGCGTATTCGACTGCCTTGCGCGCAGTGTTCCATCTGCATCCACTGCAGCCGTAACCGTAAGCCAAGATACGGAGTTGCCTAGGCTAATAACGAATTATTACAAATAGGCTAATAAACAAAACAATTGTTTAGCTACAAATACTACAATCTAAACTTTGTATAGATCGTCAAGCTGAGGCGTCAGCCACTATGTCCCAGGCCAGTGAGCCCAGGGCCACCACACATGCATCCTCCCTCTACCTCCCTCCACCACCCAAAGTCCTTTATCCCTAGCAGCTAGAGAAAGGATGACAGAGGATAGGGTGAACCAGTGTCACAGTTCTGTTAGCCTTTTGCATTTGTTGTTTATTATAAAAAGTCTATAATTCAGAGTCAGACACATTTAAAACATTGTTGCTGCTGTTGCTGAAGAAATTATATTAATTTATTATATTTATTTATAAAGTTATATAAAAGAACATTGCTGCTGCTGTTGCTGAAGAAATTATATTTATTTATAATACTTATTTATAAAGTTGTATTTATAAATAATAAAGCAATGTTGATTCTGTTCTTAATTAATTGTCTTTTTTTCTTGCAAAAAAAGAACCAAAAAGAACCGATAAGAGTATCGATAAAGTACCGAACCGTTAAGCAGTATCGATAAGAGTAGTAGTATCGATAAAATCCTAACGATACCCATCCCTACTCTCCGCTCCCCGCGTCACATCGCTCGGCAGATTTTTTTTTTTTGGAGCATGGTGTAAATTAGCTCAAACTACAACAGTCTACACCCCCTGGGCCCCTTAACAATTGTTTGTATTGAGCCGCATTGTAATTGTACCCATTCTGCAATGTTAAATAACGTTGTTTATCCATTCACTAGCTCTATTAAGCGATGATAGCTAGCCTAGCCACAATGCTATGGTCGCTGCCATTAACGTTAGCATGTAAGCTAACGACAACAACAATGGCGTCAAAACAGGATGTGAGTGACAAAGCCTGAACAGGATATCACAGGTTCACCCTTCTCATTGGTTGAAAATGGCCTTCATGTTTGTACATCGCCATCTGTTGCTTTGGCATTGTACTACATGTATATTACATCAGTGTTAAACCACTGTGAGCGGCCTGGAGGGAGTGGATTGGAGAGGAGGAGGAGCGGTAGATGCAGTGTATTTTTAAATCGACAAGCCAGTGGCGCTGGGCGTGTAACTATTTTGTACCCTGTGCGTTCGCAAATGTGCTCGCCCTCTCATTGAATAGAGCGTTGGCACCAGCGCTAAATTGTATGCCCCCTGCTGGCACTCAAAGTGTTAAGAAATTACTAATGTGTATGGGAACTGACAAAAAAGGTAACGGTAAAGGTAACGCTTAAAATGTATTATTGCAGCGGCAAAAGGCGCAGTGAAAATTTTTGGGTGCACCTAAATTAAAAAGTTAGGCGCACTGGTGCAACCAATGTAAAAAGTTAGTCTGGAGCCCTGCCTAGTGGTATGAGACGTATTCTTCATATAGCTGCGCGTACCGCATTGTGACGCACATACCGTCAATTTGCGGGATGAATACACGTACCGTTACACCCCTAGTATGTGTACATAGTGGTATATCTCTTACTTATGTTATTACATGATTATTTTATTCTACCTTTATATGACCAGTGCTCTAATGCGTCTAGTGGTCCTACTGCTGAGCTAACCTGTTCTCTCAGTCTCACCCCAACACATTTCATTGTACCATTAACCTTGTGTTAACATACACATGTCATGACAGATAAAATAAACTTTAACCTGAACTCGATGGCTGTCGGGAAAAGAGAGGTAGCTTAATAAAGTGCGAAGATATGAGTCAGAGGTAAAGGAGGTTCACTCTGTGAATACCTCTGGCAGTAGAAGTGTTTGGTAAGGGAGGATTCAGGAGAGTACACGGCTGAGAAGCGGAGATGCACAGCTCCAGTAACATGGGCAGGGCCGCCTCAGGGGGTGTGCGAGCAGTGCGGTCGCACAGGGCCTCGCGGGAAGGGGGGCCTTGCACAAATTTTTTATTTTTTTTTTGCGAGGCCCCCCTTCCCGCGAGGCCCTTTTTCATCACAGACCTAAAATCTAGTTTTGCTTATATGCTTATATATTTCACATTAGACACGTTTGTAGAATGTGTCTGACTTGTTCCTGGCTCTGCGGCTCTGCAGATACACTATTGGAGGCAGCTATGAGGCTCTGCAGCAGAATTGGTTTCAATGAGGGGAGGGGTTACAGGTAAGGTAGCGTCTGACTATTTCGCGCGTGCAGCATTGGAGGTTATGCCAGCCAAGATGAAGAGGACATCGTTCGGCAGATGGACTGAAGATGAAAGTTGTTGCATGTTAGACAGTTCAGTCAGGCTAGCCATCCCGGCTAAAGACAGGGACAGCTAGTTAGCTTTAGCTACGTTATAATATTGAGTGCTAACGTGTGGTTCAGTCGGGATATAGCCATGATGATGTTGGCTAGTAGCTAGCTTAGCTAAAGGCTAACTAGCGTTAGCTAACCTAGAGAGAGCACGTGCAGCATTGTTATGCCAAGATGAAGAGGACGGTCGTTCGGCAGATGAACTTCGTCAACTTCACGCGGTTGTCTCCATCCTCTTGGACGTTTGGTGAGTTTTTAATGCACTCTATTCTATTCCCGCCGTGGATATCTCTCTCTCTTTCTCGGGAGCCAAACGGGCCGACTAGCTAGTTAGCTGTAGCTAACGGTGTGTGGCCTGGTGTCAGCACCTGGTGCGAGGGAGGTGAGCTTGGTGTTTCATTATGAGAATATCTCCATGCTCAAGTCGGCTATAGTCCGCGAGGGACTTGTTGCCGGCACCGCTATGGTAAACACCACTCTGTAGTGGGACGTGTATTGCCTTCTTTTTCCCTTCTCTCTTCGTATGAGAAGAGGAAAACACAGCGGCTGTCTGAAGTGTTGGCCTGTATTGCTTTTCTCACGTTGTACGGTTTTTCAGTGGTAGCCGCATAGCTTGCTTCTGCGTTAGCTAATGGTTAGCGATAGCCGGGTTGAGCTAACTGTTAGCCAGTTAGCTGTTTAGCTACGACGTTAGCTGCTAGTTTTCGCTCAGCTGGGAACATTAGCTTGATGCTATCAGTTAGCCTAGAGTTAGCTGTTAGCTTGTGCTACGGCCATTGACATTAGCCGTGAGAATAGCAGGCCCTGGCACTCTGACTACGACATCATCTTTGACAGAAGATGTAGTCGGGCCTGCACCATGACAAGGCTCCGGCCATAGCTTCTTTTTGTCCCGCCAGCGAGAGGCCTTTCGTCAACGTGGAGACCTGTGTTGCGGCCTTTCGCCCTGCGTTCCTTGGTGCAGGTAAGATGTCCATTGGACATTACCCCACTCTTCCTTCCTTCCCCTCCCGAATGTTTTGTTAATAACGATGTTTTTTTCCAGGCAAAACATATGTTACTTCACAACATTTGGAGATACGACATGTGCTGTGTGTGAATTGTCTTGGTCGTTTGTGTAGCTTGGGTAGCGTTGGCCAAAGCTGTGTGTGGCCTGGTGTCAGTACCTGGCTACTCTATTTGCAGTTAGCCTATTTAGCTGATGTCGGCCATTGGCTCCTTGCTACTTTGTTTTCTCTGGTATAGACCCTCTTCTCTTTGGATTTAAGTGTTGATCTTTGTCCTTTTGGATCTATGTATATTCATGTTGCCTTTGTGAAGTTATCTTTTCCTTCTGTTTTGTTCTTCCATTAAAAGTTGAATATCCTTTAGGGGCTAATCTTTGCTTATCTCTCTCATACATGCTCTCTCTCTAACACACACGACACACAGACATGCTCTCTCTCTCTCTAACACACAAACACACATGCTCTCTCTCTCTCTTTCTAACACACACAGTCTGCCTATGGCGGCCTTTCTCGATGGCTAGGCTGTGCTCGCTGAGTCTGTACCTAGTCAAGGATCTTCAGTCACAGTGCTCAGGTATTCTGCCACTGTGTACTCTCTGTTTAGGGCCAAATAGCATTTCAATTTCTTTCCCATGTCTCTCTCTCTCTCTCTCTCTCTCTCTCTCTCTCTCTCTCTCTCTCTATCTCTCTCTCTCTCTCTCTCTGTACACTGTATATTGCCTGTAGAACGGGAGCTCTCTCGCTCTCTCTCTTGCTATATGTTGCACAGGGCCTTGCATTTCTCCCAGGCGGCCCTGAACATGGGTTTGGATAATTCAGCAGAGCCTCCAAGGCCCTAGAAACATACTGTGTTGGGGGAAACTACTCTTAAAGGAAACTCCAACATTTTGGGAAATTAGCTTATTTAACATCTTCCCTGGAGTTAGACAAGAAGATACATACCTTTTTTGTCTCTCTGCATACATTAGGCTTAGGGAACGCCTGGACCACTAGCCTAGCTTAGCTTCATCACTGGAAGTGGGTCAGACATTTACCCGAGTTCCCTACAGTCACGAAATACACACTCCAAATACAATCAAAATACAACTCCAAAACGTTCCTGTAAACATGTTGTGACCTGTGTATTTACCACGTCTTTTTTTCCTTTAAACTAGGTAAATCTCTAGAAATGTACATCTCTGAATAACACGCTAAATGGGTGGAGGCAGTAGTGGCTCCAGAGACTGTAGCGCCACTGTATTTTCCCCTGGAACCAGGCCCAGCGGGAAGACCTGGAAGGAGGCACTGACCAGGGGGCCCGTGGTTTGCAGAGCTCTGATGGCTTGATGAAATGGTTTTAGAGTTGAGTTCTTTCCATCTCCAAGGCATGACATGCTGAGGCTACTTTCTCAATGGTAGTGCCTTCATAGAGGGGGCAGAAGAGGAGGACGTTTGTTCTGGCACTCGGAGAGGGTGGACTGATGGTCAGAGGGTACCGCTGTGTGAGGGTAGAGAGGACCATCACCACTGCGCTGATCCGTGGATGAAAAAGCCTTAACGGCAAGGCTTCCCAGCTGACGGTGGCTGACGGTCTGCCATGGCATCTGCTTTCTATCTGGGTGCCAGATGGAGTCGGGACATAATAGGGACACCGGGCCTTGTCCAGGTGTGGATTGCCTGAGGTCTGCTGGCGCACGCACCCCTCCCCCCACCTACGTAAACAGCAGGTAGGTGGAGGAGGCAGTGGTTTAATCCCGGCCATGTCCATACCAGCCTTGGCTAGGTACAGGTCAATGTTGGGGAAATCAAGAGCACCAAAAGGACTGCCTACAGTAATGTTTGCCCACCATACCGTCAGGCTCGGGAGGGGGTGTTGGGATGGGGATCCCCTTGGCCACAGCGACAGCCTGGATGAGCTCAGGAAACACCAGGGACATCGTATTGGCTGGTTGTTTATCCGCCTCTGTGAAAATGCTGGATAAGGCACCAGGGGATGGATATAGGACTGGTATTGGAAGACTGTCACCTGTTAATATTTTCATTCTGCAACCACCCGAAGAGAAATTATGATAGGGTACAATTTGGTGAGTCAAATGTGTGTGCGTGTGTGTCTGTGTGTTAATTTGTGTAACCCAATTGTAGTATCTGCTTTTTTATTTATTTTTGATTTCTCTGATTTTCTCCCTGTCCCAATTAGTCGTTGTGCCAATTCCCCCCCCTCCCCTACCTGGCTGCTGTGTGCTGTATGCATGTTCTCCTACGAGTCGGTACAAGGGCGTCCCGAGTCGATCGCGCGCTTCCTCCGAGACGTGCGCCGACAGCCAGTGACGTCTTTTCACTTGGCAGCGAGGACTCTCATTGGTGAAGTGTAACGCGTGGGAGGGCACGCTATCTCCACCAAGTCCTGCCCCGCTTAGCAAGCGCCAAGACCTAACCTGTAATCTGTTATCTAATCTGGCTGTCCACAACGCCAGATTCCCACCCGCCAGCTTCCCCACCCCCTAATACTGCCAATTGTATTAGTGTGAACGGCCAGCCAAGCTGGTGGCAACGCAGAGAGCTGGACTCGAACCCAGCATCTCCTGCGTTGGTGACGAGCACAATCTCCGCTACGCCACCTGACCGCCTAATTGTAGTATCTGTTTATGCAGTTCTGTAACCTACTTGTGAAGCTAGACCGCAGTGTCTACCTTATATTTACTGGGCTTTATAGTATGTGTGTGTGTGTGTCTATCTGCGCTGCTTATAGCAGTGGTGGGGGTCCATGGCCCATTACTGTATCAATTTGGTTTGGTTTGCAGACTACTGGTGAAGTTAGACTGCTGTTGTGTCTAGCCTACTTTATCATTTTAGCTATAGCATTCTGCACTATTGTTTATATTGAAATTGTAACCTTTATGTGTCTTAAGAACTTTTAAGTTGCTCATTGTATGTTTTATTTGAGGTATACAGACTTCAAATATTTTACAGTCATGAATTGGTAAGGATTGGTTTAGAAGGGCCCCTCAAGACTGCCCTGCACCCTCTGGGCTAATACCCTAGGTCCACCACTGTGATCATTTAATTGATATTGTGCTGCTACAAACCCAGCTCTGGGTCTTATAATGAGTGAAGCTCTGTTTTTGAGCTTTGTCTAAGGATTCTTTTTTACACAGCATATCTTGTCAGAAGTTGTTTAAAACAATGTGATGAAAGAAATGTTTATTCTCGACTGCTATTGCCAGCTCCCTTTGAAAATTAGATGAAACGAACTGACACAGAATAATTAAATCCAAGCATTTGATTATTTTACAGTGGAAGCTGTCAAAAAAGTTGCTGAATCTAGAATCAACTTTAGAATCTTAATGTTGATCAGTAATCACTAGGGGTGGAATGGTTCACAAAATCCACGGTTCGGTTCGTATCACAGTTTTGGGGTCACGGTTTTCGGTTCGGTATACATTGTTTTTTTATTTAAAAAATGTTTAACACCAAAAATACCATACATCAGTATAAGATATATAGCCTAAAAATAATCCAACTTTTCAGTTATTCTCAAGGACGTAGTCATGCAAAAAACTGAAAGAATGAGGCAGTTTGACATCAGGCACATCATTTTGACAGTGACCGGTTAGAGCTAGGAGAGATTTTGGTAGAGCAAGAGAGGAGGCATTGCTGCTTTAAACATGCTTCTCATTTATTTGGTAAAAAAAAGGTTTACAGCGGTTTGCAATAAATAATGTTTGGCACACAAAGACTGAACTGACTGAAAAATATAGTATTAACTATATTAATTAAACCTTTCTATTTTTGTGGCCACATTATAGACAAAGGCCATCAACATACAAAGTATGCATTATGCTCAAGCACCACTAGACTTTCCTTTCTTTAAAATAAACACAAAAAAACAATGTCAACAATGTTTAAATTCCCTGATTGTCAGTTCTTAACACATTGTCCGCCATGGGTTATATCCATCAATATAGCCAGTCTGCCAGCACTATAACCCTATGGAGATGTTTACCTTCTTTGCAGGGCTATACAATTTAAAATTTTATTGCTATATTGACATTACTATGGCCCATTCAACATCGATTATCTATCGTTCCGGATGTGGGAACGTTATATTTTTTCATTCATACATTGTTGTGTTAATAACGTCTTGAATATAAGTATGTTTATAAGCTTTTCTGCTGTAATTCCAAAAACGCTAGTTATAGGCCCAAACGCATATGATAGATTATCGATTGCCGTTTCTTTCCTATACACGCTATATTAAAAAATTCAAATGTATATGATCGGTATACATTATGCTTCATCATGCGTGGAGGAAAGGGGGGGCGGGGGTCGTCTATAATTCCTTTATCGTCAGTAACGGCTTTATGTAGTATGGGTTGATATATTGATCAGACTGTTTGCAAACAAAGAAACGCACATTTGCAATCGGGCTGAAAATAACGTTACTGTCCTCTTACCGTTCGCCGATGAGACTGGAAGAAAAAGATCCCAATTATTTGACGCCGATCGCCTAGATCCATTTCCGGTTTGTATGGCGCAATAAACGCCGAAATCATATCGATTATTGCGTTATGGAAGCGATCCATATGCACGCCAGTGTTTGTCTGGACTCACGTAACGAGATATTACTGCCGGAGGAATTTCCTCGACGCACCGATCACAACTTCCGGTTTTGAGAGTGTAACTCGCCCGACCATCCACCAGGCGGTGGTATTGAGGCGTTACAATCTCATTCAAGGTCCCGCTGCAGCACCGGAGGTTGGCTGGATGAATTATGAATGCCATGGCGAAAAAATTTAATATTGATTTAAAAAACGACAATGTGTTAATGGAAAGATTCGTTTTCAGCTTGAAATTAAAGTGCAGTATTTGAAATACAATGAAAGGAATATGGCTGGATTTCTTATCAAAAAGGAAAAGTGTCACTGTGTTATTTAAAATAAATAAATCATGGGTACTAAATATATATATATTTACTTTTTAATTGCATGTAACATTATGAAGTATTCTCTTAATGCCGCTTTTCCACTGCATGGTACATACTCGACTCGACTCGCTTTTGCTTTTTGAGTGTCTTGGTAGCCGTATTTGAAGTGATGTCACACGAGGAAGTCAATAGTCAACAGTAACACAGCGTTGGAGAAGCCTGATGTATGAAGCGATATATAAACGAACAGCCAATAAATGTGATGTTATTCTTTGAGCCTCTATTGTCAAGCCTTGTCAATATACCCCCCCCCCCCCCCTTCCCCACTAATGGAACTGGTGTCGTGGAATCACTTTACTGTGAGCGTTTCCACGGTTAGTGGCTAACGTTAGTTAGCTTAGCTAGCGGCTAACTTTAGTTACCGCCTCTCTGGGTGTGTGTGTGCGTGCGTGTATGTGCATATTTTTTTGCGCATCCCCTGAACCAAACAATACACACATGCCCCGAACGGTGTACGGTTCGAATGTGTACCATTCCACCCCTAGTAATCACTATTATAGACAGTAACATAGGACACAGAATTTTGCCTATGTAATTTGTCCTCAAGAATCCATACATCACCAAGCCCACAGTGAGAAAACGGTTACTGTTTTAGTGGTTTACGCTTGGCTCCCTTTGTGAAGTTATTTTCCTTCTTGTGGTCATAATATTATTACTGCAGGGCTTCTCCATCTGTTGAGTTGATATCGATTGTTAAAGTAAAAACTTGATTACAATTCAACCACTGCCTCAACACTGCCATGCTAAATATCCCCATGGCTTGCTGGCGTATGGTAATAGTCTGCTTCTGTTGTTTAGTTGCCTGTGTCTGCCAGCAAACCCACTTGGATCACTCTGATCATTCAGCCTTGTGGTTCAGGCTCTCACAGGCAAGTGGTTTAGCACAGTGGTTCTTAAACCGTCTCCAGTCAAGGACCCCCAAATTGATATGTAATAGGTCAGGGACCCCCCATTTGCTAAGATATTGTCCCAGAGACCCCCATCTGAGAAGATATTTGTTGTTACATATGATGTAATCCAGAATTCCATAACTAATTTTCTCACTGTACTAACTAACGAGAAGAAATGAAATTGAGTCAGCTCCAGTCTTCATTTGAATAACTCCATAATAGCAAGTGTTCCTGGTCACTGACCCTGCGTCAGCACACCTACACTGGAAGCTTTGAGAATATCTGCCCTGGTCTAAAGCAGAGGATACTGGATCAGCTCTGGTCCTCTTTCCAACAACCTGACTGCCTTTTGTTCCCATCACTTTGAAGATGAGAAACCACACATGGAACCATGCGATTAAGGCCCTGTTTAGACAGAAACGCTAGCAGGTGAATCCGCAAAAATATGTTTTCGGATGTGCCTTTCGTTTATACGGAAACATCGTTTTTACGGGGTGAAACCGTAAAAAAGTGAGACCACCTTCCAGGGTGGAATTCCTAGAAACGATAAACCTTTGCGCTATCATCTAAACTGTCAAACCGCATAAAACGATGACGAAAGGGTTGTCAAGGCTCTCATCGCGCGTACTGCTTACATCACAGGCATGCGCCAGTAGCCTAGAAGCGTAAACAAAGCATGTCTGATTCTATCCATGGCGATCACCTGAAGGCTACATTGGCAGTACTTTTAAATACACAAGAATCTGTCCCGCGGCTATCACAACTATTAGTACTGGACCCACTGTCTGTGAGTGACTCTGCTTTGGTCCAATCACATTCCCCACCCACAGTCTGCGAATCAGAGGCAGAGTAGGGCAGGTCTTCACAGCACGTCATGTGACATATGCGCCAATCGTGTGACAGTGGGGCTCCGTCGTCTCGAGTCGTTACAGCGTCGTCTGCACGCAGAATTCCATCCCAAAACGCTAGTCTAAACGCAAAATTTTAAGTGAGACCGCAAGACGACTTTTGCGGTTTCTGTTCAGACTCTCTCCGTCTAAACGTAGCCTAAAGCTAAGGACTCTGCAGCAGCACGTAGAGGAGCATAATAATCCCTATATGGGTTAGAGCAGGGGTTCTCAACCTTTCTGCTGCCAAGGCACCCCTGTGTCCAATAAAATATTCCAGGGCACCCCTACTAGGGGTGGACGGTATGGTCTAAAATGTATATCACGGTATAATTTGAAACATAGACGGTAACGGTATATATCACGGTATCAGTGTTTCCGTTCGAATTTTTTTTTGCCTGATCGGCAGGCTATATAAAGAATGACATGCTCAAGGCATGTAGATTTATAATATTTTAACTTAAAACTAGGCTACTTTTGCGTATAAAGTCATTATATTCCAAATAAAATAAGTCCCGAGTCGAGACTCCGTGCTGCTCCCATTGCAAACAGCGGGGCTGGATGCTGGATTTTGCTAGAAGCATATGTAGCTGCAGAGTATTGCACTGTGCAATACTCCAATTCAGCCATTGGCAATTCAGCCGTTGGGTGGGGGGGCGCTGTTGAGCGGGCCTGTGACCAGACCTGAAAGCGCCCCTGGCTCTGCAGCTGCATGCTATTCGCAAATCCACTGCTGCAGCCGTCCTCCCGCTGCAGCCGTCGTTATCATAACACTACACACATATCATAATGTTTACAGCAAACTGTAGTTGATCACCAGGTATGTTTTATTAACGTAGAATAATTTCAAAATTTTCTAAATAAGACCGTTGTCATTCTATATTTTTAAAGAAACATTGCCAGGCATCTCGCGGCACCCCTGGCAGCTCTCCGCGGAACCCCTGTTGAGAACCGCTGGGTTAGAGGAAGCATTTTGCTTATAGCTTTGAGTATAATAACAGTGAATACAGCATGGTTACAGAGATTCTATGTAAAACCTTCTCTGAAGAAAGTAGGATAGAGGAGATAGAGGAGGCAGGATTAGACTGTTGGCCAGCCAGGTGCTATATGATGGAACGAAACAAATTTTTTTTTTTTTTTACTCTCAATTCGATAGAAAGATACCTTCAGTCCTCTACATCAGTCCCAGCATTCTCCTCAGCCTGTTAATCTAACCCCTGTAGGCCGCAGGGCAGGCTGAGCCAGACATGGATTGGGAGATGAACATCGGACGGTAGCATCCCAACTAGGGATGGGTATCGTTAGGATTTTATCGATACTACTACTCTTATCGATACTGCTTAACGTTTTGGTGCTTTATCGATATATTTTTTTTTGTATCCACTTTTTCTCCCATTTTCTATTTTTCTCCCATCCCAATTTTCATATCGTCCAATTCAACCCTCCCCTGTCTTTGAACGTTGTTTTTTGCCTCCCACAAGCCGGCTGCAATGTGGACTAAGTCATACATAGCACGAGTCCCCTCCGATACTCGAGGTAACAGCCGTCGCATCTTTTCACCTGTGCGGCTCGATCTTTCAGCGTCGGGGGTCTGGGCTTTGGAGGGGCCCCGCCCCGTCGCTTCTTGATTCTACTGCGCAGACGCACCAACCGACCTGTAGGAGTCGCTGTCCACAACGCCCGATCCCCACCCTTCAGTTTCCCTCCCCGTAATACGGCCAATGTGTATTACTGTGGACGACTAGCTAAACTGAAAGCAATGTGGAGAGCGGGGCTCGAACAGGAGGCATCCTGTTCGAGCCTAGTCTCCAGCATTCGTTGCGAGCGCCTTGCCCACTGCGCCACGTAGCCGCCGCTTTATTGATATTCGTATCGGTTATTTTTGATTATTTTACCAGAAAAAAAGACAATTAACACTTTCTATGCCACTCACGAGTTTTCTCGGAATTATTAATATCTCGTTGAAAGCCACTCACGAGATTTCTCTGAATTTTTATTTTTTTTCTTTTTTTGCGATCTGAAATCATATTGCATCACGCAAGCCTACCCTAGTCTACCCGAGCGCCGCCGGCGATCAGATGTGGAAAAAAGCGCCCCCTATCGTCTCCCAGATGACATAAGGGATTTTGGAATGGACTCAATGAAAATGGGGAAACAAATCCTGTACTCCACATTTTCCAGTCCACTGATGCAGCCGGGGTTATTAGAGTTCATTCAGGGGGCTCTGAGCCCCGCGGAATCATGTACTGCACTTTTTGTCTGTACCAACAGTAGGTGCATTTAATGTGTATGACCGTCAGTCACTTATAGACATCGGATTACGGGAAACTTACCGATTGGATTACTCCCTGGATCAGCTTTCTGAACCGCAGCAATGGCCTGTTGAGATCCTGAGAACACCAGGACCAGGTCTTGACCCAAGGAACAAAGGAACCACCAGACGGCGTGGGAAGAGAGCTGGGATCCGTAACAGACTGAGAACCAGACAACACCGAACGCCACTACCCAGTATATTGCTAGCCAATGTACAATCAATTGACAATAAACTGGACGACATCCGAGCAAGGATTCAATTCCAGAGAGACGTTAGAGACTGCAATGTTCTCTGCTTCATTGAAACGTGGCTGTCGCCAGAAACCCCAGATCACGCCATACAACCGGCCGATCACTTCTTCATCCACCGCAAGGACAGATCAGCAGAGTCCGGCAAACAGCGTGGAGGAGGTATCGCCTTCATGTTTAATAACAATTGGAGCGATCCAGCCAACGTGAAGGAATTATCGAACCACTGCTGCCCAGACCTGGAATATATAACCATCAAGTGTCGTTCTTTCTTCCTCCCGAGGGAGTTAACGGCGATCGTCCTGGTCGGAGTGTATATTCCACCGCAAGCCAGCAATAGTGTCGTGCTCTCCAGACTCCACGATGAGGTAAATAGAATCCAAGCCGCGAACGTTAACGCCGCCATTGTAGTAGTGGGTGATTTCAATAGCGCCAATCTGAGAAAGGTTTTGCCTGACTTCTATCAGCATGTGACTTGTAACACCAGAGGCGGTAACATCCTAGATCACTGTTACACGCAATTCAAGGGTGGCTACAAGGCTCATTCTGCTAGTGGCTTTGGTAAGTCTGATCACGCGGCCATTTTCCTTTCACCAAAGTACAAGCAAAGAATCAAGAGCACTCCTGTAGTCTCGCGAGAGGTGCAGAAATGGGATTTGACGTCAGAGGAGACGCTCCAGGCTGCGTTTGAGTGCACAGACTGGAGCGTGTTCCGCGACACAGATAACATTAATGTCTACACTGAGACAGTGCTGGACTATGTTCGTACTTTGGTGGAAGAAACAATCCCCACTACCACAATTAGAGTTTACCCAAATCAAAAACCCTGGGTAGACAAATCCGTCCGTGAAGCTCTGAGAGCGCGCACCAAAGCATACAACGACGGCCTAGTGGCAGGCAACATGAATGACCACAAGGTGGCGCGATACAACGTAAGGAGGACAGTGACAGAGGCCAAACGGCGCTACAGGGATAAAATTGAACTCCAGTTTGAACAGGCTGACTCTAGAGCTATGTGGCAGGGGCTCAAAACGATGACAGACTACAAAGGCACCTCCCTCAAACTGAACAGTGACATCTCCTTAGCAAATGACCTCAATACCTTCTATGCGAGGTTTGATGCTGGTAATAACAACACCAGCCCACAAGCCACGGCAATGGGGGGGGGGGGGGGGGGGTCTGCTGCTGATGGAGACTCAGTGTTCAGGGTAACAGCATGAGGTGAGGCGGACCTTTAAAAAAGTGAATATCAGGAAGGCAGCAGGACCGGACGGCATCCCCGGCCGCGTCCTAAAAGTCTGTGCCGACCAACTGGCCCCGGTATTCACTGACATATTTAACCTGTCCTTAGAACAGGCTGTCATCCCCACCTGCCTGAAGAAGTCCACTATTATCCCTGTACCCAAAAAATCCAAGCCTGCTTGCCTCAACGACTACCGCCCTGTAGCTCTCACCTCCATAGCCATGAAGTGCTTTGAGAAGCTAGTAAAGGGCTACATCTGCTCCTCCCTCCCCATCAACATGGACCCCCTGCAATTTGCATACCGCCCCAACAGGTCCACGGAGGACGCCATAGCCCATGTGCTGCACACAGCAGCATCACACCTGGACAAGAGGAAGGGGAACTATGTGAGAATGCTATTCATCGACTACAGCTCGGCATTCAATACCATAGTCCCCTCCATACTCATAGCCAAGCTCAGGGACCTGGGCTTGAACTATGACCTCTGCCAGTGGGTCTTGGACTTCCTGACGGGCAGACCCCAGGTGGTGAGAGCAGGCAACTGCACCTCCTTATCCATCACCCTCAACATAGGGGCCCCCCAGGGCTGTGTTCTGAGTCCCCTCCTCTACTCCCTGTACACACACGACTGTGTGGCTCAGCGGAGTAGCAATACAATCATCAAATTTGCTGACGACACAGTGGTGGTGGGCCTGATCTCTGCCAACGACGAGAGGGCCTACCTGGAAGAGGTCAAGGTCCTGGCGGGATGGTGCCAGGAAAACAGCCTCTCCCTGAACGTCAGCAAAACAAAGGAGATGATTGTGGACTTCAGGAGGTCGGGGGTCAAGGACTACAGCCCCCTCAGCATCGACGGGGCACCGGTTGAGAGAGTCAACAGCTTTAAGTACCTCGGAGCCTACATATCCGAGGACTTGACATGGACCACACACATTGACAGTGTTGTGAAGAAGGCACGACAACGCCTCTACTTCATCAGGCGCCTAAGGAAGTTCCAAGTCAGTCAGAAGATCCTTAAGAACTTCTACTCATGTACAATAGAGAGCATCCTGACTGGCAACATCACCTCCTGGTTTGGGAATAGCACTGCACAAGACCGAAGCAGACTACAAAGAGTGACACGTTCAGCCGAACGCACAATTGGAGGGGGGCTCCCCACCCTCCAGAACATTTACAACAAGCGGTGCAGGGGCAAGGCTAAGAGAATCATTAAAGACTCCAGTCACCCGAACAACTGCCTCTTTGAACTGCTGCGGTCAGGCAAGCGATACCGGAGTCTCAAGGCGAGCACAGAAAGACTCAGAAGAAGCTTCTATCCCCAGGCCATCAGGCTGCTAAACGAACAATGAACACTACACAACAACAACCATCAAACGCACATAGCACACACATCCACACGCACACACTCACTTTAAACAAACACTGTAGCACCCACTCCACACACTTTATAGCACACACTAGGGCTGGGCGATATAACGATAACGATAAATATCGCGATATATTTTAATAATCGATATCGAATATCGAAATAAAAAAAAATCGAAAAATAGTTTTTTTTTTTTTACCTGCAACAGGGCAGTTTTAAAACCAGAGACAGTGGACAGACTTGTCTTTCTTGCCTGCAACTTAAAGTAATGGCTTTGCTTGTCCAAATGACAATACTGACCAAATTCAGATTTCTTTTTCTCTTGTCCATTTATTTTGTTTGCTTTCTAATTTAAAATACATTTTGAAACCGTCTGTACACAGTAGGCTATGTGTGCTAGCAGAACTAGACTCCAGTCACGAGTCACAGTGCACATGTGCGGTGGTTTGTCCACCAAAAAAGCGCCAAAAGATCGAAAATAAACTAGCAGAGCCAGAACTGTTCAACTCCTCTGGAGCCACAGCCAGCAGAGAAGCCGGTTTACTTTAGCTTTTAAACCAGCTGCAGCCTGAGAACTGGAGTGTGAGGGAATGTAACACTAAAGATGGCGGCAATGACAAAGAATTGCTGCAAAATAAACATACATCTGTTGTTAAAAAAAAATTAAAAATAATTTTTTTTGTTTAATTTTTTTTATACTTATAACAATTCGATAATTATCGATATCGAGAAATAAAATAAAATTATCATATCGTTATCGCGATATGATTTTTTTCCATATCGCCCAGCCCTAGCACACACTCACTTTAAACAAACACACTGTAGCACCCACTCCCCACACTTTATATTTATTGATGAAGGATTGCACTACAACTCGTACACCTTACTGTAAATTGTACCTAAATTGTACCTCATCCCATTTCTGCTTTGCACTATATAGTATTGTACATTAGTACACTGCATAGTATTGTATATTATATGGTAACTCAGTTACGTCTATTCTGCATCGAACATCGTACATATGTCTATACTGAACACTGTGACCTCATTTTCTACTTCTAAATTACATGCTATACTATGTTATTTGATACTATCTTGTCTAGCACAGTCTCTGGAGCGTAACAGTAAGAAGCATTTTGTATAAAAGTATTCTGTACTTCTGTATGACAACTATTAAAGAAACTTGAAACACTGTACACACGGTGGATCTATACACTTATCGATTTTTTCGAATGGTGATCAGGAATTGGAATATACCAGTTGGATACCATCTGATGTCAGGTAAGGAATCTATGTTATCAGTGTTAGGATAATCAGACTCATTTTGATGAAGATATAAGCTGTTTTGTGAAATGGGCTCTATCGGTTTTACTGAAAAAATCCAAGAGGAAATGAACACGGCGATTATCCGTGCGCGGCTCGAATGTGCGTGCGTGCACGTATAATATTGATCATCTAGCGTTTATTTGAAAACGATTCATAAATAGGCCGACAAATATCAACGTTCTGGAATATTCCAGTAAAAGACGATTATCATAGAATGGTCCAGAATGGATTTTTTTTTTTTTTTACTTTATTTTTTAGCGTTTACCACTTTTCTGGACCGACAGAAACAGGTTGAAAATGGGATGTAGAGCAGGGGAAGACATTCTGAGATATGTGGTGAGCTACGGGAGCTCCCCCAGAATGGACTGTTTTTTACCTCAAAACGGGTGCTTTTCAAAATGCTCTCAAACGGAAATGAAGCGATAAAAAACCAATCTGCCTTGACAGCACTGACTGGAAAAGGATTCTTTGATAAGCGACGGGCAGATTAGACACATAGCCATAATTTAAAACATAGATTAGGCGATATTAAGCGTAACATTGGCGCCGATGGTGGCATTCAAGAGCTAACTCTGGCGCCACCTCGTGACACTGAAAGTGTTAAGAACAGAATTGACATTGCTTTATTATTATTTTATATCATTATCATATCATATCGGTGCATCCCTAGTTACAGCTGCTGAACTATATATAATAGCTAATTATGTGTAATCTCTCCACTCCACACTATGTTAGTGCTTGTGCCAGCACAGGAGATACGATTATATAAAATAAATATGATATATATATTAGGGGTGCACGATATTGATTTTTTTACCCCGATACCGATAACTTTCTGCTCCTCAAGGCCGATACCGATACCGATAACCGATATTTATTGTATTATAATTTTTTTTTAAATGTATATTCCTGTAGTTTTGACCTAACCAGATTTATCATGACATGAGCGTTACTACTATGAACAAAACAAAGCCAAGACAACAGTTTTGACTGATAAAGTGACCATATTTATTTTTCCAAATAAATATAATTTGAATCAGAAAATTCACAATCCGTCAACAACTTATAATACATCCAACCTAACAAGTCCTGTTTTCCACCATCAACACACTTCTTAAACCCTCTGACACAATCTCCTGTTCCTTCACTGTCAGTAAATGTGTCTCCTATCTGTCACATCTCCAAACAAAAATTGACAAAATCCACACCCAACTAACAATTGCCTCCGCCAACACTATCTCCCCTCCGGATTCAACCCCCTCTCCACCGCCCAACCCACCTTTTACATCCTTCACTGAAATCACCGCATCGGACCTATCCTCCATTCTCTCTACAATGAAAACTTCTACCTGCATCCTGGACCCTATCCCCTCCATCCTAGTCAAGGCTTGTCTCCCTGCCCTTTCTCCCCTAATCACCTCCATTGTAAACACCTCTCTGACCACTGGCCTATTCCCCCCCGCCCTCAAAATTGCTTCTGTCACCCCCCTACTAAAAAAACCCGGTCTCAACCCTGAAACCCTTGATAATTTCAGCCCCATTTCCAACCTCCCCTTCCTCTCAAAAATAATTGAGCGAGCCATTGCCTCCCAATTAAAATCCTACCTCGACAACAATAACCTTTATGATACATTTCAATCCGGATTCCGCACCAAACATAGCACCGAAACTGCTCTTCTAAAGGTCACCAACGACATACTCCTCTCTGCCGACTCTGGTTCCCTCTCCATCCTTATTCTCCTAGACCTCAGCGCTGCTTTTGACACCATCAGTCACCCCATCCTCATCACTCGTCTCCAGTCCTCCGTTGGCATCTCCGGAATCCCCCTCACCTTGCTCCAATCATACCTCTCACACAGGCACCAATTCATCTCTATCAACAACTGCAAATCCCCCACTGCCCCCATCACTTATGGTGTCCCCCAAGGCTCAGTACTTGGTCCCCTGCTCTTCATCCTCTACATCCTTCCACTTGGTCTGATTCTCCGCCAACATGGCCTGCGTTTTCACTGTTATGCAGACGACACTCAGCTCTACCTCTCCACCAAGACTATCACTCCAGCCACTCTCTCCACCCTCAGCACCTGCCTCACAGACATCAAAACATGGATGCAAAATAACTTTCTCAAATTAAACTGCAATAAATCAGAAATCATCATTATCGGTCCAAAATCCCTCACCAGCCACACCCAGGATTTCACCCTAAATATTGATGGTACCATTGTCACCCCCTCCACTCACGTCCGTAACCTTGGCATCATCCTGGACTCCACCCTTTCTTTCCTCCCCCATGTGAACCACATAACCAAATCTGCCTTCTATCACCTCCGGAACATTGCTCGTCTTCGCCCCTCCCTATCACTCTCCGCTGCTGAAACACTGGTTCATGCATTCATATCATCAAGACTAGATTACTGCAACAGCATCCTCTACGGCTCACCAAACACTATTCTCAATAAACTCCAATATGTCCAAAACTCTGCTGCCCGCATGCTCACCTCCACCCGTCGCTCTGATCACATCACCCCTGTCCTCCACGACCTCCACTGGCTTCCAATCAAATACAGGATACATTTTAAAATACTACTCATCACATTTAAAGCCCTCAACAACCTTGCCCCTCCCTACCTGTCCGACCTCCTCCACCGTCACACGCCCAACCGTCGCCTTAGGTCTGCAGATGCCAACCTCCTAACACCTCCCACGACCAAGCTCCGGACCTGGGGCGACAGGGTCTTTGCTGCTGCTGCCCCCTCCCTCTGGAATGCCCTCCCCAGCCATATCCGTGATGCAAACACCCTGACATCTTTTAAATCAGCCCTCAAAACCCACCTTTTCAATCTTTCTTTTGACCTCTAATTCTGTCGGTTTTATTTTATTTTGTCATTTATTATTTTTGTTCTGTTTTGTTCTGTTTTTTTGTTTTGCCATAGTTTGTCTCTCCTGCCCATGTGAAGCGTCTTTGAGCACCTGGAAAAGCGCTATATAAAATAGATGTATTATTATTATTATTATTATAAGTCACCTGCAACATCACCACCGCTACGATGGTGTGTTAAAAGCCTACGACGACTCGCGAGCAGCTAAAGCTGCTGTGAATCCAAAGCCAGCTACAAAGGAACCCGCAGCGTTTGTACCTATTGACGAGGCGTTTGTTAAATTAAAGAAGTTTGACAGAAATGACCCAAGGGCTCAAGCCACTAGCTTTTAAGCAGTGCTTGGTGGTGCAAATTAACCTGGCTACTACGGAGAAATAAACTTTAGCTGCTCGCGCGTCGTCGTAGGCTTTTAACACACCATCGTGGTGATGTTGCAGGTGACTTGTTAGGTTGGATGTATTATAAGTTGTTGCCCTTTTCCCTCCTCGTGGAACTTCTGCATTGCATTTGTTACAAATAGCAAGCAAACTTTTTTCCTCTGAAACTATTCTCACACTACTGACGCCATCTTTGTTTACATCCGCGCTGCCTCTGAAACTTACCTGGCTACGTCACAGCCCAGAAAGGGAGCGCTGGATTTGTGTAAAACGCCCTCTTCCTAAACCACACGCTATCAGTCGTACCACTGTACTGGCAAAACGGGAGGAGCCTACAGTAAAAACAAACGCCCTTCATCCCAATTCACCCACACCGCATTTTTTTTTACCAAAAAATACATTATATATTATTGGAGCTATCAATAACGTTATCCGGTTTATCGGGATGACGTCATAATTGCTGATATCGGCCCGATTATCGTGCATCCCTAATTAGGGATGTCCGATATTATCGGCCTACCGATATTATCGGCCGATATCGGCATTAAAATGTGATATCGGAAAATATCGGCATCGGTTTAAATTTTTTTTAAATAAAAATGTATACATTTTTTTTTACATTTCTATAACGTTTAATTTACCCAGGCAAGCAAGTAAGAACATTGCGTTGATTGCCAGACCCGAGATATCTCGGGTTTTGGTTGTTTATTCTTTTATTCAATATTTTTATTCATTATTCAATTTAGGGATGCACCGATATGAAAATTTGCCACCGATACCGATACCAATTGTTCAACTAACACAATCGGCCGATACCGATATTTGTGGCAAAAAAAATTAAAAATTATATATATATATTTTTTGTAATTTTATTTAATTATTTTATGAAACTACTGTATATTTGTATGTCTCTAAATGTTTTGATGCATTGGAAATGGAGGACCCTTATGTAAAAAAGCCGAAAGTCTTTTTCTGGTCTTCATCCTCCAGTCCACTGAGCTGTACTGTATTGTACCCACTCTGCAATCTCAACAAAGCTTTCAATCAATCCAGACAAATGCATAGAAAAGCCCTTATTATAACCAAATAACAAAATGTTTTATTGTTTATGAAAATGTTTTAGCCCTATGCTTGACTATTATTTTAGCCATGGCAACAAATAAAATAATAATAATAAAATGAATAAATAAAATATTAAATAAATAGGCTACACGTCTCTCTTTTTGTGTTACAAATTGTGCTCACCGATATGAACATAGGCCTCTTTACTTACTTAAAAAAAGGAAACATCAAGAAATATGTTTATGGTATTAATTCCACCATGCCATGTAGCACTATGTCTCTCCCAGTATGGTCTGCCGGGCTGCAGCTGGATACTATTGTCTCAACCAGAGCTCTCAACCAAAGCAATGCACAGAACCATTTTGATTGACAGTCGATTCGGCCAATTACGTCACACCGCTAGCACCCACCTCCTGCTGTTCTTACCACCAATCGGCAAGCGTTTATTCGTTTTTTACTTCCGGGAATGTCGCCATTGACCTGCTTGCGAGAAGCACAACAAACTTACCGTAGCTAATACGTTAGCTCCCCGCCGACCACGAGTAGATTACCAGCAGGATGACCAAACGAGGCATAATGATTTTACTGCAACGAATGTTATAATAAAACAAAGGAGTAATGCTTGCTACTTGCTATGTTCGGGTAAATAATATGCTGATGTTATTGAACGTGTAACACTAACTATATAACGTTAATGCCACAAAACGAATGCCTTTGTTAATCATAAGTAGTAACTTTGATGCAATAGCTTGTGTGTGTGTGGGGGCGGCATTGTGCAGGTCGCGACTGAACTTTTTTTTGCCTTTGCATTCATGATGAAACATAATACCTATTATATACATTTGATTTGGAAATAGTAGCGTGTCCAGGCAAGAAACGCTAACACTTATAGTAGAATTCACGAATAACAGCCTTTCGGGAATTATCCCGGATCACTCTGAAATTATACTTATATTCACCACGGGATAACGCACGAAAGTATGCATGAAAAAATTATCTCTTTTTTGCATCTTGGACGGAAGAAAGTCACTGTTAAATGACCATAGTATTGTCCCCATAGCTATAATATAGAATATAGATATAGCTCTCCAAACATAGTGACGCACAGTGAAAATATGTAATGGAAACCTGTAGGGCTGACCTTCGAATCTTTTTTTGGAATTCGAAGCTTCAGGGCCGAGATTCGATTTAAATTCGAAGCTTCAAGATACATTTTCTTTTTCTTTTTAATATATATATTTTTTTTAGATATTTTTTTTTGTTGTGGGACTTGTACAGCACTTTGTTCAACTTTGTCAGTGCTGTAAAGTTTAAACCTTTTTAAATCTTAGACAAACGAAACACTGCTTTCATGAAATATTGTAAGCCGTCATTTGAGGCTTTATAAAAGCAGCACAATGAACACAAATCTGTCAGTGCCGAGTCCGACCTCATCTTAAATAACAAACAACATTGCTTGTTGTAATTAACAAAGAGGCAGAGTTGATTTTGCAAAAATTTATTATATAGTATATATATATATATATTTTTTTTAATATTCAAATGTTATTTTCATATTCTAATCCCATGCCCATCGAACGAAGCTTCGAAGTATTTAAGACAGCCCTAGAAACCTGACACGTTAGCTACAAGGCCAAGACTAATAGCTGGCACTGAATGAGTTAACGTTAGCAAGCTAAGCGTGCATAGCGCAACCTGTGTCACGTTATGTAACTTGTGTTCTGCTGGGAAAGACCGTTCATTGCTGCATGACACGTATAGGGCTCACTGCGATAGATAGAAAACTGCGAGCAATTTCTGCAGATTAATATTATGCTTCGATAACAGATGTTTTGACAAATTAATTGTATTGCCACCCTTACTGGCAAATGCTTTGTTGCACTTGTGCTCTCTCCGCCATGATGAGAGCAGAGCTGTCTGTATGCTTCAGAACAACTCTCAAGTACCAATGCTGCAAGCTATTGGTCAAAATGATTGCCACAACCCATATAGAACCACAGACAGCAATCAGAATACTGGCATTTGTATCACAATGATTATTTACCCCTACCATTGCCTTGAAGGGGTGGCCCGCGTCGCACGTAACGAGTCTCTATCTCCGCGAGCAACACTGTGCACCCGTCACAAATCTGGCACACGTTTGAACGAAGTTATACTGTGATAGAGCGCAGAGAATGAACACGTTCACAATTATGTCCATCTAGCGGAAATACAGTACGTTCAGTTCACGTTCGCCCAAAATATGTTCAAAGATCGTTCATTGAACGCGTTCAGGTCCATCACTGCCTACAGTACTGTTCACTGTAGTGCTTTGCATACTGTAACAGGAGAAGCCAAACTAGAATACAGATATTAGTGTGTAATATAACATGTTGACCTATCTTCTGGACTGACCCACTTATTTAGCCTAAAATATGGAGGAGGAGGCCGTGGAGAACTCTCTTTGTGAAATAGCAACTGCAATATTCAAGCACATTTGTAGACTTGGCACTAATAGTGAGAAGGTAAAAAAAGCTAAAAAAAATTGCCTCATTCATATGTGTCATTTGGTGATTAATTTATGTGAATGATGAGTTTTGCATGGACTATCCGTCTTTGACTTTCAGTGAACAACCATATTACATGTGGGTTCTTTGAGAGGAGCCTAATTTATTGTAGGGCAATAATGAAATTTATCATGCTTTATCTTTCTGTCATATAAGCATATGGGTGTGCAGGAGTTTGAACCCCTTCAGCCACATATGTTCCTCTCAGACTTCGATAAGATGAACATTTCCCCCGTGGGGAGGACGGAGGAAGTTGTGGTTCAGCGGTTAGGCCCAGGAAATGGAGGTGTCCACTGAGATTGCCTGTCTGGAAAGCAGCCACCACTCCACCATAATAGAGACTGAGAGCCCAGATTTATATGGCCCTTCCTGTAGGAAGGAGAAATGGCTTGAGGGAGAAAAACACCACTCACGGAAAAGAAAAATGGTATGAGAAAGGATGGACTCAATCTAACCAAGAATGCATTATTAATATAGCAAGAGAAGCCCTCTGCTAGAGCCATATGAAATCCGCGTTCACGGAATCGCGGACGGAATCGCGGTATTGAGCAATAAAAATGGAATCAACTGTAAAAAAATAACTTTATTTTTTTTATGTTGTGGGACTTGTACAGCACTTTGTTCAACTTTGTCAGTGCTGTAAAGTTTAAACCTTTTTAAATCTTAGACAAACAAAACACTTTGCTTTCATGAAATATTGTAAGCCATCATTTGAGGCTTTATAAAAGCAGCACAATGAACACAAATCTGTCGGTGCCGAGTCCGACCTCATCTTAAATAACAAACAGCATTGCTTGTTGTAATTAACAAAGAGAGGCAGAGTTGATTTTGCAAAAACTAAAAAAAAGAAAAATATATATATATAATTTTTTTAATTTTTAATTTATATTTTTTTAATCGAATTTTATTTTCATATTCGAATCCCATGCCCATCGAACGAAGCTTCGAAGCTTTGAAGTATTTAAGACAGCCCTATTAAATGGACTGTTATATCTTATTAAATTGTGGACATTTATTCATTCCCACTTATTAGACACTTTCTGATGGTAAAATGAGCGTACAAAGCAAAATACAGAATTCTGAAATATTAAAACGGAATTTGGAAAAAAATTCTACGGATTTCATATGGCTCTACCCTCTGCATGCTGAGTTTTTCTTTCTTATGGGCCACTCTGGCTCTGAATGAAAGTCTCAATCATCTGTATGGAGGCTGAAGTCAGCATTTGGTTCAACTTAGGACCTCCCCAGGTTACGTTGAGGTGATCTCTATAGGGAACTTCAATATCAAATCAGGGCTTCACAATTAAATAACTGAAACAATGATTTTTTTCCCATGGTATGCAGGGACCTCTGCCAGTCGCTATGAATGGCAAATTGTGGTCACTCACTCACTCAGTCATGGAACTGGCAGGGACATTTGTCAGACACATGTGGAGCTATTCCTCTATTGACCCCCGTGGGGAAATTCAAGCGTCATAACAGCATGGGGGATGGCAATGGGGGGGGTACAGGTATGGACATGGTAATAGAAGAAAGCCATAAATATAGGCAATACAATTACATCTGAATATAAAAATATGAGACAAAATAAACAGTGTAAACAATATAATTAACTCTGAATATGGAAATATGAGAAAATAGTGTAAACAAAGGTGCAGATCAGGGTCTGTATGCCCTATCGGTTATAGGCTAATATACATTACAATAAATAAAGGTGATTAAAAAAAAATTCATCTGATGAATATACTGTATACTTTGTGTAAAGGTAAACAGTATACACAATAATAATAATAATAATACATGTCTTTTATATAGCGCCTTACATAAGGTATCTCAAAGCACTTTACAGACATTGCATTATAGTACATGAACAAACAGTACATGGACAAACAGTGCATGGACTTTCACAATGACAACATGGTGGGGATACTACAGAGAAAGGGAGACAGCTTAGAGACAAGACAGAACATTTTAATAAAAAATAATAATTACAAAATAATAATAATATATAGGTGTGTACTGTACAGATGTGCTAGGTGCAGGTGAGGGTCTGTACCCTAGCATGATATACGTCATACGTTATAGTCCATGCAAGTTTTGGTGGTTAAGAGTCAGACACACTTAGTGGTCAGACACCTGCTAAACTGTCAGACCACGGTTTTGTGCTTTTTTTGTTATATTTCTGCTCTTGCATTCCAGCCACACAATAATGTTACAATGATAACATCCAAGTAATGATTTGGATTGACTTTACAACTGTGCATACATGGGCCGTACACAGTGCAAGGGTTCAACTGTGCCAGAAGGCTAAGCAGAACTAATATAATTTATGTGTACAAGTCGTATAATGGTATGGTATGTATTACTACAGTACATTACATTTTTATCCCAAACAAGGGTTACCTGAGATACCTTTTTAGCTCCAGAATACTGAGACTTGATCTCTGCACCTAAACTGTTTTAAATAATACACAAAAAAATGGCAAATCAGAACGACATGTCGTTCACAGAAGCAATAGTTATGATCTGTGTAATAATTCAACCCATCTGCAGTCTCTAAATGACCCCCCAGTGTCCCTCCATTTGTGTGATACTTGAGATTGTAAGTCTCAGTTTTGATGGTCTTTAGGTGGCTGTGATGGGTGGAATGGGCTTCCCCTTGGGTGTTGTTAAATCAAAGTGTTTAGGACATCTGTCCTCAGTGCTCAATGTTCTCCATAGAGGTTGCATCTCTGTGGACAGATGCAGACAACAGCTGACTTAACATCATGCCACTGAACACAGCCATTACAGAACGAAAGGTAATTGGATTCATAAATCAGCTGACAGCTCCAGGTTCATGGCGGCACTGGGGTTTCTGGGCCATATTTCAGGGCCTGGTGGAGAAGCTGATAGGAGGTTGGTTTGGAGGTGACAAGGAGGTGGAGAAGGAGAGGGGGTCATAAACACGCAAGACCTCACCTGAGAGGATCAGTTAGACAAATCACGCTAGTCAGGAACGAGAACCATTGATTGATTGATTGAAAACTTTATTAACAGATTGCAGAATGGGTACACAGGGCTCTACAGTGCGACCATATTGCTCGCATATGCCCCTAAAAATATGTGTGTGCGAACCTGAAAAATCAATTACTCGCACGCCGTGCGAGTGCAGATTACAGCCTCATTCGTTCTTTTTTTTCCTCCGCTGCGAGAATCGTTAAAAAACTACAAGTCCCACAGTTCACAGCCGCATAAACGTTCCAATCACAGTAGAGTTTCCTGTGGTCACGCGACTGGAAACTGAAAGTAATGATCAGCGTATGTCTGAGTCAGACAATACAGCCATGTCGAAGCCCATTAATTTTTATTTTGCGCGAAAGATACCGGAGAATGAGAAGTCAGGCGAGGCAGCTCATGTTACAGAGGTGATAGTTAACGTTAACCAAGATACTGACGCTAGCCAGCATGCTAGCGAAGTTGGCCAAGCTAGCGAGGCTACACCCACTACTACCCCCACTGTAGCACCCAATGTACCCACTGTAGCTAGCGAAGCTACACCCACTGGAGCCGGAGGGAAGACATACAAATTTAACGTGAATTGGCTAAACATTTTCCCATGGCTAGAGTTCGAAAACAATGTCATGTTTTGTAAATATTGCAAAGTAGGATCGATGCATTGCGATGCATTGTTACACCCCTACACCAAAGTAACTGGCCCACTGTGTATGTGTGTACAGCTAACTTGGCTAGCGTTATCAACCGCAGAGGTGGGCAATAGGGTGCCTGCCTGCTTCAAGATGTCTACCATCATCCCTGTACCGAAGAAACCCTCCCCAACATGTCCAAATGACTACAGACCGGTGGCACTCACCTCTGTGGTCATGAAATGTTTCGAGAGGCTGGTCAAGGACCACATTTGTGCCTCCCTCCCCAGTGATATGGACCCTATGCAATTTGCATACAGGACAAACAGGTCCACCGACGACGCGGTCTCCCAGGTACTGCACAGCACCCTCTCGCACCTTGACCGTCAGAAGGGGGGCTATGTGAGACTGTTGTTCATTGACTACAGCTCAGCGTTCAACACCATAGTCCCCACCAGACTGGTGGACAAGCTGATCGAGCTAGGTCTGAGCTCCGCCCTGAGCGCCTGGGTACTGGACTTTCTGAGCGAAAGACCCCAGGCGGTCAGGGTGGGGGGGTCAGACCTCCAACACCATCACCCTGAGCATCGGGTCCCCCCAGGGCTGTGTTCTGAGCCCCCTGCTGTACTCACTCTACACACACGATTGTGTGGCCAAGTTCAGCTCCAACTCCATAGTGAAGTTCACAGACGACACGGTGGTGGTGGGGCTGATCTCGGACAACGACGAGAAGGCCTACCGGGAGGAGGTTGAGGTACTGGAACGCTGGTGCCAGGACAACAGCCTGCTCCTGAACATTGGTAAAACCAAGGAGCTGATCGTGGATTATACAGGGTTTGTACAGGTGCTGGAAATCCTTGAAAATGCTTGTATTTCAATGTGCTGTTTTCAAGGTTTTAAATGTGCTTGAATTGTGTATAAAGTGCTGGAAAGTTATTGAAATTGTAATTGCATTTTATACTTTAATAATAAATCGCTATCTGACTGAATAGTTTGGTTTTTAGACAAAGAAATAAAATAAGTCGGAGCGACTCGCGAGCCTATTTTGCGTTCGCCTTTCATGCAAAATGAAATGTGGCTCGGCCCCACCCCGTAGTGTTTTTACCTGTGCCATGAGAACAGCGCGCGTGTGTGTGTGGCCAAAATGCCGGGAGGCTGCCGTTTTAATGAGCTCTGGCTCGGAGATATCAAATATAATTCAGAGGAGAACATCCTCGAGTAGCCGTGTGCAAAATATGCAGAAAGGACTTGAAGATTTTTACCATGGGGATTGGGGGAGTCTGCACGTTCGAGCCACGTTGAAAGGTGAGCCACTGAGCCATGGGTGTTATTAACGTGTCTCGGCCTGGCTCGCCAGGTAACTAAGTTCGAGACTACAAGTGCTCCACAGTCCACACCTGTCTCCGTAAATGTTTGTTATAAAAATACCACTTCAATAATCGAAATAGTCAAGTAACAGGCAAAATACACTAATGGAATTACAAACTCGTGTTTACCGGACTCTGTTTTTCACCGCAGTGTTGTAGCATGTAACGTTAGGCAAATCAACGTTAGCTAATTTCCTTTCATGTATTTCAAAACACGAAAACTTGTTGTGTATTGAAATGGTATTTTATTTTTTATAACGGAACATTTACGGAGACTGGTGTGGAACTGGTGTGGAGCAGTTGTAGTCTGGAACGCAGTAACGTACTGTCTACCTGTATGTCGTGTATGTCATAAATGTTATGATGAATTGAAAATGGCGGACCCTGATGTAAACAAGACGAAAGTATTTCTCTGGTCTGCATCCCCTTAACAATTGTGTGTATTGAGCCATAGTGTATTGTACCCATTCTGCAATCTGTTAATAACGTTTTCAATCAAACGTGACGAGCCTGGCCAATTTTAGCATGTTTATTTATGGAATATGCAATCTAACAGCTAACGTGACCTTTACAGTTAATTACATGGATAATAATGTTAAGGTAGTTGGTTCATTCCAGGCCATCATTAGGCTCAGTCTAAAATTCATAGGCAGTAGCCTATAAATGAAAATGAAATATACATTTATAATATCATAATGATCCATTTAGATTAGATGTCAACATTAAACAATAAATACTCTTAAAGTTAAGTGCAACCAGTGAGATTAAATTAATAAAACACTTTGTTTTATTTATAACATGCTGCTCCTTTTTATTTAGGGAAGAAGCATCAAATTCTGATGAAAGCACGTCTAAATCCAGGTCCTGCATTAGTGGATTATTTCCAGCAGACAAGCAATGCATCAAGCATCACAGCTACATCCACATCAACAACCAGCAGTGTAGTGAGAGCCAGAGCAGCCAGTGGAGGAGCTTGCAGTGGAGTTGCCCCTCTACCATCCCCAGGCTCATCCAAGAACCAGTCAACCAGCAACACCACAGGCACCATTAAATCATTTGTTACCTCTAATCCAACACTTCAAGCTGAAATATGCTGGGCAACAAAAGCTGTAACCAGCCACTATTCCTACCATTCATGTAATGACATGGGGGCCATGTTTCAAACAATGTTTCCTGACAGTGAGATAGCAAAGCAATTTACTTGTGGGGAGAATAAAGTGGCATACCTCACCACATTTGGGATAGCTCCTCATTTCTCTTCCCTGAAAACTTTATTAACAGATTGCAGAATGGGTACAATACAGTACGGCTCAATACACACAATTATTAAGGATGCAGACCAGAGCAATACTTTCGTCTTGTTTACATCAGGGTCCCCCATGTTCAATTCATCATGACATTTATGACATACACGACATACTGCATAACACATCGGCTCAGCTATATATCAGTTACTATATCTACATAATTTTGGTTGTTTAGCACAATAACATCTGATTTAATGTGATGGAAGAAGTGAAATAATCATTTTGAGTAAATATTTAATTTACCACAGCCACATAAGATGCTGGAAAATCTTGAAAATGCACCTTGAAAATGCTTGAAAAGTGCTTGCATTTTACCTTGGAAAAGGTGTACAAACCCTGATTATAGGAGAGGACAGCAGGAGACGCACACACCACTGATGATTAACGGGGCTACCGTGGACATGGTGAGCAGCTTTAAGTACCTGGGGGTCCACATCTCAGAGGACCTGACATGGTCAACACACATAGACACAGTAGTAAAGAAGGCGAAACAGCGCCTCTACCACCTGAGACAGTTAAGGAAGTTCAGAGTATCGGGGAAGATACTCCAGTCCTTCTACTCAGGAGCTGTAGAGAGCATCCTGACCGGAAACATCACTGCCTGGTATGGAAACAGCACGGCACAGGACAAGAAGGCCCTACAGAGAGTGGTGCGCTCAGCCGAGTGTACCACGGGTATTGCACTACCCCCCCTGCAGGTTCTATACAACAAGAGGTGCAAATCCAGAGCCTGCAGGATAATGAAAGACCCTCACCACCCCAATAACAGCCTGTTTCAGCTGCTGAGGTCAGGCAGACACCTGCGAACCCCAGCTACTAGGACAGAGCGGCTTAGGCTCAGCTTCTTCCCCCAGGCCATCAGAGCCCTGAACAATGAACATTGAGTGCTCAGAACATTGAACTATCCACACACAAGCACACATGAACACACACACGACACGCACGCTGTGCACGCTCACACACGAGCAGCCACTTAACACTTTAACATGAGCGGGCACACACTCATGTCGCACACACGCACACTTATGGCCAAAAGGAAAGGACACTTTAAATTAGAATAACAGGAACAGTGTATTGCACTACCAAAGCTAACTAGCATGTCCCATATGCTCTGTAAATAACTATGTACAGATACCGAGATGTCACTCCATGTTACCTGTTTACTGCACAATGTTGTTTTTTCATTTTTTGATTCTATTATATGTTGTACCACTGTATTGCACATCGTTGCGGGCAAGACCACCCGCATTTCATTGTATACCTGTATGCCGTGACAATTAAAACTCTTGACTTGACTTGACTAGGGTCCAGCTGCAGCACCGGACGGCCAGAGTGCAAGCGGTGTGACGTCGTAATTGGCAGAATCGACTGTCAATCAATGGTCTACCTGACACACAAACTCATACACAATGTTTCTGTACTGGAGGTGTACAGTATTTCAATAGGCAACCCTGAAAGGATTATTTTTCTAGAAGAGCAACACTAGCTCCCCCCTCTACTGATGGCCCTGGTGGTAATGCCAGTGTCTCCTTTTTGTTCAATGTCACTGCCTTTCTTATTAGGCCTAGTTGTTGGCTACAACTTTGCCACAGTAGGCATTAATCACTTAATTAATAGTTCAAATGTCTGTGTCCCATTCCCGTTTGCACACGCAGATGATACACACACGCACACAGTGGGCCAGTGACTTTGGTGGTATGTGCTATTGCACAGATGTGTGTCCCGTTTGCACATGCACGCACAGTACAAATATACATTTATTAAAAAAAATCTAAATAAACTGTTACTTGAAATATTTTCACTGTGCTCCTAAATATTTTTGGGTGCTCCTAAATTTCTTTGTGTGCTCCTAAATGCTTTCATTTAGGAGCACCTGTGCCCCTAGTGAAAAAGGTTAGCGTAGATCCCTGGTACAGTACAGTACAGCTCAATACATACAATTGTTAAGGGGATGCAGACCAGAGAAAGACTTTCGTCTTGTTTACATCAGGGTCCCCCATTTTCAATTAATCATAACATATATGACATACATGACATACAGATAGACAGTACTGCTACATCTATACATTTATGACATACCAGATTTACAAATACAGTACTGTTTGTGATACAAAAAGAGTCTAAAAAAGAGAGTATATACATTTGACGAAGAAACTACATTGGAGGAGGTTGGGTAGGTGGGGGGGGGGACTGTACATTGGAGGTGGTTGGGTGGGTGGGGTGGGGGGTTGGGTAGGAGGGGTGGGTGGGGGAAACTGTACAACTGTACAAGCAAAACTGTACATTGGAATATTGACGAAACCATACTTGGTTCCAAGAGGAGGGTCTCATGTATTCTTGGGTTAGGTCATTTACTGTACATTGGAGGGGGTTGGGTTAGGTCACAGGACATTTACAGGGGCCAGTTTAGAATTGCAGTCTCCCGTAGGTGTTCTTTGAGAGTGGTTTTGAAAGTGGGTAGTGATTCACATTAGGGCTGCAACGATTAGTCGACATAATCGACGACGTCGATTATAAAAAATCGTCGACGAGAAATTGTTGCGTCGATTAGTCATTTAAAAAAAAAAAAAATTATTTAATTTTTTTTTTTTTTTTGTGCACTACCTATCTTTGTGAGAGTGGCTTCTCAGGGTTCCAGACAACATCATAACATGATGATCCCATAGCAAATTTTGGACATTGAAAACATTGTTCCCCTGCAGGAGATGATGATCAGACTAGACACACAATACATTACACACGCACTCCTCTCACTCACACACAGCGATCAGAGTAAGACACACATACACACTCCTCTCACTCACACACAGCGATCAGAGTAAGACACACACACATACACACTCCTCTCACTCACACACAGCGATCAGAGTAAGACACACACACATTCACACTCCTCTCTCTCACACACAGCGATCAGAGTAAGACACACACACATTCACACTCCTCTCACTCACACAGCGATCAGAGTAAGACACACACACATACACAAATTACACAGTACACACCTCTCACTCACACAGCGATCAGAGTAAGACACACACAAATTACACAGTACACACACTCCTCTCACAGCGATCAGAGTAAGACACACACACATACACACACGGACTCCTCTCACACACAGCAAACAAAAGTTATTTAAAGTACACTTCCACTTTAATTTGTATTATTTAATTTATTTATCTTGTTATGAGTGATTGCTGTATTGTTCTTCAAATACATTTTCATTTAAAGTGGCTTAAAGATCCAAATTCAAATGTTTCATGAGTCATTATTTTAATTTGCTATGGGATCATCATGTTATGATGTTGTTGTTTGGTCCTGACAAGAGTCTCAAAGTCTGGGGTGATGGTAGACAAGCAACTCTGAGGTCATGCTCAATGTCCAATCTGTTCCTCTGCTCTGTCTTCAGCTGGACCAGAGCTGAGAAGCCACTTTCACAAAGATAGGTAATTAAAAAAAAAAGATTTTTTTTTTTTTTTTTTTGTTTACATTGGTTTTCGATTAGTCGACTAATCGAAAAAATAATCGGCAGATTAGTCGACTACCAAATTAGTCATTAGTTGCAGCCCTAATTCACATTCCTTTACAGCTTTGGGTAGGGCGTTCCACATTGATGTGGCATAATTGCGAAACGTGTTTAGTCCCTTGTTTGAGCCGAATCTGGGTTTAACATGATTTGTGGAGCTCCCTCTGGTGTTGTGATCGTGGTATTCACTGACCTTTGGGAAGTATTTTGACATGTACATGGGTACCTTAGTCGTGTAGTGTATGTTGTAGACCAGGCCCATTGCAAGTTGCTGTACTATGTCGTCTACTCTAAGCCATCCTAGGTTGTCAAAGTGGGCAGGGGTGAGGTGGGTTCTAGGAGTAAGGTCAAGCAGTAGTCTGACCAGTTTGTTTTGAGATGTTTGTAATTTAGTTTTTAGCGCCTTTGAGGTGCCATGAGGTACCGTACCATGAGGTGCAACCATGAGACCTGAACAATAAGTTTTGTTCCTGACAAGAGCACTTACCAGACATTTTACTGCTATGGCAAAAGTACCAAACACCAGCCATCTAGCCCCAAACATGAGCCTGTTTGAACAAGGACACAAAGTGTCATAGAGGCAAAGCATTCATCCCGCCTTCTAGGCTCTTTGATTGTACACTAACTGCGGCGCCTGTGAGTGGCACATGATGTCATGCACAAAGTTCTCTGAAAATGGGGGTGGGGAGGGCATTGCCAACAAACTATGAGTTAGCGTTTCTAAAGCTGATTAAATTCCCAAATAAAACATTGTTTTGTTTTATGAGAATGCAATACATGCCACAAATAAACAATATAATGAAAGAATAGGTGTGTTCTGTATTTGTATTACTGTATAAACTCACTGCCCCCTGAACTAAATGAAGAGGTGGGAGAGTACAGTCCAGCACAGTAGGAGAGGAGCAGCGTTTTGTCTCCATCAACCCCTTTCCCTCTTCTTACCTCAGCCCCTCTATCTCCCTCTCAATCGCTCACATTCACTTGCTGCGACAACGCCTACAGCCATTGTCTCTCTGTCTTGTTCCCTTGTGCTTCATGTTCAATTCATGCCTCTAAACCACTTATTTGATCCATTGTTATACGCTACTATTTTGTATGAGCAGTGTGAAGATATTTTATTCTCTCGCCACATAAATATTAATTCATAGAGAAGAATGCCTGTGGGTGGGATGAAGAGCTAAAGAGCATTTATGGGCTATTTACAATCGTCTCTCTGTCATCACCCTTTCCTAGAACAACAGCGAGGACTCTGTCATCCTCTCTGGGTGCTTGTCCAAACAGGAGTCGGTGAGCCAGAAAGATATAAGGATTAGGTTAAGTGGTTTGGCTCTAGCTGCGACGGCCACCTATTTTTTCTACGTATGCCTCAGATTGCCCTACTTTCTTTTGAGTAATTATAGATATCTTTTGTCACTAAAAAGGTAAAGATAAGCACCGATGGCAAAGTTAAAAGCAGGAATTAAGAAATGTCTCCACATCCTCTGTCCCCAATCTCCCATCCAGCAGAGGAAACGACGAGGAGTGTTAGCTGAGAAGCACTAGCAGCAAACTAAGGAGGAGCAAACAACTCCTGTGGAGAATCATCCACCTCAGATATCCAACAAAACATTTCAGAAGAATTGTTTCTGTCATTGGCCTAAAAACACATTGGTTGATGTGTGCATTAGTGCTGTCCAATATTTTTACTTTGATACCGATACCAGCCTAAGTATCACGATACCGATTATAAAATATTTCAAAAATCTGTGATCGGAATCATATTTCCCCTCTGCAGCCTTGACACACAGTTCTGATCTCCTCTCAATCCTCTAGCGGTTCAAGAGCGCCATCTGGTGGCTGATCGGCAGATCGAAACCGGATGTCAACCTTTAACCCGGCAGAACTCACTCCATATGTGGTCCGGGCACTCGCTAATGTTAGAGAGACTCAGTCTTCACACAGTGAACATCGATCGGTGGAAATAACTCGAAAAAACAACATGATTTGGACGTATATACTATTATACAACCTGGAAATAGATCGGGTATTTCGACATCCCATAATGGAAAACTGTCTACTCCACGCTGATCGCCCAACGGCCCGAGGAGACTGGGGTGAGTTTTAGCGTGTAGTATTACCGTGTTCGATATAAACTGCTATGATGAACATATGACCCACATTAGATGAATGGTATAACGTTGCCCACGGAATTATAAACGCCCCCTCGCCCATCCGGTCAACATCAGATGACGTGTAGTAACTTCCAGAACCACATCCAGTTGAAATTTATTATCTGGCACAGATCGCTATCAAACTATTTCATCATCAATATAATGCATTTGGGGCTATAAATCACGTTCTGGAGAAAGCTGCAGAAAGAGATGAAAACATACTTATACTTTAGACCATATTTTAGTATGAATATGTGAATGAAAAAGTTTAACGTTCATACACCCTGAACAATACATATAGGACATTGAATGGGCCCTAATAATGGCAATGTAGCAATAGAATTTAAAAAGTTATAGCCCTGCAAAGAAGGGGAACTTCTCCATAGACAAATAGAGCTGGCAAGGGATGGTATATCATGAATTTAACCTCTGCAGTTAAAGTGTTAATTAATTATAATTAAAATTATGCATATTTTGACGCTGTTGAAACTTAAATAATAAAAGGATTCTGTTACAGCTGCTGAGCTATAACTATAGCTAATGTATATTTGTTATTATGTGTAATCTCTCCACGCTTACACAGGGTTCGAAATTAACAGGGGCTTGGTGCAAAAAGGCCCTCGAAAATTGACCAAATGCCCTCAAAAATCAGTTAAGGGGGGCAAGAAAAGCCCCAGACAGTTTACTAATTATATATATAATTATATATATATGCTCCACAGTGCGAGCATTTCGCTCGTATTTGCCCCTAATAATATGTGTGTGTGCGAACCGGAAAAATCATTTACTCGCAGTGTGCGAGACGAGTGAATATTACAAAACAGCTCCGCTGTTAATAGTTCAGAAACTGGACTGAAATTCAGTTTTTGGGTGGAACGTTTGTTGCAAGGAGGGAGGGAGGCGGGGACCGCTGCGTGTTACAGGTACTTGAGAGGTGCGAACGCAGACAGACAGAGCTCTGCTTTCATCAAGCATGCATAGTGTAACATTAAGTTACACTGCTATCTTAACGTTAGCAAGCTAAGCATCTGCATAGCGCAACCTGTGTAACGTTAAATAACTTGTGTTCCGCGGGGAAAGACCGTTCCATTCGTAACACAACTTCAAAGAATAACATCCAAATCCGATCCCGATGCGCATTTCCTTCATTCCACAGCGCTGAGCGCGCAACGTATTTCATTGATACTCTGGCCAGAGCCTATACTCACAAACGTTCCAGTGCTGTCTTCGGGATAATTTTAATCCAAACGTCCATTCAAAACTTGTATTATGAAATAATTCTGGGATGTCTGACTATTTCCCTATGCATTGGTGCAAGTTAATAAAGTCCATGACATAAGTTCATGAGATGCTCTGTTCTTTTGTTGTGTTTGAGGTGGATGTTGTTGAGTGTGTGGGGTTTTTCATGTATCAATTTGAAACAAGCCTCTTGACTGTTGGAATTAGGGATGTTAAAAATAGCTAATAATATTATTCAATATTAGACATTCATTGATCCAGAGGCAACCGGCTATTTGTCTGCTATTTGTAGATATATCAAGACAACAACACAACTTGCCCTCAGGGACAATCATATTTAATCTATTTAGATAGAGTATGTATGTATTATTTACAGATAATTGAAGGTACCTCAAAACATGAAACCAAGCCATGTCACACATCGTGTGTGTGCGCGTGTGTGTGTTACTTGAACAATTTTCACTGTGCTCCTAAATTTCTTTGTGTGCTCCTAAATTTGTATTTCGATTTTATTTATTAACATTTTATTTAGGAGCACATGTGCTCCTTGGGAAAAAGGTTAGCGTAGAGCCCTATATATGGAGACATTAACATTACGTTATCAAACATAGGGACGAAGACTGTAAAAAAAAGTGTCAAAAATGTTTTATAATCTTTGTTAATTTTCATCATAAAAATTCTGTGCCCCTGAAATACAAAAAAAGCCCCCGAAAATCAATTAAGGGGGGCAAAAAAAGCCCTTGATTTTTTTTTTATTTCTAACCCTGCCACACTATGTTAGTGCTTATGCCAGCACAGAAGATACGATTATATTAAAAAAGATGATATATAATTTGGTCAGTATTGTCATTTGGACAAGCAAAGCCATTACTTTAAGTTGCAGGCAAGAAAGACAAGTCTGTCCACTGTTTCTGGTTTTAAAACTGCCCTGTTGCAGGTCACAAAAAAAATTAAATCGATTTTTCGATATATATATTTTTTTTGATATTCGATATTGATTATTAAAATATATCGCGATATTTATCGTTATCGTTATATCGCCCAGCCCTAATAGGGAAGTACATTTACATTACCTTTACATTTTGCCATTTAGCTGACGCTTTTATCCAAAGCGACTAGGGGTGTAACGATGCATCGATTAATCGAAATGCATCGATTCTAATATGTTAGAATCAATGCATCGATTTGAATATGTTAGAATTGATTATAATCTAAATTTATCTAAATACATTTGTCTTTTTTTTATGTTTTTTTTGTGTGTATTGTTTTTATTTTTTTGGGGAATTAACTGATAGAAAATTTATCGGAAATTAATCGAATCGAATCGTGGACAAATTAAGAGATTTCATGATGCATTGAATCGTTGCCTGACTAATCGTAATCGAATCGAATCGTTGTGAGGTCGCATCGTTACACCCCTAAAAGCGACTTACAAGTTTTGTACAACAAGAGAGCCGGAAGGGTACAACTCTTATCAGCTGAGTAACAATGTTCATCAGTGGAATTAATGGTGTCATGAGCAGAGAATAAAGTCATAACATTTCCTTTGTGTGTGTTGTGACCAGAGCCTCATCTCTGCTCTTTGTTTTGTCCGCCGGTCATGTGCGGGGGGCATGCTGTGTGTTAGTTGTTTGTGTGCGTGTGTATCCTCCCTGGTTTCCATTTGCCCACATGGAGTGCACCTGATTGGATGGACGCGCTGCGCTGCTGGTTGGGGCGGCCTCGAGTTCTCTGCTCTCATTTTCAAAGCGGAGTGGTGTATGGATAATGATTCTAACCAAAAGAAGCACTGATGTTATTGTTTTTTTCTAATCATTGCAGGAGTTCTCATTTTCCCCTCTGGTCGACTGTTATTATTGTTTTGTTTTGTATGTCTGTTACTCTTTTCACACTTCATATTGAATGTTTTCAAACTGGGGGAGGTTTACAAGTTTAGTTATTTGAAATTGTTTCTCTTAACCTGTTAAGCCCTAGCCCTTTTTTCTGAAAATCCGCCTAAAAATACATACCTACTGTAAGTAAATGGAAGATTGCTCCACTTCCACACAGTCAATTTGCGTGTTATTGGTATCTAGGGACATCTATGGATCTCAGGGAATGTATTCCCAGTCTCATATCATAAATATTGTGTCTGTTACCAGGCTTGAGTAAATTGTGATGAAACAAAGGAGAATATAAATTATGATTTTTCTTTGCATCTTTGATGGTGAATAACACCATGCTAAAAATGTCCAGACATGAAAAACTGCCACTGACCTTCTTGAGATCACCTCAAATCTAAGCAAATGAATAAAGGGAATAAAGGGAAGATGATTAAATGGAAGGTTTTGTAGATACAGTACTGACACATGCAATTTGAAATATTATTATAGAATATCAGGCCTATAAATGACCTTATTATAGCCAACTTGCACATCTATGGATCGGGCCAAATCTTCTCTTTCCAATTGCAGAGTTCAATTTGGATTTAGTATCTCCAGGCGTGCAGCAAGAACCGTGAATGAAATCTACTGTAAATACAGTCCGTTTTTTATTTTTGAGACAGGGCCGCCTTTTTTAATCAGATTGCAACACGGATGGTTGCTAAACGTTCACAGATCTCTCCCAAAGACCCATTTCTGAACGATTTTTTTTTTAAATCTGGACCTGTACTACATAAGACTGGACCTGTACTTTCTTGCTGCAACTGCTACAAAAATGTTTTTGTAAACAAGTTCAAGTTCAACTCAAGTTCAGACCTCTGTTACTCTATTTCATTAGCACTAAAAGTGATGTTCCCTTTTTGTATTAGAAACTTCAGAATGTTATAGTTCAAAAGAGACCATGCTCATTCATGTGCTATAAGCATAAGCTTTGCAAAAAAAGTATTCAGTCCTCAAGTTCAAGTAAAAGAAATTGCCACTTTTCTGCCCGCCTGTTAAGAGGTTAAACAAGGTTGAACGCTTGATAAGCAATGATCACGCAATGTAGAAAAATTTGACTTGCTCGACACAATGTGACTTGTAAAACACATTTTGAGTCTCATACTGTTGGAAAGGGGCTATTCTTAGCTTTCTAATGATATAAATTGTCTTTGTAGTTTGTACGTATTATACTGACCGAACCAAAGGGCTTCCAACGTTTGCAGTACATTTTGAGGCATTTATTCAAATGACCATAAAACAAATGGATTTTTGCACAAACACACACACACACACACTATACTGTTCTTCCTTTGTCACTTGCACACATCAATCCATGGAACAAAGGCATTCACACTCATCAATATACAATTTTTTAAAGTTTAACATGCATATACGTGCACATCCACGTGCACACACCCACACAGCTGCTCATCAACATAGGTTCATGTTCAAGTTAAACAGAGTTGGCATAAATAAATACTTGAATGAACAAATTGCATATCAACTTACATACAGTAGAACAATTTAGCACATTAATTCAGATAAAGAAGTTGCATGTGAACAAGCAACAGAATAGATCAATATAGTAGTGGGGTAGCTTAGCTGAATAATTGTGCACGTTGTGATAAAAGGATCAAACTTTGTACATATGTAGCTTAACATATTTAGAAGAAATCGGGCACTCCAGTAGCACACCACATAACGCGCTGAGTCCCACACCCGGTGACCATATGCCGCATGTCTTCCATTTAGGGATGCCCCGATCACGTTTTTTGCCACCGATACCGATCACCGATCGTCGTGAGCCATATCGGCCGATACCGATCCGATACCGATCGTTTTTGATAAAAAAAATATATATATATATATTACCGTATATAATTAGACTTGTACTTGTATTATCTGCGAGACATCGCCACCACGCAACAAGCTCCACTGTCTGTGTGTACTCTAGTAGCCTCCAGCTACGGCCAGGATTCTCCGGAGCTGCAGCTGGACCTATACTCGAGTAGCCTCGAGCTACGGCCAGGATTCTCCTGCGCTGCAGCTGGACCCTATTGGTATAACGTTACTGTGCTCAGCAAGCCCTCAGCTCAAATACGCGTTGAATCAGTGTTATAAGACATTGATATCAGGAGCTATCTGTAGCTACTGCTAGCCGGATATATAACGTTAATACAACGCCTCAGTGAATTATTTAGTTCAATGGGACATTTCGTTTTTAACAGTGAACTAACTTGCGCTAACCTGAGCTAACAGAGTATCATACACGTCTCTACTAGACTATTTCTGGAGCATTTGTTGATATCAGGAGCTATCAGTAGCTAGACGGCTAGATACCGTTCGGTTAGACAATGCCTCATCATGTATTAAACTAAAAGTGAATAGTTGACTGGGTAATTTTGTAACGGTAGCTATTGCTAACGTTAGCTCAGGGAGACGCCGTCCTCCCATCCCACTAGACTAGACCCGTGTTTACATGCGTGCGGGAGGGGCTGGAGGATGAGCAGACGCGCACCACTGTGTGCAGCTCCCGGTGTCTGAGACAGAACTCAGCGAATGAGATCGGTTTTGACGATCGGCGAAAATAAAGCATTATCACTGATCACCGATCGCATATTTTCCGCCCTGCGTTTGAAGGCTGTGTGACAATTCTCTCGCGAGTTGCGCAGTCTCTATGTGTAATGTAAACTCTGCGACGGGTCCAATCGTCTAACATGCTTTGCATCCTTGCCATTCTGGAATGCCCACATCACGATAGAACCTTATGTAATGTTCACTGATAGTGACAGTGTTGAGTGTAGCCTCAGAAAGCTTTTTTTTTATCCACTTTTTCTCCCATTTTCTATATTTTCTCCCATCCCAATTTCGTATCATCCAATTCAACCCTCCCCTGTCATGGACGCTGTTTCTTGCCTCCCACAAGCCGGCTGCAATGTGGACTAAGTCATTGTATAGCACAAGTCCCCTCCGGTACTTGAGGTAACAGCAGTCGCATCTTTTCACCTGCGCAGCTCGATCTCTCAGTGGCGAGGAGTAACGCGTGGGAGGCTCACGCTGCCCCCGACACTTCCTGATTCTACTGCGCAGGCGCACCAACCGACCTGTAGGAGTCGCTGTCCACAACGCCCGATCCCCACCCCTCCCCGTAATACGGCCAATGTGTATTACTGTGGACGACCACCTAAACTGAAAGCAACTGTGGAGCACTGGGCTCGAACTGACGAGCCCAGCGTCTCCAGAATTTCGTGGCGAGTGCCTTGCCCACTATGCCACGTAGCCGCCCATGTAGCCTCAGAAAGCTAACGTTAGCTCCACTCCTAGCAGCCTGTTGATGTAGCCTCAGAAAGCTAACATTAGCTCCACTCTAGCAGCCCCCTCCCTCCCTCCCTCTCTCTCTCACTCTGTCTCCCCCATACCTCTCTCTCTGCTAACAATCCTGATTCGATTCTTGAACCTATTTCATTAAAAAGGAAGATATTGATGGACATTAGCTATAGTATAGCTCAGCAGCTGTAACAGAATCATTTTATTATTTTAGATTATTTACGTTTTAAGTTAACAACGACAAAAAAAGCCAGCGGTGGACCGACATAACAAACGCTGTCACTGTTTACTTGTGTAAGGACATGGTTCCTTTTCAAACTGTCGATCGAAAGGGCTTTATTAACACATTGAGTGCCAGCAGGGGGCGCACGATTTATCGCTTGAATGCCAGCCTTTTGGGACAGATTTTCCAATATTTCATGATTTTCGCGGAGCTATTTCTATATTCTATATTATGGCTATGTGTCAAATACGCCCGTCACTTATCCTATGACTTGCTTGCAGTCAACATGTACGAAACGGATTGTTTTTTCATCTCTACATATCCGTTTATACCGTTTTGAAAAACGGACGTTTTTGGAAATGTCTAGAAAAAATTTAAGATTCCGCGGAAATAGCCATTTACTGTAATACACACAACACGTTGTCATTTTCCGGCTGATTTATGAATCGTTTTCAAATAAACGCTAGATTATCGATAGTATATGTGTACTTATGCACGCTAGAGAAGCGGGCTGAAAAATCGATTATCTATGACCTGGTCAGCGCTAACGTCATATACACACATACACAAATAGGGGACACGTTGTGGAATATGTGAAAAAAAACATCTGATTACCCCAAGACTGGTAAAATAGATTCCTTACCTCACATCAGATGTTCTGCAAAAAGATTATTCCAATTCCTGATCGCCATTCCAAATATCGATCGCGTTTATTGATCCAACGATCCAACCTCGAAACACATATTCCATGCTGCTCTGAGGGTCCCCAATGAATGCAATCGTCTCGGGTTACATGCCTGAGAAGTAAAATGTGGAATCCGGGTTTCCCCCCCCCCCCATGCATTTCTATTGAGTCCAATCCAATGGGTGCATTACCATCCGGGAGACGATAGGGGGCGGTATTTTCCCTTTTCGAGGTCAGAGCCAGTCCCAATGATAACGTGAGGCTGGATTGATGAAACATTTATGGATATCGCTAATAAAAGCAATAACGATTAAATAACGAGATTTCTCGTCGTTGGCGGCGAACAATGAGATTTCTCGTCGTTGGCACTCAAAGTGTTAAAGACATGGTCAAAGGACTGGATCCAAGATACGCGTTACCTGCCCGCAGACACTTGAGAAAAGGTTTTGCATTTTTCTATTGCAGTTTTGCACAATACATTTTCTTAAAATACCTCTGTACTATGTGAAATATGTCATAGCAATACAAGAGTACAGTAATAGCTGCCATACCCGTGTTTTACCCCTTCAGAAGCATTTATATAGAAATTTTAAGATAAGTTAATATACCGTGATATATACCGTTACCATCTATGCTTTAAATTATACCGTGATATACATTTTAGACCATACCGTCCAGCCCTATTCTCCATATATGTTAATGATCTTTGTATCAACCTGTCTAATGCTGCTTACCATTTCTATGCTGATGACAGTCATTTATTGCTCATCTCCCAGTGTTGTGAAAACGATGGAGTTCTTGCAATCTGCCTTTGACATTGTTCAGTCACATCTTACCCAGTTTAAGCTTGTGTTAAATGCTGGCAAATCAAAGTTTATGCTCTTCTCAAATGGGAAGAGACTCCCAGCTGATCTTCCCACACTTGTTACTGCTGGAGGGACTGACATCGAAAGGGTTGCTTCCTACAAATATCTAGGCATTACAGTGGATCAGAACCTTACGTTTAAATCTCACATAGATAAACTTGTGTCGAAGCTGAAGCTTAAACTCTGCTTCTTTTTCAGAAACAGGTCCTGTTTTTAACTTGTGTGAAGTGAGAAGTCACCTGATCTCGACCACCTTCTTACCACTACTCGATTATGGTGACTTACTTTACATGTATGCACCTGATCAGTACCTTAGAAAGCTGGATACTGTGTACTATTCTGCCTTACACTTTGTCACGGGATGTGGCAATCGAGTGCACCATTGCACCCTATATGCCATTGCAAGTTACCCATCTCTACAAATACGGCGATTTTCTCTATGGCTCTCTCTTGTGCACAAAGCTCTGCTTAACACTTTCCGTGCCACTCACGAGATTTCTCTGGTTTTTTTATAGGTGGTTGCGTGCCACTCACGAGATTTCTCGGAATTATTATTATTATTATTTTTTTGCGATCTGAAAAATTATTGCATCACCCGAGCCTACCCGAGTATAGCCGAGCTGCGCCGGTGATCACTGTGGAAAAAAGCGCCCCCTGTCGTCTCCCAGATGACATAAGTGATTTTGGAATGGACTCAATGAAAATGAATGGGGAAAAAAATCCGGTACTCCACATTTTCCAGTTCACTGATCCAGCCGGGGTTACCACAGTTCATTCTGGAGCCTCAGATCCCCGCGTATCATGGAGATCTACAGTGTCGCGTTGGATCCATACACATATCGATTTTTTCGAATGGTGATCAGGAATTGGAATATACCAGTTGGATACCATCTGATGTCAGGTAAGGACTCTATGTTATCAGTGGTAGGATAATCGGAGTAAGTTTGATGAAGTTATAAGCTGTTTTGTGAAATGTCTTCTTTCGGTTTCACTGTAAAAGTCTGTGAGGAAATCAACGGAGCGATTATCAGTGCGCGGCCGTAATGTGCTTGCGTGCACGTATAATATTGATCATCTAGCGTTTATTTGAAAACGATTCTTAAAACGCAGACGAATATCAACGTTGTGGAATATTCCACTAAAAGACGATTTTCATAGAATGCTCCAGAATGAGCTGTTTTTTATATCAAAACGGGGGCTTTTCTAACTGCTCTGAAACGGAAACGACGCGATAAAAAAACAATCTGCCTTCACAGCACTGACTGGAAAATAGTCTTTGATAATGCGATGGGCAGATTAGACACATAGCCATAATTTAAAACATAGATTAGGCGATATTAACGTTAACATTGGCGCCGATGGTGGCATTCAAGCGGTAAAACGGAAAACCAGGCGTGGCGCTCAAAGTGTTAAACTGGTTCCCACCTAAGCGTGCTTCTGTGCACTAAGCAACACAAGTATGCCCTTCGTTCTCAAGCTGCTCTAAAACTGGATGTTCCCTATATGATAACTGAATTGGGAAAAAGGGCTTTTAAATATGCTGCTCCTTCATCCTGGAACAAGATACAGGAGGACCTAAAATTACCAGGACTGGTCACCCTCGGAGAATTTAAAGCCATTTAAAAATCCTACGAATTCAGTTCCCTCGGACAGTGCAACTGTGTTTGATAACTTGCCTGTTTGATAACTTGCCTGAAATTGGAGCTTGCTGTGAATGTTTTATCTGTATTTTATTGTGATGTTCTTTTTTTATGTTGAAACTTTCTGCTGCCTTGCTTGGCCAGATCGCTCTTGAAAAAGAGATTTTAATCTCAATGATGCTAAATAAAGGATTTAATTGATTGATTGATCAGGGAGACAGAGCGGGAGGGAGGGAGAGTTGTGAGTAGGACCAGAGTGCGGTTGACAATTGTTCGCTGCTAGCTTGTCATAATGCCTTTACGAGTTTCAAAATTGTATTCATTATCTGAATCTGGTGGTAAGAGTTTTGCTTATTTAAAATCAAGCAAAACCCAAAAATGACCAACAATCAAGATGTTGACGCTTATTTAGAAATGCGCCGTGGCAACATCCAACTGGTTTTGATAGAGCACACCACATGTGCAATTGCTTAATGGTCCCAGATAACTGTGTCTTTCTATGTTGCATAGTAAAATTGTTGTGGCTAATCAAAGTTTTGGCCGGAGCCAGACCAGGCTGCAGAAACAAATGAGTGGGGGGGGCATAAAATGTTCTCGGGTGGGCAATGATTTTTCAACATAACAGGTTCCCTTTCATCTGTTTCAGCTGGGACAGCGGCGCTGTGGCTTGCTTGGTGCTGCCCACAGTGCTGAACTAAACAGCAGGGAGGCAACTGAAAAATCTCTCTTAAGAACATTCACTTATACAAAAACAGACTGAACGGATATATATCTTTGGAGGGTCTCCATTTATTCAACACTTTTGAATTCACGGACAAACTGAACTGAACTGACAAAAATAAGGTGCATAAAAAAGCAAACAAAATTCCTCCACAGGCTACTCACCCATTATTAGTAGAGCCGAGCGGCAGTTAAAACACTGTCCCTCCACTCATTCCTGAACTTTCTTGTTAAGTCCTTCTCAAACTAAACACCTACTGTATGTGCTGCTGAGACTAAACACCTACTGTATGTGCTGCTGAGACTAAACACCTACTGTATGTTCTGCTGAAACTAAACACCTACTGTATGTGCTGCTGAGACTAAACACCTAGTGTATGTGCTGAAACATCCTGATTGATTGAAAACTTTATTAACAGATTGCAGAATGGGTACAATACAGTACGGCTCAATACACAATTGTTAAGGGGATGCAGACCAGAGAAAGACTTTTGTCTTGTTTACATCAGGGTCCCCCATTTTCAATTCATCATGACATTTATGACATACACAACATACAGATATACAGTACACCTGCATGGGAAGCAAAATGCAGCATCTGCCTGAATTGAGTATTCCAGCCAGTCAAATCTTCCATACCAGTGATATTTATTTCCCAGAGAAAAGGCGTGTAGGAAATGTCTTGCTTTATTCTGTTGTTGGGCTTCTCAGTACCAAGATCTCTTGGCGCTGTAGTAGCCTGCAATGGCTCGTAGCTGCTCCTAGCATGAATGCTAGCAGTGTTGTTGTTGACATCAGAGCCCACACTACTAGGGGGAGTGGCACTGCTTGTAGTCGTGTTATTATTCAGATGATCAGATCAGTGACAGTGCTGCTGTGGCCCGAACTGGCACAAACTCCCGCGCTGCCCGTTTTCTCACGATTCTCCGACCCAGCTGTTGTAAAAAAAATAAACGTCTGATGTCCATAATTATTCATTATATTTAGCTACGCTAACTTTTCAAAGATGGTGACGCCGGTATGAGTACAGTACACACTAGTGCACTGCAACCCTGCCCGAGCCCGACGGAGCCCTACCCGACCCGACGGGTTCGGGCTGGGTAGGGCTTTGTTTTTAAATAAATAATTCGGGCTCGGCCCGGCAGCGCCGTCTTTTATTTTTTTTAAATCTTTTATTATAGGATAACCTTAAGTTTAGTTTTCCTTAAGTTTCGTTTTCTCTTTTGCGCCAGCTGTCATCAGATAAACATTTGGATGTAATTACCGCAGCGCGCAGGGAGAACTCGAGGGGAGTAGAACAGTAATGAAGCCCTCAGGTGGATGATGAACAAATGAACCGGACCGAAGTGGCATTGGTTGTGTTGGAATATAGCCAGTTGGCGAACGTTTTAATTTGTTCTTGGATGTATGTAGCCGGTTGGCGATGTTTTGTTAACGTTGTTCAACGCATTGCTGACGTCAACAGCGAAGTGGTGAGTCTGATGTTTATTATTTGCTGGTGTGGGGTCGCTGCTGCCCTGTTCTGTTGTGCTTTCATTATGTTGCTCTGCTCGAAATCTGATTTCTGTTTACTGTTTGTTTGTATAGTGACTGAGTAGGCTATTGTGTCGTGTGTGTGTGTGTGTCAAAGAAGATTCCATAGCCTTCAATACGTTTTACGAGGCTGACGTGTGAGTCAGTCTAATAAGCGAGCACTGGGACGTAGGGCTGGGCGATATGACGATATTATATAAATATCGGGTACAGTTAATTAACGATACACTTTTTCAACGTATCGTGGATATCGTGATGTTTTGCCCAAGAGGATTGTGTCGCGTCAATCTGGTCCACACGTTCAAACTTTTGAACAACGCCGCCCCCACACACACACTACTGCATCAAAGTTACTACTTATAATTAACAAAGGCATTCGTTTTGTGGCATTAACGTTATATATAGTTACACGTTCAATAACATCAGCGTATTTACCCGAACATAGCAACGTCCGATGACCACCTATAGATAGATAGCAAGCATTACTCGTTCATATCTCAGCCCGTGCTGAGATATGCCCATTTTGCGGTCTGTTAATAAAGTTTTCAATCAGACAGATGTATGGAAAGGCTTTTATTATAACATTCGTTGCAGTAAAATCATTATGCCTCGTTTAGTCATCCTGCGGAGCACTGGTCTCCTACTCGTCGGCCGCGGGGAGCTAGCGTTAGTAGCTTTGTTGTTGTCAGCACTCGTCAAAATCAATGGAGGACATTCTCGAAGTCAAAAACGAATAGCGCTTGCCGATTGGTGCTAAGAACAGCAGGGCGGGTGCAAGCGGTGTGACATAATTGGCAGACTCGACTGTCAATCAAAATTATTCTGTTTTCCGTCAGAATGAATGAATGAAAACTTTATTAACAGATTGCAGAATGGGTACAATACAGTACAGCTCAATACAACAACAGTGGACTGGAGGATGAAGACCAGAAAAAGACTTTCGGCTTTTTTACATAAGGGTCCTGTTATGGTTTGACACCGACCCCAAACGCTAACGACACAAGAGAGTAGGATTCAGAGTTGCCAAAAACGAGGGCTTGTTTATTTGATATATGAATAAGTGAAACAGGGAAAGCAGGTCAACTAGAACAGGTACAATGAACAAGGGGCAAAGTTCTGCTGCTCTGCAGCTTCTCCCGGAAGGGTAGTCTTGGGAAGCAGGAGCAGACCTCTGTACCGCTCTGCAGACTCTCACGGCGGACCTCTCAGATGTTGTGCAAGACCGAGAGAGGGAGAGAGGGAACGGGTCAGTGACAGAGCAGACTTGAAACGAGCTGGAGGACAGGGTGTTATATTCTTCGTGTTAAACAACACAGTGATGTGCAATATTCCAAAAACAGCCCAAGTGAAATATCTTCATGTAATCACACAGTGAGCAAAAATCCAAACACCGTCCAAATGTGAAATACTATCTTCGTGTAAATACACAGTGAGCAAAAATCCAAACACAGTCCAAATGTGAAACAATATCTTCGTGTAAATACACAGTGAGCAAAAATCCAAACACAGTCCAAATGTGAAATAATATCTTCGTGTAAATACACAGTGGGAGGTGGAAGATCCCAAAATATTATTCCATAAAGGAAAGGGCAAAAACGATAAAGGCTGGGTGAGTGACTGTCTGACAAAAAGGTGGTAGACTTCAGTGTAAAGGTTACACACGAAAATCGGAAATAGGTCAAGACAGTCAATCTAGAAAAACTCACCCAGACGAGCTGCGTAAAAGGAACAGGAACAACAGTGGAGGCGAGCGCGCGCCACGGAGCAGGTATCCAAGCGAAGGCTTCTAGGAATTTCCTGGAGATTAGCACAGAGAAACAGAAGCAACGGGGAAAAACATCCAGCGACAAACCAAGACGAACCAACAACTTAGGGTGGGGAAAACGGGGTATAAATAATGAGGGATCGATTGATTGAAAGGCAGTGACAGCTGGGGAATGTGATTGAAAAGCGTGGGGAGGTGAGGGAACCAATCAGCGACGTCTCAGATGACGTCAGCGGGGAGAAACGTGTGAACGAGGGAATTGAAATACTTGACAGAAAAAATGAATGAAAACAAAGCGAGGGTGGTTAAAGGAACAGAACGAGTGAGAAGGCAAGGACAGAAACCTCACAGGTCCTCCATTTTCAATTCATCAAAACATTGAGAGACATACAAATATACAGTCGTAGTATGTTACATTGGCTAGGTAGTAGCAGAGCTCCGACTGGGTAGTAGGAAACTAGGAATCAGTGTAAGCCAATCACAGGCAGAGTAGGGCGGGTCATTTCGTAGTTCTTTGAGTAGGGTATATCTGCAGTGCCGCAGCCCCATACGGAGTTCTTTACCAGGCTTTATCTCACGGAGGAGATAAAACTGGGAACGAGGTTAGTCATTTCGCCAGGGCGGGCACAGCTGACTCAGTGGGCGGGCCAGGCCCCCTAAAGCCCGCCCATGGCGCCGGGTCTGGCCGGAGCCTATGGCCATCAAGAAAATCCTTCTGCAACCAGAGGGTGGTGGACACCAGGGAGCTCTATTGAAGCCTAGTACCCTGGGCTACATGCTGTACCAGTTCATGTGTGTCTTAACAGGGGGCTGCACTGCTTGAATATTGTGTTATTGGTAGAATCAGAAGAATCCGTTTTATTAGTGAAATTATTTAGTTATTGGCTTCTGGGCCTAGCAGCATCAACATAGAGTAGTACAAAAAAGAAAGCAATACAAATAGTATAATAATTAAAACTATTTCAGCATAAGCAATGATAAAGAAAATAGCACTAGTTTACTATACAATAATCACATGTGATAACCATCATGTAATAATCACAGTGTGGGTGCAAAGTGGCAGTAGAATCAGGGATAAAGTAGCTCTAGGCTTCTACATAACAAACAAAATAACTGCATGGGTGTAGTGTGTGCAAATCAGTATTGTGTGCAAATCAGTTGCAGAAACAGTAATAAAAAAGCACTGGATTTCCTCAGTCACAGGCTGGTAGCTGGCTGTTAGTAAGTAACTCCTGAAAGCCATACTGATTTATGGTTCAGGGTATGCTCTGAACTATAGTCATTACTTATACAATATTGTATTCCCTTCATCATTGTCTGCTAGTCCTCACTGCAAAGATGGGTCTGTGACTATTTTAAGATAAATGACTTGGGTGCTATGAAACATGCACTATTTTTTCTAAATCCAGCCTATCATGCCAATAAATCTACAATGTGTGTAACCTCTCCTACTGTGTCCTATGCTGCCTGGGCTGGGCCAACTTTGTTCAACAGCTGAATGATGAATTTCCTCTCTGAAGGCCATTGGACTGTGGCTGCCTGTTACCTGGCTGATTTATGAAATAAAACAGGGAGCGAGAGAGGAAGAGTCACCTGACTGATGTAGGGATGGAAGAAGAGGAGTCTTGACTGATGCCACTGGCAGGTGTAGGGAGGTGATGATGTCACTGTGGGTGGGCATGCAGGAATGACAGATTCAATTAATTTATATGACCTTTAGCATACTTTTCTGATTTATGTCCTTATTTGACCTGGCTACATTTCATACTGTTCCCAGTTATACACTCACCTGTATCTAATCTTACTCACCATCCTTTATCTTTCCTTCACTGAGGCTCCATTCGTTCAACATTACTTTGTATTAAATCATGTTATTTGGTTAGTATACAACAGAAACATACAGCTTTTACAACGTCATTCTATGTTCCACCCATCACATTGTATACTGTGCAATGACAATTAAAAGTCTATTCTTCACAGTTACTTGGGATCATTCAAATTATTGATCCACTGACCTCTAAAATGTATGTTAAAGAGGTATGTGATCAGGGTTCAAATTTCAAAGTAGGCCTACAGTATTTCCCATACACCTTTGTCATGTTTTCTATGAAATATCTTCTTCAAAGTAACTAGTAACTTGGATAACTGGTTAAAAAGTCTGGGTGCAAAATACAATATGGAGTAAAAGCACAAAGTTCCATAAAATGCAATTAAAGTACATTTGGAATTACTCAAGTAAAGTCCATATACCTAAATATTATACTTAAGTACAGTACTTGAGTAAAAACACTTTTCTTCTTCCTTGTTCTCTTCCTGCAGGCCTTGAGACTCCCACACACACCAGCGCACACAGAATTCTCTCTCCTACATTCTAAATGTTTAGAACTATAACGTTATAAAATCAAATGACAACTTTTAATATTCCCACTCTACTCTTTAGTGTTCCTGGTTGCAGGCCTACTCTTTCTCTCTGTTAAAGGTTCAGTTCCCCCGTGTTTGGTTTCCCTTTCTTAGGACAGCAGAGAAAATGTACAACAGTGGCCATAGCTATGTTTCACCCGTTAAGTTGAAACAGGCCCTACTCGTTCTATTTCATTCTGGCCTCCGCTCAGCTTCAGTCTGCACTGACTTCACTTCGTGCACGAGCACTGAATAAAAAAATCCACAATGTACCTTTACATACCAACATTCGTCTGGCCACACCCCTATCCGCTTACCTTCATAAGCAGGTGTGTGGTCACCTACTTGCCTCCTTCTTCACTTTCACCACAAGGAAGTGCCTTCGGTAGATACCCACACTTGACAAGGTTGTTAGTTGAAGAAAGTTGATATGTGTTTAAATTTGTTCTTGCTTTTTTCGTCTCTCATATATTTCAAAAGAAAAAAGCTAAGTCATAATGTCTACCTCGGAGGGTCGCGCTCGCAACGCCACTCTTCACCAGCGGTTCTCTGTCGTGCGTCTTGGAGCGGGGTTGAGGCCTCTCTCGTGGTCGGCAGCCACGCCCGGTAGGCGTCCGATGGGTAGTTTGCCTCTCCAAGGAGCTGGTGCACCAGTGCCGTCTCCTGTGCGATGGCCTGGTTCCGGCTCTGGTTCCTCTGCTTCCGGGGAGTCGTCCGCTGTTGGGCGGCCGGCGCCTTTGGTTGCGGGGGATTTGAGACGCAAACTTTTTGCGTCTGCTCGCTCCCGTCGCAAGATGGTGGCTTGCAGACAGGGCACGAAATTAACTTTTTGACTCACTGGCCAGTGGCGGGTAGATGGGAAGAATCTACCCGCCAAGCATATTTCTTACCTGCCAACTTTTTTTTGATTAAAAAAATTAAAATTATTATTTTATATAAATTTTTTTAATAAAATATATATATTATATAATCATACTTATAGTTGTATTATCTGCGAGACATGGCCACCTCGCTGTCTGCAAACAGCTCCACTGTCTGTGTGTATACTCGAGTGGCCTCCAGCTCCAGCAAGGATTCTCCGGCGCTGCACCTGGACCCTAAACTCTACATTTAGCATGAAAGGATTCTCCGGCGCTGCACCTGGACCCTAAACTCTACATTCAGCATGAAAGGATTCTCCGGCGCTGCACCTGGACCCTAAACTCTTACATTCAGCATGAAAGGATTCTCCTGCGCTGCACCTGGACCCTATTCAGCAGCCCTCATGCGATGTAAGCCAGGGGCTCAAATACGCATGTTGTAGGACATTGATGTCAGGAGCTATCTGTAGCTACTGCTGGATGGCGTTGGGACAACGCCTCTGAACTATTTAGTTTACTGGGACATTTCGTAGTGACTAGTGAGCTAACGTGGGCTAACATGAGCTACCTAGCCAACAGAGGTATTATGCACTGGACACTTGCTGGAACAGTTGTTGATGTCGGGAGCTATCAGTAGCTAGCCGGCTGGATAACGTTACACAATGCCTCATGTATTAAACTAAAAGTGAATAGTTGACTGGGTCATTTTGTAACAGTAGCTAACATTAGCTCATGGAGGTCCCTCTGACTAGACTAACATCAGTCACGGTGACTGTCCGAGGCAATAGCCTCTGTTTACATGCAGCAGCATACAGAAACAGGTGCGGGAGGGGTAGGAGCAGCAATGCGCTGCGTGTCTGTGCTGAGACAGCGAGTGAGAACTCCGCTCAGAATTTGATCATGATTTTCGGTTTTCACATGACTATTTGATTGCCCGCCACACGGCGGGCAGACCTCTCAGTGGGAGGCGCCAAACGTGAAAACTGAGTGCCAATGGCGGGTGGCAGGCTCTAGTTTCGCCCCCTGCTTGCAGACGCGAATGGCCTGGTTTTGGTGAGTTGCTGGAGCCGGATGAGGATGCGTCTGTCTCTACATGGCCGATGGAAACAGAGGACTACATGATAGAGGCGGACGGGTTCTTGTTTGAAGGCCCGGTGGAGACATGTCTCCCGCCCGTCCAGGTAACACTGGAGGGGGGTGAGATGTATCCTTGGGGTTCCTCGTCCGCAGATGTTGGGTTAGAACCTCCGACTCGGCGGCGGGATGCCCTGCTATCAGCCACATCAGAATGTGGCTCCTTAACCAGTAGTCTGCTGCATGTGAGGGACACGGGCTCGGAGGGGGAAAGTATGCAGGGGGAACTGCGTGCTTTGTTCCCCGAGCTCATGGCGGCGGCGGCAGTCGCAAACGGCGTGCCGCTGCCGCAGCCACTGCCTGTTCCTGTCCCTGACGATCTCATAGGTCATCTATGGCAACGTCGCCCGGTGAGAGGGGTGGACGTTGTCTACCCATTTTTCCCTTCAATGGCGGCCTACGTCCGTCAGGGACAGGTGGTCTCCCACATCATGGGCCTTACTCCCGCCTACGTGCAAGTCACGCGGGTGGTGGGTTTGGTAGGCTGATCAATGCCTCAGGTCCCCCCCCCCCCTCGGTTTCCCCCCCCCCCCTCCTCTGCCCCCAAGTGCCACTGGCACAATGACACTGACTGCACTGCACTAGTCCATACTGGATCTCTGCACTCTTCACTTTATATATATATATATGTACGTTATTAATTAATCCCCCTCTGCACTGTTTAGTTTCTTGTCTGTGTTGGTGTTGTTTACTGTGAAAAAAGATAGAAAATGCATACACTGTATTGCTGCAAAAATTACCAATGTGTTTTACACAAATGGCTAAATAAAGGAATCTGAATCTGAATCTGAGACGGCATGAAGGAGGGCGTGCCACGGCTTGATAGGCCGATGGCGGCGCTCCTTTGTCCTGAGGTGGTGTGGGAGCCGTTACAGAAGCCGGTTCCCCAAGGGAAATCGACGAGACGGTTGGCGTTTTGGAGTGACCAGTCATTTATCTCCGGGACACAATCTCTGGCTGCCACTTCCAACATCGCGCAGCTGGCGAGATTCATGTCCGGGATATTGACGGGCGGCACGGAGCTGACTGATTTACAACATGATCAGCTCGCCCAGTCGGCAGGAGCCATCCCAATAACTGGTTGCTGTCACTGTGCTGTCAATTTGCTGTCACTGTTAATTGATTGGAATGTTGGGTTTTGTGACTACTTATTCACTCTCTGTTCCCTTGTCTTGTTGTCGAGGCATCAGAAATCCGTTTGTGTGGGAAGGAGCTGGTCAGAGGTTGCTGAGCCACTCGCTGTGCACTTATATTACTTTTGCTCTGTTTCTCTGTTGACGCCCGGCGTCTTTCCTGGCTTTACACTGCTCTGTGTTTTAATAAAGACACATCCTTAGAAAGAGCTACCTATCTCCGTCTCTCCTTGTCTCCTCCACCATTGGACTCACAACCACTCAACTGCATACAGTACGTAACAGGGGAATCATCCTGAGATCGCCAAAGTGCAATACCGGACATATCCTCCCAGGTGGCAGTATCGAGCACCCTTTAAAAACGTATATCTTGGCCTGTGTAACGTTCAAATGACTCCGGGCGCAGTTTTATTTTTCAGGCGAGTCCAGTGGTTATCCCGATCGCATTAAGAAGCGTCAAATGCCCCCGATGCATCTGTTGTAGGGGTGCAACGATGCGACCTCACAATGATTCAATTCGATTACGATTATTCAGGCAACAATTCAATGCATCATGAAATCTCTTCATTTGACCACAATTCGATTCGATTAATTTTCGATACATTTTCGATACATTTTCGATTATATCAGTTAATTCCCCAAAAAAATTTGAATACACAAATGTGGCTGGGGGAACTGATTCACTCAGCATGAATGGACTATAGGTCAATAAAAACAATACACAGGGGCGGCTAGGTGGCGCAGTGAGCAAGGCGCTCGCCACCAACGCAGGAGATGCTGGGTTCGAGCCCAGCTCTCGGCGTTGCTACCAGCTTGGCTGGTCGTTCATACTAATACAATTGGCAGTATTAGGGGGTGGGAAGCTGGTGGGTGGGGATCGGACGTTGTGGACAGCGACTCCTACAGGTCGGTTGGTGCGCCTGCGCAATATAATCAGGAAGCGACAGGGGCGGCGTGTCCCTCCCACGCAGACCCTCGCCGCTGAGAGAACCAGAGGTGAAAAGATGCGACGGCTGCCTCCTCGAGTACCAGAGGGGACACGTGATGCAAGGCTTCGTCCACATTGCAGACGGCTTGTGGGAGGCATGGCCTAACAACGTTCGAGGGAGGGTAGAATTGGACAATACAAAATTGGGGAAGGGAGAAAAATAGAAAAATGGGGAGAAAAAGTAGACCAAAAAAATAAATAAAAACAATACACACAAAAAAATAAACATTTAAATATATATATATTTTTAATTTAGATTCATTTAGATTATAATCGATTCTAACATATTCAAATTGATGCATTTCGATTAATCGATGCATCGTTACACCCCTAATCTGTTGGTGGATTATGTTGGCGAAACAATGGACACCAATACTGGGACTCGCGATCAGACAATTGGAATATTCTTTTTGGGGTACCTCCTAGTGAAGGTAAGGACTAAATTATATCAATCCTGCTTTGATCCAACCATGATTTCACATCGATCGCAACGTGTGTGTGTGTGTGTAACGTTACTCCATAACGTATGCCGTTGGTGACAATCAAAACATCAAAAAACGACCCCCCCCTGTCATGCATTCATGATGAAACATAATACCTATTATATACATTTTATTTGGAAATAGTAGCGTGTCCAGGCGAGAAACGCCAACGCTTTTAGTGAAATTCACATATTGCTGCATATCGTCGTTTTCTGGGATTAGACAGGATCACCCATCCCAATTTCGTATATCCAATTCTTCCCTCCCCTGTTTTTTTTCTTTTTCTATCGATCTGAAATCATATTGCATCACGCGAGCCTACTCTAGCCTACCCAAGAGCCGCCGGCGATCAGATGTGGAAAAAAGCGCCCCCCTATCGTCTCCCAGATGACATCAGGGATTTTGGAATGGACTCAATGAAAATGGATGGGGAAAAAAATTCTGTACTCCACATTTTCCAGTCCACTGATGCAGCCGGGGTTACCAGAGTTCATTCTGGAGACTGAGTTCATTCTACTGTATACACGTTAGATCTATACACTTGTCGATTTTTTCGAATGGTGATCAGGAATTGGAATATACCAGTTGGATACCATCTGATGTCAGGTAAGGAATCTATGTTATCAGTGTTAGGATAATCAGACTCGTTTTGATGAAGATATAAGCTGTTTTGTGAAATGTGCTCTATCGGTTTCACTGTAAAATCCATGAGGAAATGAAAACGGCTATTATCAGCGCGCGCCTCGAATGGTGTGCATGTACGTATAATATTGATCATCTAGCGTTTATTTGAAAACGATTCATAAATAGGCCGACAAATATCAACGTTCTGGAATATTCCAGTAAAAGACGATTATCACAGAATGGCCCAGAATGGGCTGTTTTTTACCTCAAAACGGGTGCTTTTCAAAATGCTCTCAAACGGAAATGAAGCGATAAAAAAACAATCTGCCTTGACAGCACTGACTGGAAAATGATTCTTTGATAAGCGACGGGCCGATTAGACACATAGCCATAATTTAAAACATAGATTAGGCGATATTAACGTTAACATTGAAGTGGATGGTGGCATTCAAGCACTAAGTCTGGCGCCACCTGGTGGCACTGAAAGTGTTAAACATCCTTATCATTTAAAAAATACAACTCAATTAATGACCTCAAACAGTTAACTTCATTTTATAATTGTATTCACATTCACAACACAGCTCATATTGTGAATACATATAAAACCAACCTACAAAAAAAATTGCTATAAGGGTTGTACATCATGCTTGCTGATTATAGAGATCATACCAATTGTTTTTGTTAAAAGTCAAAATCAGAAATTTAAAGATTTGGTTAAATTAAATTAAACAGATGTAACAGCCTGAACAACAGAGAGGTAACAGCCTGAACAACACATCAAATCAAATCCATCTTGTCTGTCTTCAAAATGCCATCAAATGCTGGTGAGCTGCTCACCTGCTAATGTGATAGGGTGGGGAGAGTGACGTCGACATCGGCGTCTGATCAAAACAGATTTAATAAATCACGTCTTTCACTCGTCAGTTAAATAAATAGTAATATTATTATTTTTAACATAACATACATTTAGACACACAAGCATTAACAGTAAATATCCTAAGTAAATCACAGGATTATACATATCAAATCAATATAAATGTAGTTTACGGGATATATATACCTAATACTTGCAATCCAATCCAATACATACATGCTCTTGCTCGCTCTCCCCCCCGGACCCCCACTTGGATAATCCATCCATTTTTATTCGTTTCTAACCAGGAACTACAATTCATATGCTAGCTTTTATTCTCTCCACCACTTCTAACCAAATTGCAATGTTAGTTTCACTGATACCTAAAATTCTTGCTGTAGATATCTCTAGATAAATCACATCAAGATAGGTAAGAATCCATACCTTCCGGCACATTTTTGAATCCATCGTGAAGCTATCAGCTTTTTAGCAGCTGTAAGACCGGATAAAACTAGTCTCTTTAGCTGTATAGGGGCTGCATACTGAAAGACATCATTCAACAGCAATACAGAGGGATGTACAGGTATATTCAGAAGTAAGAATTCTGATAATTGCAGGGTCACTTCTTCCCAGAATTTCAGGTGGGCAATCCCAATACATATGCATAAATGTACCCCCATCACCATTTGTACATAAAGAACATATAGAATATTGTCTAAGTCCCATTCTGTTCAATCTTATAGGAGTCAGGTATGTCCTGTGAATATAATTAAGATTAATTTGTTGATGAAAATCAAACTCTACTTCCAAATCTGGTATATCCCTCCTCCATACTGAGTCTAGGGGAAGGATTTCATACGAAGACGTTAGTAAGTGATGATAAAAATCAGATACGAATCCTCTCGATGTCTCTCTTTCATAGAAGAATTTGTGATATCTGTGATGCTCAATTGGTATTTTTAATGGGACTCCATGAGCCTTCAAACATTTTAATAACTGTGCGTACAAATAATATGTGGAACTGGTGAGGTAAATTTTTTTATGTATATCATGATAGCTACAAAAACCCCATTTGTTGAAAACATCTCCCAATGTATGTATGCCCTGCTTTTCCCATTTGGGGTATCTGATAGGTCGTTTCCCAATAAGGAGTGCATTGTTATTGAATAGGGGAGTATGGCTATGCCAATTATGTTGGTTAGTATATTTTTTGTGTGTTTCTCGCCATAACCGAATCACATGTGTAATAAGAGGGCCAAATTTCACTTCACATTGCTTAATTGATAGTTTGTTGTATACTATGTCCTGCAGTCTATGTGGTGCTACTATCTTTTCTTCTAAGTTTCTCCAGGATACTGATGCTTGGGAGTCAAACCAGGTTGTCAGTGGTCTTAAAGAGTACGCTTTAAAATAGTGGTAAAAGTCTGGGAATGCTAATCCACCGTCGGCTTTGTTTCTCTGTGCGGTGAATCTTTTTATTCTTGGAGGTTTATTATTCCAAACAAATTTATATGCGGTGGAGTGTAATTTTTTCCAGTAACCATCAGGAGGGGGTAGCGGTAACATTGAGCTAATGAAGTTGATTCTAGGTAAGACATCCATCTTAACTATTGATACTCGGGCCTGTACTGAATTTTTAAGTTTGGCCCACCTGTCAAAGTCGTAATTGATCTTATCTTGGACTTTTGTGTAATTGTACTTCACCGTTGGTTTATAGTAGGGAATACCTCAACTCCTAAACATCTGAAGTGTTTTACCATTGGTATTTTTCCTGGAAGGAGTATAATCTTTGCAAGGGCGTTAAGTGGTAGAAAGGCCGACTTTGGCCAATTTATCCTAAATCCCGATAGATTGCCAAAGTCATCAATCAACTTGAGAAGATGAGGCATTGAGGTGGTAGGGTTTTCCATGAACAATATTACGTCGTCCGCATATAAACTAATATGATGTTGTGTGCCCTTGATTGAGATTGGTTTTATGGATTGGGATTGTCTAAAGGCTCTAATGATAAAGCGAATAGTCCGGGACTAAGAGGGCAACCCTGTCTGGAGGAGCGCGATACCGGAAAAATTCCGGAGGTAATTATACCTGTTGTGATCATGGCCGATGGGTCTTTGTATAATACTTTTTTCATATCAATGAATCCGTTTCCTAACCCCATCCTTTCTAGTACTGCCCATAAATAAGACCATTCCAACCTATCAAAGGCTTTCATCGCATCCAGGGACAGCATTGCTATAGGTGGGTTGACATCCTTGCTGGCATCTAGCACATGTAGTAACCGTCTTATATTATCCGTGATCAAGCGGTCTCTTATGAAGCCAGTCTGATCCGGATGAACTAAAGTTGTCATATGCTTTTGAAGTCTGATGGCTAATACCTTGGAATAAAGCTTGATATCGGTTCCGAGGAGACTCAAGGGTCTATAACTACCGCAATCGGTGGGGTCTTGGTCTTTTTTTAGGAGGACAGTTATAAGTGCAATATTGTCAATCTTATTGAAATTCCCCTCCTTGATTGAGTATAAAATCATATTAAGTAATAGGGCTCCAATTACATCCCAGCATGAGAGGTACAATTCTGGTGGGATACCATCCCTTCCAGGAGCCTTACCAATTTTCATTTCTGATATAGCCTCCCTAAGTTCCTCGAGTCTAGTGTGATGGGTGTTTCTAATTGTTTAGCGTCTTCCTCTGATAGTTTAGGTAGGTTAATTTTATTCAGATATATATAAAAAAAAATTGATCGAAGGCCATTTCTGATTTGTACAAGTTGGAGTAAAACTTTTTGAATGTCTCGTTGATTTTTTTGGGGTCTGTAACAAGTCTTTGCTGGGCCTTAATAGTAGGGATATCTGCAAATTTTGCGTTGGCTCGTATCTGCATAGCTAGTAGGTGACTTGGTTTAGAACCATGAAAGTAATAATGTTGTCTTGTGTTACGTATTAGAAATTCAGATTGTTGTCTTAAAATGGCGTTAATCTCTTTTTTTAACACATCAATTTGAGATTCCAATCTATCCGAGTAGTTGTATTGTAAAGTGGAAAATGACGAAGAGTAAAGCGTTTCCAGCTCTGCCAGTTTTGAGCAACGATTCTTGCGTAGTTTGGAAGAAAAGGTATCTGTGAAAGTCTTGATAAATCCCTTTACCGACATCCATAATATTTTAGTAATATAAATTTGTATACTATGTTTGATAACGTAATGTTAATGACATTAATGATGTCTCCATATATTATATCATTAGTAAACTGTCTGGGGCTTTTTGTCCACCACGGCCCCCCTTAACATGAGGGAAGCCGAGAACGCATAGCTGTCAGTGCGCACAGGGCAGGTGAAATTGTGTGTCACAGCTGGGAGCGTTGCGGTGTTTGCAATGGAGGAGAAGTTTGGTTCACTTGTAAATAAACTATTCACATAAATGAAACAACGTAATGTTAACACTTTGATCGCCATGGTTAAATTCATAATTTACCATCCCTAGCCAGCTCTATTTGTCTATGGAGAAGTTCCCCTTCTTTGCAGGGCTATAACTTTTTAAATTGTATTGCTAAATTGACATTATTATGGCCCATTCAATGTCCTATATCTATTGTTCAGGGTGTAGCAACGTTATACTTTTTCATTCACATATTCATACTAAAATACGGTCTAAAGTATAAGTATGTTTTTATCGTTTTCTGCAGCTTTCTCCAGAACTTGATTTATAGCCCCAAATGCATTATATTGATGATCAAATAGTTTGGTAGCGATCGGTGCCAGATAAAAAAATTCAACTGGAGGTACTTCTAGAAGTTACTACGTATGATCTGATGGTGACCGGATGGGCGGGGGGTCGTTTATAATTCCGTGGGCAACGTTATATCATTCATCTAGTGTGGGTCATATGATCATCAGAGCAGTTAGTATAGCAGACATTAGAAAATAACGCTGAAACTCACCGTATCTTCCTCGCGCCGTTGGGGGATGAGCGTGGAATAGAATTTTTTCTATTATGGGATGTCGAAAAATACGATCCATTTCCAGGTTGTATAATAGTATATACGTCCAAATCATGTTGTTTATCGAGTTATGTGCACCGATCGGTGTTCACTGTGTCAAGATGGAGTCCTGCTAATGATAGCGAGTGCCCGGACGAAATATGGGTGAGCAGCACCACTTCATCCACATGACTTCCTGTTGGGCGATCTGCCGATCGGCCACCAGATGGCGCTCTTGAACCGTTAGAGAGTTGAGTGGAGCTCAGCAGTATATCTCAGGTCCCCGGGAGAGAAATATGATTTCGATCACAGATTTTTGAAATATTGATATCAAAGACGTGTTACGGCGTCTTCGGCAGAATGAGCATGGCGGGCAATGACGAGTTTTGGCGTTTCCGGCGATTAAAGTGTTAATGTCTCCATCAGGGTTTCCGTTAGAAAGTATTGGGGCCGGTCTCCGTGTCCTGGAAGATTTCAATCTCCTGGACAAATGTGAGAAATTCCGGTCAGTTTATTGAGCTTAAAAACAATTGATAGGCAGGCTATATAAAGAATGACATCCTCAAGGCATGTAGATTTATAATATTTTAACTTAAAACTAGGCTACTTTTGCGTATAGTCATTAATATATTCCAAATAAAATAAGTCCCTCGAGACTCCGTGCTGCTGGCGCTGCCGAAATCAAATAGGTGTCTGTGGGCAGTCGGCCCGACAGCAGTCTAAGCGATAAACAAATCCCAATAATATGCAACTGCGGCGCTATCAGGTCCGGTCTGGGGACCGCTCAGCAGCGCCACCCACCCAATGGCTGAATTGCCAATGGCTGAATTGGAGTATTGTACTGTGCGGGCACAACTGTGAGCTCTGCGGCTCTGCAGTTGCATGCTTCTTGCTAATCCAGCACCAAGCTCCCGTCATCAGCAAACCACAGGAGGACATTATGTCCAGAGTTATTTAAATATGTCAGATTTCAGATTTCCCTGGTAAAAAATATATAATATATAAATATATATATATATAATTAGTAAACTGTCGGGGGCATTTTGTGCCCCCCTTAACTGATTTTCGAGGGCATTTTGTCCATTTTCACAGGCATTTTGCCCCAGGCAGCCTGTCACATCTTTTCACCGCAGCAGCTCGAACTCTTAGTGGCGAGGAGTAACCAAACCGACATGTAGGAGTCGCTGTCCACAACGTCCAATTCCCACCCACCGGCTTTCCCACCCTCTAACACTTGCCAATTGTGTTAGTATATGCCAAGAAAACCGAGGTCATAATGTATAACATCCTCCCGGATCATCCACCTCTAAGGACAACAGGAGGCTCTGCTCTAAAGGAAGTCGGTGATTTCAAATACCTGGGCTCGTGGGTCAACTCGTCCGAGCAAGACCTTAAAGTGAGGAAGGTGCTTGCGTGGAGGGCTCTGAACGGCATGACCAGTGTGTGGAAATCCAACCTCCCCCGTCAAATCAAGCTCAACTTCTTTCATGCAACAGTTGAGTCTGTCCTTTTGTATGGCAGTGAATGCTGGACCCTGAAGCCCACCCTGCAGAAGTCCTTGGATGGGTGCTACACCAGAATGATGCGTGTGGTGCTCAACATCAACAGGGATGAGCATGTCACTAATGCAAACTTGTATGGGGGGGTGCTAAGGGTGAGCGAGAAAGTGGCAGTCAGGAGAATGAGGCTGGCAGGTCACTGCCAGAGACATCATGAGATGCCAACCAGCAAACTTGTGCTGTGGGAACCAACACACGGGCATCGATCACGAGGACGTCCCACATTAACCTACGTGGACGTACTCAGGAGAGATGCGGGAACAGAATGCACCGGCGAGCTAGCCAGATGCATGGAGGATCGGGATGACTGGAAGCACCGATGGAGGGCCCGTCCGAGGACGACCTAGATAGATAGATGTGTTAGTATGAACGACCGGCTAGCCGGTAGCAACGCCGAGAGCTGGACTCGAACCCAGCGTCTCCTGCGTTAGAGGCAAGCGCCTTGCCCACTGCGCCAATCAGCAGCCCAGACAGGATCACTCTAAAACTATACTTATATTCACCACGGTATGGATGAAAAAATGTATTCTTTTTCACATATTGAACGATAGATAGTTGATGTCAAATGGGCCATAGTATTGTATCCATAGCTATAATATAGAATATAGATATAGCCCTGCAAACACAGCCACTTATTCCTATCTCTTAGAGCGTTGAACAATGAAACCCGGATATTTTCATGAAACCCCCCCGGACGCCCCGGACAGGCCGTGAAAAGAGGACATGTCCGGGCAAAAGAGGACTTTGGTGACCCTACCTAACATCCTTCCTATGCTTCCTATCACCCTTCCTATTGCTTGCTAACGTCCTTCCTATGCTTCATAACATCACTAACATCACCTTTCCAGTGCAATCTGAGCATACCCCCATGATCTCCCATTGGATGGCTGACTGGTGACTTAGCCTACATTAGCCTTGTTACCATCTAGTGTTAGCATGCTAATGCTTATGCGAATAACTACATGTACTGTATAATTGGAGAGTGGTCAGTGTGTCTGTCAGTTAGTGTGTTTGTCTGTGTGTTTGTTAGTATGCTAATAACTCAGTGTTTGTGTCTGTTTGTCTGTCTTGCATGCCACCTGTTTATTAGGGATTTTTTTAGTATTTATAAGCTCCGACGTCATCGGTACTGCTATCGGTACTCGAGAAATTATGGAGTTTTTTTGAGGAATTTAAACGTCGCAAACTAATCTTGTTGGCCGTTTTCTATATCTCTCCTGCCTCGGTGTCTCTGCCTGCGCGAGGAGCGGGCTGTGCTCACACACACACTCACTCACACACACACACACGGGTGCTGCCGAGTACAGACAGCTCTGCTCTCATCATGGCGGACAGAACGAAACGTTCAAAAGTCTGGGTCTATTTTACTAAAGTCGATGCTGACAACGCTCGTTGCCACAAGTGCAACAAGACATTTGCCAGTAATGTATAAGCGCTGGTACTTGTCAATGTGGCTGGCGGGGAACTAACGTTAGCTCCGAGTAGAATAATGGCTGACAATCCGGAAGTAAATAAACTAATGAGAGCTTCCGATTGGTGGTAAGAAGAGGTGGGTGCAAGCGGTGGGACGTAATTGGCAGATCGACTGTCTGCCTCCGAATGTAACGTGACTACGTCACAGCCAAGAAAGGGAGCGCTGGATTTGTGAAAAACTCCCTGTTCCTAAACCACACGCTATCAATCGTACCACAGTACTGGCAAAACGGGAGGAGGCTATAATAAAAACAAGCACCCTTCATCCAAATCCATCCACACCGGATTTCTTTTAACCAAAAAATTTATTATATATTATCGGAGCTATCAATAATGTTATCGGGTTTATCGGGATGACGTCATAATTGCTGATATCGGCCCGATAATTATCGGCCCGATAATTATCGTGCATCCCTACTGTTTATGTGTTTGTTGTGTTCCTAACTTGCAATTCACACAGCCAATCATAAGCAGCTGATTGTCTGCTGCTGTCTGCTGTCCCTAGCAAGGGATAATGAAAGTAATCTCCCCCTCTCCAATGTTCCCCATAGGTAATGACAGTAATCTCCCCTCCTCTCCAATGTTCCCCATAGGTAATGACAGTAATCTTTAGGGAGGGAAGCCGTGGGTGGGTCCTGGGCGTTGTGGACAGCGACCCCTACAGTTCGGTCGGGGTGCCTGCACAGCGAGGGTAGGATCTGGAGAGAGGTAGTGCAACCTTCCACACGTTACACTCTCCCAGTGAGAATCTGCGCTGCCAGGCTGGCTGCCGGCTGGCTGCACATGCGTCGGAGGAAAGCATGTGACAGTCTTCGGCCTCTCTGACCAACAGTAGGGGGGGGGGGGGGGGGGTGCGCAACAACCAGGAAGGGGGTTGGGAATTGGCATAACGACTAACAGTGGGATGGGAGAAAAATCAGAAAAAGGAGGGGGAAAAAGATTTTAAAAATTAATAAAAAAGAGATGGTGTTGGGCCAGTATATTCAGTGGAGGCGTCTGAGGCACCGGTTGGTGAAGGTCTGCAGCTTATTGAGTATAGTGCTGGTGGTTTTCCAGGATTCTGAGCCATATAGTAGAGTGGTCTTTACGTTTGAGTTGAAGATCTGTAGCTTGGTCTTGAGTGACAGGTTTTTTGCCTTCCAGATAATGTTTAGCATGTTGAATGATGTCCTTGCCTTTCCAATCCTGGCTTGGACATTGTTTTCCGTACCCCCTTCCACAGAAATTATGGTTCCAAGGTAAGTGAAGCTGTTTACATCCTCTAATGGGTTTTGTTCCATGGTTATGGGTGTGTTGTTCTTGCTGTTGATACGCATTACTTGGTTTGGATGGATGGTACACTGTTAGCTCCGTAGCTAATCCGCTCTGTTGCGTCGCAGATGGATGGTGAATGAATGAATTAATGAGAACTTTATTAACAGATTGCAGAATGGGTACAATACAGTACGGCTCAATCTACACAATTGTTAAGGGGATGCAGACCAGAGAAAGACGTTTGTCTTGTTTACATCAGGGTCCCCCATTTTCAATTCATAGTGGTACACTCTGTTAGCTCCGTAGCTAATCCGCTCCTACACTACCGATAGCAGTACCGATAACGTCGGAGCTTATCAATACTCAGTTTTTTTCTAATTTAGTACCGGTTCCCGTTTAGAACCGGGTTTCGGGGGGCATCCCTATAGGGGACACGTTGATATATAGGTGAAAACAGCTCTGATTATCCCAATACTGGTAAAATAGATTCCTTATCTCAAATCAGATGTTCTCCAAAAAGATTATTCCAATTCCTGAACGCCATTCCAAATATCGATCGCGTTTATTGATCCAACGCTGGGTGGTCAAAATACATATTCCACGCTGTTCTGATGGTGGGCAATGACTTGGATTGTCTCCGGTTACTTGCCTGACAAGTAAAATGTGGAATCCGGACTCTTTTTTCCCCATGCGTTTCATTCAATCCAATGGGGTGCACAGGTATGCAGTGGTGGGCATACGCGGTCAAACGACGTTTAGGCTACGTCACTGAGGCAGAAGTGCGCGCATCCTATTATTATGCAAAGTCTAGGTGATAAGTGCCGGCCAGGGTGCCTATACGGCGCGACGACACAAAAATGACTTGTCGCGCCGTATATCCCGGCCGGCACTTATCACCTAGTGTGTGTGTGTGTGTGTGTGTGTGTGCGTGTGTGTGGAGTGTTGGGCGTGTGTTATGTGACAAAAGACCGCCCGTCTCGTCCCCAGCTCCGCCTCATGAAAGAGGAGAGAGACATGTATGCGCGTGCACGTGCCCGCGTGCGCTTGAGCGTGCGTTCACGTGGCGTTTGGCCTTGGCCCATATTACGACTGCACCACTGGGAGTGCAGTACCATCCGAAGAGACGATAGGGGGCAGTATTTTCCCTGTTTGAGCTCAGACAGATCCCCACTGGTAACGTGAGGCTATATTGATGAAATATGAATGGAAATCGCTAATAAAAAAAATAACGATTAAACAACGAGATTTCTCGTCGTTGGCACTCAAAGGTTGGCATGAACTAACGAGATTTCCTGTTGTTGACACTGAAAGTGTTAAGCTACGTCATCCCCCGCTAAGAGTCACGGGAGATGTAGTAAATACAACAGTCCTTCCATGTAGGCTAGAACGCCGTGAATTATGACAGTAGTTAAAGTTTCTTTATTAGTTGTCATACAAAAATACAGAGTACTTTTATATAAAATGCTTACTGTAGCCACTACAGTAACATCATTAAGTCTCCTATAAGCTATTCTGCCTCTCGTGTGTGCAGATCTTTATGCAGTTTTAAAGCACCTTTGCTTTGTTCTGAATCCACTTTGTTGTAGTTATCCTACAGAGAAAAGAAAATGCACTTGACTTTAACCCTTTATTCGCCAATGACGTGTTCCCACGTCATTCTCCGCCATGCGTAATCTGCCAATGACGCCGTAAGATCAATATTTCAAAAATCTGTGATAGCAATCATATTTTACCCACAGAGTCTTGAGATCCCCTGTTGATCTCCTCTCAACTCTCCAACGGTTCAAGAGCGCCATCTGGTGGCCGATCGGCGGATCGCCCAAACAGGAAGTGACGCGCCGGAAGTGGTGCTCGCCCATATTTCGTCCGGGCACTCACTATCATTAGCGGGACTCCATCTTGATACACTGGACATCGATTGGTTGCAAATAACTCGATAAACAACATGATTTGGACGTATATATTATTATACAACCTGGAAATGGAGCGCATATCAACATCCCATAATAGAGAATTTTCTGCTCGACGCTGATCGCCCAACGCTACGAGGAAGCTGAGGTGAGTTTCAGCGTGTTTGATTATATTTAAACTTATAATCTGCTCTGATATATATATCGCCCATACTACATAAATGATTTAACGTCGGCCACGGATTTATAAACCCCCCCCTCCGGTCACCAGCAGATGATGAGGCATGACGCTTAGGACCTTGCACAATTGAAAGTTTTAATATGATGTCAATCGGTATCAAACTACATTTGATGATGTAATATATGTATTTAGGGCTATAAATCACGTTCTGCAGAATGCTGCAGAAAACGATAAAAACATATTTATACTTTAGACCGTATTTTAGTATGAATATGTGAATGAAAAAGTAGAACGTTGCTACATCCTAAACGATAGATACTTGACGTTGAATGGGCCATAGTAATGTCAATTTAGCAATACAATTTAAAAAGTTATAGCCCTGCAAAGAAGGGGAACATCCCCATAGCAGATGGGGAGATAGATCAGCGCTGGCAGATAGGGGATTAAGATCAGAATAATCCCTGGCAGATAAAGGGTTAATGCACATTTTGTTGTATGCAAAGAGAAAATGTTTAAATTGTACAATCTTTCAGCAGTCAGTCTGGAATTAATGTATGCATTCAAAAGTGCTGAATAAATGTTTTATGGACCCATAATAGTGATTATTAATATTATTTAAGTTAAGTTTTGCCATAATCCTGTCTTTTGTCACAATCAGGTAGCTGAACAAAAATAAATAATACATTATATATATATTTCTATTATATATTTTGGCATTCGGTTTTCGGCCAACTGTTTCCTATTTTCGGTATCGGTTTCGGGCAAGAATTTCCCATTCGGTGCATCCCTAGTAATCTCCCCTCCTCTCCAATGTTCCCTATAGGTAATAACAGTAACCTCCCCTCCTCTCCACTGTTCCCTATAGGTAATAACAGTAATCTACCCTCCTCTACACTGTTCCCTATAGGTAATAACAGTAATCTACCCTCCTCTACACTGTTTCCCATAATGCCAGTAATCTACCCTCCTCTCCACTGTTCCCCATAGGTAAGAATTCTGCATTAGTCTGCACATTTAGAATGTAAAACTAGACTTATAACCATAGCAATATAACATTTATCCTACAACTATTTCTCTGGCCATGGGTGTTCATAATTTATTAGGGCTGGGTGATAGGGAATAAATCAATATCAGAATAATCACAAGGAAAACAATCACGATATCTTCTCACATACTGTACCAGTTGATGTTAATATCATTGAACTGCATGGTAATTAGGGCTGACCTAAGCTTTTTTTGGCAATCGAAGCTTCGGGCCGAGCTTTGATTTTAATTCGAAGCTTCGGATTTTTTCTTTTTTTCTTTTTTTATCTTATGTTGTGGGACTTGTACAGCACTTTGGTAAACGTTGTTGTTTTTAAATGTGCTCTATAAATAAAGTGGATTGGATTAATGAATTCAGTAGCCCCTTTCGTGACTGTGACACAGCCAACAAGGTTTCACTCGGCTGTGTGATTTAATTCAAGGTGGATCACTGTTGTCGTTTGAACAACTTCAGATTTCATGGGAACTACCAATCCCCCAAATCAAGAATGTTTAAGATGAATGAAGTAAGATTTTGATTATTTGAAATATGGCCTGTGTAGACTAAACTATGCACAGAATTATGTCAGTCTACAAGGTCCGGATTCTACATGGCCCGGCAATGTAGACCTTGTAGGCTCCACTACAGACCAATTATCAGTGAATGTTCATGCATTTTTAAGAAGGGCTACTTCCACAAATAAACAAAGAACTCACCAAAACATCTCAGTAGCACCTTATCTAAATGTTCTATTTCATATATGGAGATTCATATTTATTTATGTATTGCATACATTTCTACATTTTATTTCCTATTTTGTTTATTCATCCCAGTATCTTTCTTTCTTATGTGTGGAATTCTACAAGGCATGTAGGTGTATATGTGTTTGAGGATGATATCCTTCAAACAGGCAATAGTGATGATATAATTTGGGCAGTGCTGAGCTGGGTTACTTTCCTCCAGTGTATTTGTCCCCCGGCCCCACCCAATGGCCCCATGCGCGCGCACGCACACACGCACGCACACACACACACACACACACACACACAAAACAAAGTAAAACATTTTTTTTTTTTTAACTTCGATTTTTTTTTAATGTTCGAAGCTTGTGCCATCGAACGAAGCTTCGAAGTATTTAAGACAGCCCTACATTTGTAATTTAAAAATTACTGTTGAGTGAGAATGTTATGTGCTTGTTATTATCAATTTAGACAACAGAATTGTGTATCAACATATCTCGATATGATGATTTCATCACAATATGATCCCAACAAAAGAAGATAAATTGAATTATAGCCCAGCCATACATTTCTTTCTATTACGATGGGTCCCCACGTAATACTAGTCCAGCGTGAATAGGGCTTCATCAAACTTGAATGGGCTCCCTGTAGCCTCAAAGCAGCTTGGCCCTGGATGTAACAGGGCTGGTGGTGTTCAGCTCTTCAAACAACTGGCACCAACCCACATTTTTACCCTGTCCTGTTGCAGCCTGTCCCTGTAGTGGCTTTGCCTCAGTCCTCTCCTTAATTGCCTGTGACATTTGTCTCTTTTTCAATCATTTCAGATGCTTTTTGTTGGTCAGAGGACATGGCGTTGAGCTGCCTCTGGCGTTGGCTTGATTTAAACAGCTCATCAAGGGAGGGGACACAGGCTAGGAGAGAAGAAGAAAGTCTGCTCATACCTGACAGCCCTTCATACCATCTCCATATTTAGATGTCTTTTTATGTCACAGTTAATTAATTATCTTGCCTCAGCGCCACTACTAAAAACAGATGCAGGCGTTTGATTCCAACTCCTGCTGTTCTGTTCTCTTCTCACAAAAGCCTGAACAAAATCTGGATTATGTTCAGTTCTTGGAGTTCATTTGAGAATATAAATAGCCGGCCTAGAATAACTGTAACCTAAATCAAGCATGTGAAATCAAAGTGGGGGATATATTTCTATCTCTGTTTTGTTCAGTGGCATTGGTTTGTTTAGAGTGCCACATTGTGCCAGGCAGGATCACTCCATAAAAAAAGGGATTTAATCCATTTCATGGTTGTTAAAGCCTGCTAGCTGCATATCATAGGGAGGACAGCCCTAAGGTGGATGGAGACCCTGGTTTATAACAGTTATAAAATGGTACAAAGGGCGCCAGTGAAGGGGTCTCCCATGAATCAGCACTACATTCATTTGTGTTGACAATCATAACTCCTCTGGGGCCATTTCAGAGCAACAGGAAATTAGCAGCAAGGTAATACATTGCAGTTTGAGGGTCCCCATTGACACCTTACTCTTGACTACTCTTACTAGTTATACCAGTATGGCTTACTACCATAGTCAATTCATAACAGTATCACTGACAATACATTTTAATCTAATCTTAAAAACACAGGTTCCAGGAGTAGTGCAACCATGATAATTATATTAATTTGATGTGTTTAGGATAAGTTAGATTATATTTTTACAAGATATATTCATAGTATTTTCCCCTCTGGTGTTATTTCCATCTTCGTTGGGGCTTTGCTGTGAGTGAATAGAAACTAAGCAGCTTTAGCTTTCTTTTCATAAAAAAAACATTTCTATTGTCTACAGTAATAACATGCCCTACATTCTGAAAGAGATAAATGGCACAGGCCTGAAAAAATATCCCACCTTGTGTATTTCATAGTTGGAGCATGATTGTGACATCATCATATATCATCCATGGTGGTCAGATCAACAGTGTGGGTGGTGGGCTTGAAATGCAGACAGGATTAGGGCTACGCCATGGTCCAAACTCACAGAAATAGCCCAGGCTGTTTCCCAGCGGTTCTGGCTACAGAAGAACTGCAGGAAATGTCGGGTTCTTCTCAGCGAGGCCAATCCCTGATATTAAAGTCGTAAGTAATCACTCTACACTGCCTCCATAAATCACCAGTCCTGTGCTGACTTACATCAAGGCCAGCCAGACATTATACTCCTCTATCAATGTTCCGGCATCCATTATAGTGTATCTGTATTAGACATCTGGAGTGATGACGTGAAGATAGGAACATGTCCTAGGAACATGTGTGTACCAGCCTGTTGGGGATTTGGCAGGGGCACATGCAGACATGCAGATAAGAGAGTCACCAGGAAAGACTGATGAAAGAAGCCCTAAATATTCAGTGAAACATGCTTGATTATGAAAACTAGGGTGGAAACGCGGCGCTCTGTCAGATGCACACATAATTTGCTGGGTCTCTTCACTCTTTTGGAAGTGACCCGGTCCTCAGGTGAGGGAAACCTTGTTTCTGGATTTACTGTGAGCTCTAGGAATAACACTGACACGTACCGAGGGTCTTCAAGCATTTTGACAGCAGTCAAAAATGATTTGGATTTATTTTCATAAGGATACTAACTTGGCAAGTTCTTCCTATTTATTAGGACTTCACAGGCAACATCACATTTGGTGCTACCATTTAGTCACGTTTTGTGAAATTTTTTAGAGATGGTGCTACTAGTAGCATCAGTGTGACTTTTATATATACACCCCCCCCCCTTTTTTTTTTCTTTTTTCTTTCCTGAAAATCAGCATCATATCACGTTCATCACCGGGAGGGATGTGTGAGAGAGAGAGAGATTGATTCTCTCCCTGTGCAATAAATCATACTATGGGCTAGATCCACAAAGAATGGATTGCACGGTGCTAGTTGCACCCTACTTACAATTCATTATAAATTGAAAATGGGGGATCCTGGTGTCATTTGACATGTACATGGGTACCTTAGTTGTGTAACTAGTGTATCTTGTAGACCAGGCCCATTGCAAGTTGCTGTACTCTGTCGTCTACTCTAAGCCATCCTAGGTTGTCAAAGTGGGCAGGGGTGAGGTGGGTTCTAGGAGTAAGGTCAAGCTGTAGTCAGACCAGTTTGTTTTGTGATGTTTGTAATTTTGTTTTTAGCGCCTTTGAGGTGCTTTGGTACCATGAGGTGCAAGCATAGTCGTAGTACCCTTGAATGAGTGCTCCTGCCAGAGTCTTCAGGGTATTCTTGTTTACCAGAGAGGAGATCCGGTACAAGAATCTAGTTTGTTGGTTGACTTTTTTTATTACCTTGGATGCCATTTTGTCACAGGAAAGATTTGCCTCTAGGATGGAACCTAGGTATGTAATTTCATCTTTCCTTGTGACAATATTGTCACCCACTGTAACTGAGAAGCCGTCAGTCTTGCTGAGTTTGTTATTTGAACCGAAGAGAATGGACTCTGTTATACCCAGGTGTAATGATAGTTTGTTATCAGCGAGCGGGCATGATATGTTCTGGAAGGGTACATTATCTGAAATAGAAAACACCTGATATACAGGGATTCTCATGATAGAGGATTAACGTGAACTCTTTTTGTATGACAAATATATGAAACCTCACTATAGAGAATTCTCAGGCTCAATAACTTTAGGAAATTAATGAGCTATGACAAGATGTGAATTAGTTAACCTTTTAGTAAAACCGTGGGAGTTAGGGATGGGTACCGAATTCGGTACTTTTGAGGTACCGAACCGAAACACGTCGGTACTACCGAGTATCGATTCAAGTGAGATACCAAAAAAAAAAAAAAAAAAATTTACCTTTTTTCTTTTCATGTCAACGTTCACACGCACAATATATGCTTACCTAGGATTTGACTTGATTCAACAACAAAGCAGTCGGAGCAATGGCAAGCCGAAAACTGTAGAAATTGTAGTTATTTGAAGTTAAAATTTTATTATCAATAAAAAAATTTGAGACTAAAGTACCGAAAAAAGGTACCGTTGGGTACCGGTATCGATTCACAGGTACCGGTACCGTATCGGTTCAAATGTGAAAGGTACCCATCCCTAATGGGAGTGCTCCCGAAGGAGGTCTCTTGGTTGGGCATAAAGGTCTGAAAGGATGAATGATATGTTACTGGAATTCTCACATACTGATTTAGGAATAGAATAGAGCTATGAGGGAACATTAAGTCACCTGTCCCAGGTGGGCATGATGCTTGCATGAGGTTAGCTTGGATGATATGCAGTCAGAGGAAATGTACACACATCCAAAACCATTCCACAGGTGCAGGATACAAAATGTTGAAGCTGCATCAAAGAAGAATATCCACTAGGGGTGGGACGATACATCGATCCAGATCGATATATCGATCTATTATCAATAATCAAATAGGAGCGATGCAACGTAAAAAGATCGATTCATATTTTTAAAATCCGACGACGGCGACGTCATATCCGCCCCGCGCCCACTGTTGTGAAACTCCGTGTAGCTCTGTTCAGCAGAGCAGTGCTAGGGAGCCTCTATTTTGTGACCCGATATAAGTCTGTGCAGTTTTCCCCCCGCAACGGGTCAAATTCATTCAAGTTCCTCGGCATCAGCAACAAACTCAAATGGGACATTAACACCACTGCCATCATCAAAAAGGCCCAGCAGCGCCTGTACTTCCTCAGACAACTGAGGAAGTACAGAGTCCAACAACACCTGCTGGTCCAATTTTACACTGCCATAATTCAAAGTATCCTCACCTCATCCATCACAGTCTGGTACGGTTCCACGGACAAACACACTAAACACAAACTCCAACGCATCATCAAGACAGCCTCCAAAATAATTGGCTGTCCCCTCCCCTCTCTGGACTCCATCTACACCTCACGCACAGTCACCCGCTCTGTTAAAATAGTCAACGACCCCTCTCACCCAGCACACCACTTATTCCAGCACATGCCCTCAGGTCGCTACAGGTCCATCATAACCAGACACACACGTTTCACAAACAGTTTTTTCCCCACAACACTGAACACCCTGGCCCGCCCCCCTTTGCACAAACGGGCAAGCATCTGTCACCGACCGACACTGTTACCGTGACTGTCCTATATGTATTTATGTATATATGTTTTGACGTTTTTTGATGTTTGATGTCTGTTTCATGTTCTATATAACCAGTGCTCAACATCTGTACCGAAATCAATTACCACCAACCATCGTTGTGTGGCATTAAAGTATCTTGTATCTTGTATCTTGTAATGTATCTAACATGCTTTGCATCGTCGCCATTCTTTTATGCCCACGTCGCGTGGCCAGACCTAAATTAACGTTACATTAGCTGCTTAAGCTAACTAAGCTAAGAGAGAGAGAAACGGAGAGAGGGGAAGGAGGAGGAGGGGTGGGGGTGGGGGCATTCTGTCTGTGTGTGTGTGGGGACTGGGGGAGGGGCATTATGTGTGTGTGCGCGCGCCAGGCCACGTGAGCGGATCGGCGCGGGCGAGAAATCCGCTCTTCGCTCTTTAAAGCTTGGTCCGCTCCGCTAATCGCTCATGTTGACCCCGCCCCCAAGTCGCCTTCCGCTCGCTCACCGCTCACCTTGAATCGAGCGCTCCCCGCTCCGCGCGGCACATTGCTCGGCAGATTTAAAAAAAATGTTTGGAGCATGGTGTAAATTAGCTCAAACTACAACAGTCTACACCCCCTGGGCCCCTTAACAATTGTTTGTATTGAGCCGCATTGTAATTGTACCCATTCTGCAATGTTAAATAACGTTGTTTATCCATTCACTAGCTCTATTAAGCGATGATAGCTAGCCTAGCCACAATGCTATGGTCGCTGCCATTAACAACAACAATGGCGTCAAAACTTTTTCTAACATCCGTGAGTGACAAAGCCTGAACAGGATATCACAGGTTCACCCTTCTCATTGGTTGAAAATGGCCTTCATGTTTGTACATCGCCATCTGTTGCTTTGGCATTGTACTACATGTATATTACATCAGTGTTAAACCACTGTGTGAGCGGCCCGGAGCGGATTGGAGCGGAGGAGAACTCTGTATGTTAGGATTTTGAATTGTGTTTCAACCTGAAAGATATTATTTTTTTTTATTTTTTTTATATATATATTTTATTGGGCGGCTACGTGGTGCAGTGGGCAAGGCGCTCACCACAAATACTGGAGACTAGGCTCGAACAGGTTCGCCTCCCTGTTCGAGCCCAGCGCTCCACATTGCTTTCAGTTTAGCTGGTCATCCGCACTAATACACATTGGCAGTATTAGGGGGAGGGAAACTGATGGGTGGGGATCGGGCGTTGTGGACAGCGACTCCTACAGGTCGGTTGGTGCGCCTGCGCAGTAGAATCAGGAAGCGACGGGGGCGGGGCCCCTCCAAAGCCCAGACCACTGACGTTGAAAGATCGAGCCGCGCAGGTGGAAAGATGCGACTGCTGTTACCTCGAGTATCGGAGGGGACTTGTGCTATGTATGACTTAGTCCACATTGCAGCCGGCTTGTGGGAGGCATGAAACAGCGTTCAAAGACAGGGGAGGGTTGAATTGGATGATACGAAAATTGGGATGGGAGAAAAAATAGAAAATGGGAGAAAAAGTTGATCAAAAAAGAAATATATATATTTTATTGGTGAAACATAGGTGGTACAGAGAAGCAAAGGTTGATTATCAATATATAACATCACCATGTTTCTTTTTTTGATTTTATGGGACATGACGAGACACGGACAGGACTGAAATTGAACAGGGATGACAAAAAACAATAAAGACAATAACTAAACAAAATCAAAAACAGGCAAAAAGAAAGCAAAAAAAATTATATTCTTTGATGTAGCTTGGATGATATGAAATGGGACTACTACTGTAGCATAGTGGTCGATATCGAAGTGTCCTATGGGGAAATAAAATTTATAATATGTAGAGCATGATGATGAAATGAGTCTTCTTGACAGCTATGGATAATGAGACATGATGATGGCCGATAGTGTAGCCACTGCGACTAGTAGTTAGATGGATTAGAGCCTACTGGTGCCCTGAGAGGAGATACAGGAGCGATTAGGACACAGAATATGATTATGGCGTGATGCAATAGACATAATGGGATAGATGAGAGAAAGGTGTGAATGAAAATATCGTGATACGAATATGAAGGACACCTGGCCACCTGATGCAACCACCAGTCGATTTAATATATACCCATATAGAAGCCATCAACGTCTGGGTGTTGGAGACTGAGGATGCTGTAGGAGGAATAGGTGGAAGATTACCATTTCCCGTCAACTTGTGTATGCTGCCAATTAGGGCTGGGCGATATAACGATAACGATAAATATCGCGATATATTTTAATAATCGATATCGAATATCGAAAAAAAAAATCGAAAAATCGTTTTTTTTTTTTTTTTTTTACCTGCAACAGGGCAGTTTTAAAACCAGAGACAGTGGACAGACTTGTCTTTCTTGCCTGCAACTTAAAGTAATGGCTTTGCTTGTCCAAATGACAATACTGACCAAATTCAGATTTCTTTTTCTCTTGTCCATTTATTTTGTTTGCTTTCTAATTTAAAATACATTTTGAAACCGTCTGTACACAGTAGGCTATGTGTGCTAGCAGAACTAGACTCCAGTCACGAGTCACGGTGCACATGTGCGGTGGTTTGTCCACCAAAAAAGCGCCAAAAGATCGAAAATAAACTAGCAGAGCCAGAACTGTTCAACTCCTCTGGAGCCACAGCCAGCAGAGAAGCCGGTTTACTTTAGTTTTTAAACCAGCTGCAGCCTGAGAACTGGAGTGTGAGGGGATGTAACACTAAAGATGGCGGCAATGACAAAGAATTGCTGCAAAATAAACATACATCTGTTGTTAAAAAAAATAAATAAAAAAAAAATGTTTTTTTTTTTTTTTTATACTTATAACAATTCGATAATTATCGATATCGAGAAATAAAATAAAATTATCATATCGTTATCGCGATATGATTTTTTTCCATATCGCCCAGCCCTACTGCCAATGGCAGCAGTGGTAGCGGCTACAATTCACAGGGAATGGCAATTCAGTAGGGAGGCCACAATGTTTGATGGGGGATTGGCGATGACGGGAAAACCAACTTTGATATAGGGGAAGGTCTTTTGGTGGTAGGAACAGGGGAGAGTGACCAGGAGTGTACTTATGGATGGTTGTGAAAAACAACGTGGTGAAACGTGGCCGTGAACCCTAGCAATTGAAATAAAACGTCCTTTGCCCTTGCAATTGGACTTTTGAGTGTTTGAGAAACAACCATGAGGGAGGAACACATGTCGCAGGAAGCAATAAAAGCTGGAGACTTATTCCTCTAGGATGGCTTGGAGTAAGGTGTCTAAATAGGGGGAAAATACTCCTCCATGTCCGAGAGAAGAAATCAGGTTATGGATGATATTGATGGGGAGGCGTTTATCTGGTGTAGGAGGGGACATCTTGTTAAAACCTTTGAGGATGAGACTGATGTGGGGATTGGAAAATAGATTATGAAACAGAGGGTCTTGAAGATGGGTAGTGGAACTGTTCCCCCGGCGACTAGACTGAATCTAATGACAACTAAGATTATTATGTTGAAAACTAAAAGGAAGCTGAAACTGGAGATGAGAAATAAGGGGGTAGAAAAGGAAGCAAACCGCTCTAACGTAGCGCTGAGGAGTGGAGACTGTACATGGAGACTAATTGAGGATTAGGTCTCGATATTTGGGGCAGACCAGGGGTAATGGTTTGGCGTCGTTGGAGGAATGCCTGGAATTTAAATTGAGACAAGCAGTCAGTGAGGTTATTCATGCAACCAGGAATATGGGCTGTTTTAACCTCTTAAGCCCTAGCCATATTTTCAGAGAATTCTCCTAAAAGTACATACTGTACCCAAGTAAATGGAAGATTGCTCCACTTCTACAAGGTCCATTTGCATGTTATTGGTATGTATTCAGGGAACGTATTCCCAGTGTCCGAAATACTGTGTCTGTTATTATGCTTGAGTAAATTGTAATGAACCAAAGGAGAATATAAATTATTATTATCTTTGACAGTGAATAACACCATGCTAACATTGACCAAAAGTAAAAAGTGCATTAAGCACCTTCTTGAGATGAAGTGTACAAAAGATCTAAGCAAATGAATTAAGGGCAGATGATTTACAGGGTTTTTTGTAGATACAGTACTGCATTTTGCCATCCGGACACATGCAACACATGCACATGCTCTTTCCAATAGCAGAGTTAAATCTGGATTTAGTACCACCAGGCACCCGTTACAGGGCAGCAAAGACTGTGTAATCTTTTTCTAGACATTCACAGAAAGGTAAAGAAACAATATACGTTGTATTTTATGGCAATAACGTCCTGTGAGATATAATCATTACTTGTATTATTGCACAATCGCTGCGGGCATGACCACCCCGCATTTCATTGTATGCCGTGTATTCCTTGTATGCCGTGACAAATAAAACTCTTGACTTGATTTGAATCACGATTTTCATGTCAATATTTCTTTTCACACAAACACAAATCTGTCAGTGCAGAGTCTGACCTCATTTTAAATAACAAACGACATTGCTTGTTGTGGTTAACAAAGAAAGGCAGAGTTGATTTTGCAGGTTAAAAAAAAGAAAATAGATTTTTAATTTTTTTTTTATCCACTTTGTTTCCTCCTGTTTTTCTGTGTTTTTCTCCCATCCCAATTTAGTCGTTATGTCATTCCCCCCTCCCCTTCCTGGTCGTTGCTCACATGTGACCCCCACTGGTCGGTCTAGGGAGCCCTGAAGTCTATCAGATGCTTCCTCCGAGACATAGACAGCCAGCAGCATCTTTTCACCTGCCAGCGCGGACTCTCATTGCCGAGGTGTAACGTGTGGGAGGTCACACTACCCTCGCCATCTCTCTCCCTCGCTGTGCAGGCGCCCTGACCGACCTGTAGGAGTCGCTGTTTACAACGACCAGAATACCACCCCACCGGCTTCCCTCCCGCTGACTGCCAATTGAGCCAGTATGACGGCCGGCCAAGCCGGAGGCAACGCTGACAGCCGGATTCGATACCAGTGTCTCTTACGTTGGTGATGAGCGCTTAGTCCGCTGCGCCACCCAGCCGCCTGTTTTATTTATATATTCGAATTTTATTTTCCCATTCAAATCCCATGCCCATCGAACGAAGCTTCGAAGTATTTAAGACAGCCCTAAAGCCTACAGTGATCAAGTAAATAAAACATCCAACTCGCGTAACGACTCTGCAAAAAGTCTAGTCCTGTGGATATTATTGCGAGAGATAATTCATACATATTATGAAAAGCCAATGTGTTGTTTAGGATTTGAAGGGGGGTAGTGACAGTCTGACAAGTCTCTGCGGGGGTCTAACACCTATTCAAAGCACACACACCGCTCTGTCTCTCAGTGTGTGTGTGCGCGTGCGTGTATATGTGCATTTACATGACGCGATGTAGTTCTCTGGAAAACCGGGATAATTACAGCCATGCCAGTCTAGTAAGAATTAAACATATTTACAAGTCGTATTAAGTTTTGCAAATAAGGACACATAACATCTCAAAGCACAAAGCCATTTCTCTATTTTGACCGATTTCTGAAATGCGCGACACTCATCATTTCTGAGACATCCTCTCGGCCTTTGTTTACGGTCCGCACACGGGTGCAAACAGCGAGGTCCGACTCCAGCAAGTCAAGAAGAAACATCACAATAAATCAAGAACAAAACAAAAACACCATGAAGTCCAACATTTTTAAAATAAATGAATGCAACACTCCCAGACATACATACACATACCCCACGCGAAGGTAAGGAAAAACTCAATAAAACCTAGCAATAGGAACAAATTCACCACAGGCAATGTGGAGGAGAGAAACCTTAGAACCTTAGTTCAAGGGGGGATCTCCCTTCTTAGATGTCGGTGATAATAGTGTTGCAATCAAACAAGTGAGACAGTTGGTAAGCATGCACACATATGTGTAATGAAACACAGATAAGTGCAATAGCAACTGAACATTTTGAAAGATTGAAAAATAGAGCTGATGGCGGATCTATTTGAGGCATGGGGGTGGCGCAGAGAGGGTTGCATTCTCCCGGTCATCATCACGGGACGTCCACCACTCCGGTCATCACCACGAGACAGCCACTCACAGGGAGACGGGACAGGCGTTTGCATGATTGTGATGGGCGGACATAGCAATAGATACGTGTGGTAAGCATATATGTGAATAGAATAGATATATTATGTAGTAAGCATATTATTTGAATAGAATAGAAGTACTTAACCCAGCAGTGAACTCAACTGATCCATGGCCTCGGTGGTGCACATAGAACAGTCACTGCAATCTTGGCCAAGACCCCGATTCCCCCAAATGATCTCATGACAGACTGATTATTCTAAACATCAACCTGCTTTCCTCTGTGGCACTATATGGAATTATATGGAGATTATTCTAAAAGAGAATAAATGCTAATCATTTTCCATGACAATTTCTTTTTTAAATAAGCCTCTAAGCCAGGCATAAGCATAGCCTCAAACACACCTATCTTCAAACCTTCATTAAACACCAGAAAACATACAAAACATCTCATCTCAACCAAATCAATGGAAGAAATAGACTGTGAAATCTGTTGAGGAGATAAAGCCATTCTCTCCCGCGGAACAGGCACGATGAAACCCATGAGATAAACAATGATGGAAATAGCAAGGGGGAGAACGGATGTATAGCAAGGGGGAGAAAGACACATGGAGCTATGGGATAGACCTGCATAGTCAACAGTATGTGGGTTAATATGTGATCGTCCCAGGAGCTGAAGGAGCTTCCAGGATGTAAAAAAAAAAGGCATGGAAGTCTTAAGACAGATATTTATCTTTGCATGACTTAATGCTCTGTCAGTCTGTTAATTAACAACACAAATAGAAAATGCCCTTCCTATCCTTCTGTACACCTATTAGGACCACATGTTGCACCTGCTAGTCACCCCCAGGAATACTGGTCGGTTAAAGTACTTTAAGAAAATCGACAGTCGAAATATGACAGCTGTATATTTTTATTTGCTTGATTCTCAAACACTCTGCTCTTGAATCCCATCTCTGGCTCCTAACTGCTGTTACCGCTTAACATCTGAGGAGCGCCGTTTGGAAAATATTTTGACACTATCGTCTGTAGATTTGAGCAAAGAGCAACTATCAGTCCTCTACGAGGAGGGTATTTATACTGTATAAGCCCACTGCTGACAGCTATTGCAGTCGAGATGCCTTAGCCAAATACATTTAACCGTTATAATTTTTCCCACTGTTACAAAAGCATATCAGATTATAGATGGCGATATTTCTTAAATATGCTAATGCGCTTGTTTGAATCAAGGTTAACATTGAGAATAAAGTACTTGAAGAAAGAATCCAAAAATAGATTGTCACCCTTAAAACACAAGACTTGTTGTGAGGACTGCATCTGAACAAGTGCCTCAGCCTGGTAGCTCCCCCCAGAGGTCTTGTGGTGCTGTCACACAGTCCCGACACGCACGCTCCCTTAGAAGCGCTCGGCCCACACCGGCTACTAATCTACAATCAGAGGCTCCTGTCTCCTTGCCAGTGACGGGAGGGGAGTATAAACCTTTGACCAGCCCTGAGGACAACGCAAGTTTGTTCTACCAGGAACATGCCGTTCCCGAACCGCCACGCTATTTTTTCCCCGCTCGCTTGCTCGCTTGAGTCCATAAACCAGGGCTATTCAACTGGCGGCCCGCGGGCCAGATCCGGCCCGCGGGATGATTCTGACCGGCCCGCCAAAGATTACATGATAATATTTTTTTTTTTTTTTTTTTTTTTTTAATTTTTTTTTTTTTTTTTTTTTACTTTTTTTTTTTCATGTCAACGTTAACACGCACAATTGAGCCAAAGGTCACTCAATTAATGACAGATTTCATTGATAAATTGAGGGAAAACTTTGCAAGTCGATTTGATGAATTTGACATGTCCAGAGAATTGATGCATTTTGTGAGCAACCCATTTGCCAATGTAGCTGCTATTTCCACAAAAGGATAAGAGTTCCTTGCATCACTTCACATTGATGAAGGTCTCCTGCAACTTGAAATAATTGACATGCAGGCATCATCTGCTCTGAAGCAGGCACTTGAGAATGAATCCACCACAACATTTTGGATAAAGTGTATTCATGTCAAGACATTCCCCAAAATAAAAACGCTGGCAATATCTCTGCTAACAATGTTTGGCTCAACATACACCTGTGAATCCAGTTTCTCTCACATGAATGCCATTAAAACAAGCAACCATGCCTCCTTGACAAATGAGCATTTGCATCACTGTTTGCGGGTAGCCCTCACTTCCTATGAACCCTCTTTCTCTGCCATTGCCCAGTCAAAGAAGTGCAATCGCTCTCATTAGATGTGTGTATGTAGGCTAGGCCTGTCTGCCCCCCACCCCCCTGAGGTTTGAGAGTTAAGAGTCGACAATAAGTGCTAATAAGATGCTGTGATTTGCTGTTGTTGCACAGACATGAAGCACTTTTTCATAAGCTCAGCTGCACTATAAATGTGTTTTTTTGTTCAAGTGTTGATGTTAGAATGTTCAGATGCACATCATGCACTTGTTTGTTTTTTATTTTATTTGTATATTGAAATGTTGAAGAGGAGATGTTGCAGTTGTTGCACAGTCATAAATGAAGCACTTTCTGCAGGAGATGTTGCAGATGTGGCACATAAATGAAGCACTTTTTTTGAAAAGTATACTACTTTTGCAATGTAGTTAAAGGGGAACTCTTATAAATGGCCTTTTTCAGTGTTTAGCATTGTTTCCTAGCTATGTGGACTTATATTAATATGATCTATGTCTCTAATTCTCATATTGGCGCATTCTTCCAATTATCTCACAATATTCACCCTCACTGAACTGAGTCATCTGAAAATGTGCTGATTTGTGATGTCAGAGAGACACCGCTGCATGATAATCAGCTGAGTTTCCACACAGTTCCCACTGTGGTTGGAGCCCAGGCTCAAAACGGCTTAAGATCTTGAGGTAGAAAAATGCTGTTTTTGAGTACTTGATTAGAAATACAAAACAATGAATTAAAATAAAAATAAAAATTACAGAGGTGTTCCATAAACCCACAGGAATTGTGTAAAAGTGCCCAAATAGTGAAAGAAATAGTAAAATAGTTCCCCTTTAAATAAAAGTTGTGAAAATGTGGTTGCGTGTTGTGTCAAGTGTACATATATTCATAGCACGGGGAGGCGCCGTGGCAGTCCGGCCCCTGGCCCCTTGGGTTTCTGACAATGTGGCCCCCTGAACAATTTAGTTGAATAGCCCTGCCATAAACCGTCCCTTCAAAATGGCTTAAAGAAAAAAAAAATCATCAATAGGTTCTCATTTTATAGCGCCGTGAAAATAAGCGTCATACCGGATTTGGGACTAGTATATTTTCTGGAAGGCTAGATATAGGGCTAATAGCTGCTAACGTTATATCCAATGGCATTTCCGTTTTACAGATGCTACAGAAATAACTCAAACTGCATATGATCGGCACAATCCCAAAGCATGTATGCATGAAAGGTGGGGGGCGGGGGACGTCGTTTATTATTACCAATAACTGTGTTCGTCTAACTAGCCACATAGGCCGAACAATGCCCGATCGGGCTGTAATTTACGTGAAAAAGATCTTACCATGAGCCGGTTGGATCCCCCCGAGCATTTCCCCGTTATCGATCGCCATCTGGTAGATCGATATGTCCATTGGCTGATGATAAATCCTAGGGATGCCCCGATCACGTTTTTTGCCACCGATACCGACCATATCGTCCGATACCGATCGTTTTTGATTAAAATAAATTAAAAATTATTTTATATAAAATATATATATTATATAATTAGACTTGTACTTGTATTATCTGCGAGACATCGCCACCACGCAACAAGCTACACTGTCTGTGTGTACTCGAGTAGCCTCCAGCTACTGCCAGGATTCTCCGGAGCTGCACCTGGACCCTATACTCGAGTAGCCTCGAGCTACGGCAAGGATTCTCCTGCGCTGCAGATGGACCCTATTGATATAACGTTACTGTGCTTTGGTCATATCACATTCAACATGCCCTCAGCTCGAATACGCGTCGAATCAGTGTTATAAGACATTGATATCAGGAGCTATCTGTAGCTACTGCTAGCCGGATATATAACGTTAATATTTAGTATATTTTAGTTCAATGGGACATTTCGTTTTGAACAGTGAACTAACTTGCGCTAACGAGAGCTAACAGGTATCATACACGTCTCTACTAGACTATTGCTGGAGCATTTGTTGATATCAGGAGCTATCGGTAGCTAGCCGGCTAGTTCTCCCTCTGACCTCTAGCTTTTTAGGAGCAAGTGGTGCAGTGTTAACTGAACCACCCTGCTGGACAGGGAGAACATATACATATAAAAAAGGATACATGTAATGCTCATCTAAGCCTAAGTAGTACTGTATGTTTAATAATATGCACGGCTATCTGTTATCCCTGTCTGTTGATACTTGAATTAATAGGAATATGGCAGCTGTTCCTCATAAAGCTGGCTTCTGTTTCTGTTTCTGTCTGCCCTCTGTTGACGAGATAAATAACAGCCAGGTAATCTTTAATTTTTTTGATCTACTTTTTCTCCCATTTTTCTATTTTTCTCCCATCCCAATTTCGTATATCGTCCAATTCTACCCTCCCCTGTCTCGAACGCTGTTAGGCCATGCCTCCCACAAGCCGGCTGCAATGTGGACGAAGCCTTACATCACGTGTCCCCTCCGGTACTCGAGGAAGCAGCCGTAGCATCTTTTCACCTGCACAGCGCGATCTCTCAGCGTCGGGGGTCTGCGTGCGAGGGCACGCCGCCCCCGTCGCTTCCTGATTCTGCTGCGCAGGCGCACCAACCGACCTGTAGGAGTTGCTGTCCACAACGTCCGATCCCCACCCATCAGCTTTCCACCCCCTAATACTGCCAATTGTATTAGTATGAACGACCAGCCAAGCTGATAGCAATGCGGAGAGCTGGGCTCGAACCAAGCGTCTCCTGCATTGGTGGTGAGCGCATTGCCCACTGCACCACCTAGCCACCCTACAGCCAGGTAATCTTAAGAAAACTGAAGAGGATCATTACTGGAGCGTTTACCCTCGGAAATGGTCCAATATGGACAGTTTCAACCAGATGATAATAGAGAGCTAGAAACAAGATCAGGGATCAAGGGACAGAGGCAGACAACTCACTGAGTGACTGAGATACATTCACTGAGAGATTAACTCAATGGCCGCCAACAACGACTTAATACGTGTTAGCCCGCCAATCGTTGAACGGCAACCACGTATATCTACGTTATTATTATTTATTTTATTCGCTATTTCCATTCATAATTAATCCTGGTCCATGCTGTGGAACTGGGAATGTGTCTGAGATCGTAACGGTCCGATACCGCCGCCTGGTGGTATGCGGCCGATGTTGCACTTACTTTCTGAAGGACGTATGACTCTGTGCGTAGGGTTGGGCATCGTTTGGATTTGAACGATTCCGATTACGATTCTCCATTTCGATTCCTGTTCTAAACGATTCTCGCTTCCGATTCTTTGAGGTGCAGGTCAAAACAGGTCACAGCTTATTTCGCAGGAGATTTTTTTTTTTTTTGTATCTTTCATTTTTTTCATACTATTCACATTGTCAGTTGACTTGATACAGTTTAATTTGGTTGCTGTATTGTAACTAGGGTATTAATTAACCCTTTCTCCGCCGATGACGTGTTAAGACGTCATTCCTCGCCATGCGTAATTTGCCAATGACGTTTTACAGCGTATTTGAGATACATTTTTCAAATTTCTGTCATGGTATTCATATTTCACCCACGGATCCTTGACTGGTGCTGTAGGACTCCGCTCAACTCTCCAACGCGTCAATATCGCCACCTGGTGGCCGATCGGCAAGTTGCCAAAACCAGAAGGACCGGAAATGCTTGGTCCGCACGCTATTCCGTCCGGCCACTCGCTATCGTTCGCGAGACTCCTTCTTGACACACTGGATAATCGATCCGTTGCCATAACTCAATAAACAACATTATTTGGACGTATATAGTATTATACAACCTGGAAATGGATCGAATAGATCAACATCCCATAATAGCGATCTTTTTGCTCCACGCTCATCACCCAACGGTAAGAGGAGACTGGGGTGAGTTTCAGCGTTTTTGATTATTATTATCCAATACAAACTGTTCTGATCTATATATCACCCATACTACATGAATGATTTAATGTCGGCCACGGACTTATAAACGACCCCCCCATCCGGTCAACCGTGCATGATGAGTCATAATGTCTGGGACCTTGTACAGTTGAAATTTTTTATCTGGCGTCAATTGGTATCAAACTGCATTTGATGATCTAATATAGCATTTATGGCTATAACTCACGTTCTATGAAATACTGCAGAAAACGATAAAAACATTTATACTCTAGACCGTATTTTTGTATGAATGTGTGAATGAAAAAGTAAAACGTTCCTACATCCTGAACGATAGCTAATCGATGTTGAATGGGCCATAGTAATGTCAATTTGGCAATACAATTTAAAAAGTTATAGCCCTGCAAAGTAGGTGAACATCTCCATAGACAAATAGAGCTGGCAGACTGGCTACAAGGATGGATATAAGTGTGGCAGAGAAAGGGTTAACAAAGTAATTTTTTATTTATTTTTTTAATCGAAATTAAGAATCGAAATGCAAATATGTTACTTCCGGTTCCAGAACCGGAAGTTGGGAACCGGTTCCTATTAGAACCGGTTCTCGGTGCCCAACCCTATCTGTGCGTCATTGAAAGTCATCCGGGCGGAGTTATCTTGTAACGTGGATCAAGATATACACCTGATCGCATTGAATCGCCTTCGGGACGGCAGAATCATTATGCTTCAATCAATCAAAACAGACTGAAGTGAAAATTATCTTTCTGAAGTGAAAATGATAAGAGATGATCTTTCCGAGCACCTAATGGTAAATAAAAAGTGAGAGAAAAACCAAATAAAGGAAAGTGAACAAGTTGGACAAAATTATTGATGAGATTGATTTGATTTGTTGTTTATTAAAATCCCCATTAGCTGCCACACGTGGCAGCAGCTGCTCTTCATGGGGTCCACAATATAAAAAACACATCAAGTCCTTACAAATATTATACATTACTTACATAAGTACATTGAATGCACCATGGCTCCCTCCTCCCTCTCAACACAAGCTGAGACTACTGTTTGAGTTTGGGGGAGAGGGTCGGATGTGAAGGAAAGGTGTGCCGCATTTATGACGCAAGACTAAATGAGAGCACCACGACAGTTACAACTAGGGATGGTCCACAAGATTATAAACAGGAGAGCCCCAACATATTTTAACAACCACTTTGAAAGGATTGCACACACACAACACGAGGAAGCCTGAGAAATGTAGTCCCCTGTAAGCACAACAGGAAGACACTCAGGTGAATTGTCATTTAGATATAGAGGTGCAGTGGAGTGGAACAAACTATCACTCAATATCAAGGAAACCGAGAGTGCTGCAGTGTTAAAATCCAGGATAAGGGAGCAGCTGTTTAGTAACCTGACACTGTAATGTTGGTGCGACTGTATATGTGCTGAACCTCTGTTGAACCCATGAGTATTGTCTCTATGCACTTTATTGTTGAAAATAATTATTGCGTTTAATGCACCAATGAACCATGAATTATCTTATTATCTTATGCATGAATCTTAATGCATTTTTTTTATTGAAACATGAATACTACTACTAATGCACTTTAGACTATTCACTAAGAATGCTCAATGCACTTCAAACAGACGCCAACGTGCCACTTGAACTTGAAACAACAGGGACAACGATGGAAATAAGTCGTGGACTTTTCGTTCTATCCCTGCCAAGGCAAATACACATGTTGATCTGTCCATTTTTTTTATGTTTTTGTCAATAAATCAAATCAAAATGTGGCACAACAATCGTTTCTATCTAGATTATCATGTTTGCCTGATCGTGGGAAGCCAAAATTGTAATTGAAATTGAAACTCACCCCTACAGAAGAGAATCTCTGTGTCTCTCTCTGTATCTCTGTGTGTGTGTGTGTGTCTCGCTCTCTCTCCCTCTCTCTACATCTCTCTCTCCTGAACCCATTTCATTCAAAAGGAAGATATTTATGGACAGTAGCTATAGTATATATGTAACGGTTGTGACAACGTCACCTTAAACTTCGATGCACCGAGTGGGAGTCGAACCCCGGTCTCCCACACCGCGGGCAGCAACACAGACCGCTATACCAAGAGGTGAATCCGCTTCTAAGTAATGGGTTTATGCGTCTTTTGAGGATGTGAGAGTGAGTTTAACCCATAGCACCGCTACTCACCCCAGCCCTTCTTGACTGCGCTTCACGATACCATCCGTTACACTCACCCTCTCAAACTCACTCCACTCAAGGCATCCGGGTCGCGTGTTGCTTTTTAACAGCGGAGCAGTGCAAGAATGTGACAATTTGACCATGTGACCGCGGCAACGCGGGAGAGCGGCAGTGCGGAAATAGGCTGTCTCTAAGACAAACTCTAACCTTAACCAGCTCCTTAACAGCGCCTAAACTTAACCGTTCTAACCTTAACCAACTCCGAAACAATGCCTAACCTTAACCTTAACCTTAACCATGCCTAACCTTAACCTTAACCATAGAAAGAATATTGCCATTCTCTAAGACAAACTCTAACCTTAACCAGCTCCTTAACAGCGCCTAAACTTAACCGTTCTAACCTTAACCAACTCCGAAACAATGCCTAACCTTAACCTTAACCATGCCTAACCTTAACCGGCGAAAGAATACATGTTAAAAAAAAATCACGTTAAAAAAAAAAATGTCATGGGATTCGAACTCGTCAACAACGGACCGCAGGACCGCTGAGCTGCCAGGTGAGCTGAGCGCCGAATGAAAATCATGGCGGATTAGGGCGGTTACATAATTCCGCTCTGCCGCTCCGCTCTGCGGTTGCCGCGCCTGCCGCGGGGCGTGTCGTAGCCAATCAGGGAAAACGCAGAAGCAACGGCAGCACTGCTCCGCTGTTATTAAGCAATAGGCATCCGGGTCACGGCACCATTGTAACGGTTGTGACAACGTCACCTTAAACTTCGATGCCCCGAGTGGGAGTCGAACCCCGGTCTCCCACACCGCGGGCAGCAACACAGACCGCTATACCAAGAGGTGAATTCACTTCTAAGTAATGGGTTTATGCATATTTTGAGGATGTGAGAGTGAGTTTAACCCATAGTACTGCTACTCACCCCAGCCCTTCTTGACTGCGCTTCACAATACCATCCGTTACATATAGCTCAGTAGCTGTAACAGAATAATTTTATTAATTACTATTAACTATTATTCAATAGCGTTTAAATTATAATGAATTAAATAATTGTATAAAGAATTTTCCATGTTCTGTCATCTAATAATATATTCCATTACCTTTCCTATCTGTATCAAAGTCAAAATGTTGGTATCGTGACAACATTACAACATACAAAATCAGCTTGACAACCGATATCCTTTGCATCTAGTAGGCATGGGCCAATGTGTGATTTTGGTGGTACTTGTATGTGCTATTTGCACAGATGTTATTCACTTAGTACAGTATAATATGCATGTAATAAATAGTTTGTTAATAAACTCTGTGTTACTTGAAACATTTTCACTGTGCTCCTAAATTTCTTTGTGTGCTCCAATTCTTTAAAAATTTATGAGCACATGGGCTCCTTTGGGGAAAAGGTTCGCGTTTTCGCATGATTGATTAATTTCCTGATAATGTATGACAGTGACCCATCCTCATCCCGACTAGACTATTGTTGTCCTGTGTTCGCGAGTGACTTTCAAATTATTGTAAACACAACATAGTACTGTGATATTCTGATATATCACATTCTGATATATTTTTCATGTAAAATAAATTAAAAAAGCGGAGGTTCGACTTCGAACGCATTAATTTGGACGCCAACGTAACAAACGAAGGTCCGGACGTTTGGGCTCAGCCCTATGTACCACTTATTGTTGACGTCATGATCAGAGAAGTAAGACCACATTCTGTATTCTAGGATCCATTCAGGAGAGAGGACAGATGGGAAATGTGGTTTCAGACCAAGGGGCTTTGACTTTACAGGATCTTGGGGACAATAGAGTAGAAAGTAGCTCTGAGATGGTCCTGCCTTCTGATTGTATAGCTCCCCACCATGAGCTGCATTCAGCCTGATTAGACCAAGGTTATGTGCTGCATTCAAAGGACACTGCGCATACTTGTTCTGTATCGTATGGCTCTCGCTCGGCGTCACTCATGCACTGTCCTCGCACGTGCACGCGCACTGAATAAAAGACCACAATGTACCTTTAAATCCCAATATTTGTCTGACCACACCCCTATCAGCTTACCCATATAAGCAGGGGTGGGGCCACCCCCTCGCCTCCTTCGCTTCAACCACATGGAAGTGCCTCGGTAGATCCCCACTGACGAGGTTGTTAGTAGGAGAGAGTTGGAAAACAAGAGATACGTCGACATCATATCTTTATTTTCTCTCTCACTATATTCGAGAAAATACGGCGATATTGTCTTCGTACTGGAGTGTCTGGAAGATGATGATCATTCTACACCTCCGTCGGGTTTCGTATTGGGAGTTTATGCCGCTACATGCCTCTCAACTGCAGTCCTCCTTGCTGCGGCTGGTTGCGGTAAAACCTTCCAGTGACACAGCTGGACTGTAGGATGCGCCGCTGTTGTGAGAAGCGGTGGGTTCCAGGTTGGTGAGTAATGTTTGCTTGCGAGCTCCACTTGTCTGTTAGTGCTATGGGGGCTAGCTGACAATGTTTACGAAAACCGGCCCCAGATTAGGGTCCTTTGTTCAGCCTTTAGGCGACGGCGGAGGACCTTGGTTTGAAGCCCATTATAGCAACTAGTGGGCCACGGCCTGTAGACCTGGTAATCCCAGGATCTCTGGACGCGTGGGTTCTTCTCTGTCACCGTATAGGCCCCGTCTTTCATATGCAAATGAGAGTTTACCCTAAACGAGGAAATGTGGGCATGGATGTTCGTTATCGGAAAATCCATGTTCAAGTCAGCTACAGCCCAGATGGGACTTGTGCTGGCTCCGCCGGATGTTGGTAAAATCACTGTTGTAAAACTGTGTTAACATCTCGTTTCTCTTCTCTCTTAAAAGGTGAGGAGGGTTTCAGAACGACGGCCTGTCTGAGTGTGACTTGTTATATCGTTGTGTACGAGTTCAGGTGATAGCTGCTTAGCTTGCGTGCTAGTTGTGGCCTACTGTGTTAGCCAGTCAGCTGTTAGCTGCGGCGCTAGCTCGCTGTGTTTACCAGGAGCCTGTTGTGTCACTAGGCTAGGTAACGTTAGCTTGCTGCTATCGGCCGAGTGCGGCCGTTAGCTTAATGCTACACTGTTGAACGTTCTGAGACTATAACATGCTTAAACACTCTGACTACGACGTCATCTTTGACAGAGGATGTTAGTCGACCCTACCCTGGGGCCAGCCGGCGAGGACTGCGCCAACAAGGGGGACCGTAGCGGCGGGATGGAGCGGCGACGCTGCCCATGGCGACAACACAGGACGGCTGTGTTTACTACGGTGCCTTGTTAGAGACTGCAGTTTCGCTTGATCTGCGCTCACGGTAGGAAGGGTCCTGACCAGACCTTGAACACTTCTTCTTGCTTTCCCTTCTAAATGTTTTGTAAATAACGATGTTTTCCAAAACGAGTGTTGCTGCACTACATTTAAGATAAGATAAGATAAGATAAGATAAGATATTCCTTTATTGATCCCCTTGGGGAAATTCAGGCATCATAGCAGCATGGGGGGGAGGGGGGGGGGTACAGGTAGTAAAACAACACAGTATACAGGTAGTAAAAAACAACACAGGCAGTGTAAACAATTTGATCAATATGGTCAATATAGTTTACTATCTGACTAGCTGAGGAATATTCACATTATTCACAGTGTCACATAAGGTGCAGTATGCATGAGGTAGTGTTATAATTTACTATCTACTACATTATTCACAGTATCACGGTATCCACTGAAATATACATTATTCACAGTATCACAGTATCACAGTATCCACATAGGGTGCAGTAAGCCTAAGGTAGTGTAGGTTGTCCTCCTTGGGTTCCTATAAGTCCCAGGTCAATGTCTGGTAGCAGTCGCTGTCGCTGCCCCCTGTTGTGGAGCCTGGAGGCTGCTAGTCGCTGCCCACTGTTGTGGAGCCTGATGGCCGCTGGTATGAAGGACTGTCCGAGGCGGTTAGTTGAGTGTCGGGCGGGAATGAGTCTGTGGCTGAACGAGCTTCTCATCTTGACTAGCTCGTCGTAGAGGGGGTGGTAGGGGTTCTCCATGATGGCAGCCAGCTTCCTTATCATCCCCCTCTCTGCCATCACCTCAAGTCTAGGTAGCTCGACTCCCACCACGGAGCTAGCCTTCCTCACCAGCTTGTTGAGCTTGTTGGTGTCCCTTGAGTTGATGTAGCCTCCCCAGCATGCCACAGCATAGAAGAGGATGCTGGCCACACAATTTAGGATACGACGCGAGTTATGTGTGAATTGTCTTGTCACTGGTCTCCATGCAAATCGGGTTATTTGTTACAGATGTGAAAATGATCTGGTTTGTTGTGTTGAGACACATTGTGTGTTCATGTACCATGTACTCACAACTAAGGGGGTTAAACTAAGCTATAAAGCTATGCTTAGTGACATGAGTAAAGAATGATTCTTTTCTCAGCCTGTAATGACAATGAACAGTGTGTTCACATATTAACAGGTTTACCTGTTTAACTGGCCGTATTAAGGGTAAAGTAGGAGGGGTGTTCTTCCCCCCGGTTCCCTGGGGACTTCTTCACCCTCCTCTCAGACGTGTTGTTACAATATATTGTACACTGTGTGGTAGGGATACGATGTAACCCTTAGCTTGATTGCTGGGGTTGTGCTAGAACTGCTTGAGAAACTATATTTTCACTTTTTCGTGTGTGCTTAGCAAGGCCTGTGGCCGATACTAATCGAGAATTATGTATTCTCTCATTATGAAAAACGGCGTTCCTCTGTAGAGTGTTTTTGCCATTTTTTGTAGGTGACTGCGTCATACTCTTTTTTGTCATTACATCGTATCATGGGTGTGGGGTCGTAAAGGGGTGAACTGGTAATCCTTTTCTCCCCTTCTTTGATGGGCAGGGGTTAAAACCTCCTGTCCTTCAAGGTTCCTGTCACGTTGCTGTTCGGCACGTTACAGGGTAAGAGGGGGGGGGGGTTTCCTGGTCCCACGCCCTGGAATATTGGGCGTGTGCACAGCAGAAATTCCCCCGCCATAGAGTACGTCACTGTGCGCGTCTCTGTTGGTAGGACTTCCGTGTGCTGTTCGGGTCCATATGATGGATCTGTTTCGGGGGGTGGTCAGGGCTCCTCCTCACGAAGCTCCTATTCGGGCCTTCTGTGAGTTAGGACTCTCCTTCCATGTGAGGGAGCCTCCTCAGAGTACAGAGCCTCCTCCTCAGATTGTCAAGGTGAGTGGAACCTCAAGAAGGAGTCCTACTCTATTGTGTGTGTATTCGATTCAATTCGATTATTGAGTGTGTATGGGTTCAGTGCCTCCTCCCCGGAGAGCCCTAAAACCAAACTTTTACATGGCTCAAGGTGCAATATATTCTTTTCAATCTGTACAGCTCGCGTGGGAAGTCTCTTTGGGGATTTCCGTCTCCTCTCTATGGGAGGGTGGTGGAATGTAAAAATGTAAAAAAAAATTACCCCCGGCTGTGTAGACTGGGATACATGCTGTTGGTGCTTCCTTCTTTTCTATTAAAAAGGGTTGGAGTTAGGAAGCATCGCACCCCTCTTGTCGTTCCCCTGGGCGCCTTGGGGATTCAATGACAGGTCTGAATAGCCTGTTCATGGATGTGGTTGTGTCCCGACGCACGCATAGTGCTAGCTCGGGGTGTTCTGTTGAAGATCAGGCGAATGACTGGCACGCCTTGGTTGCTTGAGGTTAAAACAGCGTTTTTATAAAGCAACTGGGATGGAGGTTTTTCCTCTTCCGACGACCTGTTTTGGTTGTCGACGGATTCTCGTTCATATCTGGGGGATGATGACGGAATAGATCTGAACATATGTAGAGGGGTCTCACGTCCTGGGGGTGGGCCACCGGGCGCGGTTCGCACCGAACGTCTGGGTGGCGCCTTCTTTTCATGTTTAAGATCAACACGCTTATCGGTCCCTTCTCCTGGAGTAGGCATGTCGGCGTGGTTAGGGCACGGGACTGGTTCTGGTCACGCTGGTCCAGATCAGTTAAACCCGTTGTCCGCCGGGGATGCAGATCTGCTGTTCTGGTACCCTGAGGGACTTGGGCTTTTTTCAGGGGGAAAAATGCCAGGTCGGTCCGGGTGTCACAGGGTTAAGCGCTATGGAGACCCTGGTTGGGTACATTTTGTACTCTGCACTGTCGTAATGGCTTACGGCCATGCCAACCTGTACACGCTCGATCTCGTCAGATCTCGGCCGCTACGCAGGTTGGTCCTGGTTAGTACTTGGTTGGGAGACCGCCTGGGAATACCAAGTACGGTGTGCTTGGGGCTGGTTCTCCATTCTTTTCGCTCCTCTCTCACGCATGGTGAAGAGGGGCCTGTTGGGGTGGTCTTTGACCTCCTCTGGTGACCCTGTGCTTCCCGTATCGCCGGGCCCGGTCCGAAGTAATGTTTCGTCGACCCGTAGGCCTGGGATAACCCTTTTTTGAAAACTGAAACACTTGTACTGCGGTATAGCCAGTGTATACCCGCAGGTGTGTTTTGGAGTTTTTTCTTGAGGGGTTATAGGAACAACCACTGCATTGGGTAACGACAAGGTGGTTGATTCCCTGGTGTGTTGGAGCAGTGTCAACTCCCAGGTTACCCGGTTGAGGGTGCCCCTGCACGTTCATGACGTCTGCCAATCATGTCAGCCTTCTCTGCCTTTTAAATGGAGGCTTGGTCATGCAACAACGCCAGCATACGCCCCTTCCGCCGGGGGGGCTGTTCTCAGCTGACTCCTTTGGCGCCTGTCTCGTCCGCAGTGCTCCAGGCTCAGGTTACAGCCTGTTGTGTGGTTTTCCCCGGTGCGCTGCCTGCTTCCGTTGGTTAACCTTTTTTTGTGTGCTCACGGCCATGCTGACTGCCTTCGCACGGTCGGGTCCGTCGCCCTCCTGGGAACCTCCAATAGGGGGGGTGCCCTCCATTAGGGGGGGTCGGGGGGGCTCGGTCCTCCCTGATCTGATGGTTGTGGGGGGCCTTCAGCGGGGTGTATTTGTCGGCCGATGGCTCTCGCTCGGCCTCCCTTGTGCATGAGTGACGCCGAGCGAGAGCTATACGATACAGAACGTTAGGTTATGACTATAACCAAGTTCTGTTAGTAGTGGTGACGCTTGGCGTCCGACGCCGCTGCAGCCCTTGATCTCGCCTTGTGGTGGAAGCTTGGGAAGGAGGCGAGGGGGTGGCCCCACCCCTGCTTATATGGGTAAGCTGATAGGGGTGTGGTCAGACAAATATTGGGATATAAAGGTACATTGTGGTCTTTTATTCAGTGCACGTGCGAGGACAGTGCATGAGTGATGCCGAGCGTCACCACTACTAACAGAACTTGGTTATAGTCATAACCTAACGTTAAGCAATGCAGAAGAGGCACACGCATAGGCCTACACACGAGCTAGCACACACACACCACAGGTATAGGCTACCATGACCTTATCACCTGCAAAGTTATCTGTAAACACACGCAAAAACACAGCATTGCAGAAGACATGGGTCTGTGACAGGAGGAAGCAGATTAGACTGCAAACCAAGGATTCATTAGTTGGTGGATGGAAGATTTCAATGAATTAACCTTCAGTGAATTCCCAGAGGCCTAGAGGAATGACAGAGGGGGCTGAGGAAGAATTATCTCCAAGTCACTGATCTAATGAATATTGATGTCATCATTCTGACCTGGCTGCTCTCTGTTGTCAGTCATTCAGCTACCTATAGACATTTTCATAAACATTTGAAATTGAAGTTAATTTCCTGTTGCAGTGTCTTCTAATACAATAGCTGGCAGTAAATTAACTGGGGCCAAAGATGTTCCCCTAGCAAGAGAATTCTTCTCAAAATGTCTATATGCCAATGTTGGAGTTCCTGCTCTCTTGGGGAAACGGTCTAGAGCAGTGGAGCTGCATTTTGCGTAGTAGTTTTGTGTGTGATGTCTGTCTGCTAGAAGTAACTGAGATTTTCACTCAGCAGATCTCTCTGCATTCAGTATTTCCCTGTGGGAACAGCCAACCAGCAACAGCAGGCAGCACCATCACCAACCATACCTGTTACGACCCCTGTGGGTCTAAGGGTAAAGGGCTGTAACATAACAGTTGGTTGAAAGAAATGGACCACGTTTGTAAACACAATGATATTTATTAATAAATGCAAAGGAAGCACATGTAGCTCAAGGGTGAGCCAAGGCCAAAACAACAAACAAACACCACTATTATTCAAATAAACCAACCTATTCTATGGTAAAATAAATGACATTACCTAAACTACCCTTACCTAACCAAAACAGGAGAAAACCATATCCAAATGAAATGACAGCTCACTCCATCTGTGCTTCCTGAAAAGAGAAAAAACACATTAATGATACATACCAGAATGGAAAACATAACAAAACAATCTATAGCTAACAATGCTCTCTCTGTGGCCATACACACACAAAGGCAGTTTCACAAAGGCCAATAAACAAATGCAATATTATCAATGGAGTCAAGGTTACAATATATCACCAGGCCTAGCCTCATGCCAGAGAGAGAGTGACTGAAGTGAGAAGCCATGTTTTAACAGGGTGTGGTGATCCATGATTGGGTGGTGGGTGGTGGTTTCTGATTAGGTCTTGGAGTCTTGAAACCCATCCACCAATCGGTGCTGTGCTGCTATGTAGTCCACCAATGGAAGGGCAGGCATAGCAGGGACCAATGGTGGAGGACGGGTTCTGGCTGGAGGGAGGAAACAAAATGGAGAACAAGACACACACTGGGGAAGCACATACAGTACATTGGGATGTAACAATACCTGTCACCGCATTATCACCATGGATACCATTGCAATAGCCAGTCCTCTCTAAGCCTCCATGTCAACACAATACACGTTAACAGCTCTTAACACTTTCAGTGCCCATGACGTCATATCACGTTTTATCAGCCCAATGCCTGAATGCCCACAACGTTTATTAGCGTTTTATTTTTTTATTAGCGATCTGAATTCATATTTCATCAACCGAGTCTCCCGTTGGTACAGCAGCCCCTGTAAGCGCTCAGATGTGAAAAAACCGCCCCCTATCGTCTCCCAGATGGTAATGCACCCTTTGGAATGGACTCAATGAAAATGAATGAGAAAAGAAAAATCTGGAATCCACATTTTACTTCTCAGGTATGTAACCCGAGCCGATCGGATTCATTGTGGAATACATATGTACAGTATGTAGCGTAAAATAAAAGCAATCGATATTTGGAATGCCGATCAGGAATTGGAATAATCTTTTTGGATAACATCTGATCTTAGGTAAGGAATCTATTTTACCAGTCTTAGGATAATCAGACCTGTTTTCACGGAGATATAAGCTTTTCCCCTATGTGTGTGTGTGGCTGTGCGAGCGATCAGAAAATAAGATAATCTATTTTTCAGATCGCCTATATAGCGTGCATACGTACACATATACTATCGATAATCTAGCGTTTATTTGAAAACGATTCATAAATAGGCCGAAAAATTACAACGTTTTTGTGTATTCTAGAATATTCCAGTAAAGGGCGATTAATAATCATGGCCGCCTAGTTATAGTTGAAAGTGAGGGTGCAATTATTTTATTTTTTTATTATTATTATTATTATTATTATTTTTTTGACAGGCAAGGGGTGGTTTGGAGGGTGTCTGGCACGACCCCCTCCACGGCAGATATTTTTTTCATTTAATGAACCTGTACGTGCAATTTCATGCAATATAGAGCCTTCAATCTTGACTAATAAAGCTGCTCTTTTCACTATAAAACTCAGTTTATATTGCAGTATGATAGCCAATTACTATAATAATAATAATATATTAATATATATATACTGTATATATACTGTATATTGCTTTTTCGCTCTTTTATTTTTATTAAATCAATCTCCTTTCAAATAGGCCAAGTTTTTAATAAGAAAGAGAGAAAAAATACCAACAAGGAACAATAACAGGGTCTGCTGTAAATATAGCCTATTTTGTGTCTTAATTTGTTATGTTATCCTACACTTTAAGCTGTCTGATATTTCCATTACCTGTAACTAGGGTGACCAGATGCAAAAAGTCCAAAAGTGGGACAACAGTAAGATTTTGGTGGGACAAAGTCGGACAGATAGATAATGTAATTTTTTTTATTAGAATAACTGAGTCTGGCAAAATGACAGGAGCTAGTTTCATACCACAGTCGGCTGACCTGTATGAATGGGAGTGTTGTACTGTGTGATAGACACTTATTATCTCAGCTGCAGTGACCTTGTCCGTCTGGCTATCATTGTTTGGTTTAAAAAGAAACGTATCCATAGATCTGGATGTTTCTTTTTGGTGAACCACTTTCAAGTGAGACTCACGTCCACTGTGGCGCTTCAAGTCGTATTCTCCTCCATGCGCAATTGAAAACGAACTATGACACAAAACACAGAAAGCCTGCTGCGGATTGCCTGCCATCTGCCTCACCCAGTCATGTGTCGTTTGCCAGTCTTGGTTGTAACTGCAGGTCAGTTTCTTTTTACTGCTTTCCATCTTGAACTAGTTCGCTTGTAATGTTGTTGTGTTTTTTTTTACCAATCAGATTTGCGATATGCGGTAGCGTCACAAGTTCAACTCTCACGAGCAGAGCAGTGCGCTAAATTACTATAACCAATCAGATCTTAGATATGAGGTAGCGTCACGACTCAGTCTCAGTCACGTCACAAGCAGGCAAGCAGCGCGCTAAAGTACTATAACCAATCAGAGCAATGTGTGTGGACAAGAGGCGGGTTGCTACGTTTACTGTCTGTAGGGAGGGGCTTTTAGACGCATGTTTTTTTTTTGGCTTCGAAAAGAGGGACATCCTCTCAATATGAGGGACGCGGGACATTTGGTCAAATGGTGGGACAGTACAACCAAAAGGGGGACACCTGGTCACCCTACCTGTAACTCTTGGGTCTCTTTCTCTCCTTCTCTGCCTCCTCCCTGAGTCTGCACAGTCACCATATCATTCTACATTAAGGAGAGCAATACACTTATGAATACACTGAACCGGTTTGAATACACAATCTTTATGCTACTCTGTAAAGAAAGGGAGAGAGGGGGGGATATATAATCCAAGTATTTGTGTCTTAATTTGTTATGTTATCCTACACTTTAAGCTGACTGTCTGATATTTCCATTACCTGTAACTCTTGGGTCTCTTTCTCTCCTTCCTGAGTCTGTACAGTCACCATATCATTCTACATTAAGGAGAGCAATACACTTATGAATACACTGAACATCATTATGAAACATTTCTATTGCACCCTTACTTACAATTCATTATGAATTGAAAATGGGGAACCCTGATGTAAACAAGACAAAAGTCTTTCTCTGGTCTGCATCCCCTTAACAATTGTGTGTATTGAGCCGTACTGTACTGTACCCATTCTGCAATCTGTTATTGATTGATTAAAAATGTTATTAACATATTGCAGAATGGGTACAATATAGTACGGCTCAATACACACAATTGTTAAGGGGATGCAGACCAGAGAAAGACTTTTGTTTTGTTTACATCAGGGTCCCCCATTTACAATTCATAATGAATTGTAAGTAAGGGTGCAATTAACACCGTGCAATCCATTATTTGTGGAGCCCGCCCTTTAAGTCTTTGAGCTATTAGGCTACTAGGGTTCTTACTTTGCGTTTTGGTGTACTGAAAAATGCTCCGATGTCTGTATTCTTTCTTTTTTCTGCCATGTTACCTGGTTGGCTGGACACACACACACACACATTTTCATTTCAGGTATTGTACCTTAAGATAATTGAACATCTTGATTTACCGTAAATCCTCAAATATAGGACGGGTCTTCTATTTACCTCAGCTGCAAAGAGCACCAGGCCTTTATTAGAGAGGCTTATATAAGAGGCAGGCCTTAATTAAAAAAAATGACACTCATGGACATAATCCCTTCATTTTCAGACTTTTATTGCATTATTATTATTAAAAAAAAAAAATTGGGGGGCCCTCGTCACTAAAGGCCCATGGGCCGCGGCCGTCGTTAATCCGGCCCTACTCGTCTGCCATAGCGAATGTTAAAATTTGCAAACGAAGTCAACGTTATCCAGCTGACGACACCACATATCTAGATATATGACAACGTTAGCTAGCGGCTAGCACTAAAGCTAACGCCAACCAGAGGGAAACTTTGTTATTATTATTATTATTGGTATGACCAGATGGCATTTCGGACGTGAAACAATTTTATTGTATTGCGTGGTAGAAGTTATACCACTCAATAGTAAAGATGATGTCTAACATAATAGTTTGTTCGAACAACTGAACTTACTTAGTGGAAGATCCTGCTGTTGTGACAAAGTGTTCACGCTGCCTGCCTGCGTACCAGTTTACACCTGGAGGCTGCCTGCAGCGCTGTGAGACTGGAGTGCGCCGGCCGGGCTCCGCTCTGTCTGCTGGGGGCTGGATCAAACCATATCGGGCAGGGGGGTGTCGCAATCTTTGGAAACTTGCTATTAAGTGTCATTGCGTATTATTAATTTGATTGAAATTACGTAGTTATGGTTAGATAAGATTTATATATTGGGGGGGGATATATCATATGATCAAAAAGTGAGGGAGCAAAGGGACAAGTTTGCTCCCCCAAGTTCAATACTGGTGGAGCACCCGCTTCGCCTGCTCCATTACGTAGGCGCCTATGGCGATTATCACGGAATCTTTATATTTCCCTTGAAAACTAGGGCTTTTCAAAATGCTATAAAACGAAAATGAACCGATAAAAAAACAATCCGTTTCGACAATGTTGACTGCAAACAAGTCATTGATAAGCGACGGGCAGATTAGACACATAGCCATAATTTAAAACATAGATTAGGCGTTTTAACTAGGGCTGTCTTAAATACTTCGAAGCTTCGAAGCTTCATTCGATGGCAAAAGCTTCGAACATAAACAAAAAAAAAAGTAAAAAAAAAAGAAATAATTTTTTTTGCCTCCAAAATCTTGCGCCTCCATTCCAATGAAACGAAAGTAAGCAGCTCCTCGACTCCACCTCTCTACAACAAGCACGTGGAGATTATCTGTGTTGAAAACAACAAGGACATGTGCAGCAGACATGTCGACGAAGAAGTCATCAGACGCGTGGTTACACTTTAAAATATGCAAAGACAATGCCCAAAAAGCAGAGTGCCAGATATGCCAGAAGAAAATGGCATATCACAACTATACAACAACTTTGTCAAATGCCTATGCTGCTATGACTAATGTGTTACCAAGTTGGCTAATTTAATTATAATCATCTGCTTTTGTAGGTGCATTGTCTGATATAATTATAAATTATAAATTAAATATAATATAATTGTTTGCTTGATAGACGAAGGTTGCAACATAATTATGTAATGTCATGTCGTTGGCTGTGAGAGCAGCCCCACTGCACCCAGGCAGCGCAGCCGAGTCAAACCTTGTTGGCTGCGTCACAGTCACGAAAGGGGCTACTTAATTAATTAATCCAATCCACTTTATTTATAGAGCACATTTAAAAACAACAACGTTTACCAAAGTGCTGTACAAGTCCCACAACAAAAGATTTTCTTTTTCTTTTCTTTTTGAAGCTTCGAATTAAAATCGAAGCTCGGCCCCGAAGCTTCGATTGCCAAAAAAAGCTTTGAAGTTCAGCCCTAGTTTTAACGCTATCATTGAAGTGGGTGGTGGCACTCAAGCACTAAATCGTGCGCCCCCTGCTGGCACTGAAAGTGTTAAGGTTAAGATTTTGGGCAACACTGCTTGGCAACGTCGGACAAACCATTTTAACTGATTGCATGGTAACCTCTTGTTGCCCAGATAAATTATATTATGTTTCCCCTCCTCTACCTTACTGTTGAACTGACCAGGGACACAGGAAGAACATCTGTGAATTATCAAAATGGGCAGTATAGGATACTATACTATACCCTATCATGTTGCTCAAGAAGTTGACCAGTTGTTGAAGAAGTTGACCACGTTTACAGATGTTGGAAAGGTTTGCCAGTCCCTGCTTTAGACCACTAGGGTACCATCTGTGCTGTGCATGTTGGGAGCTAAGGTCCTAACCTGGCAGCCATCCAATCTGGTGTGAGACGTTTTCTTCTGAAATGGATACTAGAGCCTGACTAATACTGGATCTTTGGGGCCAATGGAGATACCAATATTTGGTATAGATTTGGATAAAATGAAATTCTGATATTGATATATCAGCCTTATAGTTGAACAAACAGTATTAATATATTCATTATATTGGAAATATATATATTTTTTTAAAGGTGAAAATAATCTGTTTGTACTACCTGCAAAAAATACCAGTAGGAGTTAGATCATTTTGTGTACTGTACTGTGTAGGGACTGTCCTGCTCCACTAGGGGCAGGCTTTTCTCATTCACTAGGCTGGGGGCGGGGCTGGCTTTTCTAATTCACAGGAGCGATCTTTTCTACTCTACGTTGGCTTTGAGAGTTGTGTGAATGAATGAAAACTTTATTTAACAGATTGCAGAATGGGTACAATACAGTACGGCTCAATACATACAATTGTTAAGGGGATGCAGACCTGAGAAAGGCGTTTGTCTTGTTTCCATCAGGGTCCCCCATTTTCAATTCATATAGACATTTATGACATACACAACATACATGACATTTATGGCATAGGGACATATAGGTATTTAGTACTGATACATTTGTGACATAACCGGTATTCAAATATACAGTACCGTTACCCCTAGATCCTGACAGAGTATATACATATGATGGGGAGGGGACTGTACATTAGGAGGGGGTGGGTGGGTGGGAGAGAAATATACATACGGCGGGGAGGGAATATATACATGTTTGATTGATTGAATTGATTGAAAACTTTATTAACAGATTGCAGAATGGGTACAGTACAGTACATAGATGTAGCAGTAGGCCTACTGTCTATCTGTATGTCATGTATGGGGACCCTGATGTAAACAAGACAAAAGTCTTTCTCTGGTCTGCGTCCCCTTAACAAGTCAAGTTCTTTAATAGTTGTCATACAGAAGTACAGAATACTTTCATACAAAATGCTTCTTACTGTTACGCTCCAGAGACTGTGCTAGACAAGATAGTATCAAATAACATAATAACATAATATAGCATGAATTTAGAAGAAGAAAATGAGGTCACAGTGTTCGGTATAGACATATGTACAATGTTCTGAGTTACCATATAATATACAATACACAATACTATGCAGTGTACTAATGTACAGTACTATCTAGTGCAAAGCAGAAATGGGATGAGGTACAATTTTAGGTACAATTTACAGTAAGGTGTACGAGTTGTAGTGCAATCCTTCATCCATAAATATAAAGTGTGGGGAGTGGGTGCTACAGTGTGTTTGTTTAAAGTGGGTGTGTGCTATAAAGTGTGAGTGGGTGCTACAGTGTGTTTGTTTAAAGTGAGTGTGTGCGTGTGGATGTGTGTGCTATGTGTGTTTGGTGGTTGTTGTTGTGTAGTGTTCATTCATTGTTCGTTTAGCAGCCTGATGGCCTGGGGATAGAAGCTACTTCTGAGTCTTTCTGTGCTCGCCTTGAGACTCCTGTATCGCTTGCCTGACGGCAGCAGTTCAAAGAGGCAGTTGTTCGGGTGGCTCGAGTCCTTAATAATTCTCTTAGCCTTCCCCTTGCAACGCTTGTAGTAAATGTTCTGGAGGGTGGGGAGCCCCCCTCCAATTGTGCGTTCGGCTGAACGTGTCACTCTTTGTAGTCTGCTTTGGTCTTTTGCAGTGCTATTCCCAAACCAGGAGGTGATGTTGCCGGTCAAGATGCTCTCTATTGTACATGAGTAGAAGTTCTTAAGGATCTTCTGGCTGACTTGGAACTTCCTTAGGCGCCTGAGGAAGTAGAGGCGTTGTCGTGCCTTCTTCACCACACTGTTAATGTGTGTGGTCCATGTCAAGTCCTCGGATATGTGGGCTCCGAGGTACTTGAAGCTGTTGACTCTCTCAACCGGTGCCCCGTCGATGCTGAGGGGGCTGTAGTCCTTGACCCCCGACCTCCTGAAGTCCACAATCATCTCCTTTGTTTTGCTGACGTTCAGGGAGAGGCTGTTTTCCTGGCACCATCCCGCCAGGACCTTGACCTCTTCCAGGTAGGCCCTCTCGTCGTTGGCAGAGATCAGGCCCACCACCACTGTGTCGTCAGCAAATTTGACGATTGTATTGCTACTCCGCTGAGCCACACAGTCGTGTGTGTACAGGGAGTAGAGGAGGGGACTCAGAACACAGCCCTGGGGGGCCCCTATGTTGAGGGTGATGGATGAGGAGGTGCAGTTGCCTGCTCTCACCACCTGGGGTCTGCCAGTCAGGAAGTCCAAGACCCACTGGCAGAGGTCATAGCCCAAGCCCAGGTCCCTGAGCTTGGCTATGAGTATGGAGGGGACTATGGTATTGAATGCCGAGCTGTAGTCGATGAATAGCATTCTCACATAGTTCCCCTGCCTCTTGTCCAGGTGTGATGCTGCTGTGTGCAGCACATGGGATATGGCGTCCTCCGTGGACCTGTTGGGGCGGTATGCAAATTGCAGGGGGTCCATGTTGATGGGGAGGGAGGAGCAGATGTAGCCCTTTACTAGCTTCTCGAAGCACTTCATGGCTATGGAGGTGAGAGCTACAGGGCGGTAGTCGTTGAGGCAAGCAGGCTTGGATTTTTTGGGTACAGGGATAATAGTGGACTTCTTCAGGCAGGTGGGGATGACAGCCTGTTCTAAGGACAGGTTAAATATGTCAGTGAATACTGGGGCCAGTTGGTCGGCACAGACTTTTAGGACGCGGCCGGGGATGCCGTCTGGACCTGCTGCCTTCCTGATATTCACTTTTTTAAAGGTCCGCCTCACCTCATGCTCTGTTACCCTGAACACTGCGCCTCCATCAGCAGCCGACCCCCCCCCTCCCATTGCCGAGGCTTGTGAGCTGGTGTTGTTATTACCAGCATCAAACCTCGCATAGAAGGTATTGAGGTCATTTGCTAAGGAGATGTCACTGTTCAGTTTGAGGGAGGCGCCTTTGTAGTCTGTCATCGTTTTGAGCCCCTGCCACATAGCTCTAGAGTCAGCTTGTTCAAACTGGAGTTCAATTTTATCCCTGTAGCGTCGTTTGGCCTCTGACACAGTCCTCCTTACGTTGTATCGCGCCACCTTGTGGTCATTCATGTTGCCTGCCTCTAGGCCGTCGTTGTATGCTTTGGTGCGCTCTCTCAGAGCTTCACGGACGGATTTGTCTACCCAGGGTTTTTGATTTGGGTAAACTTTCATTTTGGTAGTGGGGATTGTTTCTTTCACCCTAGTACAAACATAGTCCAGCACTGTCTCCGTGTAGGCATTAATGTTATCTGTGTCGCGGAACACGTTCCAGTCTGTGTTGTGAAACACTGACCGGATCGTATCCTCTGACGTCACATCCCATTTCTGCACCTCTCGCGAGACTACGGGAGTACTTTTAATTTTCTGTCTGTACTTCGGTGTAAGAAAAATTGATGCGTGATCTGACTTACCGAAGCCACTATCAGAATGAGCCTTGTAGCCACCTTTAAATTGCGTGTAACAGTGATCTAGGATGTTACCGCCTCTGGTGTTGCAAGTCACATGCTGATAGAAGTCGGGTAATACCTTTCTCAGATTGGCGCTATTGAAATCTCCCAGAACTAAAATGGCGGCGTTAACATTCGCCTCTTGGATTCTGTTTACCTCGTCGTGTAGTCTGGAGAGCGCAACCTTGTTGCTGGCTTCAGCTTGCGGTGGAATATACACTCCGACCAGGACGATCGCCGTTAACTCCCTCGGGAGGAAGAAAGGACGACACTTGATGGTTATATATTCCAGTTCTGGGGAGCAGTGGTTGGATAGTTCCTTCACGTTCGTTGGGTCACTCCAATTTTTGTTAAACATGAAGGCAATACCCCCTCCACGTTGTTTACCGGACTCTGATGATGACCGATCCTTTCTATGGATAAAGAAGTGATCCGCTGGTTGAATCGCGTGATCTGGAACCTCCGGCGTCAGCCATGTTTCGGTGAAGCAAAGAACATTGCAGTCTCTAACGTCTCTCTGGAATTGAATCCTTGCTCGGATGTCGTCCAGTTTATTGTCAATTGATTGTACATTGGCTAGCAATATACTGGGTAGTGGCGTTCGGTGTCGTCTGGTTCTCAGTCTATTACGGATCCCAGCTCTCTTCCCTCTCCGCCTGATGATTCCTTTGTTCCTGGGGTCGGAATCTGGTCCCATTGTCCTCAAGATCTCCACAGGCCATTGCTGCGGTTCAGAAAGCTGATCCAGGGAGTAATCTAGTCGGTAAGTTTCCCGTAATCCGATGTCTATAAGTGACTGACGGTCATACACATTAAATGCACCTACTGTTGGTACAGACAAAACTCTTAAAACTATAAATATTAACAAAAGTAAGCACAATCTCGACGGAGCGCACAGACAGGCGGCCGGACATAGCGGCGCCATCTTGGTATTGTGTGCTGTACTGTATTGTACCCATTCTGCAATCTGTTAATAAAGTTTTCAATCAATCAATCAAAACAGCTCAATACATACAATTGTTAAGGGGATGCAGACCAGAGAAAGACGTTTGTCTTGTTTACATCAGGGTCCCCCATTTTCAATTCATCATAAACTGTACTGTGCAGGACAGTGATGCAACAGTAGCAGGACAGTGGATCACAGTGATGTAGCAGGACAGTGATGTAGCAGGAGTCAGAACAGTGGATCACAGTGATGTAGCAAGACAGTGGATCACAGTGATCATTTTGTGTAGTGTACTGTGTAGGGACTGTCCTGCTCCACTAGGGGCAGGCTTTTCTCATTCACTAGGCTGGGGGCGGGGCTTGCTTTTCTAATTCACAGGAGTGATCTTTTCTACCACATTGTACAACTGCCGAGTCCCGAGGCTGGTAAGTGCTAGTTAAAATGTACAGTAGTGCACAAACTCTACGTTGGCTTTGAGAGTTGTATTATACTGATATAAAAGTTATGCTGTAGGTTGTATGTGGGAGGGGGGCTGCGTCGCCCACAGTATTTGGTTAACGTTACTGTGGGAAGTTATGCTGTAGGTTGTGTATGGGGGCGGGGGGGGGGGGGGAGTATGTCGTCCATGGTCTATTTAACGTTATGTACAGTAGTTGTGTTTGATTGATTGAAAACTTTATTAACAGATTGCAGAATGGGTACAGTACAGTACATAGATGTAGCAGTACTGTCTATCTGTATGTCATGTATGTCATATATGTCCTGATGAATTGAAAATGGGGGACCCTGATGTAAACAAGACGAAAGTCTTTCTCTGGTCTGCATCCCCTTAACAATTGTGTGTATTGAGCTGTACTATATTGTACCCATTCTGCAATCTGTTAATAAAGTTTTCAATCAATCAATCAAAACAGCTCAATACATACAATTGTTAAGGGGATGCAGACCAGAGAAAGACGTTTGTCTTGTTTACATCAGGGTCCCCCATTTTCAATTCATCATAAACAGGGGTGTAAAAAGTACCCAGAAATTATACTTTACTACTACTATTATACTAAGTACACTGTACAACTGTACAAGCAAAACTGTACATTGGAATATTGACGAAACCATACTTGGTCATTTACTGTACATTGGAGGGGGTTGGGTTAGGACATTTACAGGGGCCAGTTTCGAATTGCAGTCTCCCGTAGTTGCTCTTTGAGAGTGGTTTTGAAAGTGGGTAGTGATTCACATTCCTTTACAGCAGGGATCAGCAACCTTTTTGATACGAAGTGCCATTTTAAAATGTTCTTGTTAACCAGTGTGCCATATCAATGTTAAGGTTAATTATGACACCACATCACAATGTAAATCTCCAACAGATCTGTAATTCTATTCCATCCATATAGGCAACGTGCATAGCAATAGTTTTAATAACCATTTTCCTCTCATAAATATATAAGAGAATGCTGCCGTCTTTATGAGATGCTTGCTTGCTTGCTTGCTGGACACATTCAGCCTTGTCTGCCTCATCCTTTAAAGTTCTCATGTTTGGTCTCAAAATGGCGTTTAACACTCAATGTTCGGCAAACAACAACAGACTGACCCTTCTCATTGGCTCTGACCATGAAATATCCCTGGTATATCAGTCAACCTACAGTACCATAAATAACAGGCTGTGCAACTGCCAATGGCTGTGAAAGATGTAACTGCATGGGGAGGTAACTCAACATTTCCAAAAAGGTTCCTCTTACACATTTGCTAGTGTGCCATGTTGGTTTAGATAATGTGTACCAATGGTGGCACTCGTGCCTAAGGTTGCTGACCCCTGCTTTACAGCTTTGGGTAGGGCGTTCCACATCGATGTGGCATAATTGCGAACCGTGTTTAGTCCCTTGTTTGAGCCGAATCTGGGTTTAACATGATTTGTGGAGCTCCCTCTGGTGTTGTGATCGTGGTATTCACTGACCTTTGGGAAGTATTTTGACATGTACATGGGTACCTTAGTCGTATAGTGTATCTTGTTGACCAGGCCCATTGCAAGTTGCTGTACTCTGTCGTCTACTCTAAGCCATCCTAGGTTGTCAAAGTGGGCAGGGGTGAGGTGGGTTCTAGGAGTAAGGTCAAGCAGTAGTCTGACCAGTTTGTTTTGAGATCTGCCAGGTTATGACATTTATGCTTCTACCTAAAACCAGGTTATGTGAGTAGCTGGGATTGGTTCAGGTTTTGATATTGCTGTACAGGCCAAGATTTCACTGATCGCTTTAGTACTTAGACACATAGCACTATGTTGTATCCTGCAGGCTCCAATGCAATGGGGCACATTTTCACATGATGTTGCTGTCAATGACGCATTATACAAAATGGTCATCAGTAGTGGCCACAGAAATAAACCCATATTCCATAATGGGACTTGAGTATACTGAATATTTGACCATACCAAATATCTCATATAAAAGGCCTTCTAGTAGGCCAGTTGACTAACTCACATAATTAGCATCATATAGCCACAATACTAACTAACAATGCTTTACTTTTTCTCTTTCCTTGGCATGTCTCCCAGGGGGCCCGGAATCACTACTTACTGGTCTGTTTAGTCCTATCTCTGTGAGGTTTTGCCCGCTGCTCACTACCTTTTCTCTGGTTCTTTAAGCCAGTACTGTTTATTTTCCCTTCTCACTCACTCTCTCTAGCCCCCACCCTCTCGTTCCTTACCCTTAGTGGCCACACCTGTTCGATATTCTATTATCTCTCGCACCTGTGGTGGCAGGCTAATTAGTCCCCCTGTGGGCTTTAAATACCAGGGCGCTTCCCCTCGTTTTGGCGTGGGGTCGTGTTGTATACTTGCCGAGTCATATTCTCTAAACATCTAGACTCTTTCGAGAGATCCTCTGTCTGCCCATGCTGTTCCATTCTCCGGCGTCGAGATGTTTGCTCCAGCCTTCGCCAGCTGTCGCCGTTGCCTGTGGGGGAGACTGGTCTGCGCTCCCTGTACTTCCACGGGAGGCACCCCAGCGTTCCACTGCAGACCCCCGCGCAGCTGTTCGTCCTGACGCACATCCAGACCAGCGCAGACGCTCTCCAGTCCTCAGCGCGCAACGCGCATCTTCCAAGGACGCTCGAGCTTGGCACGCTCTCCAGACCAGCGCGCAACGCGCATCTTCCAAGAACCCTCGAGCTTGGCACGCTCTCCAGACCAGCGCGCAACGCGCATCTTCCAAGGACGCTCGAGCTTGGCACGCTCTCCAGACCAGCGCGCAACGCGCATCTTCCAAGAACCCTCGAGCTTGGCACGCTCTCCAGACCAGCGCGCAACGCGCATCTTCCAAGGACGCTCGAGCTTGGCACGCTCTCCAGACCAGCGCGCAACGCGCATCTTCTAGACCTTCGTGCTTGGCACACTCCTCCTCGCAGACGCACCCCGACGCGTCTCTCGGTTCCGGTGCGCACTCAAGCAGTGGCGCACCACTCTGTTCCTCGGCTCCGACAGTCGGCTACCCGGTGACGACACCTTCGCCACCGCCGCCTGTTCCAGCACCACTCTGTCCTCGGCTCCGACAGTCGGCTACCCGGTGACGACACCTTCGCCACCGCCGCCTGTTCCAGCACCATTCTGTCCTCGGCTCGGACTGCCGGCTCCCCGGTGGCGATACCCTCGCCACCGCCGCCTGTTCCAGCACCACTCTGTCCTCGGCTCGGACAGCCGGCGCCCCGGTGGCGACGCTCTCGCCCCGCTGCCTGTTCCTGCACCACTCTGTCCTCGGCTCGGACAGCCGGCACCCCGCCGCTGCTGTTCCTGCACCATTACGCATTACGGTCTGGGTGAGTTTTGACTGTCAGGATCATCTCCGTTTTCGTGTGTTTCTTAACACTGAAGTTTACCACCTTTTTAATCTGACAGTCACTCACCCAGCGTTGTGTCTCTGTTTGTTTTCACTTAGAATAGTATTTTTGGACTTTACATCTCCCCCTGTGTGTTTGTCACACGAAGATATTATTACTTTGTTCACTTTGTTATTTGGACTGTTCTGCACCTGCTCTGTTTTTTCCCTTTTGTGCATTAACTATCTCCTCTGTCCTGCAGAGCGGCCCAGATGATTTCCACCAGTCCTCCCAGTTCCTCCCTGTTCCCCAGCCCGCCTCCGCGGGCCTCAGTCCCCTCTAGTCCCTAGTCCTCTTTCCCTAGTTCTCCCCTTTCTAGTTCCACCTAGTTCCTGGTCCCAAGTTCTCCCCTTCTAGTTCCACCTAGTTCCTTGTCCCTAGTTCCCCTAGTCCCCGTTTCTCCTGTTCCCTAGCTCTCCTAGTCCCTAGTCCTCTTTCCCTAGTTCTCCCCTTTCTAGTTCCACCTAGTTCCTGGTCCCAAGTTCTCCCCTTCTAGTTCCACCTAGTTCCTTGTCCCTAGTTCTCCTAGTCCCCAGTTCTCCTGTTCCCTAGCTCTCCTTGTCCCGACATCTCCTAGTCTCTAGTTCCTCTGTTTCTTTAAGCCTTCCCCTAGCGTTCCTTTAATGTTCCCCTAGCGTTCCTTAACCTTCCCTTAGTGTTCCCCTTTTCCTGCCCGCCTCTTAAAGGCACCTTCCTTCCCCTCATATTATATTCCTGTATTTGTGATTCTCCCTTAAAGGGACAGTGCCCTTTTCCCTGTTTTTCCCTGTTGTTCAATAAATATCTGTTTCTTGGCAAACCATCATACCTGTCTTGTGTTGTGCGATTGGGGTCGGTTACAAACCATAACAGTACGACCCCACCAAATCGACGACCCCAGCCAGCACAGACGGTGTATGTTGAGTTTGCCTTTTTTTTTTCTTGTTCCCTCTAGCTCCCCTGTTAGCCCTGTTAGCTCCCCTGTTAGCTTGTTAGTCTCCCCTCTAGCTCCCCTGTTAGCCCTGTTAGCTTCCCTGTTTGCCCAGTTTAGCTTCCCTGTTAGTCCTGTTTAGCTCCCTTGTTAGCCTGTTACTCCCCTGTTTAGCTTGTTAGTCTCCCCGGTTAGCTCCCCTGTTTGCTTCCCGTTTTGCCCTGTTTGACCCCCCTGTAGCTAGCCATGCCCTGGCAGCTAACCCAGTCCCTCAGCAGAGCCCCTGTCTGCTAGCTTAGCCCCGGCTGCTAGCACAGCCTCTATGTTTATGCAGCCCTTGCTGCTGGCATAGGCCCTGTAGCTAGCCATGCCCTGGCGGCTAACCCAGTTTCCCTCTGCATGGCCCCGGTCTGCTAGCTTGGCCCCGGCTGTTAGCACAGCCTCTATGTTAATGCAGCCTTGCAGCTGGCATAGGCCCTGTAGCTAGCCAGGCCCAAGCAGCTAACCCGGTCCCTCTGCATGGCCTCCACTTTTTTGTGTAGTTTATCCCACAGCTAGGACTGTCCTTCCAGCTAGCTTGTGCTCTCATGCTGGTCCAGCCCTGTCTGCCAGCCTAGCTCCGGCAGCTAGCGCAGCCTCTATGTTGATGTAGCAGTACAGCTAGCATAGGCCCTGTAGCTATCAGTGCCCTGGCAGCTACCCTTTCCCTCTGCTAGCCTGGCTCCGGCAGCTTGCGCAGCCTCTATGTTGATGTAGCAGTACAGCTAGCATAGGCCCTGTAGCTATCAGTGCCCTGGCAGCTAACCTTCCCTCTGCTAGCCCTTTTCCCGGTGCTACCATGGTTGCCCCTTTTGCTACCCTGCTTGCCCCTCAGTTCTCTAGACCAGTTCTCTAAACCAGTTCTCTAGACCAGTTCTCTAGCCCGGTTCTCTAGCCCAGTTCTCTAGACCAGTTCTCTAGACCAGTTCTCTAGACCAGTTCTCTAGACCAGTTCCTCTAGACTAGTTCTCTAGACCCAGTTCCTCTAGACCAGTTCCCCCAGTTGCCCCTCTGCTACCCTAGTTACCCCTCGGCGACCCTGTTTCTTTTGCTAGCCCCACTCTTGTGGTGGCTTCCCCTGCTGGCTTGGCCAGTACCGTCTTGTTTTGCCCCCTGCCACTCTGTCTGTATTTGTTTTGGGTCGCCGGGTGGCTCCCGTTGGAGGGGGGGATACTGTGAGGTTTTGCCCGCTGCTCACTACCTTTTCTCTGGTTCTTTAAGCCAGTACTGTTTATTTTCCCTTCTCACTCACTCTCTCTAGCTCCCACCCTCTCGTTCCTTACCCTTAGTGGCCACACCTGTTCGATATTCTATTATCTCTCGCACCTGTGGTGGCAGGCTAATTAGTCCCCCTGTGGGCTTTAAATACCAGGGCGCTTCCCCTCGTTTTGGCGTGGGGTCGTGTTGTATACTTGCCGAGTCATATTCTCTAAACATCTAGACTCTTTCGAGAGATCCTCTGTCTGCCCATGCTGTTCCATTCTCCGGCGTCGAGATGTTTGCTCCAGCCTTCGCCAGCTGTCGCCGTTGCCTGTGGGGGAGACTGGTCTGCGCTCCCTGTACTTCCACGGGAGGCACCCCAGCGTTCCACTGCAGACCCCCGCGCAGCTGTTCGTCCTGACGCACATCCAGACCAGCGCAGACGCTCTCCAGTCCTCAGCGCGCAACGCGCATCTTCCAAGGACGCTCGAGCTTGGCACGCTCTCCAGACCAGCGCGCAACGCGCATCTTCCAAGAACCCTCGAGCTTGGCACGCTCTCCAGACCAGCGCGCAACGCGCATCTTCCAAGGACGCTCGAGCTTGGCACGCTCTCCAGACCAGCGCGCAACGCGCATCTTCCAAGAACCCTCGAGCTTGGCACGCTCTCCAGACCAGCGCGCAACGCGCATCTTCCAAGGACGCTCGAGCTTGGCACGCTCTCCAGACCAGCGCGCAACGCGCATCTTCTAGACCTTCGTGCTTGGCACACTCCTCCTCGCAGACGCACCCCGACGCGTCTCTCGGTTCCGGTGCGCACTCAAGCAGTGGCGCACCACTCTGTTCCTCGGCTCCGACAGTCGGCTACCCGGTGACGACACCTTCGCCACCGCCGCCTGTTCCAGCACCACTCTGTCCTCGGCTCCGACAGTCGGCTACCCGGTGACGACACCTTCGCCACCGCCGCCTGTTCCAGCACCATTCTGTCCTCGGCTCGGACTGCCGGCTCCCCGGTGGCGATACCCTCGCCACCGCCGCCTGTTCCAGCACCACTCTGTCCTCGGCTCGGACAGCCGGCGCCCCGGTGGCGACGCTCTCGCCCCGCTGCCTGTTCCTGCACCACTCTGTCCTCGGCTCGGACAGCCGGCACCCCGCCGCTGCTGTTCCTGCACCATTACGCATTACGGTCTGGGTGAGTTTTGACTGTCAGGATCATCTCCGTTTTCGTGTGTTTCTTAACACTGAAGTTTACCACCTTTTTAATCTGACAGTCACTCACCCAGCGTTGTGTCTCTGTTTGTTTTCACTTAGAATAGTATTTTTGGACTTTACATCTCCCCCTGTGTGTTTGTCACACGAAGATATTATTACTTTGTTCACTTTGTTATTTGGACTGTTCTGCACCTGCTCTGTTTTTTCCCTTTTGTGCATTAACTATCTCCTCTGTCCTGCAGAGCGGCCCAGATGATTTCCACCAGTCCTCCCAGTTCCTCCCTGTTCCCCAGCCCGCCTCCGCGGGCCTCAGTCCCCTCTAGTCCCTAGTCCTCTTTCCCTAGTTCTCCCCTTTCTAGTTCCACCTAGTTCCTGGTCCCAAGTTCTCCCCTTCTAGTTCCACCTAGTTCCTTGTCCCTAGTTCCCCTAGTCCCCGTTTCTCCTGTTCCCTAGCTCTCCTAGTCCCTAGTCCTCTTTCCCTAGTTCTCCCCTTTCTAGTTCCACCTAGTTCCTGGTCCCAAGTTCTCCCCTTCTAGTTCCACCTAGTTCCTTGTCCCTAGTTCTCCTAGTCCCCAGTTCTCCTGTTCCCTAGCTCTCCTTGTCCCGACATCTCCTAGTCTCTAGTTCCTCTGTTTCTTTAAGCCTTCCCCTAGCGTTCCTTTAATGTTCCCCTAGCGTTCCTTAACCTTCCCTTAGTGTTCCCCTTTTCCTGCCCGCCTCTTAAAGGCACCTTCCTTCCCCTCATATTATATTCCTGTATTTGTGATTCTCCCTTAAAGGGACAGTGCCCTTTTCCCTGTTTTTCCCTGTTGTTCAATAAATATCTGTTTCTTGGCAAACCATCATACCTGTCTTGTGTTGTGCGATTGGGGTCGGTTACAAACCATAACAGTACGACCCCACCAAATCGACGACCCCAGCCAGCACAGACGGTGTATGTTGAGTTTGCCTTTTTTTTTTCTTGTTCCCTCTAGCTCCCCTGTTAGCCCTGTTAGCTCCCCTGTTAGCTTGTTAGTCTCCCCTCTAGCTCCCCTGTTAGCCCTGTTAGCTTCCCTGTTTGCCCAGTTTAGCTTCCCTGTTAGTCCTGTTTAGCTCCCTTGTTAGCCTGTTACTCCCCTGTTTAGCTTGTTAGTCTCCCCGGTTAGCTCCCCTGTTTGCTTCCCGTTTTGCCCTGTTTGACCCCCCTGTAGCTAGCCATGCCCTGGCAGCTAACCCAGTCCCTCAGCAGAGCCCCTGTCTGCTAGCTTAGCCCCGGCTGCTAGCACAGCCTCTATGTTTATGCAGCCCTTGCTGCTGGCATAGGCCCTGTAGCTAGCCATGCCCTGGCGGCTAACCCAGTTTCCCTCTGCATGGCCCCGGTCTGCTAGCTTGGCCCCGGCTGTTAGCACAGCCTCTATGTTAATGCAGCCTTGCAGCTGGCATAGGCCCTGTAGCTAGCCAGGCCCAAGCAGCTAACCCGGTCCCTCTGCATGGCCTCCACTTTTTTGTGTAGTTTATCCCACAGCTAGGACTGTCCTTCCAGCTAGCTTGTGCTCTCATGCTGGTCCAGCCCTGTCTGCCAGCCTAGCTCCGGCAGCTAGCGCAGCCTCTATGTTGATGTAGCAGTACAGCTAGCATAGGCCCTGTAGCTATCAGTGCCCTGGCAGCTACCCTTTCCCTCTGCTAGCCTGGCTCCGGCAGCTTGCGCAGCCTCTATGTTGATGTAGCAGTACAGCTAGCATAGGCCCTGTAGCTATCAGTGCCCTGGCAGCTAACCTTCCCTCTGCTAGCCCTTTTCCCGGTGCTACCATGGTTGCCCCTTTTGCTACCCTGCTTGCCCCTCAGTTCTCTAGACCAGTTCTCTAAACCAGTTCTCTAGACCAGTTCTCTAGCCCGGTTCTCTAGCCCAGTTCTCTAGACCAGTTCTCTAGACCAGTTCTCTAGACCAGTTCTCTAGACCAGTTCCTCTAGACTAGTTCTCTAGACCCAGTTCCTCTAGACCAGTTCCCCCAGTTGCCCCTCTGCTACCCTAGTTACCCCTCGGCGACCCTGTTTCTTTTGCTAGCCCCACTCTTGTGGTGGCTTCCCCTGCTGGCTTGGCCAGTACCGTCTTGTTTTGCCCCCTGCCACTCTGTCTGTATTTGTTTTGGGTCGCCGGGTGGCTCCCGTTGGAGGGGGGGATACTGTGAGGTTTTGCCCGCTGCTCACTACCTTTTCTCTGGTTCTTTAAGCCAGTACTGTTTATTTTCCCTTCTCACTCACTCTCTCTAGCCCCCACCCTCTCGTTCCTTACCCTTAGTGGCCACACCTGTTCGATATTCTATTATCTCTCGCACCTGTGGTGGCAGGCTAATTAGTCCCCCTGTGGGCTTTAAATACCAGGGCGCTTCCCCTCGTTTTGGCGTGGGGTCGTGTTGTATACTTGCCGAGTCATATTCTCTAAACATCTAGACTCTTTCGAGAGATCCTCTGTCTGCCCATGCTGTTCCATTCTCCGGCGTCGAGATGTTTGCTCCAGCCTTCGCCAGCTGTCGCCGTTGCCTGTGGGGGAGACTGGTCTGCGCTCCCTGTACTTCCACGGGAGGCACCCCAGCGTTCCACTGCAGACCCCCGCGCAGCTGTTCGTCCTGACGCACATCCAGACCAGCGCAGACGCTCTCCAGTCCTCAGCGCGCAACGCGCATCTTCCAAGGACGCTCGAGCTTGGCACGCTCTCCAGACCAGCGCGCAACGCGCATCTTCCAAGAACCCTCGAGCTTGGCACGCTCTCCAGACCAGCGCGCAACGCGCATCTTCCAAGGACGCTCGAGCTTGGCACGCTCTCCAGACCAGCGCGCAACGCGCATCTTCCAAGAACCCTCGAGCTTGGCACGCTCTCCAGACCAGCGCGCAACGCGCATCTTCCAAGGACGCTCGAGCTTGGCACGCTCTCCAGACCAGCGCGCAACGCGCATCTTCTAGACCTTCGTGCTTGGCACACTCCTCCTCGCAGACGCACCCCGACGCGTCTCTCGGTTCCGGTGCGCACTCAAGCAGTGGCGCACCACTCTGTTCCTCGGCTCCGACAGTCGGCTACCCGGTGACGACACCTTCGCCACCGCCGCCTGTTCCAGCACCACTCTGTCCTCGGCTCCGACAGTCGGCTACCCGGTGACGACACCTTCGCCACCGCCGCCTGTTCCAGCACCATTCTGTCCTCGGCTCGGACTGCCGGCTCCCCGGTGGCGATACCCTCGCCACCGCCGCCTGTTCCAGCACCACTCTGTCCTCGGCTCGGACAGCCGGCGCCCCGGTGGCGACGCTCTCGCCCCGCTGCCTGTTCCTGCACCACTCTGTCCTCGGCTCGGACAGCCGGCACCCCGCCGCTGCTGTTCCTGCACCATTACGCATTACGGTCTGGGTGAGTTTTGACTGTCAGGATCATCTCCGTTTTCGTGTGTTTCTTAACACTGAAGTTTACCACCTTTTTAATCTGACAGTCACTCACCCAGCGTTGTGTCTCTGTTTGTTTTCACTTAGAATAGTATTTTTGGACTTTACATCTCCCCCTGTGTGTTTGTCACACGAAGATATTATTACTTTGTTCACTTTGTTATTTGGACTGTTCTGCACCTGCTCTGTTTTTTCCCTTTTGTGCATTAACTATCTCCTCTGTCCTGCAGAGCGGCCCAGATGATTTCCACCAGTCCTCCCAGTTCCTCCCTGTTCCCCAGCCCGCCTCCGCGGGCCTCAGTCCCCTCTAGTCCCTAGTCCTCTTTCCCTAGTTCTCCCCTTTCTAGTTCCACCTAGTTCCTGGTCCCAAGTTCTCCCCTTCTAGTTCCACCTAGTTCCTTGTCCCTAGTTCCCCTAGTCCCCGTTTCTCCTGTTCCCTAGCTCTCCTAGTCCCTAGTCCTCTTTCCCTAGTTCTCCCCTTTCTAGTTCCACCTAGTTCCTGGTCCCAAGTTCTCCCCTTCTAGTTCCACCTAGTTCCTTGTCCCTAGTTCTCCTAGTCCCCAGTTCTCCTGTTCCCTAGCTCTCCTTGTCCCGACATCTCCTAGTCTCTAGTTCCTCTGTTTCTTTAAGCCTTCCCCTAGCGTTCCTTTAATGTTCCCCTAGCGTTCCTTAACCTTCCCTTAGTGTTCCCCTTTTCCTGCCCGCCTCTTAAAGGCACCTTCCTTCCCCTCATATTATATTCCTGTATTTGTGATTCTCCCTTAAAGGGACAGTGCCCTTTTCCCTGTTTTTCCCTGTTGTTCAATAAATATCTGTTTCTTGGCAAACCATCATACCTGTCTTGTGTTGTGCGATTGGGGTCGGTTACAAACCATAACAATCTCATTCCTCATCTCTCCTGCTCCATCCCTCATCTGCTGACTGTGGTCATCCTGTCCTGGGTGTGTTTGGTCTCCTGCTCCACTCTTCTTCAGGCTCTGTGATCCTGCACCTTTTTAGGGTGGAGGATATCGGCAGCCATTGGACGTGGTTGGCTGCCTGAATTTTGCTTAAGTCTATTGCTCTTTTTGCCCAACAAAGTAACTGCAATTTTTTTGAGGACCAGCACCATGAAAGGACAAGACAATCTGAATGTGTGCACATAACCTCACCATGCTCACTGAGAACACCTGCACAATGAGGATTACAGTTGATCACAAATTATGTGCTTGTTTATGTGTTGTGCTTATAGTAGTAGTGTTAGCTTGTGTGCTATTTGATTGTTATTATTTACACTGTTTCTAAACAACTCCTAACTGATCAGAAAAAGATACTGGAATATGTTGTTTCTTTACACATATGTTGGATTATGTAATTGGTTTGTCTTTTTTATTGGTTTGTCATGACAAACCAATTACATAATCCAACATATGTGTAAAGAAACAACATATTCCAGTTAACGGTATATTTTTTTAATGATTCGTTACGGCGAAATCAATACTTCCATTTGTATAAATTGCATTAAAGGTCAACCTCCACGTTGTATTTTTGTTCAATAAACAATGTGGACTAGGCCAACAGTGACTTTCATGAAGAATTGGAAAAAAAAGTATTGAAATTGACCCAGTTTTAGCGTTTTTATCAAAACATTTTGTCTGCCCAACACAATCAACATGCACATGCATATTTTAATCAATGGTTTATAACGTGCATGTGTAATGTCGTCACAACAGGTATTGATCACCAGGGGGCTCTGTGACCCTACTCCTGTGCTCTGGGAGACACAGGCAGTAGCAAGGAGGCAGAGCATTATTTTCGGCATTGGGTGCATGATGCGCATGCGCTGTGATCACACAAGGCAGCCAACGCCGGAAATAATGCCGTTTTGAGCAGTTTATAAAAAATATTTAAAATGTTTATTAGCAACGCAGAGCTTTCAAACCATCCCGTATCTCTGTCCGAAACCCTCGTGCAACTGTGAGTACATTTGAAATGTCTCTGTGATACTTGTATAACGAACGGTTCGGCCAGAACCAGTCCTTCATGGTAAATCTAGGTTGGTTTCCTATTAAGGAGCAAGTGACTGTGGATTCACTCGGTGCATCAGTCACGAAAGGGGCTATGATGAGCTTGGCAAGCCAGAGTAAAACACAGTTTTCATTCAATCAATCAATAACAACATTAACCAGACTCTCGTTGTGTCTATTATGCTAACGCTAACGTTACCTCATTGTGTCTATTCTACAAGCTTTAACGTTACCTAGCCTCTCGTGTCTATCTGCTAACGTTAGCATTAGGCTAACTAACGTTACGTCCCTAACCCCAACACGCGTAACTAATCAGCTATCTTTTTGTCAGACTAAACTCTCCGCTCGGTGGCAAATTGTGTTGATGTCGGTTTTGTTTCATCAATAAATGAGGCAGAATACACAGTGACTGTATCCTTTTTTATTGCACTTGTTTCTTGCTGCAAACATACAAAAGACATCCTACGCGAGACATTAAAGATGGCGGCGTTCTGTTTTCGTTCAGACTCCCCAAACAGTGACGCGTCTCTCTTCTGACCAATCAGTGGTCTGCAGTTTTTCACGTGACATTTCTGGAGCTCTCATGCTGATCACCAGCAGCCCTGCCTCCCCACACGGAGACAAACTGAGTACTTTATTTTAGTGGAAAAGCAACATTAGATTCGGCTCATTAATATGCAAGCCACACCTGTTGTGACGTCGGCGTTTGATAAGCTTTTTTGATTCGCGCGTGCATGTTATTCGTGCGTGGACCTTTTTAACTCTTTCAGAGTGGCATTTCCGGTGTCAAATGGAAAAAAATAAATAATGAAATTATATACCAATGATGTAAACTACCCATAATTGATCAGTAGGGTTTAACCTAGAGGTTGGGCTTTAAGCGGACCTTAGTATTGCTGCCTGGCTGAGGGGCTTGTTGCGGCTCATGTGCATGCACACGCTCGGCCAATCAGAGCAACGCGGAAGGGCTTGTTGCTTACCGAAAGTATTCACGCGGTTGGGGCTCCTTTTGCACAAATTACTGCATCAATACAGCTAAATATATACTTTTCCACGATATTCTAATTTATTGAGCTGCACCTGTACATCACTGTGCTCAGGAGGCAAAACGATGTCTAACATGAATGAATGAATGAATGAAAACTTTATTTAACAGATTGCAGAATGGGTACAATACAGTACGGCTCAATACATACAATTGTTAAGGGGATGCAGACCTGAGAAAGACGTTTGTCTTGTTTCCATCAGGGTCCCCCATTTTCAATTCATATAGACATTTATGACATACATAACATACATGACATTTATGGCATAGGGACATATAGGTATTTAGTACTGATACATTTGTGACATAGGCGGTATTCAAATATACAGTACTGTTACCCCTAGATCCTGACAGAGTATATACATATGATGGGGAGGGGACTGTACATTAGGAGGGGGTGGGTGGGTGGGAGGGGAATATACATACGGCGGGGAGGGAATATATACATGCGGTGGGGAGGATACATGCCTGCCATGTATCACAAACAGTACTGTATTTGCAAATCTGGTATGTCATAAATGTATAGATGTAGCAGTACTGTCTATCTGTATGTCATGTATCAAGTTTCAAGTTCAAGTTTCTTTAATAGTTGTCATACAGAAGTACAGAATACTTTTATACAAAATGCTTCTTTCTGTTACGCTCCAGAGACTGTGCTAGACAAAAGATAAGTGAAATAAAATAGTATAGCATGTAAAAAAAATAGAAGTAAAAATAGAAGTCACGTACGTAGTAGACACAGTGTAAGGGCCATATGAGTGTTTTGATTATGTCGGTAGCTTCTCCGATATATATATATATATTTTGTAATTGTGTTTAGTTTAAGGCACAATTAGGCGCCGGTGTGTAGAGGCCAAGGCCAACTTTTTGGATTTGTATTGCTAGAATATTAGAATTAATTTTGTCTAGAATAGTGTCTTATTTATGTTTGAACACTAGAGGGCTCACCGCCTCCATTATAGCCAGCTGGAAGTCATGAGATTACTTGAATGTAATTCAAGCATATATACCTTTAGGAGTTGAACATGAAGTAGTATTTTAACTTTGGGTGGAATAAAGTTTTAGAAACATTTGGGATGAATACACCTTTAAAGCTATTTGTGGGAATACACATACAAAAATAAAAACGAAAGAATGGAAAAACATGCAGAACTGATCGCTAATGCTGTCACGTCCTGATGAAGATGAACAGGAGCACTTGGATTGGCAAGGTATTGTATTGGAGCGGACCCACGACAGGATGAAGGATGACAGGATGGGTCAAGCGCAGATGACATTTCAATGGCAACCCCCCCAAAGGAATGCGTGTGTGCTGCCCATCTCACATGTGTTACAAATAAAGACTTCATAGTCCCATTTCATTCATTTATTCATTCAAACGATTTGGGGTTATAAGCTTTAAAAGGATTTGGGGAAGACACCATAACACAATTGGGTATTCGAACCTTTAAAACCATTTGGGTGGAATACACCTTTAAAATGATTCGGGAAGACACATTTGGGTATTAGAACCTTTAAAACCATTTGGGTGGAATACACCTTTAAAATGATTCGGGAAGACACATTTGGGTATTAGAACCTTTAAAACCATTTGGGTGGAATACACCTTTAAAATGATTCGGGAAGACACATTTGGGTATTAGAACCTTTAAGACCATTTGGGTGGAATACACCTTTAAAATGATTCGGGAAGACACATTTGGGTATTAGAACCTTTAAAACCATTTGGGTGGAATACACCTTTAAAATGATTCGGGAAGACACATTTGGGTATTAGAACCTTTAAAACCATTTGGGTGGAATACACCTTTAAAATGATTCGGGAAGACACATTTGGGTATTAGAACCTTTAAGACCATTTGGGTGGAATACACCTTTAAAATGATTCGGGAAGACACATTTGGGTATTAGAACCTTTAAAACCATTTGGGTGGAATACACCTTTAAAATGATTCAGGAAGACACATTTGGGTATTAGAACCTTTAAAACCATTTGGGTGGAATACACCTTTAACTGTCCTGCTACTGTTGCATCACTGTGATGTACTGTCCTGCTAACCATTTGGGTGGAATACACCTTTAACTGTCCTGCGACTGTACACCTACTGTACTGCTACTGTACACCTACTGTACTGCTACTGTACACCTACTGTACTGCTACTGTACACACCTCCTGCACATTGTGATGGGGCTGTCCTGCTAACCATTTGGGTGGAATACACCTTTAACTGTCCTGCTACTGTTGCATCACTGTGATCCACTGTACTGCTACTGTATTATAACCTTTAAAACAATTTGGGTGGAATACACCTTTAAAATCATTCGATTTGGGTTATAACCTTTAACACTATTTGGGTGGAATACACCTTTAACTGTCCTGCAGCCATTTTACCACTGTCCACTGTACTGTACTGTACAGTCCTGCTACATCACTGTCCTGCTAACCATTTGGGTGGAATACACCTTTAACTGTCCTGCTACTGTTGCATCACTGTGATCCACTGTACTGCTACTGTATTATAACCTTTAAAACAATTTGGGTGGAATACACCTTTA